>NC_056434.1:57727032-58397032 GCF_018296145.1 Oncorhynchus tshawytscha | reverse complement strand
CTTCAAATAGCCACCCTTTGCCTTGATGACAGCTTTGCACACTCTTGGCATTTCTACAATGTAGAAAATAGTTTTTTTTTAAATAAAGAAAAACCCTTGAATGAGTAGGTGTTCTAAAACTTTTGACTGGTGGTGTACATACATTTAAAACATCACACATATCCTACATATCATTACATACACACAAAATCTAGATCTAATACATAATACAGTGCAAATTACAATACAAGATATATAGAATGGCTGTGTCTCTTCACAATCCTCGTTGTGCAGTAAGGTGCTATTTTATCTGTTTTTATTGCTAGCTTGACTTACCTGTGGTGCCAGAGAGTTCCATGTAGTCATGGCTCTATTTAATGAATACTGTGTGTTTACCAGGCTCTGTTCTGGACATGGGGACTGTGAAGAGACCCTCTGGTTGCAAGTCTTGCGTTTTTTGATGATTGTCCGAACTGTGTGCCAACTGCTTGAACAGACATTTCAGTACCTTCAACACATCAATACCTCGCACAAAGACCAATAGTGAGCCAGGAGAGATTGACATGCATGTTACTGACACTTGCACTCCGTGTACATCAAATTTTTAATTTTTTTATTTAACCTTTATTTAACTAGGCAAGTCTTCTAAGTTAAGAACAAAATCTTATTTACAATGATGGCATAGGAACAGTGGGTTAATTGCCTTGTTTAGGGGCAGAAAGACAGATTGTCAGCTCGGAGATTTGATCTGGGAACCTTTTGTTTTCTGGCCCAATGCTCTAGCCACTAGGCTACCTGCTGCTTTGTTCTGGATGACCTGCAATTTACCTATGTCCCTCTTTGCCACATATGACCGCACAACTGGGGAGTGGTCCAGGTGCAAAAAACTAGGGCATGTAGGGCCTGTCCGGTCGATCGAGATGTCAAGAAGGAAGAGCAACGCCCTATCATGGTTAGACCTCTTCCCATTTTACTAACCATTGAGTCTATATCTTTTGACCATGACAGCATGCTAACTAGGGTTACACCCAGCAGTTTAGTCTCCTCAACTTCCTCATTCGTCACATTATTCAATAATAGATCTAAATGAGGTTTAGCGTTGAGTGAGTGTTTTGTCCCAAAAATGATGCTTCCATTTTTGAGATATTTAGCACCAGCCTATTGCTAGTTGCCCATTCTAAAACTGACTGGAGCTCTATGTTAAGGGTGTCAGTTATTTATTTTACTGTTGTAGCCTACGTGTATACTGTTGAGTCGTCAGTGTACATAGACACACAGGCTTTATTCAAGGTCAGGGGAAGGTCATTAGTAAAAGCAGAAAACAATCATGGCGCTAGTCAGCTGCCCTGCGGTACACCACACTCAACTGAATTTGCATGAGAGAGGCTTCCATTAACGAAAACCCTCTGTGTTCTATTAGATCGGTAACTCTCAATCCATAATATGGTAGAGGATGCAAATCCATAACAGCTACGTTTTTTCAGCAATAGGTTATGATCAATGACATCAAAAGCTGCACTGAACTCTAACAAAACAGCTCTCACAATATTCTTACTGTCAATTTCTTTCAGCCAATCATCAGGCATTTCTGTCAGTGCTGAGCATGTTGAGTGCCCTTCCCTATAAGCATGCTTAAAGTCTGTTGTTAATTTTTTTTCTGTAAAGTAACTTTGTATTTGATCAAACACATTTCTTTCCGGACGTTTGCTAAATACTTGTAACAGGATGATTGGTCGGCTGTTTGAATCATTGAAGAGTGCTCTGCTATTCTTGGGTAGTGGAATGACCTTTGCCTACCTTCATGTCTGAGGGCACACACTGTCTTCTAAGCTTAAATGGAAGATGTGGCAAACAGGAGTCACAATGTATTTAAATTCAATTCAATTCAAGGGCTTTATTGGCATGGGAAACATGTGTTAACATTGCCAAAGCAAGTGAGGTAGATAATATATAAAGTGAATTATATAAAGTGAAATAAACAATACAAATTAACAGTAAACATTACACATACAGAAGTTTCAAAACAATAAAGACATTACAAATGTCATATTATATATATATACAGTGTTTTAACAATGTACAAATGGTTAAAGGACACAAGATAAAATAAATAAGCATAAATATGGGTTGTATTTACAATGGTGTTTGTTCTTCACTGGTTGCCCTTTTCTCGTGGCAACAGGTCACAAATCTTGCTGCTGTGATGGCACACTGTGGAATTTCACCCAGTAGATTTCACTATCAACCTCAGCAATTTACCATCCAGGTTGTCGGTAGCAGGTGGTTTGTCCCACTTTGTGGAACTTAACTACAGAGCTTGTGTTTCATTGTTTAGTCCATTGTGGCATGAATATGAAGGCTCAGTATTTGTTGTTTGTATGTCATGCCTAAGTTTGCTAATCTTGCCAACAAAAAAGTTATTAAAGTGGTTAGCAATATCAAAGGGTTTTGTTATGAACAAGCCATCTGCCTCAATGAAGGATGGAGCCGAGTTTGCTTTTTTTGCCTTGAATTTCATTTAAAGTAGTCCAGACCTTTTTACTATCGTTCTTTAAATAATTTATATTTGTTCCGTAGTATAGTTTCTTTTTCTTTTTGTTTAGTTTCGTTATGTGATTTACATACCAAGACGAAACGTAACATATCATACTAAATGGAGTGTCTCGAAATAATATGCAATGCTCTGAGACCAGGTTGGTATGGAGGGTGGGGATGAAGGAGAAGGGGAAGTGGGTGAGAGGTGGGTAAGAGGGAGGGGGGTTGAGAGGGAGGACCTCTGCCTTTCCTGAGGCATAGTAACAGTGAGGAGGGATTGAGTGGGAGGACCTCTTTGCCTTTCCCGAGGCATAGTAACAGTGTGTGTGTGTATGTGTGTATGTGTGTATGTGTGTGTGTGTGTGTGTGTGTGTGTGTGTGTGTGTGTGTGTGTGTGTGTGTGTGTGTGTGTGTGTGTGTGTGTGTGTGTGTGTGTGTGTGTGTGTGTGTGTGTGTGTGTGTTTCCATTAAAGCCCAGCCCATGTGTGTTTGTCCATCACCCAGACAGGCCAGCCCTGGGAGAGGGCCTATTTCCTATTATAGATGTGGACTGCAGGGGAAGGCAGTGGGGCGGTAAGGAAGACGTGAGAAGGGGGAGAGGGATTGTAGTGGAGAGGACTCCTCTTAACGTTGCAGTAGTGGGGGAAAGGGGGTTTGGTCATAACGGTGTAACTGGAGGGTGTTAGGCAGTATGACACCTCCCACACCTCTGCTCTCCTCCTTCTCCTTGGTCTTCTGGCCTTTACCTCAGAGGTGAGAGTCTGCAGGGATAAAAGCTATAAAATAATTCAAATTAATTTACACTGAACATGAATATATACACAACATGTAAAGTCTTGGTCCCATGTTTCAAATGTTCCGTACGCACAAAAAGCTTAACTCTCTCAAATAGTGTTCACAATTTTTTTTACATCCCTGTTAGTGAGAATGTATCCTTTACTAAGATAATCCATACACCTGACAGGTGTGGCATATCAAGAATCTGATTAAACAGCATGATCATTACACAGGTGCACCTTGTGCTGGGGACAATAAAAGGCCACTCTACAATGTGCAGTTTTGTCAAACAACACAATTCCCGGAAGCTGAAAATGTCCCAGTTCTTCCATGTCCTGCATATTCACAGACGTCTCACCAATTGAGCATGTTTGAGATGCTCTGGATCGACGTGTACGACAGCGTGTTCCAGGCCAATATACAGCAACTTTTCAAAGGAATTGAAGAGGAGTGGGACAAAATTCCACAGGCCTCAATCAACAGTCTGATCAACTCTCCGCAAAGGAGATGTGTCGTGCTGCATGAGGCAAATGATGGTCACATCAGATACTGAATGGTTTTCTGATCCATGCCCCTACCTTTTTTTTTAAAGGTATCTGTGACCAACAGATGCATATCTGTATTCCCAGTCATGTGAAATCTGTAGATTAGGACATAAGGAATTTATTTCTTGTCTAATATGAACTGTAACTCAGTAAAATATTTTAAATTGTTGCATGTTGTGTTTATATTTTTGTTCAGTATAGTTCATTCAGTTCTTCCTCATAGCTCTGAATGGGAACAGCCAGATGCTGCCACCAGGGAGAAGAAGGAGCAGTATGAAATAATCTATCTCTCTCTGAATTCTCCTGAATGCAACAACTGTTGTAAGGCCTTGATTCAATCAGATCAACCATTTAACCATGTTGGCCTACATAGAGGATGTTTTGGCGGTGTTCAAAATCAAATCAAACTTTATTTGCTACATGCGCCGAATACAACAAATGTAGACTTTACCGTGAAATGATTACTTACAAGCCGTTAACAAACAGTACAGTTCAAGAAGAAGAAAATATTTACCAAGCAGGCTAAAATAAAAAGTAATAATAAAAAGTAACACAATAAGAATAGCAATAATGAGGCTGTATACAGGGGGACCGAGTCAGTGTGCAGGGGTACAGGCTAGTTGAGGTAATCTGTAAATGTAGGTGGGGGCGAAGTGACCATGCATAGGTAACAAAGAAACAGCGAGTAGCAGCAGTGTACAAGGGGGTGGGGGGGGGGGGGTCCTAGACTTGGTGCTCCGGTACCGCTTGCCATGCGGTAGCAGAGAAAACTGTCTATAACCTGGGTGTCTCTGACAATTTTATGGGCTTTCCTCTGACACTGCCTATTATATAGGTCCTGGATGGCAGGATGTACTGATGATGTACTGGGCCGTTCGCACTACCCTCTATAGTGCCTTACGGTCAGATGCCGAGCAGTTACCATACCAGGTGGTGATGCAACCGGTCAAGATGCTCTCGATGCTGCAGCTGTAGAACCTTTTGAGGATCTGAGGGCCCATGGCAAATCTTTTCAGTCTACTGAAGGGGAAAAGGTTTTGTCGTGCCCTCTTCATGACTGTCTTGGTATGTTTGGACCATGATAGTTTGTTTGAGGATGTGAACACCAAGGAGCCTTTTCCTGTAGTCCACGATCAGCTCCTTTGTCTTGCTCACATTGAGGGAGAGGGTGTTGTCCTGGCACCACACTGCCAGGTCTCTGACCTCCTCTCTATAGGCCGTCTCATCGTTGTCGGTGATCAGGTCTACCACTGTTGTGTCTTCAGCAAACTTAATGATGGTGTTGTAGTCGTGTTTGGCCACGCAGTCGTGGGTGAACAGGGAATACAGGAGGGGACTAAGTACACACCCCTGAGGGGCCCCAGTGTTAATGCTCAGCGTGGCAGACGTGTTGTTGCCTACTCTTACCACCTGGGGGTGGCCCGTCAGGAAGTCCAGGATCCAGTTGCAGAGGGAGGTGTTTAGTCCCAGAGTCCTTAGCTTAGTGATGAGCTTCATGGGCACTATGGTGTTGAATGCTGAACTGTAGTCGATGAACAGCATTCTCACATAGGTGTTGCTTTTGTCTAGGTGAGAAAGGGTTGTGTGGAGTGCAATTGAGATTGCGTCATCTGTGGATCTTTAGTGTTGCTTGCCTCGAAACGAGCATTAAAGGCATTCAACTCGTCTGGTAGGCTCGCGTCACTGGGCAGCTCGCGTCTGGGTTTCCCTTTGTAGTCCGTAATAGTTTTCAAGCCATGCCACATCCAATGAGATTCAGAGCCGGTATAGTAGGATTCAATCTTAATCCTGTATTGACGCTTTGCTTATTTGATGGTTCATCTGATGGCATAGAGGGATTTCTTATACCTTCCGGATTAGTGTCCCTCTCCTTGAAAGCAGCAGCTCTAGCCTTTAGCTCGATGTGGATGATTTCTGTCATCCATGGCTTCTGGTTGGAATATGTACGTACAGTCACTGTGGGGACAACGTCATCGACGCACTTATTGATGAAGCCGATGACTGAGGTGGTGTATTCCTCAATGCCATTGGATGAATCCCAGAACATTTTCCAGTCTGTCTTATCAAAACAGTCCTGTAGTGTAGCATCCGTGTCATCTGACCACTTCCGTATTGAGCGAGTCACTGCTACTTCCTGCTTTAGTTTTTGCTTGTAAGCAGGAAACAGGAGGACAGAATTGTGGTCAGATTTGCCAAATGGAGGGCGGAGAAGAGAGTTTTGTATGCATCTCTGTGTGTGGAGTACAGGTGGTCTAGGATTTTTTTCTCCCTGGTTGCACATGTAACATGCTGGTAAAAATTTGGTAAAACTGATTTAAGTTTTCCTGCATTAAAGTCCCCGGCCACTAGGAACGCCACTTCTGGGTGAGCATTTTCTTCTTTGCTTATGGTCTTATAGAGTTGGTTGAGAGCAGTCTTAGTGCCAGCTTTGCTTTGTGGTGGTAAATAAACAGATACGAATAATACAGATGAGAACTCTCTTGGTAGATAGTGTGGTCGACAGCTTATCATAAGGTACTCTACCTCAGGCGAGAAATACCTTGAGACTTCTTTAATATTAGACATTGTGCACCAGCTGCTATTGGCAAAAAGACACACACCCCCACCCCTCGTCTTACCAGCGGTAGTGTCTCTGTTCTGCTGGTGCATGGAAAATCCCGCCAGGTCTACATTGTCCATTTCTTCTTTCAGCCACGTCTCGGTGAAACATAAGATGTTACAGTTTTTAATGTCCCGTTGGTAAGATAATCTTAATAGTAGGTCATCAATTACATTTTCTAACGATTGCACGTTAGCAAGGAGAATGGAAGGCATTGGGAGTTTACTCGCTTCTCAGAAGGATCCCCGATCTGCTTCCCTTTTCCGGCGTCTTTTCTTCACACAAAGGTGTGGATCTGCACCTGTTCCAGTGAAAGCAGGATATCCTTCTCGTCAGACACATTAAAGGAAAAAGTGTCTTCCAGTCCGTGGTGAATAATCGCTTTTCTGATGTCCAGACGATATTTTCGGTCATAAGAGATGGTAGCAGCAACATCATGTACACAATTAGTAAAAAAAAAAAAATAAGTTACAGAAAACGCTGAAAAAAATTACAATATTGCACAATTATTGGGGAGAAAATAAAACGTCAGCCATGTTCTTCGGCACCATCTTTATGTGTCTAGAGGTGTAACTGTGGTATTTTATGTTAATTTGGATAGGGATAGGCTATCAGTCTAATCGAGGTGTGGACAACAGAACATCATGCATTTGAGTGTTTGAACTTGCAATTTGAGTGTTTTGAACTGCATGAACTTCAAACGCGGCACCATGGGATTTGTCAGACACAAAGTTGGTGTGGTTTCGTTGCATCCATTGGCAGTGTCCGCGCAAGGAGCCGCTTGTAGATTTGACAGCTCTAAAGCAGTTCCAACTCTTACACCGCCAAAACAACAACCATGTGGATTTTAGCTAGTGCGGATCTTGCCAGGAAAAAAGATCCAGAAACCGTGCAGGGCATTGTTTTAGCGGTGCATGTTCCCTTGAGCTGTAATACACACTCAAAACTGAAGACTATAAACAGAATACCTGGAATACGAACAGAGAGGCTGGCTGATTGCTGAAAATTGTACAGGAGAAATTACAGCGCACATGGTCTGGAGTTGGTAGATAATGGTCCTATCTATGGTCAAAAACACAATGAACAACTTCTAGAATAACCCAGAGTAATCTAGAATAATTATCGCAGTTGAAATCTTTGTCCTTATCTGTGGGAGGCTCAGAAACTATTTGTTGATGCGCTGTAGCTCTTCTCTCTGTCGCCATATGAAAAGGGTGAGCTCAGAAGTGAGCTCAACAGGCTATTTTTATATCCCAAAGGGGCACATGTGCCCAAGCACCCGCTCCTCTTACCCCCATCCCCTTACCACAACAACAGAACTGGAGGAAAAGGGTTCTCTTCTAACTTTAGACCCATGTTTTTCCCTCTATGTTTTATAGTCTTCCGAGGTGCTGTTAGCAACTAGCCATTAGCATTAGCCGTTAGCGGAGAAGATTTATAAATAGTTTGAGGGGCCTGTTTGTTTCATCTGTCTGACACTTGACACCGACCGTCTGTCAGATAGCTGGTTATGTGCACTAGTTGAAGGCCCTGGTAACCGTCCCCAGCCTACCACACTAGCTTTCTCCTGGACGGCTCGTCTTTCTCCGCCTGGTCTTCAGACCCTTCGTCTAACCAAGCCTCTGACCAGCGCTCCGAGGCCTGAGAGAGTACTGTATGGATGGAGGACTGGGCTGGAGCAGCATGTTGAGTAGAGAGGCACAGAGCGGTCAGTGTGCTGTCTGAGAGGGCTCTGGGCAACAAAGGGCCTGTCTTTCTGCAGCTGCTGGCTTGGTGCAGCATGCCAAGGCTCTCCTCAGGACAGACTTGTGTTTGAGGATTTACTAAAAGATCACTACACGAATATGGAATACAGCAGCAGAAGGTAAGAGAGTACGCCGGTTTCTTTCCACCCACTGCTTTGTGGGGTTTTTTTTGGTCACGAACAGGGGTAGATAGATACTGTATGAAGGAACGCATGTGCGCTTATCTCCCCTGGGTACTGTATGGTTGACACATTCACTGAAAATAGCTGTTGCTGCACAGTCTTTCACTGCATTGGACTGACTGCAATTGAAACCTGTGAACATGGGACTGGAATAGGTACACTACATGACCAAAAGTACACTAACGGTTTCTGTTATATCGTGCTAGGTTCAGTAGCCGTAAGGTGTAACTGTAACTGACCACCAGCCGTTTTAACTGGAGGCTCAGTGGTATCAGGTTTTAGAGGACCTTCATTGGTTAAAAATAAACCTGCCGCATGCACAGATGAAATGAATTCACCCTATGACAGGAGAGATAAGATTATGGGCATCAAAGACCGTGGAGCTAGGACTAGAGACAATCTGTAAGTTTAATGAGGTGAACTACATGACCAAAAGTATGTGGACACCTGCTCGTCTAACATCTCATTCCAAAATCATGTGCATTAATATGGAGTTGGTCCCCTCTTTGCTACTAAAACAACCTCCACTCTTCTGGGAAGGCTTTCCACTAGATGTTGGAACACTGCTGCGGGGACTTGCTTTCGTTCATCCACAAAAGCATTAGTGAGGTCAAGCACTGATGTTGGGTGATTAGGCCTGGCTCGCAATCAGAATTCCAATTCATCCCAAAGGTGTGTGATGGGGTTGAGGTCAGGGTTCTGTGCAGGCCAGTTAAGTTCTTCCACACCGATCTCGACAAACCATTTCTGTATGGACCTCGCTTTGTGCACGGGGGCATTCCCCAAACTTTTGCCACAAAGTTGAATTCACAGAATCATCTAGAATGTCATTGTATGCTGTAGCATTAACATTTCCCTTCACTGGAACGAAGGGGCCCAGCGCAAACCATGAAAAACAGACCCAGACCATTATTCCTCGACCAAACAATACAGTTGGCACTATGCATTCAGAAACGAGCAGTTGTTGCTCCTAGATGTTTCCACTTCACAATAACAGCACTTACAGTTGACCGAAGCAGCTCTAGCAGTGAAGAAATGTGATGAAAGCCGGCACTATGTTGAAAGTCACTGAGCTCCTCAGTTAGGCAATTCTACTGCCAATGTTTAGCTATGGAGATTGCATGGCTGTGTGCTCAATTTTATACACCTGTCATCAACGGGTGTGACTGAAATAGCCAAATCCACTCATTTGAAGGGGTGTCCACATACTTTTGTATAGTATTTTAAGACTGGGCTGGTATGATGGATGTATGATGGATATTCTGCGATACTGAATGCAGCTTTTCTGTGAATCCCAGGTCAGTGCAATCAAAATCCCGGGTCTGTCTTGTATCTGACCGGTATTGCTGTAGTGTGGTCTGCATCTGGTTACTGTAGTGTGTCTGGTATGTAATGAGTGCTGTGTGATCCTCCCAGTCAGGTCAGGAGGTATTAATGGCCCATCAGTAGATATTCTGGGCAGGGTAAAGACTGCCTGGCAGCTGCAGTAAAATGAATCACCCATGATGATCGCCCTGTATTACACTCCTCGTACCATTCAGGGTGAATGGTACGCTTATATGCCATTCTAACTCAACAAAATATGTCTATTAAGTAATTCAATAAGCAAACAAAACATCGCCTCCAAAAATTTGAATGGAACATTCCTTTAAATTCCCAAGGGAATGTGCACAATACTGTAGCGCTGTTGGCAACTTTAACCATTTACAGATCTCAGTTATTCTTTAGAGACATAGGAGATGTCATTCATTGATGGGAAATACTGTAGTGGGTAAGGAAAAGGAAAGGACTTTGACTGATTTGCCTAATGAAATGATCAGGTGATTGTTTTCATCGTGTAGAGCATCATGTCCCATTTAATGTCTTCTTTTCCGTTTTGAGAACTGACGTTTGGCCGCCTCAGGTACAATGTTGCATAATCATTGAACAAGCAGCAATTCATTTGTGAGAAAGACCATCCTCCTCTTCCTCTTCCTCCCAGGACCAGCCTCCTCTGGTATTTACATGGTAGTTACATAGGCAGGTATAGTGTATTTACAGTGTATAGGTACGTAATTGTTAATTACAGGTTTTAAAGCTTTCTTGCAGTTTATGTAATTATCTGTTTACATTTTGATTTGTGTAACTAACACGTAATAACATACCTATTAGGGACACTTGGCACCAAAGTCTTTAGTATCAAGAAAAGATTTAGTCTAATGAAAGCAATCTATAATTATTTTCACCCTACCACTCCATGCAACATCACTATTCAGTTTTAGATTTAAGCCGTTGAACTGCTGATCTTGTTCTTATGAATGACTCGACAAACATTGAGTAAAATCTTACATGAAATTGCTAATGATGACTTGGTCAAGTTCAAGAAGCCGGATGAATTAACTTTATATTAGATAGTGTATACAAAAAAAAATATGGTATAAAATATATACAAATACTGAGCTACACTATGTATACAAGAGTATGTGGACACCCCTTCAAATTATCGGATTCGGCTATTTCAGTCACACCCGTTGCTGACAGATGTATAAACTCGAGCACACAGCCATGCAATCTCCATACACAAACATTGGCAGTAGAATGACCTTACTGATGAGCTCAGTGACTTTCAACGTGGCATCGTCATAGGATGTCACCTTTCCAACAAGTCAGTTAGTCAAATTTCTGCACTGCTAGAGCTGCCCCGGTTAACTGTAAGTGCTGTTATTGTGAAGTGGAAACGTCTAGGAGCAACAACAGATCGACCAGAAAGTGGTAGGTCACACAAGCTCACAGAACGGAACTGTCCTCAGTTGCAACACTCACTAACGAGTTTCAAATTGCCTTTGGAAGCAACGTCAGCACAATAACTGTTTGTTGGAAACTTAATAAAATGGGTTTCCATGGCCGAGCAGCTGCAGACAAGCCTAAGATCACCATGAGAAATGCCAAGCGTCGGCTGGAGTGGTGTAAAGCTCGCCGCCATTCTGGAGCAGTGGAAACGCATTCTCTGGAGTGATGAACCACGATTCACCATCTGGCAGTCCGACAGATGAATCTGGATTTGTCGGATGTCAGGAGAACGCTACCTGCCCCAAAACTTAGTGCCAACTGTACAGTTTGGTCGAGGAGGAATAATGATCTGGGGCTGTTTTTCATGGTTCGGGCTAGGCCCCTTAGTGTCAGTGTAGGGAAATCTTAATGCATATAGCGTACAATGACATTCTAGACGATTCTGTGCTTCCAACTTGGGGAAGGCCCTTTCCTGTTTTAGCATGACAATGCCCCCATGTACTAAGTGAGGTCCATACAGAAATGGTTTGTCGAGATCCATGCGGAAGAACTT
The DNA here is from genome assembly GCF_018296145.1 of Oncorhynchus tshawytscha. Lineage (NCBI taxonomy): Eukaryota > Metazoa > Chordata > Actinopteri > Salmoniformes > Salmonidae > Oncorhynchus > Oncorhynchus tshawytscha. The sequence continues at coordinate 58,385,348 of NC_056434.1, read as the reverse complement.
GACTGGCCTGCACAGAGCCCTGACCTCAACCTCATCGAATACCTTTGGGATGAATTGGAACGTAGACTGTGATCTAGGCCTAATCGCCCAACATTAGTGCCCGACCTCACTAATGCTCTTGTGGATAAATGGAAGCAAGTCCCCGCAGCAATGTTCCAACATCTAGTGGAAAGCCTCCCCAGAAGAGTGGAGGCTGTTATAGCAGCAAAGGTGGGATCAACTCCATATTAATGACCATGATTTTGGTGGTGTCCACACTCTTTTGGTCATGTAGTGCATATTGTATCCTTAAAAAACTGGGGGAAATATATTATTTTATACTAATACAATTTGTCACAGAAATTACAAATTCTTTTTCGCAAAAAGATAGGGTTGCAAGGATGAGGTCACTGAGCCTTTTTCTAAAATGTTTTATGAGATTGGAGAACACCATGCAGAAACTTTCCAGATCCTTGATGTCCTTCATTTGCGCTGATGGACTGCCCTCTTCAATTCAAACCACAGGTTTTCCGAAGACTGAGATGGCCAATTCATTTCTTTGTGGATTTTGATGTGTGCTTGGGGTTAATGTCTTGCTGGAAGATCCACTTGCGGCCAAGTTTCAGCCTCCTGGCAAAGGCAACCAGGTTTTTGGTTAAAATATCCTGGTACTGGGAAAAATCATAATGGCGTTGACCTTAACAAGGGCCCCAGCACCAGTGGAAGCAAAATAGATCCACCACCATATTTCACAGTAGTTACGGGGGTTAGTTTCTGCATATGTATCTTTCTTTTCAACACAAAACCCACCGCTGGTGTGTGTGGCCAAAGAGCTTTATTTTCATATGGCTTTCATGACACTGATGAAGGCTTAGGCCGAAACACTTGTCTATCTATCTACACCTGAATGAAATAAATACTAAAAAGAAACCATGAATCTCCTTTTCCATCGCTGCTTAATTAACAGAAAATCGCTTTAAATAAATATAGCTCTTGTTCAAATGCTAAACGACCACCAGTATCCCCTTGTACTTAATAGTAGCTTGATATGAAGTTATATGGGACAACTTACTTGTATGTTCCCTTTTAGCGCAACAAAGGAAAAGTCTGATGGTCATGAAGACACAGTCAAACATTCATTCAATAGATTTAGGTTAGAGAAGAATTTTAGGCCTTTTCCACTTTTAACTCTGTTCTCTCGTCTATTCTCCTCCTGCAGGACACACAGGATGTCATGGCTCCTTCTGCTGCAGAAATGCAATACGCCTTAGGGGCCCACCTGGAATACAACCACACCTTTGGGGCTAAGGCCCTCCAAAGAGACTGATTGGGCCCCTCTGAGGTTTCCTAACCCAGCCCCAGCTAAACACTGCTGTCTGGGTGTGTGACTGAGCAGTAGACATGAGCTGTGTCTGAGTGAATGTGAGTGTGTGTGTGTGAGGTGTGTGATTGAGCTTTACCCATGACGACGGTGGAGAAGCGCCACTTCAGCCGGAGGGGCAGCGGCCACAGGAAGCACAGCAGCGGTGGCTTGAGCGACACATCCAGTGGAGGCTCGATCCTGGATGACACAGACCGTGAGGTCAGCAGCCTGACTGACCGAGCCTTCAGGAGCCTCTGCATTGGGGAAGAAGCCATTTACAATGACTCTGACCTGGGCTCCTCACCGTCAGCTCAGAGGGAGAGACACCAGGCCTTCAGCCAAGATATTATAGCTGCTCAGGAGAAGGAGGACAGGGAAAGGGATGCTCTCAAGAGAGCCGCCCACGAGAGCTTCAGCCTCAGTCTCCAGCAATATGGCCAGGGAGGGGGTGAGGCGGGTTGGGAAGGGGAGGGGAGGATGTGGACAGGACAGTATGGTTTAGAGAACCAGGGTTATTCAGGGTGGGAGGGGCAAGGGGAGGGGAGAACAGAGGGAAGGGTGTCTACCACATTCCAGCACTCCTTCATAGACGTGTCTCAGCAGGAGAAGACTCTGAGGGAGGAGAGACTATCCTTCCTGAGTTATGGAGGGTCCGACACCAGCTGGCAGCAGCGTCGCAGTCGCTCCCGAGTCTCCTCTCTCATCAAAGCCTTTAGCTCGGAGGGTTATGGAGGTGGGGACGGGTGGATGGAGGGGAAACTCAGGGACTGGAACAATGAGTCCTCCTGGGACAAGTCAGCTCTGATGAGCATCCAGAGAGAGCTGTCTGAGTTCTCTACGGCATACCCCCATAACTTTAACACTGGCCCCTTCCCCGCGGCCGGCACCTTCTCCCAGCAGACAGGCCCCTTACCCCCCAGTAGGAACAGCCTGTACCCCTCTGAGGTATCTTCTGCTGTGTCTCAGATGGACAAAACATCCTCCTTTATGAGATCCTCCCACAGAAAACACTGTAGTAAACAAAGCATGTTTGCACAGCTCAACTCAACCTCTAACTTCTTTCTCCATAGTGAGTTCAGCCCCTTCCAGCCCCTGTGGAGAGACCATAACAGGTTCCCCTTCCAGCAGGGGGGTGTCTCCGGGTTCATGTCCCCTGCAGACTTCCCTAAATGGTACGACTCACCCATGTACAAGGAGCTGACATTCGAACAGCAGTTCTACACCCACCCTGGGATCAAGGAGACAGTGTTCGGACCCCAACGTAAGCCCCTGGAGGGAGGCTCCACAGTGCTGCAGAAGGCCTCAGCCCTGGAAAAACGCTCTGAGTCTGAGCTGGTCGGTCACCACCCACCATGGAAACGCACCCAGAGCGTGGGGTCAAACAGATATCCCTCACTCCGTCCCTCGACGGTCTCTCCTACCAGTGAGAGGTCCCGGCGTGGCCACGATGCTGTCAGCGCCATCACTGAGTTCCAGCACACTGAGCGGTTTACCAAATTGACCGCAGAGCAGAGTGTTACAACAGTCCTAAACAGCGCCGAGCAGAGTAGTGCAGTGAAAGGCAACAAGAACAGTGTCATTTCCTTTCACAACAAGGTTAGCACAGTAGCAGTGGAGCAGGGTGTAGTCGCTAGCAACACCAGCACAACGCCCTTTAACATCACCCAGCTGCTGACGCCTGTCATCCATAACCATCAGGACACCTCAGAAGCTCTGCAGTACGCCCTCTCACCCTCCGTCGCCATCGAGCAACCCCCCGCCACAGTAGCAGTGGAGCCGGGTGTAGTCGCTAGCAACACCAGCACCACTCCCTTCAACTTCACCCAGCAGTTAACACCTGTCATCCACAATCCGCAAGACACTGACACCACCTCAGAGGTGCTACAGTACGCCCTCTCACCCCCCCTCGCTCTCGAACAGCCCACCGTCTGGGGCGAGAGAGAGAGGGAGAGAAGGGGGGCCACACCAGAGGTGAGGATGTCCAGCTACAAGTCCAGAGCCTCCGGTCTCCTCTTCAACCTGAAAGACAATAGGAAGAGGGTGAAAAGCACATACAGTCCCACCAAGTTCAAAGGCCTGGAGGTGACTGGCAGGAGTAAATCTAACCTGGACGGCTATGAGCCCAGAGACACAGTGATAGATATGCCAGCTATCTTAGACATCTCTGTTCCCCAGGTGGTAGTACAGGAGGAGCCCAATGCAATAGACACTTCATTTCACCCCCATACCAACCCACAGTATAGCCCCTCATTGCAGCCAACCACTGCACACTCTGACCAACACTTGGATTACACAGACACTAGTAAACCAGAGGCCTATCAGTCCGTGAAGTTGTCTCAGACTCAAGAGGAGATGGTTAACCGTCAGGAGTACAGTGGAAACTGCAGAAACAGAGATCCGCTCACTACCAGTCAGAACGGCCAAGGTGGGATATCACAATTTATTAAATCCGATGAAATAAGTAGGACTGAGCTCCTCCAAAATGATATGTATGAGCAAGTCAGCCCCACGAAACCAGGTCTAGACAACACCCTTCCCACAGTGAGCTCACACCTACCTAGCACTAAGCCCAAACCTTACCCTAGCCCCAATTTTACCGCTAACCCACCCCCAGCAGTCCCAGACACTTACAGGATAGATGGAATCCCTCCAAACCAAACCAACACTGTAAACAGAGACGCACTAGTATCCAAACAAAGTATTGCACCCAATACAAACCAGACTACAGTAGAGAGATACACAAAGGCAGGTGGATGTGAGCACATAAGAGAGAACAAATATGGTTTGGGTGTGAATGACAGAGTTACAACAGAAGTGCCTCCATGGAAAGGGGAGATCGCTGCGCTAATAGAGAAAGACAAACAGTCTCTACCCTCACAAAGAGCAGCGACAATGAAGCAGGACCCAAACCAGAAATATGGAAATGAGTGGAATATATGTGGACAACAAGAAAAGAGAGAACAGGGGAAGCAGAATGCGTCTGATGGAAGGCTGCATCCAGCTGGTGAAGTCTTAACAGGTCAAAATATCCTTCCATATAAGGACATGCTTCCAGTTCCTGACCACACACTGGCCAATCAGGAGGAACTGTCAAACAGATTAGCTCAAAACACAGTCTGCCCTCTTAGTCAGCAGATCATCAGAGACACTGTAAAAGAGCAATACTATTCTGGGACTTTCATGGACAAGTATGGAATTGTAGATCAGTATCAAGTCAATGAGGAATCTCTCACCACCAGAGAGAAGCATCAGAACCAAAATGATCACTTGTACAGGGGTACAGGACAAGACCACAGAAAACAGAGTCTGTATTCGGAAGGTGAAAGAACATATACAGTCCATAACACCCTGACAGAAAGAGAGCAACCTGTTCAGAGAAAACCACATGCCCCATGGGTGGAAGACAACAAACTACCCAGACACGAAGGATATGTAGATAAACAACCATATGACCAGGATATACAGTGGAATTCATCATACAAGAATGAGAACAGACAATACAGAGACAATGCAGCTACAACAGCACAATGTGCAAAAGATCACAACCAGTATACCGACAGGACTGCTACAATACTGCAACAGACAAATGGAGAATTTAGTGCAATTAACAGTCACCAATATCCCAAAAGTGACCCCAATAAGATGCACACAACAGGGCTAGCTAAAGCAAAGCTAGCTAAAGCAGAACAAGCTCAAATAGAGCAAGATAAAGCAGTGTTAGCTCAATCAAAACAGGCTAAAACAGAGAAAGTGAAAGCAGAGCTAGATAAAGCAGAGCACGTTCAAGCAGGTATAGCTGAAGCAGAGTTAGCTAAAGCAGAGCTAGCTAAAGCGGAACAAGCTAAATTAGAGCAAGATAAAGCAGATCAAGTTCAAGCAGATATAGCTGAAGCAGAGTTAGCTACCGCAGAGTTAGCTAAAGCAGAACAAGCTAAATCGGAGTTAGCTCAAGCTAAACTTGCTAAAGCAGAGCAAGCTAGAGCAGAACTAGAAAAAGCAGAGAAAGCTACAACTGAGTTAGCTAAAGCAGAGCAGGCTAAAGCAGAACAAGTGAAACCAGAGATAGCTAAAGCAGAGTTGGCTAAAGCAGAACAAGCTAAATCAGTGAGCGCTAGAGCAGACAAAGCTAAAGTTGAGTTACCTAAAGCAGAACAAAACAAAGCAGAGCAAGCTAAAGCTGAACTAGCTAAAGTAGAGTTAGCAAAAGCTCAAACAGAACAAGCAAAAGCAGATCTTGCTAAAGCTAAACTAGCTAAAGCAAAGTTAGCTAAAGCTCAAGCAGAACAGTCTAAAGCAGAGAAAGTGAAATCAGAGCTAGCAAAAACAGAGTTGGCTAAAGCAGAGAAAGATAAAGAAGAGTTAGCTAAAACTCAAGGGGAACAAGCTAAAGCAGAGTTGGCTAAAGCAGAGTTAGCTAAAGCAGAATTAGCTAAAACAGAACAAACTAAAGCAGAAACTGCTAAAGCAGAGTTGGTTAAAGCAGAGTTGGCTAAAGCAGAGTTGGCTAAAGCAGAGTTAGCTAAAACGGAACAAGCTAAAGCAGAAACTGCTAAAGCAGAGTTAGCTAAAGCAGAGCTGGCAAAAGCAAAGAATGATGAACCTGCTCAGTACAGTTCATGGTCAGCCAGTGAGGACAGATACGGTATAAATGATATCCTCACTACCAGAGACTATGAACAGGTGAAGAGAGAGCGACTGAGAGAGAGAAAGCACACTGTCAACGAAGCCGTTTCAGCAGCAGACGACAAACTCACCAATCTCAACATATCTGCAAAGGCAGAGAACAAAACACTCCAACAGAAAGATGTCTCTCCCACCAGCAGGTATGAAAGGGTAGACAGGGGTGTAGATGACTACAACAGATTGAGAGAGAAATACGGGTTCAGTCATGCAGTTTCAGCTAAGGAAAACAAACAGCCCTCTAAGGATGTAGCTGCAACAGATGACAGTAAAAAGACTCCGAATAATGCACCTGCCACTAATAAACATGAGTGGGGGAATGAGGGTCAATGGGTGTACAGCGAGTCATCCAAGCAATTCAAACTGGCCAGTCAGATTGAGAGGAAGACGAAGCCTGCTGACCACACTGTAGCTATGATGAAAGACGTCCATCCGTCCTCATTCAGAGCTCTGTCACTAAAAGAGAAAGGCCAGACCAAGCAAGAGATACTGACGTCAAAACTGAAGGCCCACGCTGAAAAGGAGATCTCAGCCATCAAAGAGAAAGGTTTTGGTAAACGAGACAGACTCTTATCAAGAAACCCCACCAAGCACCAGGAACAGAGAGAGAGAGGACAGAATGGACAGGAAGTGAAGAGCGTTAAAAATGATCCATCCAGGGTTGAAAAACAAACAAACAGCCAACTCAGCGTCAGGAAGGAAGCACCTCAATCAGAACATAAAGAGCCAGCTAAAACTGAAGCATCGGCTGTCAGTGATGGTCAACAGTCAAGAGCATCACTGGAACAGGCCATAAACGGGTCAAAGGTCAGTGATGTAATTGAAAAGGAAGCGCATCAGTCAAAGAGGGAGGAAAGTGCAAATGAGGCGATTTCCGGTGACAGTTTGCAGATCATGGGGATAATGGTGTCCATAAGAGAACCCTCAGTGAATGAAGACAACGTTTTTACTCCACATCATCCCACCCCGGTAAAAGATAAGATAAACCTGGAAAAAGAGGCAATTATTTCCAATAGAAATGAACTCAGCTCAGGTCAACTTCCCAGCAACAATTCAGGCCATTTGAAACAAGAGACTCCTCCAGCCATGGCTCCCATTGCAGATGAAAGAGTTTCGGAAAATGCAGTTAAATCAATTGTAACAAGCAAAAGGGAAGACACTACATTTGCTGAACCTGTAATTACAGAAAAGACCAGAGTTAAACAGCAAAAACAGTTGCCAGAAGGGAAAGGTGAACCTAAAACAGAATGTGTTATGAGTGGGAGTAAGCAGGCTAGAAGTCCACCTGAAACCACAAGGAAAAATCCAGAGAAAAATGACAAATCTGTGAGGAACGAGAATTACTCACGGGAGATTCCTAAATCGTATGGGAGAGATCAGTCTCAGAGGGAAACTCTACTCCATGACACCTCTGCAGTTAAAGATGGACGCTCAGCAGAGGTCAAATCGGCTAAAAATAAACAGTTGGCTGAAACTCAACCTCTCCTCTTTAAACATAGCATCACCGCAAGAAACCCTAACGACTACGCAAACAACAACCATCCTCCTAATGAAAGCATCGGCAAGGCCGACCTTGCAGCAGTGGAAATGGAAAAGAGCAGTGTCATTCAAGGTGGCAAAGACATCAGTGTTCAAGATGGCCAAGTGGAGAATTTACACATAGGAAGTATTACAGTCCATGTTGTGTCATTAATAAGTGAGATTGACAACCACAAAACTACTGAAAGTCACTCAGTTACCGAACAGGTTTCTTCAGGAGCAGAGAAACCCACTGGTGACAACAATGTTCACATTGATAGTATAGCCATCCGTGTTGTGTCAGGTGTGAGTGAGAACGACAACGTGGAGACAACAGCAAGAGAGAGAGAGCATAACCCAGCACTTCCAAGTGAAAAAGTGTCGCATAAATCAGAGGTGAAACCAAGACAGAAGGCGCTGCCTACTGCCCCTACTGCCATCGCAGACTACGCCAGACTAAAGGTGATCTCTACAGAAGAAGATTCCCCTCCTAACGTGGACAGTCCAAGCAGAAAGGATGGATATTTCCCCATGATACAGACTCACCGCAGTAGATGTCCAGTCTTTACAGTTGAACAACAAGACCACCCAGTGACCGGAGGGATGTCGAGGAAGGAAGAAGTATCTGTGAAAGGACCAGAGATTCCCTCCAAACTAAACACGGAGGCTAAGATAGGAGTGTTGTCTTCCATGGAGCCGGAACAGAGAAAGAAAGGGACGTTCAGACTGAGGGAAAAAGAAAAACAGCCAATCTCATTCAATGAGGCAAAAACTACTGAGGGATTCACAGAGACACACTCTCTTAAACATGACACTGTGCCACAGCCAGAACATGCAACCACTTCAGGGTACCAACTTGGGTACCAATCTGGGATTGATTGGAACCAAAGGCTCTATCAATCCCAGAATCCTCCTCTGCCAGCTCGCGCCATACCCTCACAGGTTGACGTTAAGACCAGAAACCCCTCTTTCTCACAACAACCAACCCAACCCACCCATGTTGACATGCCTGGAAAAGACCCGTTCTCCCCTACAGAGGCAACGCAATATATGGAGAAAACACATGCAACACAGGCCTCTCTGGGAGACATATATAGCATGGAGAAGAGAGAGGAGAGGAGAGAGAGACAGAGAGAGGAGCAGAGGAAAGAGGAGGAGAGGAAGACAAGACAGAGAGAGGATGAGAGGATGGTGAGAAACAAAGAGGAGACGAAAGAGGAGGAAAGGAAGGTAAGATGGAGAGATGAGGAGAGGATGGTGATTGCGAGACAGAAAGAAGACGAGAGGAAAGAGGAAGAGAGAAGAGAGCAACAGCGACGGAGAGAGGAGAAGAAGGTGGAGGAGAAGATGGCGAGACAGAGAGAGGAAGAGAAGAAAGAGAAGGAGAGGAGAGAGCAACAGTGTCACAGAGAGGAGGAAAATAAAGAGGAGGAGGAGAGGGTGAGACAGAAAGAGGAGAAGAGGAAAGAGGAGGAGAGGAGAGAGCAACAGCGACAGAGAGAGGAGGAGAAGAAAGAGGAGGAGAGGAGGGCAAGACAGAGAGAAGAAGAGAGAATGGCGAGACAGAAAGAGGAAGAGAAGAATGAGAAGGAGAGGAGGGAGCAACAGCGACAGAGAGAGGAGGAGAAGAAAGAGGAGGAGAGGAGGGCAAGACAGAGAGAAGCAGAGAGAATGGCGAGACAGAAAGAGGAGGAGAAGAATGAGAAGGAGAGGAGAGAGCAACAGCGACAGAAAGAGGAGGAGAAGAAAGAGGAGGAGAGGAGGGCAAGACAGAGAGAAGAAGAGAGAATGGCGAGACAGAAAGAGGAAGAGAAGAATGAGAAGGAGAGGAGGGAGCAACAGCGACAGAGAGAGGAGGAGAAGAAAGAGGAGGAGAGGAGGGCAAGACGGAGAGAAGAAGAGAGAATGGCGAGACAGAAAGAGGAAGAGAGGAAAGAGGAGGAGAGGAGAGAGCAACAGCGACAGAGAGAGGAGGAGAAGAAAGAGGAGGAGAGGAGGGCAAGACAGAGAGAAGAAGAGAGAATGGCGAGACAGAAAGAGGAGAAGAAGAAAGAGAAGGAGAGGAGAGAGCAACAGCGACAGAGAGAGGAGGAGAAGAAAGAGGAGGAGAGGAGGGCAAGACGGAGAGAAGAAGAGAGAATGGCGAGACAGAAAGAGGAGAAGAGGAAAGAGGAGGAGAGGAGAGAGCAACAGCGACAGAGAGAGGAGGAGAAGAAAGAGGAGGAGAGGAGGGCAAGACAGAGAGAAGAAGAGAGAATGGCGAGACAGAAAGAGGAAGAGAAGAATGAGAAGGAGAGGAGGGAGCAACAGCGACAGAGAGAGGAGGAGAAGAAAGAGGAGGAGAGGAGGGCAAGACAGAGAGAAGAAGAGAGAATGGCGAGACAGAAAGAGGAGGAGAAGAATGAGAAGGAGAGGAGAGAGCAACAGCGACAGAGAGAGGAGGAGAAGAAAGAGGAGGAGAGGAGAGCAAGACAGAGAGAAGAAGAGAGAATGGCGAGACAGAAAGAGGAGAAGAGGAAAGAGGAGGAGAGGAGAGAGCAACAGCGACAGAGAGAGGAGGAGAAGAAAGAGGAGGAGAGGAGGGCAAGACAGAGAGAAGAAGAGAGAATGGCGAGACAGAAAGAGGAGGAGAAGAATGAGAAGGAGAGGAGAGAGCAACAGCGACAGAGAGAGGAGGAGAAGAAAGAGGAGGAGAGGAGAGCAAGACAGAGAGAAGAAGAGAGAATGGCGAGACAGAAAGAGGAGAAGAGGAAAGAGGAGGAGAGGAGGGAGCAACAGCGACAGAGAGAGGAGGAGAAGAAAGAGGAGGAGAGGAGGGCAAGACAGAGAGAAGAAGAGAGAATGGCGAGACAGAAAGAGGAGGAGAAGGAGAGGAGAGAGCAAAAGCGACAGAGAGAGGAGGAGAAGAAAGAGGAGGAGAGGAGGGCAAGACAGAGAGAAGAAGAGAGAATGGCGAGACAGAAAGAGGAGGAGAAGAATGACAAGGAGAGGAGAGAGCAACAGCGGCAGAGAGAGGAGGAGAAGGTGGTGAGACAGAAAGAGGAGGAGAAGGACAGAATAGAACAACAGCGACAGACAGAGGAGAAGAAAGAGGAGGAGAGGAGAGAGCAACAGCGACAGAGAGAGGAGGAGAAAGTGGTGAGACAGAAAGAGGAGGAGAAGGACAGAATAGAACAACAGCGACAGAAAGAGGAGAAGAATGAGGAGGAGAGGAGGGTGAGACAGAGAGAAGAGGAGAGGATAGCAAGACAGAAAGAGGAGGATCTGAAAGAGGAAGAGAGGAGAGAGCAACAGAGAAAAAAGGAGGAGAGGGCAAGACAGAGAGAAGGGGAGAGGATGGTGAGACAGAAAGAGGAGGAGAGGAAAGAGGAGAGGATGGCGAGACAGAAAGAGGAGGAGAGGAAAGAGGAGAGGATGGTGAGACAGAAAGAGGAGGAGAGGAAAGAGGAGAGGATAGGGAAACAGCGACAGATTGACGGGATGAACGAAGGGGAGATGAGGGCGAGACAGATAGAGGAGGATATTACAAATCAACAGCAACAGAGAGAGGAGAAGAAAGAGGAGAGGAAGGCGAGACAGAGAGAAGAGGAGATGATGGCGAGACAGAAAGAGGAGGAAAGGAGAGAGGAGCAGCAACGGAGAGAGGAGGAAAAGAAAGAGGAGGAGTGGATGGTAAAACAGAAAGAGGAGGAGAGGAAAGAGGAGGCGAGGAAAGAGGAGAGGAGAGAGCAATGGCGACAAAGAGATGAGGAAAAGATGGCGAGACAGAAAGAGAAAGAGAGGAAAGAGAAGGAGAGGAGAGACCCACAGCGACAGAGAGAGGAGGAGAAGACAGAGGAGAAGCAGAGGGTGAGACAGAGAGAGAAGGAGAAGATGGATGCTCTCCAGTATTACTCCATCAGCAGCCCTGAGGGTCAAACCAGACCCAGGGACATACCCCTCTTCTCACCCCAGCCCTCCCCACGCAGGGGGGACCTTGAGGACTGGGAGTCCTATGGTAGACCTCACCTCCCTACCTCCCCTGCCCCCCCTTCCACCCGCTCCAACACTTCCTCCCCTGCCCTTGGGGGCAAGCCCACCATGTTCAGAGTCAAAGACAACACCTTCAGAGGCTCCTCACTCACCAAGTCAGTCAAACCACTCTTCCACAAGAGCTTTGGAGAAGAGTTCAGGGTGGGATCAGCCCTCTGGAGCGGATCAGAGATGGGAGACGAGGAGCTTGAGAGGACAGGAGAGAGCATACATGAAAGGCTGAGAGAGAGCGCCGGGACTCCTGTGTATCACGACTCCGCCATCTCGTCACACCGACTCCCCCGCATCCGAGAGACTCAGCCCTCGAAAGAGTTCACCGCCCCCTCGGAGACCACCTACACATACCCTTACTCCAGGTTCCTATCCAGGAGGAATGTGGCTCTGGACGACGATGACTCTCGCTCGATGATCAGCAACATGTCTGGGGATGTTGAGAGTTATGCCACCAGTGTAGCCGACCTGTCTGACTCTGAGTTCGCCAGCAGGGGGGGCTATGGCAGGCCAGATTCAGCCTGTAGTTTTATCAGCGACGTAGGACGGCCACTGGGGAAGCCCCCGACGGTTCCTCCTAAGAGTGAGAAAGCTCTACGGAGAGCCAAGAGGCTCACAACCCGCAGGATAAAGAAAGAGTCGAAGACTGAGACAGACAGCACTGCTGACCTAGTGGAGAAACCGGTCCATGCGGTCGCTAGTGTCCCCTCCTCACCCTCAGAGCTTCGATCCTCCAACCGTCACGCTCGTGCCTCCCCCCATTTCGCTGCCCCTATCTCCCTGCCCCTTGCCCCAACTCACATCTCCAGTGTCCCCTGTTCTCCAACTGATGTAGGATCCGCTCATCACCCATCCTTCCATGCCTCCCCCCACGCCAAAGCCCCTGCCTCCCTTCCCCTCGCCTCACCCCATGCCTCACCCCCTGTCTCCCACCCCGAGTCACAACGCAAGTGGCCAGTGTGCCCTCCTCCCCCAACCACCACCACCATGCTCCCCCAGACACCTTGTCTCACCCCTGGCCTCCCCCTCACCTCCCACCTGAATGTCCCTCAGTACCACGTCGACCCCTACTACCCTTCCCCACCCTCCCTCAACCTCCCCCAGCACTTCACCCAAGGTTTAACCCAGAAGAAGGTTCTACAGGACCCGGGGTCTGGTCAGTACTTTGTGGTGGACATGCCTGTCCAGGTGAAGACCAAGACCTTCTTTGACCCAGAGACAAGGAAGTACGTCCAACTGAATGTCCGTCAGCCAGGCCAGGGAGGCTCTCTGTCTCAGCCCCAGCCACAGTGTTATCCCCAGTCCCTTCCCGAAGACTCATACACCCAGCCCCAACCCCAAACATATCCCCCATACACCCAGCCCCAGGCTCCTCCAGCCAGCCGGCCCTATGTGCTCTACCAGGGTTACCCCCAGAGATACCAGCCCATGCCCGTATCATCCCTGCCCACTCACAGGTCTCTCTCTGGAATGTCTGCCTTGGTGTCTCCCACCCAGGACCCACAGCCCACAGAGGAGAGTCAGGGTTGGGCAGAGGAGGGAGAGAGGCAGGGAGAGGGCTGGAGCAGCCAGTGTTACGAAGGAGAGGAGGAGATAATTGAGAGAGACACATATGGACAGAGCTACAGCCAAGAGCAGACACCTTACATGGATACAGCTCATGACACACACACTGTCCATGACACACACGCTGCGTACGACACACACAACCAGCTGGACAAAGGCGCAGTGGACGGTGATGATACTAACTCCGCCCCCCACCGTGATATCATCACCATGAGCGAGCTGGAGGACTTTGCTATGGATTCTGGTGACTGGTGACACTGATTGACAGCTTTTGTTTCACAAGTCCTGTTAGGGTCGTGTTCATTAGGCACCAAACAGAAGGAAATGGACTGAAATTGACTTTTTCGGTTACGTGCCCTGATAATGAACACAGCCCTGGTCTCTCTAGAGCAGCGGTTCAAGCATCAAAGAGACTTATAAAGGCTGAATAGCATTTCATGTAATTGAATAAACAGCTTAGCTTTAAAGAGTTTGATTGCATTTACATGCACAAATACAGATTTCACAAAAGCCCAATACATAGTTATAAGAACAAATCGAATGAAAAAATCCACATGCTTCGTAGACAACAGGTGTAGACTAACAGTGAAATGCTTACTTTACGGGTCCTTTTCCAACAATGCAGAGTTAAAGATTGGATACTAAATCAAATAAAATAATTGTCTGGCCATAAATAAATAGAATAAACTTGGCAACCGGATAGATGATAGACAGTAGCCGCAGTATGTGTGTGTGTGCGTGTGAGTGTGTGTTGCGGTGCGAGTGAAGCGATGTGGCTTTATATGTGACTTATTTAAGATCTTTGTCTGCTGAAATGGACTATTTTGTTTTGTTTTCTTTCGAAGATTATCCCTCTTCTGAGACATTTTGTAAAGCTTGCTGTTACATTGCTGATGTTGATCTTTTTGTCGTTTTGTGGTGGAATTATGAATTAGATTAAAGGCTATTTATTATTAACTGTTTCACAGAAATGTTTACCATTCCATATTTTGAATGTGATATGCTGTCTAGGATATTCTCGTGGTGCATTTGATCAATATGTCATGGTCACCTAGAACGTTTACTAATATCAGTGAATAGTGAATAAGAATACAACACAATAGATATCTACAGTATTTAACCGTTTTCGAGGCTGATAGTACTTCTAGGGATGCAGTTGAACAGGTTGTAGAAACTGAAGTTCTCATTAGCTACATCTGTTACCAGTGTAAACATCAAATGGATTGGATCATTATTTAGACCTCAGTTTGGTTGGTGTGCATGAAATATTGTCAAACAATGTGGTGACGCTTCTGCAACAAGGTCTCATTAGAATACGTCAGAATAGTGGCATATGGGGAATTGAACCATTATACTGTATGTCACCTAAACTGAAAGGTCTATGCAAAGTGAACACGAAAACTTGTATTTATGCAAATATGCAGCCACATTGTGTAGATGTGAACACTGATTTCAATATGAACGTTTAGCAGATTTGATTTCAATAAATAGATCCACATTTCTGAAGTGAGAAATGTGTACAGGGTTTCTCCCTTGCTGTGAATAATATAGTGTGGCTTATTAACAAAAGCACAATTTATCACTTTGTATTAACTTTCTTTGTCAGTATTTTGGATGTATTTCAGAAGCACTTTGTAAAGAAGCAAATAAACAAATGATGTGTTATTTGTTGTTTTTTGTTTTTGTTGTTGACTAAATTAGTTCTCTGATAATGAACTCAGTAGCTGACTAAGATACCACCTAGTGGACGTGATAGGTACATAACCGCGATCTTCTCCATTCCTCTTCTCCTTCAGAATAATAGTAGATTTGGTGTCCAGAGCCTTCATAATCACACTTTTTGTAGCCTTTTCAGGACACTGTCTTCCCACATAGCCTGCAAAAGGATCCAGTCATTTCTTGTGGTGCATTTATGTTCATTTATGTACAGTTGAAGTTTACATACACCTTAGCCAAATATACTTAAACTCCGTTTTTCACAATTCCTGATATTTAATCTGAGTAACAATTCCCTGTCTTAGGTCAGATAGGATCACCACTTTATTTTAAGAATGTGAAATGGCAAAATAATAGTAGAGAGAATGATTTATTTCAGCTTTTGTTTATTTCATCACATTCCCAGTGGGTCAGAAGTTTACATACACTCAATTAGTATTTGGTAGCATTACCTTTAAATTGTTTAACTTGGGTCAAACGTTTCGGGTAGACTTCCACAAGCTTCCCACAATAAGCTGGGTGAATTTTGGCCCATTCCTCCAGACAGAGCTTGGTGTAACGGAGTCAGGTTTGTAGGCCTTGCACGCACGTGCTTTTTCAGTTCTGCCCACAAATGTTCTATAGGATTGAGGTCAGAGCTTTGTGGTGGCCACTCCAATACCTTGACTTTGTGGTCCTTAAGCCATTTTGCCACAACTTTGGAAGTATGCTTGGGGTCAAAGTCCATTTGGAAGACCCATTTGGGACCAAGCTTTAACTTCCTGACTGATGTCTTGAGATGCTGCTTCAATATATCAACATAATTTTCCTCCCCCATGATGTCATCTATTTTGTGAAGTGCCCCAGTCCCTCCTGCAGCAAAACACAACATGATGCTGCCACCCCTGTGCTTCACGGTTGGGATGGTGTCTTCAGCTTGCAAGCATACCCATTTTTCCTCCAAACATAAGAATGGTTATTACGGCCAAACAGTTCTATTTTTGTTTCATCAGACCAGAGGACATTTCTCCAAAAAGTACAATCTTTGTCCCCATGTGCAGTTGCAAACCGTAGTCTGGCTTTTTTTATGGTGGTTTTGGAGCAGTGGCTTCTTCCTTACTGAGCGGCCTTTCAGGTTATGTCGATATAGGACTCGTTTTACTGTGGATATAGATACTTTTGTACCTATTTCCTCCAGCATCTTCACAAGGTCCTTTGCTGTTGTTCTGGGATTGATTTGCACTTTTTTGCACCAAAGTACGTTCATCTCTAGGAGAAAGAACACGTCTCCTTCCTGAGCGGTATGACGGCTGCGTGGTCCCATGTTGTTTATACTTGTGTACAATTGTTTGTACAGATGAACGTGGTACCTTCAGGCATTTGGAAATTGCTCCCAATGATGAACCAGACTTGTGGCGGTCTAGCCTATCAGAAGCTTCTAAAGCCATGACATCATTTTCTGGAATTTCCCAAGCTGTTGAAAGGCACAGTCAACTTAGTGTATGTAAACTTCTGACCCACTGGAATTGGGATACAGTGAATTATAAGTGAAATAATCAGTCTGTAAACAATTGCTGGAAAAATGTATTGTGTCATGCACAAAGTAGATGTCCTAATCGACTTGCCAAAACTATAGTTTGTTAACAAGAAATGTGTGGAGTGGTTGAAAAATTAGTTTTAATGACTCCAACCTAAGTGTATGTAAACTTCCTACTTCAACTGTATGTATCCCTAAACCTAGGGATACATATCATTGATGAAATGCCCTCATACTGAGATGCACCCTATGCTCTGACTTTGATCATTGATCTAAAGCCTAAACTTGAAAAAAATACATACATTTTCATTTATTTATTTATCTAGGCAAGTCAGTTAAGAACAAATTCTTATTTACAGTGGCGGGGGAACAGGGGGAACAGCGGGTTAATTGCCTTGTTCAGGGGCAGAATGACAGGTGTTTACCTTGTCTGCTCGGGGATTTAATCCAGCAACTTTTCGGTTACTGGCCCAACGCTCTAACCACTAGGCAACCCCAATCTATGAGATATCATTTTTTAATTTTGTGTATCAAATAAATCTATTTTTCAAGGGAGAAAAATTTGAAAGAATGTTTCTAATTTAACCTTTATTTAAGTTAAATAACGTCCCATTGAGTTTAGGAGACCTGTCCAAGACGGTCATGTTGATGGCTTTGGGGCTCCTGAGTGGTGCAGCAGTCTAAGGCACTGCATCTCAGTGGAAGAGGCATCACTACAGTACCTGGTTTAAATCCAGGCTGCATCACATCTGGCCATGATTGGGAGTACCACAGGGCGGTGCACAATTGGCCCAGTTTTGTCCGGGTTTCGCTGAGGTAAGCTGTCATTGTAAATAAGAATTTGTTATTAACTGACTTGCCTAGTATAATATAATGAGCCACCTCTGGGTCTGATATGAGACAGGAGTCTGGTCCAGAGCAGAGAGCTGGTCCTGGTCCTCTCCATGCTGAGTCAGGTGCCTCCCTGTGGTTGTGTCGCTGTCAGCAGCCTGTGGTTACAGCTGGCAGACGTCTGATGAACAAATGCATTACTCTGCTGAGTTAAAATATGCTATGCTGGTATAACCTCCATCAGAGATGAGTCTAACAGATCTAATTGATTGACTTATTGATAATTTCTAATGCAGGAATTAAAAGCAGGGATGATGACGGTGGAGGTTCAGTCTCTTAACTGAATACTGTCTGCACTGTCTCTCTCTGCCGTTGTATAGAAGTTAGCATAGCCCTATAAACACAGATCTAGGATCAGCTTTAATGCGCCCCCCCCCTGTTCGTTAGCATTAGGGAGGGGGAAAACATGACCTCAGATCAGTTTCCAGGGTAAACTTCATCCTGCTGCTTTTCTCTCAGTGTGAAGAGTCCAGGACATCTCTCTCTTTCTGCAGCACAGTATTATGTTTCCATTACTGCAACAATAGAAGTCCATTAACATGGCTGTGTAGAAGAGAGTTAAAATGCCTGTCCTCCATATTCACTCTTTCTGTTTCTGGCTGCCCTCCAGTTAATTTAATACAACAATGCTCCACAAAACTGCTGCAGGACTTATTTTAGGTGACAGAGAATTATCACAGATGCCACATGCACAGCGGGGATGTCAATAGCAACTTGACTTGTTTATGGGATATTAAAGCAGTGAATTATGGGTGCCATACAAAACTTAAATGATCGGAACCATTATAACCCCCGAATCTTTTGTTTTTGTTAATGATTAAATTCCAAATCTACTGTATTCAATTTGGAGAGATTTAAATGTGTTGTCTGAATCTTTTGTGTGAGTTTTAGACCGTATGTCAATGTCAGCCGCATATATAATAAATGTTCCATTTTGGGAAGCAGTGTACATTTCTTATAATAAGTATTGTTATAATACGTATACACTATATAAGTATTGTTATAATAACTATACACAATATTATCATTAGCTGCCATGTCATTGGATTTTTGGAACTCATACATTTACATATTACTATATTAGGAGATGATTAATCAAGTAATCCTTGATTCGGCTTGATTGGATAATATATATATATATATATATATATATATATGTGTGCGTGCGTGCGTGCGAATATATATATATATATATTCGCACGCACGCACACACACACACACACACACACACACACACACACACACACACACACACACACACACACACACACACACACTGTCCTGTGAAAAAGTATTTGCCCCTTTTCTGATTTTCTATATTTTTAATATTGAACGTTATCAGATCTTCAACCAAAACGTAATATTAGATAAAGGCAACCTGAGTTTACAAATAACAAGAAAAATGTATACTTATTCTATTCATTTAATTAACAAAGTTTTGCAACACCCAATTCCCCTGTGTGAAAAAGTCATTGCCCCTTAAACTCAATAATTGGTTGTGCCACAACTAAATGCTTTCTGTAGTTGTTCTCTCACATCACTGTAGAGGAATTTTGGCCCATTTTTGCATGCAGAACTGCTTTAACTCAGCGACATTTTCAAGCATGAAATGCTCTTTTCAAGTCCTGCCGAAACATCTCAATTGAGATTAGGTCTGGAGTAACACAATCATTCTGGGAAAAAATGTCCCTTTATCAGTAAATTAGTCAGTCATACAAAAATCATTCCAATCAATCACTTACTATTCTCTAAATCCTAAAATGGTGTTCCCAGAACTTGCATGTAGTTCCCAGAACTATGTAAGTTATACCTGAATACCTAATATGAATACTACCTGAATACCTAAAGACAACGTTGCCGACAGGGTCTCTCTACCCCCGCCACAGTTGTAGCAGCTCCAGTCTCTCCCTACAGAGGCGCCTTGTGCTCCTCGCCCTCTGCCTCTTACCCTTCCTCTACCTCCTCCTCGACCTCGTCCTTGACCTCCACGGTATCCTCTTCCTCCTCCTCCTCCTCCAGCAGAAAACAACAACTGTGCAGCTTGTTGTTTAGCACCAGTCTTGGATGTCTTCGACTTGATCTGTCTTTCTGCATGGGTGTTGTGAGGTTTGACATCAGCGAGGTTCTTTGTCTCCCACCCAATGCATGTCGTGGTCTTCCTTGGCATGGCACAGCAGGCTGACATATTGTTCTTGGTCAGGGGTCAGACCAGGATGCTGGAGGAAGCTCTTCTCCATTCGTTCCTGATAGTCCTCAAAGCTCTCATCGGCCTTCATCATGATGGAATGTATTTTCTGCCCGTCTGTGTCCTTTGGATATGTTGTCCTTACATGATCAAACACAGAAGTAAGTTGGTCAGCACGGTTGGCTCTGACTGCATCACTGTTCCGGCCTCCCTTACGCTGGTTCCACTTGAACTTCAAACACCGTATTTCCTCAATTTCACGGGTGGTCTGGTTATCCATGGCAATGATTGCTCTCACCTCTTCTTCAAACTTCACAGCATCTTTCGTGGGGTCATTCCATGCTGTCCAATCTTCTGTCTGACACAGTACCCCTTTACCAAATGTCTTTGCCATCACTTTACTGGGTCCCTTTGTTGACAAATCTGGGTCTTCATATCTACTTGTACTTTTCCCCACGATTACTTTTAATTATACATTATCAATTTGCATTACTCTAGTCATAACGCAATCATTCTGGGAACTAATTTCCCTTTTCCCGTAAATTAGTCGATCATGCAAAAATCATTCCACTCAATCACTTACTATTCTCTAAATCCTAAAATGGTGTTCCCAGAACTGCCATATAGTTCCCAGAATTCCCTGAAATTTGTAGGTTTTCAGGGAATTCCCCAGTATTCCCTGAAAACCTACAGACAACGTTGACGATGGGGTCTCTCTACCCCCACCTAGTCCCCTTTTGGGACTCTGGATCCTATTCTAAGCTTCTCAAACCAGTTTTTTTTTAAGTTGACCTTACTGAAATTCACTTGTCAGTCTTTCCAGGTTTCGCAGATGATGTGTTTTCTCCAGGGCAGCCCACAGTGAGTATCTGGTCTGAGTGCGTCCTCATCGTCTTTGGTCAGACGGGAATTTCCCTTGCACGCCTTCATATGGAATGCGTCACCGGTGTTCCCTCACAGACCCTCACTGCCGAGCTCCACAGGTAGAATCAATTATCCAGTTTGTGATGCCAAATTGTCATGGAAATGACCACCTAAGGACTCAAAGTCAAAGTTAAATGAACAGATCTTTACTATCACGACCGGAGAGGTTACAACAAACGTAATACTCAAAGTACAAGTCTGTCAGAAGCTCTGAAGGGATGCTCTCCCTTCAGCACTCGTAATACTACGAGGCATCTCTGCTCTCAGGGTGCAATAGGCCGAGCACTCAACATGCTCGGCACTGACACAGATGACTTGGCTGAAAGAAATTGATAATAGGAAGACTGTTGGAACTGTTTTGTTTAGACTTCAGTGCAGCTTTTGATATCATTGATTACAACCTATTTCTGAAAAAACGTAGGTGTTATGGATTTGCATCCTCTGCCTTAATATGGATTGAGAGTTAGCTATCTAATAAAACACAGAGGGTTTTCGTTAATGGAAGCCTCTCTCGTGTAAATTCAGTTGAGTGTGCTGTACCGCAAGGCAGCTGGCTAGGGCCATTATTGTTTTTCTGTTTTTACAAATTACCTTCCACTGACCTTGAATAAAGCCTGTGTATCTATGTACGCCGACAACTCAACAGTATAGATGTCAGCTGCAACAATAAAACAAATCACTTAGACACTTAACACAGAGCTCCAGTCAATTTTAGAATGGGTAACTAGTGTAGTGGAGATGTTTTGTGTCCTCTCAGTCTCTGAAAATGTGTGACTACATGTAGCATATTGTTTCTCGTTATTGTGTTAGGATGTTCTGTGACTGCTCTATGCTGGTTAATGGTAGCAACAACTGCTCTCTTGTAGTACATGATTCTGTTACAGGAGCACCAGGAAATGTGAGTAATACAATTTCTGTTTACAATAAGTCTACCGCACTGAAAGGAGACCCAAATGGTACCTATTGGTTGTGTGGCCGATTTGCTTATTACAGTTTACCACTTATTTGGGAAGGGGCGTGTACTGTTGGGTTTGTGGTGCCGACCATGAGAGTCCATGGAAACACTAAAACAGAATTGAAGGTTCTGTTCAGGGACTAAGATCAGCCGAATCCTCATTTTAATAAGCGATCCCTTGCCGATGTCAATCAGGTTCAGACCTTCTTCTCCTGATTCACTGGTGTTTTACTGCCTCAATATGGAGTTGCATGTGCCTTAGATCAAATTAAAGATTTGGCTTTTAAAGTTACGAAAATTAGAACTGAATGAACTGAATGAGGAGGTGAAACCACTCCGCAAGGTGGCCCTGCAAAACAGGGAGGCAGCCGACTACTTATTGGCTGGTCAAGGGGGTACTTGTTCTCTCTGTTCTCTCTGTTTGGTGATGAATGCTGCACTTTTATCCCAGATGTGTCATCAAATGTGACTGATCTTGCTAACTACATTCACACTGTTGCAAAGCCTCATTCCGGGAAATCAGAGTGGGTGTTTACTGGTTGGCTGAATGGAGCTTGGGGCTCCTAGATAGCTGGAATCTTTTGGTTAATGTGTTTGATCGTTTTGCTTTCTTGTTGTAAGGCAATTTGTACTTCCATGGCAACTCGAGTCTCAGCAACTATCCTGTTCAATGCTACTAAAGAATGTGATACTGATAACTTGTCTCCCCAGGAACTCCCCTTTCCCTATATAATGGATGATAATATGCAAGCATGAGTTAGTATCCATGTTTGAAGGTTTAAAGATAAGTTGTTAAAAAACAGCATCCTTACAATGTAAAGAGTAATGGAAAAAGAATCAAATATGAAGATGGATTTTTGCCTTTTGTTATGGCTCGTCTGTAAGAATCAGTATTTACTAAACACACTCCTGATGAGAGACTGAATGTATGTTAAGAATTAAAATACATGTTATCACATATGGTGATAAAAGGAGGGAGTGTAGTGGAAATGTTTAGTGTCCTCTCTGTCTCTACAAATGTGTGACTACATGTAGCATATTGTTTCTTGTTCTTGTGTTAGGATGTTCTGTGACTTTGCTCTCAGGGAAGGGACTGATAGAAGAACAGAAAGAATGGATCACAGAGTTTCTAGGTGTTGGACCAAAGTAACAATGTATAAAAGGTCATGATCAGCCTATTGCACCCTGAGAGCAGAGAT
This sequence comes from Oncorhynchus tshawytscha, assembly GCF_018296145.1. Taxonomy (NCBI): domain Eukaryota; kingdom Metazoa; phylum Chordata; class Actinopteri; order Salmoniformes; family Salmonidae; genus Oncorhynchus; species Oncorhynchus tshawytscha. The sequence continues at coordinate 58,362,833 of NC_056434.1, read as the reverse complement.
GCCTAGTTTTTGCAAGAATATAAAGAGTGCTGAATGGAGAGCATCCCTTCAGAGCTTATAGCAGACTTTTACTTTGAGTATTACGTTTGTTGTAACCTCTCCAGCTGTGATAGTAAAGATCTGTTCATTTAACTTTGGTAATTTCCATGACACTAGCAATAGGCTGGTGCTAAATATCAAAATAACAAAAAGCATCATTTTGGAGGCAAATCACTCGCTCAATGCTAAACCTCATTTAGATCTATTATTGAATAATGTGGCTATTGAGCAAGTTGGGGAGACTGCTGGTTGTAACCCTAGATAGCAAGCTCTCATGGTCAAAACATATAGAATCAATAGTTGCTAAAAATGGGAAGAGCTCGGTCCATAATAGGGCGTGGCACACAAGCTTGGCACACCTGTATTTGTCACGCCCTGATCTGTTTCACCTGTTCCTGTGATTGTCTCCACCCCTCCAGGTGTCGCTTATTTTCCCCAGTGTATTTATCCCTGTGTTTACTGTGTCTCTGTGCCAGTTTATCTTGTATGTCAGTCAAGTCAACCAGCGTGTTTTTCCCATACTCCTTTTGCTATTCTCTTCTTGATAGTGTTCCCGGTTTTGACCCTTGCCTGACTCTGGACTACTTTCCCGCCTGCCTGATTATCCTGCCTAACCTGACCTTGATTCTGCCTGCCCTCTGGTGCCTTTTGGACTCTGAAATGGTTTTGACCCTTTTGCCTGTCCACGACCAATCTATTGCCATACCCTATTGGATTAATAAATATTGTAAGACTCCAACCATCTGCCTCCTGTGTCTGCATCTGGGTCTCGCCTTGTGTCATGATAGTATTTGGGGAGTTTCTCCCTTTATTCTCCTCAGATCCTATCAAGCTTTGCATGGTTTGATGGGGAGAGTAGCTGCACTGGTATTTTCAGGTCTCTCCAGAGACGTTCGATCGGGTTCAAGTCCGGGCTCTGGCTGGGCCACTCATAGACATTCAGAGACTTGTCCCGAAGCCATCCCTGTGTTGTCTTGGGTGTGCTTAGGGTCATTGTCCTGTTGTAAGGTGAATCATCGCCCCAGTTTGAGGTCATGAGCGCTCTGGAGCATCTTTCCCTCGATCCTGACTAGTCTCCCATTCCCTGTCTCTGACAAACATCCCCACAGCATGATGCTGACACCACCATGCTTCACCGTAGGGATGGTGCCAGGTTTCCTCCAGACGTAACACTTGGCATTCAGGCAAAATAGTTCAATCTCGGTTTCATCAGACCAGAGAACCTTGTTTCTCATGGTCTGAGAGTCCTTTGGGTGCCTTTTGGCAAATTTCAAGTGGGCTGTCATGTTGCTTTTACTGAGGAGGGGCCACTCTACCATAAAGGCTTGATTGGTGGAGTGATTCAGAGATGGTTGTCCTTCTGGAGAGTTCTCCCATCTCTGGAGCTCTGTCAGAGTGACCAGAGTGGGTTTTTGGAGTGAGTTTTTGGTCACTTCCCTGACCAAGGCCCTTCTCCCCTGATTGCTCAGTTTTGCCAGGTGGTCAGCTCTAGGAAGAGTCTTGGTGGGTCCAAACTTCTTCCATTTTAGAATCATGGAGGCCACTGTGTTCTTGGGGACCTTCAATGCTGCAGACATTTTTTGGTACCCTTCCCCAGATCTGTGCCTCGAAAAAATAATCTCAGAGCTCTACGGACAATTCCTTTGACCTCAGGACTTGGTTTTTGCTCTGACAGGCATGGTCAACTGTGGGGCATTATATAGACAGGTGTGTGCCTTTCCAAATCATGTACAATCAACTGAATTTACCACAGCTGGACTCTAATCAAGTCTCAAGGATGATCAATGGAAACAGGATGCACCTGAGCTCATTTTCGAGTCTCATAACAAAGGGTCGAATACGTAGGTCAATAAGGTATTTCTGTTTAGTTTTAATACACTTGAAAGAATGTCTAAAAAACTTTTTTCGCTTTGTCATTATGGGGCATTGTGTGTAGATGGATGAGGGGAATTCATTTCAGAATAAGGCTGTAACCTAACAAAATGTGTTAAGTCAAGCGGTCTTAATACTTTCCGAATGCACTGTACACACACACACACACACACACACACACACACACACACACACACACACTACATGACCAAAATTATGTGAACTTGGTAATGTGTGTTGCAACTGAAGACAGACAATTTTTATGCGTTACGTGCTTCAGCACTCTATGATCCCGTTCTGTGAGCCGTTGTTGCTCCTAAACAATTCCACATCAAAATAACAGCACTTACAGTTGACCGGGTCAGCTCCAGCAGGGCAGAAATTTGACGAACCTATGGCGGTGCCACATTGAAAATCCCTGATCTCTTCAGTAAGGCCATTCTACTGCCAATGTTTGTCTATGGCGATTGCATGGCTGTGTGTTCGATTTTATACACCTGTCAGAAACAGGTGTGGCTGAAATAGCCAAATCCACTAATTTGAAGGGGTGTTCACATACTTTTAAATATATATATTTGTATATATTATACAGTACCAGTCAAAAGTTTGGACACACCTACTCATTGCAGGGGTTTTCTTTATTTGTACAATTCTCTACATTGTAGAATAATAGTAAAGACCACAAAACTATGAAATAACACAAATGGAATCATGTAGTAACCAAAAAAGTGCTAAACGAAATATATTTTATATTTGAGATTCTTCAAGCAGCCACCCTTTGCCTTGAAGACAGCTTTACACACTCTTGGTATTCTCTGAACCAGCTTCATGAGGTTGTCACCTGGAATGATTTCAAATAACAGGTTAATTTGTTAATTAAAAGTTAATTTGTGGACTTTCTTTCCTTCTTAATGCATTTGAGCCAATCACTTGTGTTGTGACAAGGTAGGGGTGGTATACAGAATATAGCCCTATTTGGTAAAAGACCAAGTCCATATTATGGCAAGAACAGCTGAAATAAGCTTTACTTTAAGACATGAAGGTCAGTCAATACGGAATATTCAACAACTTTGAAAGTTTCTTCAAGTGCAGTCGCAAAAACCATCAAGCGCTATGATTAAACTGGCTCTCATGAGGACTGCCACAGGAAAGGAAGACCCAGAGTTACCTCTGCTGCAGAGGATGAGTTCATTGCAGTTACCAGCCTCAGAAATTGCAGCCCAAATAAATGTTTCAGAGTTCAAGTAACAGACTCATCAAAACATCAACTGTTCAGAGGACACTGCGTGAATCAGTTCTTCATGGTCAAATTGCTGCAAAGAAACCACAACTAAAGGACACCAATAAGAAGAAGAGACTTTGTTGGACCAGGAAACATGAGCAATGGACAAATTTGAGATCTTTGGTTCTAACCGCTGTGTCTTTGTGAGATGCAGAGTAGGTGAACGGATTATCTTTGCATGTGTGGTTCCCACCATGAAGCATGGAGGAGGTGGTGTGATGGTGTGGGGGTGCTTTGCTGGTGACACTGTCTGTGATTTATTTAGAATTCAAGGCACACTTAACCAGAATGGCTACCACAGCATTCTGCAGTGATATGCCATCCCATCTGGTTTGCACTTAGTGGGACTATCATTTGTTTTTCAACAGGACAATGACTCAACACACCTCCAGGCAGTGTAAGGGCTATTTGACCAAGGAGAGTGATGGAGTGCTGCATCAGATGACCTGGCCTCCACAATCACCTGACCTCAACCCAATTGAGATGGTTTGGGATGAGTTGAACCGCAGAGTGAAGGAAAAGCAGCCAACAAGTGCTCAGCATATGTGGGAACTCCTTCAAGACTGTTGGAAAAGCATTCCAGGTGAAGCTGGTTGAGAGAATGCCAAGAGTGTACAAAGCTGTTATCAAGGCAAAGGGTGACTACTTTTAAGAATCTACATTATTTAAAGAAGGATTTGTTTAACACTTTTTTTGTTTACTACATGATTCCCTATGTGTTATTTTATAGTTTTGATGTCTTCACTATTAATATATAATGTAGAAAATTGTAACAAAAAATAAAGAAAAACCCTTGAATGAGTATGTGTGTCCAAACTTTTGACTGGTACTGTATATATATTTATTTATATTCTGAAAAAGAAAACAATTTACTGGCATAAAACAAAAATACAAAAAAATTGTTGAACTTGCCTTTCCTCACTATACGAACCTGGCCAAGATTTCAATGTTACATGAGTGGTTTGGAAAACTCAATCACTAAATAATGGTCAAACGTTTTAGATAGAAGCATCGCAATTTACTCCGATTTTAGAGTATAATCATGCAAACTCAAACTACATGCACGGCTATTTGTTTCGTGGAAGATTTTGCTTGTCTTGTTTAAAGAGTGATAGAACAAAATAACCCATAAAGATAGAAGAAGAAGAAGAAGAAGAAGAAGAAGAAGAAGAAGAAGCAGCCTCCACAGATCATGAGTGGTCTTGCTGATATAAGCACACTAACAATATAACCCAGTGACTCAAAGCTTCAATGAAGTCTTCACTTTATAACAGTATAACTCGATGACTCAAAGATCCAATTAAGTCTTCACTTTATTCATATATATGAACTATGCACAGCATGCAGAACATTTCATTGCAAAAGACGAGAGCGATAGAGAAGAGGGAGGAGGACAGATGAATAAAGAGAGAGAAACAAAAAGAAGATACAGGGAGAAATATAGAGACAAATAGATAGAGAACAAGAGAAATAGAGAGAGAGAAAGATAGAGGAATAGAGAGAATAAAAGAGTGTGAGTGCTCGAGCCAGGACTTCTGACATTATCTCCCTCCTCCATGTCACCGGGGTGTCTCCCTCATCATTAATTATTAACTCAGTACTTTGTGGTAATACATAATTCACCATCAATTATTCATGCTAATGTGTGTGTAGTTGACTTAATTGTGTTATTGATTATCAAAAGTAATTTCCTGAAAATCCTCAAGGACTCAAATTGAATCAGCCTAAATCCTGGTCTCTGTGTACTCTCTCTTCCTGCGATTAAGTTTTCTCAATCTGATTGGTTTATGTCTTATTAGCCGATCTGGTGAAAGACAACACAGAAAAGAGGTTTAATATATTTTTTAAAGGCTAAATTAATAAATCAACTATCACTGATGAACCATGAAGGAGCCTCGTGGTTTAAAGGCCCATCGTTTTGTAAATATACATTTTAGTATTAATAAATAGCATGTATCATGTTTAATGGGCTATTGTAACCTGGCGATGCGTCTCGAGCGAGAGAGAGAGAGAGAGAGAGAGAGAGAGAGAGAGAGAGAGAGAGAGAGAGGAGGTTATGAGTGGTGTTCTCTAGTTTCTCCAGCTTTAAGGGAAACTGATGAATAATGGATAGGAGCAGATGGCCGTGGCGGTAGGCAACAGGAGAGACTACATCTTTAATTGTTTTAGAGAACATGTCACAACAGGACTAAAGTGATCCAGGGTCGACTAACGCTAGTAATGCCACAGACGTGCTAACAGACTGCTATTAGCAAAAGCCCTGATATCAACACCACTGTTGTGTTATCATATCTGTTAGCCTACCCTGTTAGCGTAGCCAAGGGACCACAGAGCAACATTAGCTTCAACTGTGGCACTTTAACATCGATGTGAAAGCAAATACGTTGATTCATGTACACTGCCACTGTCAGTTAAACGAGACATAAATAAATCAGTAGTTCGCGTTCTCTCTGGCCGCTGGCTTAAAAACCTGAACACGGATGACCATGACTCCAGTGAAAACTATAGAAGTGTCAATATTTCACATTGTGTTTTTACATGTGTTTTAAAAAAAGAGGAACATAACATGTTACATTGTCTGGTGACTTTCTGTAACACAATACCCTAATACACAGGGGAGAGCGTGTAGCCAAGATGAGAGAGAAGGGGAAATGCCTCAGATTCACATTATTAGCCAGGGTGGTAGTCTCCATCACACACAGTTTATTCAGAGTCCATGTAGAGTCCATGAGCTACGTACAGTACGTGTGCTTATAAGGGGACCGCAACGGCCCCACGATATTCAGCAATATTCACCCACAATAAATAAATCACAATCATACAATATCTTGATAGTTGAATCCATAGAGTATGATATCTGGGTAGCCACTCCTCTCCCTGCTCCAGTAGTAATAGGACTAGGTCCATAGTTGTGCTTTAGGAGGAGTAGGTAGAGGGAGAGTAGTTGTAACAGGAGGCACATTCACACCACAGGAGTTTTAAGTCCCAGTCCTTCCGTCTGTACATCCACACTGTCTGCACGTCTGTCTCCAATGGGCGGCGACACAGACACACTCACTTTTTCTCCAGTGGTTCCTTGGGGCAGAGGGGGTGTTTGTCAGACCCGGTACCCTGAGTCGGGGTCTTGGAGCCTGGGCTGGGAGCCTCGTCTCTGGAGCCTCTCCCCACGGCTCCAGAGACTCCCAACACTGATCCAGATACTACTCCCAGGGCAGGGCCCATCCCGGGCCTCGTCAACCCAGCACCAGACACTCCAAGCACCGACATGCCTCCTACTCCAGTCCCATGCCCGTGGCCGGCCCCCAGCAGGTTGGCTGACTGTAGCACGGCCTCTGAGTGCTCCCGGGCCTTCATCCTCAGGGCCGCCACACTGGCCGTACGGTTGCCCTGACAACCATAGGGGGGCAAGAAGGACAGGCCCATGGGGTCAGGAACACAGCATGAGCACAGACCACCTCCTGGTAAGACACACACACACACACAGGGTCAGGATATTGTTTTACAGTAGAGTATGTCCATCATCACTACCCTCCTCCTCTAACTATCAAGTGTGTTAGTCATGTTAACTGTTAGCTGTGCTAACTTACCCTTCATTGTGGCAACATGTGACAGAGCCTGGGCATAGGTGGCTGAGTTCAGGAGGGTTCCTGGTAGACAGGAGGGGAAGAACGGACCACCAGGACCCACTGCTCGGTTTATACTGGAGGGAGAGAGAGGAGGGAGGTTAGTTTAAAATGACTCCGAGAGGAGATAAGAGATTATGGTTATCCTGCAACTGAATGAAAGTGAAGAGGAGTAGGGAGGGGAAGAGGAGTGAGAGGAGGGGAAGAGGAGTGGGTTAGCATTTGTGGTGACTTAATCACATTTGGAAGGTCCGAAGTAAACAACAAGCAAATAGGGGCTGGTCTGAGACTTCAGCACAGACAGCTGTACACTCAGCACCCTGCTTTTCAGCACCACATAACAGTGGACAGCGGCTGTATTGTTACTGGCCACTGGGAGAGAGGGATTTAAGCACAGTGGACTGTTGCTAAATCAGGATCCCAAATTGGAGACATTCAGCATCACATGACAATGGACTGCTTCAACATCACTGGCCAATGGGAAAAGAAGAGGCCTAACTCTGTAGGGGAAGCCTCCCCACAAACTCTATGCTAGACTATACAGCCAACCCTGTCTTCATGCACCTATGTCCTTGTCCCTGTTCTCTTACCTCTGCTGCATCTCCAAAGGCTCCTTCTGTTTCCTGCTCTGATCCACAGGAGACTGGGAGTTCAGACTCCTGGACGGAGGAGTGCCTCCCTCGTTCATCTGCTCCTTCCCTCCGTCAGGGTCTGTACTCCCTCTCTCTGTCTTTCTCCACTTGGCCCTGCGATTCTGGAACCACACCTAAACAGGAGAGGAGAGGAAGTAAAAAACTCACTGTTGCGCCATGCAATCTCTCTCCCGTGTACAATCTTAAGTAGTCCAATAAATACCTGCTTTTGTGATGTATACATGTTACAAACCCAGACCAGCATCTTTGTAGTTATGCACACAGGAGCAGAAGGTAAGATTCAGTTGGTCAGAAAACAGACAGATTTTATGAACCATGTCTCATTACCGAAATATGGACAGGGTCTATTGTGTCTTGTCATCAAATCCATCAAAAGGATATGTCATTTTTGGATCATGATAATATAAAGATAAAGATGTTGCTGTGTGTGTGTGTGTGTGTGTGTGTGTGTGTGTGTGTGTGTGTGTGTGTGTGTGTGTGTGTGTGTGTGTGTGTGTGTGTGTGTGTGTGTGTGTGTGTGTGTGTGTGTGTGTGTGTGTGTGTCAGACCGAAGCTCTCTGCCTGAGTGACTTTGCACTGCGACTTCTCCCAAACTTCACCCACCCATAGTCTCCAGCCCGCCACATACTGCCAACTTCTATATCCTAATTGAAAGAAGGTCATTGCCTATAACAACATTTAATTGAGCAATTTTTCATTCTCATATTTTAATGACTTCCCACTGACAGTCAGGGCGCTTTAGAGAGAGAGCTGTGATGAAGTCGTTTATTCCCCTATTTAGTGATTGTTTGACAACATCAGATTCGATTAAGACTGCACTCCCACACGCATTAATCATGATGTGTGTGAATGGAAAGGGGTGGAGCAACTGTGCGGGACAGAACAGTCACCATTGTGCAAAAGCCTAGGTATAAGGACGTCAACAACCAAAAAAACGAATCCCATTCAGTCAATGTAAGAAAAAAGGACAACAGTTTAGTTTAGTGTCAGGACAACAATACCGCGGCTTGTTGTGATTGTGAGGCAGGCTATCTCACCCCTGCACCTTACAGCTAAAGAGTCGTGATCCCGTCTCTCTGAATGGCTGGTAATTGCTACATTAATCTCCATTTGGCACCTGCTTTAAGGAGGGGGAAACCCATTGACACGATACAATAAAGACGGGCCAACAACACTACAACAGAAAGGACATTTATTTTCTAATAATAATGTAAGTTTAATATCCCTGCATGCTGCAGCCGATTCATGTTCAGATTTAATAATAGGAATGCTGTAATCGGATTAGACCGGAATAATTTGTTTACAATCCCTAATTTACAGCTCGGGATTCCATTATCCCGCGCGCTGTCGGCTTTAAGCAATAGTAAGATGACCCAGGGGAAGCAAAGCCTAACTATTATATTTCCTACAATTAGATCTGCGCTCACAACAAAACCCAAAAGCAAATCTGGAATGCAGGAAATTACATACAGGACACACTGAATTGAATTACAACTGGCCAAGTTTATAACCACACATATGTGGAGGGCAGGGCAGTTATAAATTGCCCCAAAAATAATAATAACAATGTAAAGGGGTGGGTGTGTGTGAGCGCGTATTTAATGCTGTCTTAACATTTGTATCTACTGCCCTCTTTAAAAGCATCCCTTTTTCTTTTTTTTCTTCTTCTGAGCTGCGGAAATGGACGCACATGTATGATGTGTTTTTTTTAATGTACCTTTGTTTTGAGACGCGGACAAATTAGTGAAGAACATTATCACTGGTTAATTATGAATGACCGATTAATCAACCTGATCTAATATTCACCATTATGTTGATGTTATTAAAGAGCATCGGGAGAATGACAGAGTGCCTTAATTTACCCTCCTCTCTCTGGTCAAACGTGCTCTCAGAGCCCACTGCCTCATTCCGGTGTGTGCGTGAGCGTGCGTGTTCACCTGGACACGCGCCTCCGTCAGGTTGATCTTCATGGCCAGTTCCTCGCGCGTGAAAACATCCGGGTAGTGAGTCTGCGCGAAAACAGCTTCCAAAGCTTCCAACTGAGAACGAGAGAAATGTGAGATTAAGAGTTTTAAAGTGATGTGAGTTTATTATTCACGACACTACACACAATGGTATATTTTATGTGGGTGTGTTGGTTTTCGAACGAAATATACAAAATATGCCTGTTTTGATAAGTGCCCTAGCCTACTTTCAGAAGCGATAGGCCTATATATTGGCATGTGAATCGCGTAACTAGGCAACAAAATGCTATTAACTAGAATAAGTGCAAGTAATACGGAAGTGATAGGCTACATTTTATTATTACGGCGGAAATAATGAGAAGCATCATTATAATAATCGTTAATAATAATCAACAATATTATGGAAATATGTGGCCTACATTTGTATAAACTAGCTAGCCTTAATGCATGGTTTTGCTCACATAAGATTAAATTCGTTATAACCAATGTACAGAGTGATATTTTTAAGCAGTCAAGAGTTTTATAATTGATTGCTACCTGTTGTAGAGTAAATGTTGTCCTATTTCTACGTTGTTTTCTCCGCAGAAAGCCGTCATCAAAATCACCTGCTGAGGCATGGTTGGCAAACCCGTTGGTGTTCACTGAAAACATAAATCATCGAAGAAATGTTTCAATAAAAACACTTGTTTAGAGAAATAAATTGAATACATTTGTGTTTGTTTTCAGTCTAAACCTGACATAGAAACACTTTGCAACGAACACATCGAAACGAAGGGATCAAGCAGGAGTTCATTTTTTCGGATGTCAGTAAATAGGATGGCCCATTGAAACGGACTATAATCTGCTTGTATATTCCTCTTATTAGAGCCATACAACATTGATGTCCCGGTCTGAGAGGCATGACACCCAACATCTGTGGCCGCAGACGGGACAACACACCCGCCTCAGCCCCGGGGCTAACACACACACACACACACACACACACACACACACACACACACACACACACACACACACACACACACACACACACACACACACACACACACACACACACACACACACACACACATTTTAAACTAGGGTGGGTTCATAAAACAAACAAAAATACGCTATTAAAACATGCTTTTTCAAAAACAAGTATAATCTTAAAAGGCAAGCAAAAACTCGCGACAACCGCTTAAAACATTTATGGAACATGCAGTAATATATTTATATATATATATATATATATATATATATATATATATATATATAAATACTATACAACTGTTAACTTGATATAGCTGTGGTATATACATATAGTATCACAGCTATATCAAGTTAACATTTGTATAGTATTTTACACGAAATGGTGCTAACACATAAATACACACATACTTTATTTACCACAATTTAAAAAGTGGATACAAATATGTTATTCAGATGTTTACAGTTTTCATGAGTCATAACCCTTAAACCACTCTTCTTACAGCAAATTCCGAGGTAGCGTCAAACTGCAAATATTTGAACTCAATTGCAAGGAAATAGAAGTTATAGGATGTAGCCTACATTTATTATTTCCAAATCAAAACTGTCAACACATTCTAGCCCATCTATGGAGAAGCGGTCCCAAAAGTTGCAGTATTAGGCTATGGTCTACTTACACGTATTAGTCCGACAGCATTCTCCATCCAGCTGAGGGGGACAATGAAAGTAAAACATGATGGTTTTATGGGCTTTGTTTATCTATGGAGATGTGTACGAAAGCCCGATGTCACTGAGAAATCTGAAAAGAAATCAAATAATTTCAGTCGCAAATCAGAGAATAACGAGTCAAGATGTGTCCAAGCGGTCTGCATCAATATTTGACAGTGGAACGGGCCAAAATACAACCATTGTAAGCCTAATCAGTGTAATTATTACAATGTTCATATTAATGACAAAATAGAGGAAGAAAAAAACTCCGCAAAACTCCCTACTCTTCCCCCGAAATTAACGAACAATAAGTAGTTTGCGTAACAAACCAAATTACTAGGCTATAAAACACTGGAATAAAACATGAAATAGCATGCAATGTGCTCACACCAAAGTTATTAGCGGAGATTAATCCTCATCAAAATTGTCCACAAGGATGGGACAGGGCAGCGCTCACCAAATGTTATAAAGAGACACATCAGAAATAATGCTTAGATGTCTCTTGCAAAAAAATGTAATAAATGATAGTAAATTGTATGAAACATGTAGCCTGTCTATGATAGAATATTCCGTCTGTCTGTCATACCTGCTGTGTATTTGTCTTGTGCTGGTCCAGGGCGCGAGGAGGAGAGGATGCTGAGGACGCGAAGATTTTCCTGTATGTCTGAGGGACCGGCAAATCCACTTTAACAGTCACTATCTCTCTCTACAACCTCTCTTACTCACTCCCCTCTTTTCCCCACACCATCCCTATCTGAGTGTATCTACTCTGCCTTTCTCTCTCTCTGGGAGTGTCCAGATGTCTTCGGCGAGTTGAGGCTTTCAGCTCTTGCTGCCTTTAGAATCTCACGCTTAATTGGTTCTAATCGGATTACCGCGGCTTTGTCTTCTCACTGTGAGTGGGACCTCTTTCCCTCCCTCACTCTCTCTCTCTCCGTGTGTGTGAGAGAAACATCAACTCTCCCAGGTATCTGAGAATTCAAATATTTTCCCCTGCAGATTATTCCGCTGTTATGTCAGTGGTTATTCCCTGACCATAAACACACACACACACACACACACACACACACACACACACACACACACACACACACACACACACACACACACACACACACACACACACACACACACACACACACACACACACACACACACACACACACACACACACACACACACACACACTTTATTTGGTTGCTTCTATATTAAAAATCTAAGATGACTTCTGTTGGGTTTGAGATTGACTGCCAGGCCGTTAATTGCTCCTTAGGTGGGTTACCGGGTCCACTTTACAACGGGCTGCGCATATCATAACATTCACAATGGCCAGAATTTTGATTTTCTTCACAGCAAGGGGTCCCACGATTTATATCGCTTCCACGGATAAACGATATACCACGGGACCATTTCAATTAGTTTTAAAGCGCATCTGGGACATCACAGCACAGACGCTGGAGTCTCCATGGAGAGACGAAATGAGGCTCCAAACTGCACCTGAAATTTGAAAGAGGAGGGTGGGATTGGATCAACGCACATAAGGTGGAGAAGCCGGTCTAATGGCAGGTAATTGGGTCTGTAATATCGTTACAGTCGGGTAATGGGCAGTTACGGCCCATGCGCTATTAAGTGCATCCCCTGTGTGCAGCATTTATTATATTAAAAGGGGGAATAATAATGATATTTTGGTTATTAAATGCATGTAATTAATTTATGCACGGCTGAAAATAAAGTTGTTATTACGACTTTCGACTAAAGGGAAGGAGAAAATTGAAATCAAGTGTATTACTCTTAGAATTGTTTTTTCTAATAGTATAGAGATATTTAATCTATGTGTGTGTGTGTGTGTCAGTAACGACCCTCTTTATCATGTGAAGTCTGTCAGTGTAAACTGCAGCTTTCTCCCAGTCACTCATTTACAGAAGGGCTCAAACACAACAATAGCGTTATCTGGCAAAGAGTACGCTATTTAGCCCCTCTGAACATCATTTGCGAACTGAGTGCCAAACGATTTTACATGTAGAATCGCGTGGAAAAAATGTCGGCAGTCAGATGTCAAGGCAAGCAGGAGGTCCCTAAAACACAGCGTGCTAGATGATTGGCGGCTGAAGAATGCTAGAACCACGTTCATTGTGATGTGCGCAAGCCAAGGATACTGCGAGTTTCCCTGCGTTTAAGCCCTTGTTTTACATGCCCAGACTCAGATGAACTCCTGGATACCATTTTAATGTCTCCGGACATTGAACATCTGGACATCTGAAGGAAACTAGTGGTAGTTCTGGCAGCCAATGCTAACTAGCATTAGGGCAAAGACTGGAAGACTATTCCACGTTGATGTTAACTTGTTCTAGAACCCAGGAGCAAAAAAGTAGACTATCAGAAAATAATTGACTAACTTCATATGAATTTATGGTCATAAATAGAACATATTTCAATCAGAATGATTATTAGCATAACTCTCACTCTCAAAAATAGAAACGCAACAATTTCAAACATTATACTGAGTTAGTTCATATAGGGAAATCAGTCAGTATCTGGTGTGAACACCATTAGCCTCATGCAGCACAACACACCTTCTCATAGGGTTGATCAGCTTGTTGATTGTTGATTAATGGCACTTCAATGGGACTCAGGATCTCACCACAGTAGCACTTTGTATTCAAATTGACATTGATAAAATGCAACTGTGTTCTTTATCCGCAGCTTATGCCTGCCCATACCATAACCCCACCACCACCATGGGGAACTCTGTTCAAGGATTACCGCAGACAACATTGGCATCAGCAAACCGCTTGCCCACACAACACCATACTCACGGTCTGTCATCTGCCTGGTACAGTTGAAACCGGGATTAATCCGTGAAGAGCACACTTCTCCACGAGCATGCACTTGAGCTTCCCTTTCTGGTTACACGTTACCCGTGGTCTGTGGGTGTGAGTCCAGTACTGCCAAATTCTCTAAAATGACATTGAAGCGGCTTATGGTAGAGAAATTAACATTAAATTCTCTGGCAACAGCTCTGGTGGACATTCCTGCAGTCAGCATGCCAATTGCATGCTGCCGCAAAACTTGACATCTGTTGCATTGTGTTGTGTAACAAATGTTGTGATCTGCAGTTTAGAGTGACCTTTTATTGTAATCAGCACAAGGTACCCCTGTGTAATGATCATGCTGTTTAATCAGCATCTTAAAATGCCAAACCTGTCAGAGGGATGGATTTTCTTGGCAAAGGAGAAATGCTCAGTAAACAGGGATGTAATCAAATTTGAGCACCAAATTTGAGAGAAATAAGCTATTTGTGCGTATGAAAAACTTCTGGGGTCTTTTATTTCAGTTCATAAAACATGGGACCAACACTTTACATGTTGCATTTAAATTTTTTGTTCAGCACAGTTGCGCAAGTCTACTTATTGTTTTCGGAATTGGGCCATAGGTTTTTGCCGAGCTTCATTTGGTACACAGGAAAAGCTATGCTCCAAAAGAAAATCCTAAAGTAAAGTATAATAGTGCATGCTTTTAATTATTTGAGCTCAAAAGAACTAAAGCGATCAATCTGATTCCATTTTGGACAAATCAATATATTTCTCCCATCCATGTATGCCGACACGGGAAAAAAAAGCTGTGTGTAGTGTTTTTACCGTTGATAGTCAAATGCACTGTTCATAATAACTAATATAGGTTAATAGTGGTTGGGTAAAGTCATTGCTCAGCGGTTGTAAAAGGCAGGTGTGATTTAAGAAAGCCCCTGTGAGCTGCTACTGCTCATGAGTGTCGTAGAAAGGGGGATGAATTGATTTGAAAAGAAAAGCTATTTTGAAAGATAACTTAAGATAAATTATGAATAAATATTTTCAACAGAGTATAAGTATGTGGTTTGAATTATACAATTAGAAAAAAATAGGGATCTCCATAGACTTAGAAACAAATAAATACACTATTCACTAGATTTCATGGATGATTTATTCCTTCATTATGAAATGCAGTCATGTTTTGTGTCTATAAAAGCTGGCATCTACACATTTCTATCTATCTACACAACTGACAGATACAGCAACCTGGACTCGGGTGTAGACAAAACAGAGTAAATGTAAATCCGGGACACTGCAATTGGTATGATATGTTATGTTTCATATTGGTATGTATTCATTTGTGGATGTCCATCATCCATTTCATATGGTATGTTATGGAATTACAATTCGTAAGATGTATTAAAGTTGCTAATGAGCTAAAATGCTAAAGTTGTCCGTGATAATATTAGAACACGCAACCTTTGGGCTGCTATTTTTTGTGTTACACGCTCACCCAACTTTAGTTTTGGCCTTAATTAACCTTCTGTTTTATGTAACCATACCAAACAAAACTAATCACACTAATTTGCTTGTCCCGGATTTACGTTTACTATGTTATGTCTAGCCTATGAGACCATGCTGGGCATAGAGCACAGGCGGCCAGTGGCACCTTAATTGGGGAGGACGGGCTCATACTAATGGCTGGAACTGAATCAACGGAATGGTATCAAGCACATCAAAAACATGGTTTCCATGTGGTCGACACCATTCCACTCACTCCATTCCGGCCATTATTATGAGCCGTCCTCCCCTCAGCAGCTTCTTGTGGTATTGAGGTAGATCAGGTTTGATTACGATGTCAGTTATTACAATGTCATATTTCACCACAATCTCCCCTTGGTTTTAGAAAATCAAGATATTCAACAGCCTTAAAAAACAGGAAAAATCAAGTCGTTACATCTTGGGTCGATACAAGAGAAGATAGTATAGGAGAGCATTTCAATTGACCTCCCCCCTTGATACTCCCAAGGAAATGTATGAATGAACGCATCAACTTTTGTTTCAATATTCATTCTTCCAAGAGCAGCACAAATATTCATTTTGGAATATTTCAAAATCCGACAACATAGCAATGTATAATACCACAAATATCCATTGTATTACTAATATACACTGAGTGTACAAAACATTTGGGACACCTGCTCTTTCCATGACAGACTGATCAAGTGAAAGCAATGATCCCTTATTGATGTCACCTGTTAAATCCACTTCAAATCAATGTAGATGAATGGGAGGAGACAGGTAAAAAAAAAGTTTAAGCCTCAAGACAATTGTGACATGGATTGTGTGTGTGCCATTCAGAGGGTGGATGGGCAAGACAAAATATTGAAGTGCTTTGAACGCGGTGTTAGTAGGTGCCGGGAGCACCAGCAACGCTGCTGGGTTGTTTATGCTCAACAGTTTCCTGTGTGTATCAAGAATGGTCCACCACCCAAAGGACATCCAGCCAATGGCAGACCAGTGGTCTAAAATGGGTCACAGATGAAAGAGGACAGAAGAAGGTTGACACGAATTGTGCAGAGCAACAGACGGGCGGGAAACAGTTAGTCAACTGACAGTCCAGTACAACATTGGATCCCAAAGACCAATAAAATAATGCACAACTCGTCGTACATTGACACAAATTGGGAGAACAGCCGACGACCTTATAGAGTTGCGGCTGCAGTGGGCTCAGGAACAAAAACACTGGATACTGGAGAATTGGAAAACATTGCATTGTCTGATGAATCCGGTTCCTGCCATGTAATGCTGATGGGAGGACTAGGGTATGGAGAAAACAACGAGTACATGCATCCATTATGCCACGTGTCAACATTGCACACAATGGGCCCATTGGTAAAAGTGGAGCAACATTTCAGGACATCTGAATCTGGTGTATCCATTTTAAAATTGTTTTTTTTCAGCACGATAATGCCCCATGCCACAAGGATAGGCTTGCATCCCTGTGGAATGCTTTCGACACCTTGTAGAGTCCATGTCCCGACGAATTGAGGCTGTTCTGAGGGAAAAAGGATGTGCAACTCAATATTAGGAAGGTGTTCCAAATGTTTTGTACACTCCATGTATATTGTATTTTTCTCTAGAGTCAATCTCTGACTACTATCCTTCAAACAGCACTAAGCATGACATCACTTTCCTATGGTAATGAAGAAACCTAAATAAAAGCACGCATTTCTTAACATTGCAAGGTGGATGGATACTCATTCAAAAGATATGACATTTTAATCAATGTCGATTTTTATTGTGCTTCAAATGCAAGAAAGAATTTATGGAATATTTGTTAAATGTTTAAAACATTATTTTAAGGCTACTTGAAAAATACAATGTTCAGACTGGTATGTTGACAATATTGGTCTTACAGTGAAAAAAACATTATTTGTGCCAATTGAGCGGAGCAACGGGTTTAATACAGAGCACTGGTGAGTCCTTACTCCACCCACTCCATTCACTGCAATGCAATTCACAGCATATGAGTTACAATATTGGTCTTACAGTGAAAAAAGTAGGGTCTGTGGAATCGGTATGGTATAATTTCATGGGCATTGAATAATACGGAGTGTTGCTGGCCTTTTACTACACCCATTCCATAGGACACAATGCACATCGGCAGTCTTTTTTACCCCTCTAAGCCAATATGTAATTTATAGGCCAACAGTGTATTGCGTTGGGACTGTTGGAATGGGTGGAGTAAAAGTGCTGGCTGGGTATGTAGACTCAGTCCCCCCAAGAAATAAAACCCTATTTAGATTCTACAGACCATATTGAGTAATCCCTACCCCACTTTTACAGTGGCATTATATTTCTTCTCTATAAGCCAATATATAACTCATATGCTGTGTATTGCATTGCAGTGAATGGAGTGGGTGGAGTAAGGACTCACCAGCACTCTGTATTAAACCCATTGCTCAGCTCAATAGACCAATTTAAGTTGTGTAGACGAGTAATCCAATTACATATACTTGTATTTTACTAAAAGTGTATTTCTTTACGTATAGCTTTCAACATACCAGTGTTGGTGTAAACTTTCTAAAGAAATGCTGGTATAAATACACTACATGGCCAAAAGTATGCTGGTCAAACATCTCATTCCAAAATCATGGTCATTAATATGGAGTTGATCCCACCTTTGCTGCTACAACAGCCTCCACTGGAAAGGCTTTCTGCTAGATGTTGGAACATTGCTGCGGGGACTTGCTTCCATTCAGACACAAGAGCATTAGTGAGGTCGTGCACTGATGTTGGGCGATTAGGCCTGGCTCGTGGTTGTCGTTCCAATTCATCCAAAAGGTGTTCGATGGGGTTGAGGTCAGGGCTCTGTGTAGGCCAGTCAAGTTCTTCCACACTGATCTCGACAAACCATTTCTGTATGGACTTTGCTTTGTGCACAGGGGTAGCCAAGAAGAACGTGTTCAAACATTCATTCATTCCTTGTGCTGTTGAACTACTAAATGCAAAGTCAATTGTATCGGTATATGTACTTATCTATCGAGTGCAGTTGGGACAGTGGTCGTTTGTGAGTGAATTAATGTCTTCCATGTTGTTAGTGTATGCAACATGATGGACTGACTGGTTTAAATGTGTATGATGTGAGAATGTATGTGATTATTTTAATGAAGGTGATGCCAAAGAAAAATGTCCATCCTGGATGGACGATAAAGTTTTATTCTATTCTATTGTCATGCTGAAACAGGAACAGGCTTTCCCCAAACTGTTGCCACAAAGTAAAAAGCACAGAATCTTCTATGTCATTGCATGCTGTAGCATTACGATTTCCCTTCACTGGAACTAAGGGGCCTAGCCTGAACCATGAAAAACAGCCCCAAACCATTATTCCTCCTTCAGCAAACTTTACAGTTGGCACTATATGCATGCGGGCAGGTAGCGTTCTCAGCAAAGTCACCACTTCACTGTTGACGTTGAGACTGGTGTTTTGCGGGTACTATTTAATGAAGCTTCCAGTTGAGGACTTGTGAGGCATCGGTTGCTCAAACTAGACACTAATGTACTTGTCCTCTTGCACAGTTGTGCACCGGGGGCCTCCCACTCTTTCTATTCTGGTTAGAGCCAGTTTGCGCTGTTCTGTGAAGGGAGTAGTACACAGTGTTGTATGAGATCTTCAGTTTCTCTGCAATTTCTCCCATGGAATAGCCTTCATTTCTCAGAACAAGAAGAGACTGACAAGTTTCAGAAGAAAGCTCTTTGTTTCTGGCCTGTAATCGAACCCACAAATGCTGATGTTCCAGATACTCAACTAGTCTAAAGGAGGCCAGTTTTATTGCTTCTTTAAATCAGAACAACAGTTTTCAACTGGGTTAACATAATTGCAAAAAGGTTTTCTAATGATCAATTAGCCTTTTAAAATGTCAAACTTGGATTAGCTAACACAACGGGCCATTGGAACACAGGAGTGATGGTTTCTGATAATGGGCCTATGTAGATATTCCATAAAATAAATCAGCCGTTTCCAGCAACAATAGTAATTACACTGTATTTCTGTATTATTTTAATGTACAAAAAAATGTTGCTTTTCTTTCAAAAACAAGGACATTTCTAAGTGACCCCACATTTTTTAACGGTAGTGTACGTGTTTGTGAGATATATTAGCGTGTAGCCCAAACTGTTCAGACGCTACAGACAGAAGTTGGCAGATCATCTGTACCGACTTCAAACGAGTCCCAAGACGCTTGTGGGGGTCGTAGAGCACAACATTGTGTTCGTGAGAGTTTCATCTTTCCATATAGGGGTAACAGTTTGTAGGCCATTCAGACGCAACAGACATTTTCGTGAGAAGACTGATATTTTGGAATGTCTCATGGTCTGACAAACACAGCTCTAGCTCTGCCACCTTTCACCGCAGATGCGGAAGTGTGACATCGGCGGATTAAGACGTGAAAATCGTCTCTATGGGGTTAAAAATAAAAGTACGTCAATGATCAAGACATTTTCTTAAAAAGTGGTTGCAATGCTGTGAAAAACGTTGTACTGCATATTCCCCAAGTTTAACATGTCTTTGTAGGGGGACTCTTATTTTGAATTAAAAACATCTGCATAATTTCCTGCTGCCACAATAACAGTATTCAATTTCTAGCTACAATGTCAGTTACATGTAAAATGTCTGAATTCAAGTAGATCCCAGGTATAAACAAATAAGACATTTTCATTAATAGCACCCCCCCAACCCAACTACTACAGTAACTCAGGTCCCCTTCTCCCTCTCTTTTCTATCTCCTCACCATCAGTCAAAATGTTTTTTTTTGAGCCTCAAGTTCCTCTCCATCAACCCAGACTTCTCCTCCTCTGCCTCACCCTCACTACAAGTAGTCAGGTGTGGGTCTCCTCTCCTCTCCCCTTCTCCTTACTCCCATTATCTGTAGTCAGATTTAAGTCTCCACGTCCCCTCCTGCCCCTTTGCCCTGTGGAAGTTACAGATGTTTCGGAGTAGTTCTCTGAAGACAGGGGTCTGGGTGTGGGTCAGTCTGGGGGTGAAGTGGTCCAGGACCTCCTTGGTGCTAGCCTGTCCATCCACAGCTCCCTGGAATGCCACAAAGTTTCTCAGATCCACCAGGAGTTCATCGTGTTCCGTAGGGGGGGCAGGAGGGCCTGATGGGATACGGGCACCCCCCTCTTCCTCTTCTCCTTCATCCCCTTCTCTCTGGGGCAGGCTGAGGTGGTTCCTAGCTTTCATGCAGGCCAGTAGAGTGGAGGAAGAGAGGGGGGCCGTAGTAGAGGAAGAGCCTCCCACCTCTACCCCTTCTCCACTGAAGTGACCCCCCGGGATGGGTTTCCTAGCGATAGTTTTCTTGATAATGGCAGCGTCCTACACAGATAAAGCAGACACACCGGGTTACAACAGAGAACAGAATAATGAAGAACATGGAGAACAGAGAATATCTGACTATATGTTTCAGCAGGGTCATGTTCATTAGGCACCTAACAGAGGTAAACAGACTGAAACATGGAGGGACTACCTGGATGTGTACAATAAGAAACACAAATTTCCATTTTAATCTGCAGGTTCCATCAAGTTGAATTTAAGACTTTTTAAAGACCTGTTCAATGCCAATTGAAATGCAATTTAATACCAATTGAGGTCTACGTGTGCTACAAACCTGCTAATTTTTTATTTTACCTTTATTTAACTAGGCAAGTCAGTTAAGAACAAATTGTTATTTTCAATGACGGCCTAGGAACAGTGGGTTAACTGCCTGTTCAGGGGCAGAACGACAGATTTGTACCTTGTCAGCTCGGGGATTTGAACTTGCAAACTTCCGGTTACTAGTCCAAAGCTCTAACCACTAGGCTACCCTGCCGCCCCGGGTAGCCTAGTGGTTAGATAAGTAATATTCCCATATTTCTTCATACCGTCACTAATAGAAAAAAATGTGTAGGCTAACCATCTTCTGATGGCATTCACAGTGCTTTAATAAAGATGTGCAATAGACTACTGAGATGGTATTCAAATAACTTTTTTCATCTAGGCAGGAATGCATGACTCAAGATATTTTGATGTGCACTGCAACCTAATCCTGTGATTGTAATGCATTTTAGGTTGACAATTAGTCCATTGTCATATTTTACAGTTAAAAATAGGTCTATATTTTTTGTTCAATAGAGATTCATTTTCCTACATCTTTACGTGCACTAATATCACAGATGAATATATTTGGTGTTAATTCACCTGGGTAAGTGGAAAATAAAAAACACATAAGCTAGATCACTACCTCGAAGTATAATTTTCAGTGGAAGTAACCATGTTTTAATCTAACAGTAAAGTAATGATTAATTCCCCCTCACAAACGTCGCTGTCATAGCCTAATACCCAGTGAGACCAATGCGCTCGCAGAGGCCGATGAGCTCGCAATGGACAATGCTAATTTTGCGTGCTCTGTATCGCAGATCCATATCTCGGTTGTAAAATAGACAGCTGAGAAATAAAAAAAACAATATACCTGCACAAAGCTGAGAACATCCTCTCTTCAACTGTGACGAGTATTACCAGGGCCTTAAACTTTTTTCTATACCAACCACTGTGGTTGGTAGATTAAAAAATCTAGCAGCAACTTTGATTTGTTTTTGGCATAATTACACAAAGATACAGAAAAAAATGAGCATGCTTAGTTTATGTTTCTAAAACAAGACATTTATTATTAGTAAGAAATAATGTGGTATATTGCTTAATTTAATATAATATTCTGTGACCTGAGGATTTTAACTAAACAAAACAATCTGACAAAACACTTTAGCTGCCCCTTTAAGGCAACCTTGGTAACAGGGCTGCTGGAGTCATCACATGTTCCCGTGAGAACTTCACTAGCTGAGGCCAACAATGTCTCTTTTTGCTAGCAGCGAGAGCAAACTCAAACATTGAAAAGCAACCTAGCTTGTGAACAAAACAATGTAAATTGCCAAGAAACACAAGGACAAAGTCTCACTTTAGTAGACTTCAGAGTACATTAGACCAACTTTTATGCCTGTGCCCAATAATTCTAAAAACAAATCTTTCAGTGCTCACAGCCCCCCAGACAGGCAGAGTTGCTGTTGCAAGGTGGGATAGCTATAACCTTAGGATTCAGATTTCTTTGTGTATTAGTAGATATGAAACAAAATGTCAGGAATACTTTGAAAACAGCTACTGCAGCATTTATTTTGCTATAAAATCACAACACACTCTTTAAAAAAAATTAAACACTCACACTGTAGAGCCCGGAGAGTTACCACACGCCAACGTGGCTGGTGAATTAGACATTCTTACCCACCAATGCCAAAATCTACCTGCATTTGTCAGGTGGCGGGTGTTAATTTTATGCCCTGAATATTACACAGGATTGCTGTTTTTCTTATAGCTAGAATCAGAACACTTTTTTTTCTCCAAAATAAGTGCAGTGGAAAAGGAAGTTAAAAGTGGCTCGCTCATTATCACTGCAGCAGGTCCTGGCGAAACAGGAACATGGGCAGACACTTTCATTAGAGGAATTATGAAGACAATGCACTATACTGTTTATTTTGCTGTGGTGGCAACAATAAGCAGCTGCGCACAACATTGCGGAAACACAGTCGTCTCCCCGGTTGAATTTATTAAGACCATTGAAAACATTTTAAAGGCCTTTCATTTAGCTAAATTAATTTAAAAAAAAATACATTTTAAGGACCAGCAGACACCCTGCGAAAAACATTTTATTTTGTGTGCCCTAATACAAATATGTTGTCTACCTCAATGGTGTTGAGGTGTGTAGTTACCTTGCATTTGTCCTGAGCTGGGACAACTGTAGCAGGAGGAGCAGACAGCAAAGGATTCTTCTTCTGACCAAACCTCTTCCTGTAGACACACAACCACCCACACACATTCAAACTACAATACCCATAATCCTCCACTCAATGTGGAAGTCTACAGTGATAGCCTGTGTGTGCGTGTACCTGGCTGGAGCTGGGGCAGGTTGGTTGTAGGGCAGTCTACAGTGTTGTCTGGAGACCTTCAGAGCTTTCAATGCGTCTTTAGCTACTCTGTTAGCTTCAGCTTCCACCAGGACAAAGTCTGGGTTAGACGCCTCCATGATGGAGTCATGCTGCATCACACTGTGGATACCTAGAGAGGAGAGACAGAGAGAATAAGGTTAAAGATGCACTGTGTAGCTTTACTTTACCCTGTGATTGTAGGACAAAATCATTAACACAAATTGTGGTTTAAACACCACAAACAAAAAAACACACATACAAAAACACCGTTTGGTTCATGCTAGTTCATCTTCTACGGTTTAAACGAAGAGCTTCACCTTCAGTCCAACAAAACTTCACCTGGCAAATAATGCCTCATGTGCAGAGGTACCCGATTTCTTGAAACGCGTAAGGGAAGTACGATAACACTTTATAATAACTTTCCTGAATAAGCATTAAAGCGACATAACTACCAACAAAAATATATTTCATTACTTGTAAACATGTATTAACATAAAAACATACCCGACTTCTTGAAGAGTTTGGCTAGTACATAGTCGTCGCTCTGTCTCTGGTCCTGTTTCTCCGGCTGCTCCTCGCGCTCCTCTTGTCCTTTGTAGCTCCTCTTCTTCACCAGGTAAGAGATGCGATGACCCTCAACCTTGGCCTGTTTCTGATTCCCGTGTTTGTTTTTAGGTCCTTCTACTGTCGAGTCACAGTGCTTCCTCTTCTCCCGGTGTTTGTAGGGACTGGGGCCGGGTCCTTGAGACTCTCTGTGTTTGTGTGGACTATGTTTTTCTCGTTGTTTCTGTGTGCTGGGACTGACGGAGTTAGTGTGTGAATGTTTGTGTGGGTTTGGGCTGGTCACGGGTGAGTCTCTGTGTTTGTGGGTCAGAATGGAGTTTTGGTCTCTGTCTGGGTCTGTGAGTATATGAGCATTGCTTCCCTCCTCCCTAGAATGCTGTGTGTCACATTCTGTCTGGGACTGTCCAATAGGAATATCTGCCTCGCCCTGGTTGGCTTCCTGGCTGTCCGTCAGCCTATTGTTCTTATTGAGAGAGATGTTACTGCGAAGGGGGGTGGTCTTGTCTCCAGGCCGGGGCGATGGGGAAGGGATGGCTCCACCTCCAGTGGAGCTAACATTGTGATTGGTTACAGAGTGTCTATGGTTAGACCTTGGTCTGACTGGCTTCTTAGGAGCTTGGACATCAGAACCGGTGCCTACACAATGAGTGGAAATAAAAATGAGTGGAAATAAAAATGAGTGGAAATAAAAACAGGCGGAACCGTGTGTGTGTGTGTGTACCTGCAAATATAGCGCTGGTCTCAGTGCCCTGCGTCCCGTCAGGGTTAGATAAGGTAAACAGCTCGTAGATGTCGTTGGACTTGAAGAAGCGTCGCTGTTTGGGGTCCTTCAGAATGCGGTTGGTCAGGAAGTGTTTGAAGATTTGCCTGAAGGGAAAAACACCAGAGGTGAATATTAACACAGTCTCTCCTGGTGGTGTTGGGAGGAGAATCTCAATAGTTCAGTTTATCACAGGTGAAGAGCTACTTGAAACGTGGACACAGTAAAAAGGTCCAGAAGTAATTGTAGCCCTGTGGTCGGTCAGCTGTTTGTTCACCCGCACACACAATTGCTAATAACCTATCCGCAATCGCCGACTATATGTGACAAAGTGAAAATCTGAAGCCCCGACCCTAACCCGATAATATAGAAAATGCGCTGTAGGCTACAGTCCGATGGCGGAATGATTTTGAGACAGGTTACTGCTTATAATTTCCAACTTTTTGGTAGGCTATTTGGGAGTCAAAATTTTGCCAACATTTGGTGTATAATTTTACTGCAAGAAATGCTAAATTCTGCAGGAGTTAATATGCGAGAGGTTATAGATTTCAGTGTCCATTTAACCAGTCTGAATAGTACGCTACAGTTCCCCTTGACGTGCCATAGGCCTATTTGACAACCTGTCTTGTGACTGTGGAATTTGTATAGTGCTCTCACAACGACACACATAACATAGCTGGCAGTGCTATCAATATATATTTTTTAACCACTTCACCAAATCTTTCCCAAACATGACTTTTCTGGCCCTCGCTTCTCTTTAACTTCAACTCTCCATTTAACATAAATTGTTACATTTACGTTTTTCCACTGGATGCATTAAACTCAGACATGGTTCTTTCTGCCTAACTTCTCCCAGCAAGTGTTCTGTGCCACTAGGGGCTCTAAAACTACTGTTATACGACCAACAAGTACGCTTACAAGTCACTCCCTTGGCCTCCATTCGCAAGAAGTGCCCGTGACACACTCAGTGGAGAAGTGGTCCAATGAAGCAGAGGCTACATTTTACGGGACAAGAAATGTGTTTCGCCAACATCGCCAAGTTTCACCACCCAGTCACCGGCTTCATCAGAAAGTGCACCGATGATGTTGTCCCTACAGTAAAGGTCAGATGTTCTCCCAACCAAAGGCCCTGGGTTAACACTGAGACACATGTTAAACTAAAGGACAGAGTCACACTACACATAGGGCTATTGCAGCCAACGTAGCTAACCGTGAGGCTAAGAAAGTAGCCACGGTCACATGACGAAGTCCCGCTACAACCTCCGTAGAACCCGCAAACATGCAAAAAACACGATACAGGAAAAAGGTGGAATCCTATTGCACTGGCTCCAATGCTCAATGCATTGGGCAAGCACGAAAATGCATTATGGATTATAAAGGACAAACCAGCCAACCGTGAGCTACCCAACAATGCCACTCTACCAGATGATCTTCAAGCCTTTTATGTACTCTTCATTGACAATACCGCAAGCCTTGCATAAGGGCTCCCGCTGTTCCGGATTACTCGCTCTCCGAGGCTGATGTGAGTAAGACCTTTAAACGCGTCAACACTCATAAGGCCACTGAGCAAGACAGAATACCAGGGCGCATCCTCAGGGCAGGAGCAGACCAGCTGGCAGGTGTCGTAACGGACAATCTCAACCTCCCCTGTTCCAGTCTGTAAATCTCCACATGCCTCAAAATGGCCATCCATCGTTCCTGTTCCCAAGAAATCTAAAGTAACCTGCCACAGTGCCCTGTAGCACTCACATCTGTAATCATGAAATGCTTAGAAAAGGCTGGCCATGACACATCCACACCATCACCCCAGACACCCTGGAGCCACTCCAGTTTGCATACCGCCTCAACAGATCCACAGACGGCGCCATCTCAATTGCACTCCACACTGCCCTTCCCACTTAGACATGAAGGGGAAAATCCTATGTGAGAACGTCGTTTATCGACTATGGCTTAGCGTTCAACACCATAGCCCCCTCCAAGATTGTCACCAAGCATGGGACCCTGGGACTGAACACCTCCCTCTGCAACTGGATCCCGTCTTGACCGGCTGCATCACTGCCTGGTGTGGCAACTGCTCCACCCTTATCCGCAAGGCCCTACAGAGGGTGGTGCGGACGGCCCAGCACATCACGGTGGGCGAGCTCCCAGCCATTCAGGACATACACACCAAGCAGTATCTGAAGAAGGCCCCAAAAAATTGCCAAAGACTCCAGCCAGCCCTGCCATAGACTGTTCTCTCTGCTTCTGTCCAACAGGCAGTACCAGAGTATCAGGTCTCGGACCAACAGGCTCCAAGAGAGAGCGAGAGCCTCTACCCCCACTGTGGACTGTATGCACTGACAGTGCACACGCTCACAGGTCTCAACCCGCACACGCATACACTGACACTCACCACCACGCACACACCCACCACTTACGCTGCTGCTGTATTGTTTACTATTGTGATTTATCCATCCTGCTACCAGTCACTTTCTCCTAATCCCTGCCTACATGTACACATCTACCTCAATTAATGCAGTATACCTGCACCTAAAATGTATTTCATGTTTTTTTTTATAGTTCTCCTATTTTGATATTGAATACTGCACTGTTGAGAAGGGTTTGCAAGTTAAGCATGCCACTGTACTTGCGCATGTGACAAATAAAACTTGAAACTAGAGAGCTTGCAACGTCAGCGTCGCAGTTTCTTTGGGAAGTCCATATACGAAATTGTATGCACGCAATACTGTAAATCGCTTTGGATGAAAGCATCTGCTAAAATGGCATATTATATCATAATGGGGCCTGAGAAAGTAAATGTTACCCTTCTTGATGCCTTTGGCAAAATGCAGCGAGCTCAGATATATGCAAAGTCTGTATTTTAACCCCTCAGGAAGTGAGGGCTATACCTCGGTGAATGGCTAGTGATATGAATAAGGTGTCCCTCCTTCCCTTCCTACCTGTGGTAGATCTTCTCCTCAATGGTCCCGGCGGTCAGTAGTCTATAGACAGTCACCTCCTTTTTCTGACCGATCCTCCAAGCTCGCTCTCGAGCCTAGAGGACAACAACACAGGGACATGGGGGTGAGAGTGTGATAAGAGTGTGTGAGATCCTCCACATACGCGCATCGAGCCTAGACAAGACAATAGCAGGAGATTCATGGTTAGGCAACGACTGACTGGTCACAGATATGTCTGTGTACCATGGAGTCTGTCGACCCTATGGTCAGCAGTGTGTGTACCTGTGTGTCAGTGCTAGGGTTCCAGTCGGGGTCATAGATGATGACTCGGTTGGCTCCGGTCAGGTTGACTCCCAGCCCCCCCACTCTGGTGGTCAACAAGAACACAAAGATAGACTTGTCCTGGAGAGGTAGAGAGGAAAAATTAGGATATAATGGTGGTCAAAGCATATACAGAACAATTTCTTATACTACTTTTTAAATCACTTATCAGGACACGTCTGATCATGGGACCATATGCGAAGATACCCAAAGACACTGGGCAGCAGGCTAGACAATATGCCGTTTCCACACTAGTAATCTAGCCCCCAGCGCTAAGATTTTTTACTGAAAGGTCTTTTCACACTACTGAGCCGAATCGAGAGGATCCAAACCTAAGCTATACTGAACAGGCCTGGCTACGCGTCAACCATAGTTGCTGGAAGCATGCTGAAAAAGACAATGTGAAAAGGAAATATCTGAGCCAGCACAGTTTGGTTCAGGTCTGCAAGAAAGTGTGAAAAGGCTAGAATTGTAGACCCTTACTTCGTTATATCGAGCGATGAGAGGCTGTCTGGAGGCGATGGTGGTGGTACCATCCATTTTCACATAGGTGTAGCCATTCTCCCTCACAAACACCTCCAATATCCCCAACATCTAGAAAGAGAGGAAGAAAGAGTTGTGGATTAGGCCTAACAGGATTGTCAGATTAATATTCTATGGAACTTGAGACCCACCCAGTCATGGTCTCTGTCGTCCGTCCCCCCCACCAACACACACATACATACCTGTCTGGACTGTGTGAACAGCAGGACTCTGTGTTGCTGTTTAAACCAAAGTCGGAGCAGTGATTCCACCACCATCAGTTTGCCGGAACGTTTCCAGAAGCCAAAGTGTTCCTCTTCAGTCAGTTGGTCCTCTGGTATACCCTTCAGGATCTTGGGACCCCCAGAGAACAGGTCCGGGTGGTTACACATCTTACGCAGTGCTATCAGGCCCGAGAACACCTGGAAATGAAGTATAAAAACACAATATATAAATGCATTAATAAATAAAACAGTCACTGTGAACTAGGAAGATAGTGTTCCCCAACTTTGTGGTAGAACTGTTTCATTTGTCAGTCGATGTGTCACAAGATAGCTCACAAAACTTAAGGTTGATCATAGCACAAAAACATTTGGTAAACACAGCATTGATCGATTTTTTGCATCTACCTTGTTAGGATCTACAAAAAGAAGCAAGCTAGAAAATAATATGCTTTCCAGTCAACAACATTACATTTGATTATATTTCCATGATCATATTGATGTTGGTCCCTTTAAACAAACACATTTTCAGACTAATTATTTCCATAAGGGTCCTAATGAATGATCCGACATAACTAATTCCCTGCAGAAGGCAAAGAGTGCGTTGTGTGTTTGCAGTGCACTAGCCAAGTGCTGCATTAGTAATGTGGGTTAATGGATTCAGAGACCACATCAAGGAGAGGACTGACCACTGAGAGTGTGTGTGCGCGCGCACAAGGAAATATAGAGCAGTGATGAAGAACGGTTGGTGTAAAAGCCTTTCCTCGGGTCAGAGATACACTCAAAAACCACTGTAGAGCATTCCTCTGACCAGGCATCAGTTATCATACCACTGACCTTACATATCCTAATGTGAATGACACACCGAGATAACATACAGGTCCCTATAGAAAGCTTTATGCATGCATCATGTCGAGCAAAACCCATAGAATGGCATATCTCAACATTATAGACCATCTCGGGTAGTACTCCAGTGTTTGTGTTAAATTATGAATAAGGCCCATCTTTTTCCTGGAAGAATAACCGGCTTAACCTGAGCTAGGTACTCGTCTTTCAGTGGGATGCCAGAACGTGCATTTCCAATCCAGATCATAACTTGAGATATATTAGCCCCGATCCACCATCCTGACCACTGCACTTTTGTTTTCGTTTTCACAGTGAAACAGAATGTAAGCTCGCAAGATCAGGATGGTCGTACGAAACAATATATATACATGGGCCTTAAAATGAAAATAAAAAAATCAGCCTGTGGTTACAGCACAATAATTTGTATAGACAGACAATTGACTTGACTGTTCAAAGCCAAAAGGTCAATCAATCAAAAAATGTTGATAGATAGAATTCTCTGATCAATAACAAAAGAGCCTCAGTGCAGAAAGAGGAGGAGGAGAGCCGGCTAAGAGGTAGATGAGAGGAAATGGAGAGGAGGGAGAGAGACTCACCTGCATATCCCCATTCAGTATTTGGTAGACCACTTTGGAGTCCAGATAGCCCTGATACACCTCACGCTGCGCCTCTGTTAGCCTGCAAAACAAAACCTGGAGAAACACAAGCCTTCACTTTAAAACCCCTTGATGAAACAAGTCTGTGAGCGGAAATCAAAGACAAGAGGTTTCAGCCTAGAGGCTCTGTCCCGAGGGAGACAATTAATGAACTGAACAGAATAGTGTGTGTGTGTGTGTGTGTGTGTGTGTGTGTGTGGGGTGAAATCTGACCAGCAGCATTTGAATTTAATGGACATTTGAGAAATTTACCAGACCCACATGCATTGGGTGCGTTACCTGATTAGGGCGTCCACTAACGGTGCTCAGAATGACAGAAATCACATTTAGATGATGGGTATTCATCTTTTTTTTACCAGCTTTATCTCCCCAATTTCGTGATATCCCAATTGCGATCTTGTATCATCTCTGCAACTCCCCAACGGGATCTGGAGGCGAAGGTCGAGTCATGCGTCCTCCGAAACATGACCCGCCAAGCTAAGCTTCTTAACACCCGCCCGCTTAACCCGGAAGCCAGCTGCACCAACGTGTCGGAGGAAACACCGTTCAACTGACGACCGAAGTCAGCTTGCAGGCACCCACCGCCCAAACCCTCCCACAACACAGATGACGCTGGGCCAATTCTGTGCCGCCCTATGGGACTCCCGCTCACGGCCAGTTGCGAGATCGAATCCCAGGCTGTAGTGGCGCAGCAATACTGTGATGCAGTGCCTTAGACCACTGCACCACTCAGGAAGCCCATGGTTAGTCATCTTAACAGAACATGCAACGGTGTGCACTTCTTACCGAATTACGATGCGCACTTTGAAGATGTTGGAATAACTGCCACAATGTACTTTTCCTCAGCTTTTCCTCATGAGGACTGCAGATGTGGCCAGGACAATAAATTGCAATGTTTGTACTGTGAGACGCCTAAGACAGCGCTACAGGGAGACAGGACGGACAGTTGATCGTCCTCGCAGTGGCAGACCACGTGTAACAACACCTGCACAGGATCGGTACATCTGAAAATCACACCTGCGGGACAGGTACAGGATGGCAACAACTGCCCAAGTTACACCAGGAATGCACAATCCCTCCATCAGTAGTCAGACTGTCCGCAATAGGCTGAGAGAGGCTGGACTGAGGGCTTTTAAGCCTGTTGTAAGGCAGATCCTCACCAGACATCACCGGTAACAATGTCGCCCATGGGCACAAACCCACCGTCGCTGGACTAGAAAGGACTGTCAAAAAGTGCTCTTCGCTAACGAGTCGCTGTTTTGTCTCACCAGGGGTGATGGTCGGATTCGCGATTATTGTCGAAGGAATGAGCGTTACACCAAGGCCTGTACTCTGGAGCGGGATCAATTTGGAGGTGGAGGGTCCGTCATGGTCTGGGGCAGTGTGTCAGCATCATTGGACTGAGCTTGTCATTGTAGGCGATCTCAACGCTGTGCGTTACAGGCAAGACATCCTCCTCCCTTCCTGCAGGCTCATCCTGACATGACCCTCCAGCATAACAATGCCACCAGCCATACTGCTTGTTCTGTGCATAATTTCCTGCAAGACAGGAATATCAGTGTTCTGCCATGGCCAGCGAAGAGCCCGGATCTTGATTCCATTGAGCACGTCTGGGTCCTGTTCGATCGGAGGGTGAGGGCTAGGGCCATCCTCCCCAGAAATGTCCGGGAACTTGCAGGTGCCATGGTGGAAGAGTGGGGTAACATTTCACAGCAAGAACTGGCAAATCTGGTGCAGTCCATGAGGAGATGCACTGCAGTACTTAATGCAGCTGGTGGCCACACCAGATACTGACTGTTACTTTAGATTTTGACCACCCTTTGTTCAGGGACACATTATTCAATTTCTGCTAGTCACATGTCTGTGGAACTTGTTCAGTTGTCTCAGTTGTTGAATTTGTTATTTTCATACAAATATTTACACATGTTAAGTTTGCTGAAAACACATGCAGTTGACAGTGAGAGGAGGTTTCTTTGTTTTGCTGAGTTTAGAACATGAGAGAAAAAGCCTACTGGTTTCAATAGCATATGGAAGCCTTTAAAAATAATTGCCTCCAAGTTTCAATGGTCAGATTTTTTACTTTGAACCAAGGTAAGACATGCCTCATAATATGAAGTAAAACGTTCAGGTTTCAAACCATTTTCAAAATGCATACTGCCTCCAGGTTATTGCAAAGTGCTGTGTGACACGCTGAAGCCTGCCTACTATTGCTTATATGCACTTGAAAGGTGAATGGGAAGCGCGCTACAATTACCAGTTGAGAAATACAAATAGTATAAAACACATAATCGCATTTAGATTTGTAACGGAATGATTGGGCTTATAAAAGCACAAACTTCAGTCCAGCAGCATTGAATGAGATTTTGAGAAGCTGTCCGACAGATTCTCCGCTCATAGGCTCTGCGTCTGTACTTTTCTCCAAGACAAATTGGCCAGCGGCAGTTTTATTTATCAGCTAAAACATTTTTTATAATAATATATATATATTTTTTAAATCAGCCAAAATCCGACCAATGGAAACACTGGTGTAGGTTTGTGAGATCCAACCAGATATTAGCTAGCCACCCTAATGAAGACCTGCTCCTCTAGTCAACGGAGAAACGAGTGATTACACTAATGAACAGTGTGCGCACAGGTGCTGCAGCACAGCCAGCACTATTCACGGGGAGCCAGTCAGGATAGAGAAAAGGGCTGAGGGAGGGCGGGTGGTGTTGTAATTCATTGGGAGAAGCCCTGACTAAAATAGACACACATCTACAATTGAAGTCAGAAGGTAACATACACCTTAGTCAAATACATTTAAAAACTTGGTTTTTCACAATTCCTGACATTAAATCCTAGTAAAATGTCCCTGTCTTAGGTCAGTTAGGATCACCACTTTATTTTAAGAATGGGAAATGTCAGAATAATAGTAGAGATAATTATTTGAGCTTGTATTTCTTTCATCACATTCCCAATGGGTCAGAAGTTTACATACACTCAATTAGTATTTGGCAGCATTGCCTTTAAATTGTTTAACTTGGGTCAAACATTTAGGGTAGCCTTCCACAAGCTTCCCACAATAAGTTGGGTGAATTTTGGCCCATTCCTCCTGACAGAGCTGGTGTAACGGAGTCAGGTTTGTAGGCCTCCTTGCTCACACACGCCTAATCAGTTCTGCACACAAATATTCTATAGAATTGAGGTCAGGGCTTTGTGATGGCCACTTCAATACCTTGACTTTGTTGTCCTTAAGCCATTTTGCCACAACTTTGGAAGTATGCTTGGGGTCATTGTCCATTTGGAAGACCCATTTGCAACCAAGCTTTAACCTCCTGACTGATGTCTTGAGATGTTGCTTCAATATATCCACACAATATTCCTACCTCATTTCCTACCTATCTATTTCGTGAAGTGCACCAGTACCTCCTGCAGCAATGCAACCCCACGCTTCACGATTGGGATGGTGTTCTTCGGCTTGCAAGCATACCCATTTTTCCTCCAAACATAATGATGGTCATTATGGCCAAACAGTTAATTTTAGTTTCATCAGACCAGAGGACATTTCTCCAAAAAGTACGATCTTTGTCCCCATGTGCAGTTGCAAACCGTAGTCGTAGTTTTTTTACGGC
This sequence comes from Oncorhynchus tshawytscha, assembly GCF_018296145.1. Taxonomy (NCBI): domain Eukaryota; kingdom Metazoa; phylum Chordata; class Actinopteri; order Salmoniformes; family Salmonidae; genus Oncorhynchus; species Oncorhynchus tshawytscha. Next base: position 58,328,981 of record NC_056434.1, on the reverse strand, counting down.
AGTTTTGGAGCAGTGGCTTCTTCCTTGCTGAGTGGCCATTCAGGTTAGGTCAATATAGGACTCGTTTTACTGTGGATATAGACACTTTTGTACCCGTTTCCTCCAGCATCTTAACAAGGTCCTTTGCGGTTGTTCTGGGATTGATTTGCACTTTTCGCACCAAAGTACATTCATCTCTAGGAGACAGAACGCGTCTCCTTCCTGAGCGGTATGACAGCTGAGTGGTCCCATGGTGTTTATGCATGCGTACTATTGTTTGTACAGATGCACGTGGTACCTTCAGGCGTTTGGAAATTTCTCCCAAGGATGAACCAGACTTGCGAAGGTCTACTATTTATTTTCCCTGAGGTCTTGGCTGCTTTCTTTTGATATGCCCATGATGTCAAGCAAAGACGCACTGGGTTTGAAGGTAGGCCTTGAAATACATCCGCAGGTACACCTCCAATTGACTCAAATGATGTCAATTAGCCTATCAGAAGCTTCTAAAGCCATGACATCATTTGCTGGAATTTTCCAAGCTGTATAAAGGCACAGTCAACTTAGTGTAAGTAAACTTCTGACCACCTGGAATTGTGATATGGTGAATTATAAGTGAAATAATCTGTAAACAATTGTTGGAAAAATGACTTGTGTCATGCACAAAGTAGATGTCCTAACCAACTTGCCAAAACTATAGGTTTGTTAACAAGAAAATGTGGAGTGGTTGAAAAACTAATTTTAATGACTCCAACCTAAGTGTATGTAAGCTTCCGACTTCAACTGTATAAAACCTCTGGTAAACCCCAAGATGTACCCATTAAAACTAGCAACGGTCATCAAAATTGAGAAGGTAAAACACACATTCTGATAAATGTAACAGCTACATAATGAAGTAAGACAACTCAATTTGTAAAAACCCATCAAATATGGACTATTATTGCACGTAGACAATTGTATAATGAGAAAAATAAAATAAAATCTCAACATTTTGTTGGGAATTCAGGTATTCAATTGAATGTCAAATATAAAAATGTTGTTATTTGTAACCACACATGCCAACGTTATTAATCCATATATTGCGCTTTGTTGTCATTATCATCTAAAGAAACATCAACAATTTTCTAAATCGGCAAAGGGGAACACTTACTGGAAAGAGACCGTTTTCTATTCTCTCATCACGTACTGTAGTTGCCCATCAACTTTGAAAAACACGTGGGTCAAAACCCATGTTGTTCTACGTCTACAATATCTGATAGTACCGCCATCCTTTTTTCCCCCCGATAGTGGAAAGTCCAGCAGAAAAGGTGGTTTAGCACAGGTATGAATATGGTCAGTTTCTATTTTGAAAGCAATCGGTCAAGTGACAGTCAGTTGTCCAATGTAATATCCACTTCTCAAACACAGCCAAATAATGGTTAAGAATGGTGTATTCTCAGGTGGGCGTGGCTTGAGCCTTGCTATTAAAATGGCGCACAGAAACACGGACAGTAACCGCGAAAACGGAGCTGACTACGGGTTCAGTTACGGCGGGCGGACAGCGCCGATCTAGACGCGGCACGCCCGGTACAACTCATTAATGGGCACATTCTACATACCTGTGGTTTGTTGAGGTTTGCTTGGCATTGTGCAGGAACAGGTTTGCAGTGTGATACTGCCTTGTTCTTTATGCTAGTATTCTTATTTCCCAGTTCCTCAAGAACGTAGAACAGTAAACTGTAAAAAGAATTGCAAAAAGACTACAGCCTCTTCTGGTATCCGCTACATGAGGGACAGAAAGTCGTAGAGAAGGAGAGGGGGGCAGGAGGGGAACAGAAAGAGACGCGCACCTGTTCATTCTTGTCAGGTAAAGAGAGGTTGGCCTTCACGTCAGCCTTCATCCGTCTGAGCAGGTAAGGGTTAATGGTATCCCTCAGAACACACGCACACTTATACGCTGTCTGGACCTAGAAAAACACAAAAAGACAACGATTCAAGACACGCACACAATTTTACACAGTCTGGACCTATAACAACCAAGACGCACAACAAACAGTTACAACAAATGACAGCAAAGACACCAACGCAATGGTTCAACAGCCCCTTGGGTAAGCATACATGACACACACACGCGCCTTCTGAAGGGTCAGATGAACAAACACTTGACCACGACACCTATAATGGAACATTTGTCCTGGGGCATGTTTGTCGTTTAGTCCCCCCACCTCCCTCTATCCACTCCTCCCCTCTCAGCAGATTGGGCCATTAAACATTGATCAGAGTGCTTATGGTGGTCTCTAGAGGGGGAACTCTCTCCCTTTCATCAGCTGCCTATAGTGTGTGATCCAGTAAACGGCTTCAGCCCAGGGTCACGATTTAACCCTTTAAACCGTTTGTTGACCATTCATTCATCAGTCATCCATCTCACTGGGGGAAGAAAGGGAGAGAGAGAGAGGACTATGGAAAGAAAGAGCAAGGGAGAGCGAGTTGAGGGTGGGGAGACGGAAGATGGACACAGATGGGGGGTGAGAGAGAAAGAGAGGAGCGAGAAAGGGAAAGGGGTAGAGCTATAGAGAGAAAGAGTGCTTTGCCCGCTCATCATTTAATAACTTCAATAATTAGTAAAGGTTTTTTATTATCGACAGCGGAAACACGGATGGCCATCTAAAAGCAGCTAAATAATTAAATCCAGTCAATGTGTGTGTGTTACCTCTAGAGCCAGTTAAATAATTAAATCCAGTCGGTGAGTTATTAATGACTGGACACTAATGACTGAGGATCATCGTTTAGCAGCTCACCGCCTCTTTCTCTGTCCATCCCTTCTCACGCACCCCCCCCTTTTGTCCACCCTCTACCTTCCTCTCTTTCCCTCTATCCATCCATCCCCTACCTCTCTTCCATCCCCTCCATGTGAATCAAATCCTGAGGTCAAATCCTGAGAAATGACCTTTTGTAACAATAGTAAGATCAACTCCCTTCTTCCGAAAATGACGAGAGCGTCTTTGATGCCAAATTGTGTGTCCGTGTGTTACCTGTACAGGTGAAGCGTTGCTGTAGCCTCCCATGGTGATCGGTACAGAGAACTGTTCCATAAAAATAGGCAGCGTGCCCAGTTTGCCAGGGAAGACAAAGTCAAATAGACTCCACAGCTCCTTCAGATTGTTCTGCATAGGACTGCCAGATAGAATGAACCTATGAGGAGTACGGAACTAGAGACGGAGAAAGGGAGTGAAAGAGCGAGAGATGGAGGTAGAGAGAGAGAGAGGGGTGTGTGTGAAAGAGAGAAAAAGAGGGTGAGATGAGGAGAGAGGTAGAGAGAGAGAGAGAGAAAAAAAGAGGGTGAGAGAGGAGAGAGGTAGAGAGAGAGGGGTGTGTGAGAGAGAAAAAGAGGGTGAGAGGAGAGAGGTAGAGAGAGAGAGAGGGGTGTGTGAGAGAGAGAAAAAGAGGGTGAGAGAGGTAGAGAGAGAAAGAGGGGTGTGTGTGAGAGAGAGAAAAAGAGGGTGAGAGAGGAGAGAGCAAGCGGGTAAAAGGGATGAAAAAAATCTTGATTAGCAGCTTGGATGGAACAAAACACTATACCACATACTTATACTGTAGCTATCCAGGACCAGGGTTGCTGACCAACGGTTTATTGAGCTGTGTGAGGGTACCTGTTTGCAGGCGGTGGTAACTCCAGCGTGAGGGTTGCGGATCTTGTGTCCCTCGTCCAGTATAACGTAGTGCCAGCCGTCGTATCTCTGCAGGGTCTCCTGCATGATCCTCACGGCTGAATACGACGTTATCAAGACACCATGACATGCTGCCATCTCTGATATCAACTTCTCCTAGAGCGAGAAAAATCAGCCCCCGCATCACTCTCAAGCGCCCAAATGACTCTCCGCCACACGGAGTGCCCACGCACTTTCAACATTTAGATAATAAACCATTTCACCTTTCCATTGAGTTAACGATGGTGGATTGGTTGATTTCCAGTTAAGTACAGAAAAGTATCATCCAACCCATCAGGTATCTCCCTGCACCCTCATATGTCATGTCTTGAAATATGCAGACAGATTAAAAGTACATTTACAATGTAATACTTCTGACATTCACTAACTTTCGGACTATAGGATTCCCAGAAGGCATGGATTATTGAGTCATTGTTAGTTGTACTGTAGAATGAGAATATTGTCACGTGTAAATTTGAGTTTATTAAGCATACATTTTCATTAACTGTAATTGTGTTATGTTCCAACATTCCCATCTTGTGCCAATGTCAGTTCTTTTTAAGTCTTGGTTCCAGTAGTATTTTTTCCTAGGAGATTGTCAGCAGTATAGGCTCTCTCTAAGGTTTGGTATATCTTACCCATCACATTAATATCCTATTCTGACTCAAATAGGGATCCCACAAGACTGGAAAGGGGGATACCTAGTCAGTTGTCCAACAATGTATTCAACTGAAATGTGTCTTCCGCATTTAACCCAACCCCTCTCAAATCGGAGAGGTGCGGGGGTGGTGCTTTAAATCGACATCCACGTTTTTGCCTTCAATGTTGAAAAGATATAACATTTCCATTTCTTGAATTAAACTTTTGAAAATATCTACATTGGTCAGTCCAAAATTGCTTTTTAATTCTGTCATGGAAATACATTTATTTCCTATTATCAAGTCATTAAAAGGTTTCTATGCCTTTAGTTTTCCATGTAGACCAATTTATCTGTGAATTCTGAAAAGCTATACAAGGATTGTTCCATGGGGGTGTTTTTAGGGAGTGATATTGGTGCTTGTAGAACACGTTTCAGTTTCTTCCATATTGTTATAGTGTTCTTAACTATGAAGTTGTTAATGTGCTTAGCTTTATCCTTTGAAAATAAACACGTAAAACAATTCTGGAGATGAGCATCCTCTACATGTACCCAGTGTTCCTCTTTAGTGCACTTAAATAAACACAGCAAAAATGGCCTTAGCCCTCACCCTCCAATCCAACAGGTCCCAGATGTGCTCGATGGGATCCGGGCTCTTCGCTGGCCATGGCAGAACACTGACATTCCTGTCTTGCAGGAAATCACGCCTAGAACGAGCAGTATGGCTGGTGGCATTGTCATGTCAGGATGAACCTGCAGGAAGGGTACCACATGAGGGAGGAGGATGTCTTCCCTGTAACGCACAGTGTTGAGATTGCCTGCAATGACAACAAGCTCAGTCCGATGATGCTGTGACACACCGACCCAGATCATGACGGACCCTCCACCTCCAAATCGATCCAGCTCCAGAGTACAGGCCATCACCCCTGGTGAGACAAAACCGCGACTCGTCAGTGAAGAGCATTTTTTGCCAGTCCAGTCTGGTCCAGCGACGTTGTTGCCTGATGTCTGGTGAGGACCTGCATTACAACAGGCCTACAGGCCCTCAGTCCAGCCTCTCTCAGCCTATTGTGGACAGTCTGAGCACTGATGGAGGGATTGTGCATTCCTTGTGTAACTCGGGCAGTTGTTGTTGCTATCCTGTACCTGTCCCGCAGGTGTGATGTTTGGGTGTACCGACCCTGTGCAGGTGTTGTTACACGTGGTCTGCCACTGCGAGGACGATCAGCTGTCCTCCCTGTCTCCCTGTCTTAGGCGTCTCACAGTACAGACATGGCAATTTATTGCCTTGGCCACATCTGCAGTACTCATGCCTCCTTGCAGCATGCCTAAGGCACGTTCACGCAGATGAGCAGGGACCCTGGGCATCTTTCTTTTGGTGTTTTTCAGTCAGTAGAAAGACCTTTTTAGTGTCCTAAGTTTTCATAACTGTGACCTTATTTGTCTACCGTCTGTAAGCTGTTAGTGTCTTAATGACTGTTCCACAGGTGCCTGTTCATTAATTGTTTATGGTTAATTGAACCATTGAAGCATAGGAAAGTGTTTTTAACCCTTTACAATGAAGATCTGTGAAGTTATTTGGAATTTCACAAATTATCTTCGAAAGACAGGGTCCTAAAAAAGGGACGTTTATTTTTTTTATTGAGTGTACATGTCGCAAGCAAAAGCCCTGGGTGGTGTGTTAATACAATTCCAAGTCTGGAAGGTTAAAACCACCCTCAGACTTACGTGCTGGCCAAACCAGACGCGCCTGTCTGCATGCGCACGTTGACTTTGTTCAGCCACACCAGAAGCGATTAGGACACGCAGATTGTTTTGATATTTCAAACTCTGAACCAATTCTAGTAATTTGTGTACAGGTCAAATTTGCATTAAACATTTATGACAATCTAGCTTGCTGTTGATAGCTAATTTGTGCTGGGATATAAACATTGGGTTATTTTATCTGAAATACACAAGGTACTCTACTCCGACAATTAATTCAGATAAAACAGTAAACCGAATTTGTTTCTTATCATCATTGCTCCTCCATCCTACAGGCTTCTTTTTCTTCGTTGGACTTGATATGGCGGTTGGCAACCAACTTTACAGCATTACTACAACCGACTGGAGTGTGGACATCAGTTCATCTTTCAATCACCCACGTGGGCTCCTAAAAGCCAATGAGGAGATTTGAGAGGCTGGACTTGAGTGTCACAAATAGAACCACCTATTTTCGCTCACTGTCTCGCGGGAGCAGTGTGGGTGCAATGATTGAATAACATGTATGTGTCCATTTATTTTGCGACGCGAGCAGTGTGGTCAGCATGTTAGAAAGATATAAAACGTTACTTAATTCTGTGACTTTTATTTGCCCTTTAAAAAGAATGTATTCGGTGGGGTAAATTGGTATTACAGAGAATAAAAATAAAAATGTATGTATTGTGTAGAACAGATATGCTTGTCTTTCAGGAAGAAGGGGGAATTGCGTCAGCTCTACTCATTACATTTCTATCATTGAGAACATGTCACCTTCACTGAACTCCAGTCTTCACACCGCCAGCTGAGCTGATGGTGACGCATTACTTCTCAGTACCATAGAGACTGGTTAATTAAAAGGTGCATGTGGAGTTTGTAGCTCTTCACTATTAAAGAAGGGGCAGGCATGAGGAGCCAACTCTGCATAAACCGTTCTTTGGTGCCCCCCCAAAGGAAACCCCTTTTTAAAAAAATACAAAAATAAATAAATAAAAAACTTGCACCCCCAGAGGGGTTGGGTTAAATGTGGAAGACACATTTCAGTTGAATGCATTCAGTTGTACAACTGACTACAGTAGGTATCCCCCCCCCAGCCCAGCCTGCATCACCCATTAATCACTGTGTCACACCCACACAACTTGCTGGGTGCGATCTACAGTGTAAAGTAATTAATATCTACCAGTGTACCACTAATTAATTTACATCTCCCTCAGAGCAGAATCCTCCACAAAATGCTGACAGGAGAAAAGATACAGCACAAGAAAAACACCTGAATACACACCCCCTACCTTTGTTTGGGTGAAGGATCCCGTGTCGTGTAGGACAGCCACTCTGAATGGGGGCCACCAGGTGTGAAACTCACTGACCCACTGGTGCATGACTGTAGCTGGACACACTATCACTGTAGGACCTAGTCCTTGGTACCTGGAACACACACACACACACACACACACACACACACACACACACACACACACACACACACACACACACACACACACACACACACACACACAGGATCAGGTAAAGTTCAGGGTTTGTGTTTCAGTCAGGCTGCTGGCATGTTATGGTTCATTCACACCGTGTTTATACCGACATAAATAGCCAAATTAGGGCTGTGACAGACTTGGAAAATGAGGTTACGGTAGTTGGCCATAACCGTTCAGGTTCGTACACTTGTTACATGGACATGCAGCTTAATAAAACCCATTTGAAACAAGCAATTAACACTTCCCTATTATCATGGCATTTTATTCTTATTATTCAGGTTATTACAAATACGGAAATGCCAGGATGGAGGATCTGTTGCATATTGACACAACATTAAACGGAGTCAAAAGAAAGATATACAGTTGAAGTCGGAAGTTTACATACACCACCTACTAAATACATTTAAACTCAGATTCACAATTCCTGACATTTAATCCAAGTAATAATTCCCTGTTTTAGGTCAGTTAGGATCACGGCTTTATTTTAAGAATGGGAAATGTAAAAAGTAGAGAGAATGATTCATTTCAGCTTGTATTTCTTTCATCACATTCCCAGTGGTTCAGAAGTTTACATACACTCAATTAGTATTTGGTAGCATTGCCTTTAAATTGATTAACTTGGGTCAAACGTTTCAGGTAGCCTTCCACAAGCTTCCCACAATAAGTTGGGTGAATTTTGGCCCATTCCTCCTGACAGACCTGGTGTAACTGAGTCAGGTGTGTAGGCCTCCTTGCTCGCACATGCTTTTTCAGTTCTGCTCACAAATGTTCTATAGGTTTGAGATCAGGGCTTTGTGATGGCCACTCCAATACCTTGACTTTGTTGTCCTTAAGCCATTGCATTGTGCCACAACTTTGGAAGAATGCTTGGGGTCATTGTCCATTTGGAAGACCCATTTGCGACCAAGCTTTAACTTTCCTACTGATGTCTTGAGATGTTGCTTCAATATATCCACATAATCTTCCTCCCTCATGATGCCATCTATTTTGTGAAGTGCACCAGTCCCTCCTGCTCCAAAGCACTCCCACAACATGATGCTGCCATCCCGTGCTTCACGGTTGGGATGGTGTTCTTCAGCTTGCAAGCTTCTCCATTTTTCCTCCAAACTTAACGATGGTCATTATGGCCAAAACATTCTATTTTTGTTTTATCAGACCAGAGGACATTTCTCCAAAAAGTACGATCTTTGTCCCCATGTGCAGTTGTAAACCGTAGTCTGGCTTTTTTTTAATGGTGTTTATACTTGCGTGCTATTGTTTGTACAGATGAACGTGGTACCTTCAGGCGTTTGGAAATTGCTCCCAAGGATGAACCAGGCTTGTGGAGGTCTTGGCTGATTTTTGATTTTCCCATGACGTCAAGCAGAGGCACTGAGTTTGAAGGTAGGCCTTGAAATACATCTACAGGTTCACCTCCAATTGACTCAAATTATGTCCATTAGTCTATCAGAAGCTTCTAAAGCCATGACATTTTCTGGAATTTTCCAAGCTGTTTAAAGGCACAGTCATATTAGTGTATGTAAACTTCTGACCCACTGGTAATAATGAAATAATCTGTCTGTAAACAATTGCTGGAAAAATGTCTTGTGTCATGCACAAAGTAGATGTCCCAACCGACTTGCCAAAACTATAGCTTGTTAACAAGAAATTTGTGGAGTGGTTGAAAAACAAGTTTTAATGACTCCAACCTAAGTGTATGTAAACTTCCGAAGTCAACTGTATACTACTGGTCAAAAGTTTTGAAACACCTACTCATTCAAGGGTTTTTCTTTATTTGATTATTTTCTACATTGTATAATATTAGTGAAGACACCAAAACGATCAAATAACATATTCAATAATGTAGTAACCCCCCCCCCCCAAAGTGGTAAACAAATCAAAATGCATTTTATATTTGAGATTCTTCAAATAGCCATCCTTTGCCTTGACAGCTTTGCACACTCTTGGCATTCTCTCAACCAGCTTCAGCTGGAATGCTTTTCACATATTCTCAAATATGCTGAGCACTTGTTGGCTGCTTTTACGTCACTCTGCGGTCCAACTCATCTCAATTTGGTTGATGTCTGGGATTGTGGAGGCCAGGTCATCTGATGCAGCACTCCATTACTCTCCTTCTTGGTCAAATAGCCCTTACACAGCCTGGAGGTGTGTTGGGTCATTGTCCCGTTGAAAAACAAATGATAGTGGGACTAAGCCCAAACCAGATGGGATGGCGTATCACTGCAGAATGCTGTGGTAAACACGCTGGTTAAGTGTGCCTTGATTTCTAAATAATTCACAGACAGTGTCACCAGCAAAGCACCCCTCACACCATAACACCACCTCCTCTATGCTTCATGGTGGGAAAAACTCAAATGCAGATCATCCGTTCACTCACACCGCGTCTCACAAAGACATGGCGGTTGGAACCAAAAATCTCCAATTTGCACTCCAGACCAAAGGCCAAATTTCTATCGGTCTAATGCCCATTGCCTTGTGTTTCTTGGCCCAAGCAAATCTCTTCTTCTTCTTGGTGTCCTTTAGTAGTGGTTTCTTTGCACCATGAAGGACTGATTCACAGTCTCCTCTGAACAGTTGATGTTGAGCTGTGTCTGTTACTTGAACTCTGACTGGTAACTCAAACGTATCCTCTGCAGCAGAGGTAACTCTGGGTCTTCCATTCCTGTGGCGGTCGTCATGAGAGCCAGTTTCATCACAGAGCTACACATGGTTTTTGCGTCTTATAGTAATGGTGGACTGTATTTTCTCTTTGCTTATTTGAGATGTTCTTGCCATAATATGGACTTGGCATTTTACCAAATAGGGCTATCTTCTGTATACCTCCCGTACCTTGTCACAACACAACAACTGACTGGCTCAAACACATTTTATTTTATTTAATCTTTATTTAACTTGGCAAGTCAGTTAAGAACAAATTCTTATTGACAATGACGGCCTAGGAACAGTGGGTTAAATGCCTTGTTCAGGGGCAGAACGACACATTTTTACCTCGTCAGCTCGGGGATTCGATCTAGTAACCTTTCGGTTACTGTCCCAATGCTCTAACCACTATGCTACCTGCCACCCACATTGTGGAAAGAAATTACACAAATTAACTTTTAAAAAGGCACACCTGTTAATTGAAATGCATTCCAGGTGACTACCTCAGGAAGATGGTTAAGAGAATGCCAAGAGTGTGCAAAGCTGTCATGAGTAAAAAAAGAAAAACTGCAAAAAACTTGAATGAGTAGGTGTTCCAAAACTTTTGACCCGGTAGTGTGTGTCTACCGGTACTTTATGCCTATCAGTTGATTTTCCTGTAATAAAAATAAAAAAGCAACACAGATCCTATTTTGACGCACAAAACCATTCAAATGAAATCCGATGGGTTTTCTACTTTTCCCAAAATATTCACATAATGTCACAAACCCTGCTGTTGCAGCCATTCGATGGCAGTTGCATAGAAATATGTCCTTCAAAGAGAGGACGCAGTAATGAAACAAAGTAGCCTAAGCTACTGAAAAAGCCAAGATTAAATCATGACAGGAGCGTTTGATTCTTAAAGAAACAGCCCCCCCCCCTCCATAAAAGCACCTGTCAATCAATGCCACATGCGTTGATGCCACAAGCTATAGTATGAAGATGTAATTGACAACGATTAAAATAGAAAGAAATAAAGTATTCGGCCCCCTTGAACTTCGCGACCTTTTGCCACATTTCAGGCTTCAAACATAAAGATATAAAACTGTATTTTTTGGTGAAGAATCAACAAGTGGGACACAATCATGAAGTGGAACAACATTTATCGGATATTTCAAACTTTTTTAACAAATCAAAAACTGAAAAATGGGGCGTGCAAAATTATTCAGCCCCTTTACTTTCAGTGCAGCAAACTCTCTCCAGAAGTTCAGTGAGGATCTCTGAATGATCCAATGTTGACCTAAATGACTAATGATGATAAATACAATCCACCTGTGTGTAATCAAGTCTCCGTATAAATGCACCTGCACTGTGATAGTCTCAGAGGTCCGTTAAAAGTGCAGAGAGCATCATGAAGAACAAGGAACACACCAGACAGGTCCGAGATACTGTTGTGAAGAAGTTTAAAGCCGGATTTGGATACAAAAAGATTTCCCAAGCTTTAAACATCCCAAGGAGCACTGTGCAAGCGATAATATTGACATGGAAGGAGTATCAGACCACTGCAAATCTACCAAGACCTGGCCGTCCCTCTAAACTTTCAGCTCATACAAGGAGAAGACTGATCAGAGATGCAGCCAAGAGGCCCATGATCACTCTGGATGAACTGCAGAGATCTACAAACAATCAGTCGTATATTGCACAAATCTGGCCTTTATGGAAGAGTGGCAAGAAGAAAGCCATTTCTTAAAGATATCCATAAAAAGTGTTGTTTAAAGTTTGCCACAAGCCACCTGGGAGACACACCAAACATGTGGAAGAAGGTGCTCTGGTCAGATGAAACCAAAATTGAACTTTTTGGCAACAATGCAAAATGTTATGTTTGGCGTAAAAGCAACACAGCTCATCACCCTGAACACACCATCCCCACTGTCAAACATGGTGGTGGCAGCATCATGGTTTGGGCCTGCTTTTCTTCAGCAGGGACAGGGAAGATGGTTAAAATTGATGGGAAGATGGATGGAGCCAAATACAGGACCATTCTGGAAGAAAACCTGATGGAGTCTGCAAAATACCTGAGACTGGGACGGAGATTTGTCTTCCAACAAGACAATGATCCAAAACATAAAGCAAAATCTACAATGGAATGGTTCAAAAATAAACATATCCAGGTGTTAGAATGGCCAAGTCAAAGACCAGACCTGAATCCAATCGAGAATCTGTGGAAAGAACTGAAAACTGCTGTTCACAAATGCTCTCCATCCAACCTCACTGAACTCGAGCTGTTTTGCAAGGAGGAATGGGGAAAAATGTCAGTCTCTCGATGTGCAAAACTGATAGAGACATACCCCAAGCGACTTACAGCTGTAATCGCAGCAAAAGGTGGCGCTACAAAGTATTAACTTAAGGGGGCTGAATAATTTTGCACGCCCAATTTTTCCGTTTTTGATTTGTTAAAAAAGTTTGAAATATCCAATAAATGTCGTTCCACTTCATGATTGTGTCCCACTTGTTGTTGATTCTTCACAAAAAAATACAGTTTTATATCTTTATGTTTGAAGCCTGAAATGTGGCAAAAGGTCGCAAAGTTCAAGGGGGCCGAATACTTTCGCAAGGCACTGTACATGCAACATGCTCATTGCCTATTTATCAGCGATGCCGATTATCGAGGGGGAGAGTGTTGGAAAGATTTTTCAAATACTAGAGGAATATACACCAAGTAAAAATATAAAACCCAACATTCAACTATTTAAACTTTTTTTTTTACTGAATTAGTTCATAGGCAAATCAGTCAATTGAAATAAAAATAATTAGGCCCTAATCTATGGATTTCACATGATTGTGAATATAGATATGCATATGTTGGTCAAAGATACCAACATATGCATATGTTGGTCATGGGGACGTTGATCAGAAAACCAGTCAGTATCTGCAGCGCGACACATCTCCTTTGCATAGAGTTGATCAGGCTGTTGATTGTGGTCTGTGGAATGTTGTCACACTCTTATTTAATGGCTGTGCGAAGTTGCTGGATATTGGTGGGACCTGGAACACGCTGTCGTACACATCAATCCAGAGCATCCCAAACATGCTCAACTGGTGACATGCCTGGCACATTTTCAGCTTCCAGTAATTGTGTACAGATCCTTGCAACATGGGGCCGTGCATGAACATGCTGAAACATGAGGTGATGGCAGCAGATGAATGGTCTGCCATCTGCTCTGTACAGTTGAAACCGGGATTCAATTGTGAAGAGCAAACTTCTCCAACATGCCAGTGGCCATCGAAAGTGAGAATTTGCCAATTGAATTCAGTTACAAAGTCGAACTGCAATCAGGTCAAAATGACGAGCACGCAGATGAGCTTCTCTGAGATATATAAAAATATTTGGCTGTGCAAACACACAGTTTCATCAGGGTGGCTGGTCTCAGATGATCGAGCAGGTGAAGAAGCCGGATGTGGAGGTCCTGGGCTGGCATGGTTATACTTGGTCTGCGGTTGTGAGGTCGGTTGGACGTACTGCCAAATATGAGGATTGGCACATTGTCCATTTGACATAACATTACCGCATTATAGGCCTCAGAGCCAGAACCTTGTCGACTGCTTAAAAAAAAAGATGTATTCATTTATTTACTAGCAAGCAATGAAAACGTGCACTGTATTAAAGAAAGTCGACAAATCAAAACACTTTTTATTGAAGTGTCATAGCCTATAGTGTTCTAAAGCTGCTTGAGCACCAGAAGGACAGTTAAAAAGAGGAGGATGTAGAACGTTTAATGGATAGACTAAGTTAGCAAAACAGTTGATTATAGTCATTAGTAAACACCCCCACTATTAGGCCAAGTTTAGCTACACAACAATAGATTTTTACCCCCTTTTCCAATTGCTAGTAGCTACTATCTTGTCTCATCGCTACAACTCCCGTACGGGCTCGGGAGAGACGAAGGTTGAAAGTCATGCGTCCTCTGATACACAACCCAACCAAGCCGAACTGCTTCTTAACACAGCGCGCATCCAACCCGGAAGCCAGCCGCACCAATGTGTCGGAGGAAACACTGTGCACCTGGCAACCTTGGTTAGCGCGCACTGCGCCCGGCCCGCTACAGGAGTCGCTGGTGCGCGATGAGACAAGGATATCCCTACCAGCCAAACCCTCCCTAACCTGGAAGACGCTATGCCAATTGTGCGTCGCCCCACGGACTTCCCGGTCGGGGGCCGGTTACGACAGAGCCTGGGCGCAAACCCAGAGTCTTTGGTGGCACAGCTGGCGCTGCAGTACAGTGCCCTTAACCACTGCGCCACCCGGGAGGCCCACGACAATAGAGTTAATACGATTTTTTTTATCCGAAAAATGAATGTAGGCCTATTTCGACGGTTATGGATAAAGAACGTTATAACAAAATAACCGTCAAAACCGTTGAAACAGTTTTACACGGTTATTAAATTATCGTCACAGCCCTAACTGCCATGAACCTCTGCTTGGTGGAAACCATTGATAGAGGCATAATTGAGTTTGCAAACAATCAATTTGTGGACGTTGACAGCAGACAGAGTATTGACCATCAGAGAGGTTCAATCCCTCTGGAGTGTGTGTGTGGAACCAGTGGGCCCCGCCTTCAACATGCTTTAATGTGGTTCACGTTTAATTGGCCCCCTCTGCCCCTGTGACCACGTCCACTAAGAATCACACACACACACACACACACACAAACATGTGTCATGTCCACGTTTCCTTTGGTGTCTGCAGTAGAGAATGAGAGGAGTCTAATAATTGAAACATGTTTAATAATTCAGACTAAAACTCTCCAGCACAAATCACCCTAATGAAATATTCATTACTACACAGACTCCCAGT
This sequence comes from Oncorhynchus tshawytscha, assembly GCF_018296145.1. NCBI lineage: Eukaryota > Metazoa > Chordata > Actinopteri > Salmoniformes > Salmonidae > Oncorhynchus > Oncorhynchus tshawytscha. The sequence goes on along the minus strand of NC_056434.1, from coordinate 58,313,981 downwards.
CTGAACACACCATAACGGCTAGAGTTTGTGTGTGTTCGTGCGAGCGTCAGACATGGGTCCAAATCATAGACTTAGTTAGACGACAAATCTTTGTAACTGTCCCATTATGGCATCTGTGGGCATGAGCAGCACAATTGAGGCCATCTCCATTATAAAGTAGTTAATTGTCTTCTTCTACTACTACTACTGAATTGGTAAACAAACTGAAAGGGTGCATACTGCCACCTGGAGTCTGTTGTTTGAACAGGTATAAAGCCAAGGTTGGCGATTTAAACCACCTGCGGTAATGTAATGTTTGCTCACAAGTATAATTCTTTGGCTGATCCCTGCTGATGAGCTGGATGGAATTGTGTGATCCTTCATTAACCCATAGGAAGTTCCACCCAGAAGACTACTTTAAAAAGTCCTCAATGGCAATGTCCATGCAAAAATGTGTCAATTCCAAGGAGTGATCTCCATCTATCTCTAGGATCCAAATACTTGATCTGTGCCTGATTGAGCTTGCCTGTTGCAATGGAACTAATATAAAAGCTCAAATAATGCAGACCCCACCCACCTGGCCCTCTCGGCAGGCTAGAGCAAATGCTTAAAGTATTTGAAAGACTTCAAATAATAATTTAACCCAGGTCAGGTGTACGCGTGTGCATGCCCGTGTACCTGTAGTTGGACCCTCGTGTGCGTAGTTTGCTGTAGCTGAGGCCAGCCAGGAATGCGATGACTTGGATGGTTTTACCCAGACCCATCTCATCCCCCAGGATTCCCCCTGCCTGCTGGCAGTGTAGCTCCCACAGCCACCTCACACCTGTCTGCTGGTACCTGGAACACACGCACACACAGAAAGAGAGAAAAGACACACATACGTGCGCACACAGCTGTTAATATACACACACACACAAACATCCCCATCTGTCAAAAATCTACCACCGCCCAAACACAAAGAGCATAGTGTGTTGTGGTGGTAAATTAATCGTTAGGTCATTGTCAGTAACGATTCCAGATAAAGAGAACGGAAGTATAGAAACTGATCAGCTGTGAGCCACTTTGCTCACTTTCTACTTGAGTACTTTTTTACTCAACTCAGACTCAAGTTACTCAAGTGAATACAGTCCAAAACAATCTGCCTGCTTTGAGTTCAATACGCTTCACTTATACTTACAATGATGTTCTGTGGTGATGATAAAAACCAATCTAAAACTGAATGTGTATTTTTTTAATAAACTGGTCCACACACACACACAACTTATTATAAACATACTTTATGTATATGATCATTTGCACTATCAGAGTTCATATTCAACAGGTATCAACATAAACATTAGTCATAAACATTACAAAATACAGTGACAATTGGGAAAAGCTGTTACTTTGTTTGTTACTTACTTGAAGAGTTTATTCCAGAGGAATCCAGGCACTTTGAATCCTTCATCAAACTCAGCATCACTCTGGTCACTCTCCTCCTCTCCTCTCTCTCTCTTCTCCTCCCTCTCTCTCAGCCGCAGCCGCCTCCACCGCCTGTAAAAAGAGAAAACAGTCATCACTACTGTCATCCTCTCCCTTTCCTCTTCCTCCTCCTACAGGGGAGCAGGTGCTACTGTCACATAAGTCACTATAGCCCCGCCACCCCCTTCTACACACTCTTGTATTGACTCAGCAAAATCTCCCTCAGCAATCGCCCCAAGGGCCAACAGTCCCATCTGGATCTCTCCCCCTATAACACTTAGGCCCACAACACAAAGTGTCTCAGAGTAGGACTGCCGATCGAGGATCAGGTCCCACCTCTAATTTCATTACACTGATCGTAGATCAGCACACCTACTATGAGACGCTTTATGAATATGGGCCCAGACCCTTATGTGCATCTGAGCAGCAGAGATGTCCCATGCTGAAACAAGACCACTAAACATTTGCGGCCCGAACCTTGCTCTTTAAAACCCAAAGGGATGTATGAGTAATTGGTGTAATCACTATCAGTTAGCATAGGGAATTCTTAAGCCGTTTTAAGGAGGGCAATCTAAGGCAGTTGAATTTATATATATATATATATATATATACACATGGTCTTTTCTGACATTCTTGAACAGATAGAGAGAAAAGGTGATAGTGAGGAAAGATAGAGGCTGTGTCAAAGTGCAGTAGGCCGGATTCAAACCTATGCCGGCATAGACATGTGCCGGAGGCTACGGGATTACCACTAGACCAGCCAGGACACGTGTATTTTTAATAGACTAGCTGCATAGAGCGAGAGGGCAGTTAGTGGCAGAGTCGTCACACAGCAAATGAAGATTGATACAGACAATTAGTGGAGTGGGTTCCCTAGGAAAGGTGTGAGAGGGAGAGGACCGGAATCCATCTTCATTTGGTCCTGGTCCTGTCACTAAGGCTGGGAGACTGCTGCTCTTTGCTGGCCTGCTGAGACCAGCCACACTAATTAAGTCAAGGCATCGGCTCAGTTTATTACGCTTTTCTCTCTACACACTTCCCTTCCTCTCTCCCCTTTCCTTCTTTCTCTCCCCTGTCCCTCTCTTGTCCTTTCTCACTCCCTTCCCGTCCCTCTCGCTCTTCTTAACCGCTCTCTCAGCCTCCTGAGTCATTCCACCTCAAAAAGCACAAGAAAGAGGATTTCGAAACCCACCAATTTAGATTGTACTGAAATCATTTCTGTAGTTAGAAACGGATAAGATAAGCATTCCTGAAACATTATTTTGTTGAAATATAATTTGATCTGAGAAATTAAGCTATTTGATTGCACCCAAATTGTCAATTTAAATTGATAGGATTCATATAGTCAATGAATGTGATTTGGACCATAATTCTTCCTAACAATGAGTAAGACATGGGAAATCTAATAAAAAAAATTGTCAAGAGCCACCTACGAACCACCCACAGCCACGCCAATCCCACTCCATCAACCAGTATAACATCAGCTTTGACACGCTGCTGCTTGGAGTATTGCTTCTTCATCTTTTATAACGTATTCTCTGTGAATTTGGTGCTGTTCCCCTGTTTAGAGAAATTAGCCAATGAAGCCGCTTGCATCAGTGTGTTCCACAAGTACTCGGTTTAAACAAAATTGTGGAAGGAGCTGTGTTTTTAGCAGCCTCTGGTACATACTAATGCTTTGATTCCATCTGAAATACACCGCAAAGTTATTGAATACTTTATCGAGTTGATCTCCCAGATTGGAAACATTTGTGGTATTGTGTAAGACATGATTTTACAAATTAAATTACTGAGAATGTATGAATTAAATCTATTGTATAAACTGCCTTAATTTTGCTGGACCCCAGGAAGCTGCCTTGGCAGCAGCTAATGGGGATCCATAATAAATACAAATAGTTAGTCATTTTGAATATCGTCTAGGTCTATATGACCAGGACTATTTCTAATTAAGAGAATATTACACCTTTAACCGGTCTTCTCTTGAGATGAAAGTCTTATTTATTTAAGATATGAAATGCCAATGTTTGTTCAAATTATGGATTTTATTAAAACAGAATAATGAAGTAAAATAGCCCACATTATCTTGAAAAAGAAATTCAAGGTAACATTTTTAAATAAAAGGGCTATACATACACATCTTTAAAAAAGTCTAATGCAGCTGTTTTTTTTTATCTCAATATGAAATCATTTCATGGGTAACAATTAAGTACCTTACTGTGATTGTTCTCAATTAAAATGGTTGAAAAAAAATGAGCTTCTTAGTGGGCTCCCAAGTGGCGCAGCGTTCTAACGCACTGTATCTCAGTGCGAGAGGCGTCACTACAGATCCTGGTTCGATATCAGGCTGTATCACAACCGGCTGTGATGGGGAGTCCCATAGGGCAGCACACAATTGGCCCAGCGTCATCCGAGCAAGGGTTTGGCCGGGATAGGCCGTCATTGTAAATAAGAATTTGTTCTTCGCTGACTTGCATGGTTAAATAAAGATTAAATAAAAAATTTAAAAATCTTAGCAAAGAGCAATTTCTCAAGCAAGAATTTCACTAGGACTGTCGGGGAGTAGTCTGAGTGGGGAGGGGAAACTGAAATCTAGCTGTTATTGGCAGAGAGGTTTAGAATGATTTCTTATTGGTCTATTAACTCATTTACTGGGCAGGCCAAAACTCCATCCCACCAAAACATGCTGAAAATTCAGGCAGTCTTTTCAAACAGCGCTTACACTAAAAGGGCTATCATAATTTTCTCAATACTATTCCACCTTCATAGTGACAAAATGTATATCAAACACAGGCAAATCACGTTTGACTGCATCTTTAAGGTAAAATTATGTAAAATTATCATTAAGTAGGGCCCTATAAAATTAGTTATATTTTTTGCCTAATTCCAATTTCGATTTTTGGGTGTAGAAACCTTTTAATTGAAGTGTGCACCTAACAAGAAACCTTTTTTAGATGTGTTTTTGCAGTGCACATGTGATGGTAGAGTTTTCAAACCAAATACCCACTGGATTAATGAAAATAATCATTAAATTGTGCCAGATAAGCAAAGGCTACTTTGTAGTTCACATTTAATCGAGATTTTTTTTTTACCAGAATAATGTTTTCATTAGCATCAACACTAAAAGCTACACAAAGTTGTTGAGACACACACACATGGGGGGGCACTCTCGTTGCCTCTTCAGAAAGTTGCAGGAAATACGGATCACTGATGCATTATGTTCATGTCTTATGATAAACTTGGGATAATTCATTTAATACATTTAGTTGATTCTCTACTAAGGTTAGGGCTGGGTGATATGGCCAAAATATTATGTCACCGTATTTTTTAAATATATTGTTTTTTATGTTTATTTTTTATTTTTATAATAAAAGTTCTAAATGTGCTTTATGAGTTATTGCGTGACTCTAGGGTGGCAACACATACATTCTAAGTGATATCAATGGGTCTTTCTCCATTCTGATTGTTTTATAGCGTTCAATTCAACTTCAACCCACAAAAGTCATAATTTTCATCAATTCCTGCATTTGAGATAATTTCCACACTGCCACATAGAGCTGCACGATATGGGCAAGTAATCTGGGCCTTATTTTTAACCAAATGTTGCAATTTGTCTTGCAATTTAGAGCAAAACACTTGGGTTAACTGTTGGAATCAAGGGAATAGAATGTCTATTCTAATTATATAGTTTGAATATAATAGTGGGCACTTTTAATGCAGTGTTGTTTGAAATTACAATGAATGAAAATGCCAGGGAGGAATTATTGTGACAGGTTAGGATAGCTGTTTCTTAGGGGACCCTATAATCTTTGGCTACATTTAATGTTCTCTCTTAGCAACTTCATGGAGCTAAAATATTCTTTCTTTGCGTTTACCTCTTTAATTTAGAAGACATTGTTGCACAAACATGCTGATTTAGGTCTACACAATCATTGGTATTATCAGGCAGTATAGCTAAGTACGCTTGCTCTTACTCAGTACATGTATTAGCTAACTAGAGATTAGCATTAGCGGCTAACGAGATTTAGGAACAACTTGCTAAGAAAAGACAAATTAGCTGTTTGCAGATGTAAGAAACAAGCTAACAGTGTAATTATAGAATGCTATTAGATTTATATTAAGAAGCAAAGTGACAACTGCATCGTTGTCATCAACAGTGTTGCATATGCTGCACTGATCACGCAGACTGAATGCAAGTGTCTCGTGTAGTGATGGGTCTTTTGAGAACGAGTCGGCTCTAAGAGCCGGCTTGCATATCAGAAGAGCCGAATCTACTTATAAAAAATATAAAAATAAAGATATGAATAATCAAAAGATTTAAATGAATAGAATTAACTAATTCAAAAAATGAAAGAAAAAAATCAAATTGGCCTAAATGCTCAAGCGCACACACATTCGTTCTGACTGTCTTGTTCTGACTGTCTGCTCAGACTAACAGCCTCACCTGTTGTTCCTGTCAATCAGACACGCAGTGTCAACCAATGAACCAAAGATGCGTGAGGGAGGGCCGAGCCAACTCACTCACAGTCACACACTTAGCAGCTGAGGAGAGGAAGGACAGCTGTGAAAACAGCTGGAAAATGAGTTGGAAGCAAAGTAGCATTTGGGTGCATTTCATTAATGTAGACAATGTTAGAGCACAGTGTAGAATTTGTCAAAACAAGATCTCATATAAAGCCGGTTCTACGCACAACCTACACCGGCAGATGCGAACTGTGCACCTAACTGTGAAGCTAGCTGTAGTGGAGCGTCGAGAAACTAGCGGGCCTGCCAGTGATAGTGGTGGAGCCAGCACCTCCACACGTGGAGATGTATCCACTCAGTCAAGTAGGCCTACTCCGCGACCCACAGCAACGCAGTCTTCTATGGACCAGTTTATACCAAAGTCTGTCTGAGGCAAAACAAGGCCAAATTGATATTGCACTGGCTAAAATGATTGACACCGATTAGCAGCCATTTTTGATCGTGGAGGACAGAGGTTTTAGAAATTATAGCAATAGTCCAATGTACACAATTCCAAGCAGGAAACCCTTTCAAAATCACTTATTCCACAACTGTACGAGAGCACACAGGCTTCAGTGCGGGAAAGAGTCCAAATATCTACTGCAGTTTGCCTTACCACTGACTGCTGGACATCAAGGGTAACCACCTCTTACATGTCGGTTACATGTCACTTCATTGAAGGTTTTTCGATGTCTAGCTGTCTTCTGGACTGCTTTGAGTTCAGCGACAGACACACCTCAGAGAACTTGGCAGAGGAACTATTGAGAGTGGCCAGAGAATGGCAAGTAGATGGAAAAGTGGTCTGTTGTGTTAGCGACAATGCAGCTAACATAACCAATCAGCCTGATTGTAAGAGATTCTCTGAAGGTGATGAAGCCTACTGTGGACAAAGTGAAAACAGCTGTGGAATGCTTCCACAGGAGCACAGTAGGTGCTGAAAAATGCCAGAGGGGGATGCCTGAGCTGAGGCCTAAACAAGACTGCACTACAAGGTGGAATTCAACATGGTATATGTTGAAGAGGTTTATGCCATCATCTATACCCTGGCCATTGCCAATGACCCTTTTGATGCTCTGACCCAAAAGGATTGGGAGGTGGTGGAGGAGGTGTGCAGAGTCCTGGAACCCTTTGAGCAGGTCACTGTGGAGATCAGTGGAGAGAGGTACAGTAAGCAGTTATTACTACATAATTATTTAACCCTGTATTATAAATGTATATGAGCAGTAGGTGATAATGTAGTATCAGTGGACAAAACATGAACCTGAACTACTGTTCTCTCGTCAGCTATGTGACAGCCTAAAAAATTATACTCCTGTGTAAGGGTCGGCAGCGAATCACAACCAGGGCAACAGGAAGAAGAGGGATCAGATGGAGCAGAAGCACCAGCAGTAGTGCCACAAACGTCTGCTGTTTGGATGCTGTTTGACGAGAGAGCAACTGGGGATGCAGCACGAAGGAATCCCTTAGCAGATGCCATAATGGAGGTACAATACTATTTGGAGGAGCCACTCCTCCAAAGATCTGCAGATCCTCTGAGCTGGTGGAAGAACAAGGACTCTGTCTACCCAAGGCTTACTAAAACCATGACAGGGTGACTCTGCATAGTGGCCACATCCGTTCCCTCAGAGGGTCTTCTCGAAAACAGGACAAATAATTACTGAGAGAAGAAACTGAATCAGCCCCCTCGAAAGTGAGGCAGCTTGCATTTCTGAATGCAAATCTCTCAAAAGCAAAATATGGTCAGCATTGCTGTGTGCTGCTGGTTATAACATGGCAATAAAGAAGAGAGAGAAAAGAGGGACCAGTTTAATGTTTAAAGTGGGATGCTGCAGTTTTGCACCTTATTTATTTTTCTTTGATATGGTGCAATATTCTATTATTATGCTGTTCAGATTCTATTCGTTTTGAATGGTTAGATTTTTATGCACTTTGTTTATATACACAGTAAAAAAATTATACTTTAAATGCAAATGTTTAATAGCATTATTTTTAACAACGAACCAATGCATGTTTAAATAAATTGTGGTTAAGGTAGAGTTTGATTTCATTTAATAATATAATTAGAATTGTTTTAAAATCATCGCAAACTGTTTGACTTGAAAAAATACAAAACATTTTTTTTTTAAAGAGCCGTTTGGGAGCCTAAAGAGCCGGCACTTTTTGGTGAGCTGAGCCGAACGAGCCAGCTCACTGAACAGAGCCGGAATGCCCATCACTAGTCTCGTGGTTGAGGAACATCAAATGCGCTCCTTGAGTGACAGGGTGCGTGGCTAGGTCTGAGTGGAAAGCGGCATAGAGATGACCCAAGTAGCGAAGTAAACTGTAAAAAAATGGACGTTACACACTGCCTATCACATTTAACAAACCAAACATTCAAATACCGGTATAGGAGGTAAAGTAAAAAAACACAAACCTGTCCGTGCATCAATACCGGTATACCGCCCAGCCCTAACTAAGGTAAAAAAAAATTTAAAAGACGTTTTTGTTTTATTCTTTTTTAATGCCTGGATTCCGTGAGGGCCCTAATTATCATGGACCAGAATGAGTCTCTCCACTACTTATTGCTGCAGTGATGATTCACTGTCGTCATCGAATATTTTCATAATTTATCTGCAGATAATTGCAAAAAAGGTAGGCCTAATTGTAGCCTATGCAAATTAGGGATCCAAATGAGCGGCTCTCTCACCGGCTCTCTCTAAATAGCCTAGTTAATATTAAGTGCAAAAAGTAGCCGGTTGAAAACGAGTAAGTAACCGGTTGATTAGCTGCAGCCGGCACGAATGGAAAACAATGCTTCCATTATTTACCAGAAATTAGTGTGAAAGTACAGAATTTCTCCCACTAGATGCTGCTGTTCCTGATACTTTTACCCATTTTGCTGGTCTCCTGTGTTTATTAAATGGATATAACATTTTCTTAGCAACTTTAAGTAAAAAAATATATATATATTTTGCTGATGGTGAAAATACATTGTGCCGTCATCCTCACAATTCAACCCAGTCCTCTATGAAAGCAATTCAGTTTGTCCTTCTCTTAGGCTAAATTTGTGTCCAGGAAAACGGCCCCTCTGTGTGTGGTTTATTCCCTTAAAAAAAAGATATGGATTAGTTAGACCAACAGCAGTTCTAATGGTTTCAATGTTATGTTATCTAATGGTCTTCAAAGAGTTAAAGTCCCAAACACTGTATACACTGTATAGTTTTCTGCAAGGGTAATTGTATTTGGCTGGGTGTAAAGGTAAATGTCACTAAATCACACTACATATAGAGATGTTTTCTAATAATTGTATTGAAAAACATAAAACTGCCATGCAATGGTTTATAATTGTATTCTTTTATTAGGACCCTCACAACATTTTAGAAACACTAGCCCATTTCTCCATCAAAGTTTTGGGCTTGTAGAAAAAGCCTTCATACGAACTGCCATTTGGACTATTTAAGGAGAGTTGGGTTGAAGCATTAGGTTGCTCAGAAAAGGACAAACTGAATTGCTTTCATAGAGGACTGGCTTGACCCCACAATTTATTTTCATCATGAGAAAAAGCTATTGGTTTTCTACCCAAAGTTGCAAAGAAAATGTTGCGATCCATTTAATAAACACAAGAGACCAGAAAAATTTATAAAAGTGTGTGCTGGCAGCAGCAGGAAAAGCGGCATCTAGTGGGAAAAACCTGGTACTTAAACACAACATTATGGTAAATAATGCAAGTGACTTCAATGGCTAATTTCTCTAAATGGGGGGGAATAACAACCAGATTCACAGGAAATACATCACAAGGGATGAAGAAGCAATACTGCAAACCACATCTTTAAACCACACTGAACAAAAATAAACACGTAAAGTGTTGGTCCCATGTTTCATGAGCTGAAATAACAGATCCCAACAATGTTCAATACGCACAGAAAGCTTATTTCTCAAAAATGTTGAGAACAAATTTGTTTACATTCTTGTTGATGAGCATTTCTCCTTTGCCAAGATAATCCATCCACCTGACAGTGGTGGCATATCAAGAAGCTGATTAAACAGCATGGTCATTACACAGGTGCACCTTGTGCTAGTGACAATAAAAGGCCACCCTAAAATGCGCAGTTATGTCACACAACACCACAGATGACTAAATTGAGGGCACGTGCAATTGGCATGCTGACTACAGGAATGTCCACCAGAGCTGTTGCCAGAGAATGTAATATTCATTTCTCTCCCAACGTTGCTTTAGAGAATTTGGCAGTACGTCCAACTGGCCACACAACCACAGACCAAGTGTATGGAATTGTGTCGGCGAGCGGTTTGCGGATGTCAATGTTGTGAAGAGAGTGCCCCATGGTGGCGGTGGGGTTATGGTATGGGCAGGTATAAGCTACGAACAACAAACACAATTGCTTTTTATCGGTGGCAATTTGAATGCACAGAGATACAAGGATCTGTACACAATTCCTGAAGGTGAAAATGTCCCAGTTCTTCCATGGCCTGCATACTCACCAGACATGTCACTCATTGAGCATGTTTGGGATGTTCTGGATCGACGTGTACAACAGTGTGTTCCAGTTCCTGTCAATATCCACAAACGTCGCACAGTCATTGAAGAGAAGTGGGTCACCATTCCACAGGCCACAATCAACAGCCACAATCAACAGCCCGCGCTGGATGAGGCAAATGGTGGTCCAGTCAGTATCTGGTGTGTTTTCTGATCCTCATCCTTACTTTTTATTTATTTAAAAAAGGTATCTGTGACCAACAGATGCATATTTATATTCTCAGTCATCTGAAATCCATAGATTAGGGCCTAAATGCATTTATTTCAATTGACTAATTTCCTTATATGAACTGTAACTCAGTAAAATCTTTGAAATTGTTGCATGTTGCGGTTATATCTTTGTTCAGTATACTTGTTAAACATAGAAAACGGATACTGTATACTGGTTATTGGGGTGGGATTGGTGTGGGTCCGTGGATAGCTTTTGACCATTTTATTGGATTCTTAATGTCTTACCAGGTTTCGATACTGAGACCAGTTTGACTTGGCAATGCGACAAACATTGATCATCTGGTTAGTTTTTGGTTCACAATTTACTTTTTTAATCATCATGATTTATTTAAACAGTAATGTGCAATTTACCAAAAATAAACCAACAACAGCACAGGACTGCCTATGGCAGTGTGTGTCAGGACTCAATGTTGAACACAGTTTGTGCCTAGAAAGTTCGTTATATCGAGTACTTATCACATGCTCGCTGCACTCATATAGCCTATAGATATTCTGTCTGCAAATCAGGAATTTAAAAAGTTCAGTCTCGTTAGAATATTTGCAATGCGCAATTCAGTCATCATGGAATAGCCTATCTTGAAAATCCGACATTGCCTCTAGGCTCTTTGGTCCTTGAAGTAATTTAAGTTATGGTATCCAATTTAGAAGTTCTACTGCTCCAATATAATTATTCTGCAATTTCATTTCTATCAGATTTTATGAGAGATATTGGCACTTCCGTTTGTTTCCCGCCGTCTCAAATGAAGGGTGTTTGCCCTAGTCTGTTGCGGTAAAAACCATATGCGGTTATTATAAGCAAGACAACATCGAATGTTGCCTTCAACTTGGTTTTCCATACAATGCGTTCCATTACAAAGGGAATCGGGTTTTTAATAGCTTTTCATTTTAACACATGATACAGTATTCCCTCAACATCTCAAATGGCGAGACTGACTAGCTACCACATGGACAGACTTCATTAGCGTGTGTGTCGGGAGCATGCAGTCGATTTAGTCAGACAATGCCAGCATTATTTCAAAATATTTTAGAACGTAAAAATAGTACGAATGTCAATGCGGCGGGTAGGCCTATTAAAATTATTATGCATGTTTTTTTTTTTTTAAATATACATTTTGGGCCTATTATAGGCCATTACAACAATTCAATAGGAGATTACAACTGAAAGATACAATTATCGTGATATTGTTAGAGGGGTAAAGATAAGAGTTTTGTTCGGGGACCAGGCAAGTATTAACCCTGCCGAAAGGAACATGGTAGAATAGATAGAGTATCGCTCCCAGACGCACACACATCAGCAGAACTAGAAAAGTATCCTATGCCCTACTGGCAGAATCATGATCATTTGAATCAATCGAGTGGCCATTTGTTTTGAAAACTCCATCACAAGCGCGCTACAGAAACACCGCTAGCCAAACACAACTGTCTGGATGGTGCACACCTTAACCGAAGGGTAACTACATCATTTAAAAATGTTTTTTTTCTTAGATTTTCCCCAGACCTAAAAAATGGTCCCCTGGTGTGGTTTAAGCATTATTGTGGATTTAAAACATTCAATTGTGTTTTGAGAGCAAAAACCCGCATTTTCCTCCCAATTCTGCCCTCTAGAGGATTTCGCATAAATTAACACATGGCACTTAGAAATCTGAAATAAATACATTTTGCACTTTATTTTAACACTATTTTTGATGCCGTTACAGTAAATCTATCCAAATCAACGTAAGAACTCAAGGGCATGCTAATTTAAAAAGACGGCTAGTCATTATTAGCCCAGTTCTGTATGGAATGCAGGCACATTATGGGACACAGGCCAAGTCATTATCAAATCATGTGCTGGTGCCACCAACTGAAAGAGTTAGTGACACCAGTTGGAAAAAGTTAGCGCAGAACCCTGCTTACTCATTGTTATGAAGAATTATGGTCCAAATCGAATGTTCAGTATCATTTATTGAAGATTATATGAATCTTCTAAGTTTAAATGGACAATTTGGGTGCAATACATTTACTTCATAGAGATCAAATTACATTTCAACAAAATAATATTTTCAGGAATGCTAATCTTAATTGTTTATAACTACAGAAACTATTTCAGAACAATCTGAGAGGTTGGGTGTCATGGCTTGCTGAAATGACAGGGAATGACCCCCCCCTACCATCAGTACCCAGAGCAGTGGATGTTGAATTATCATTCCAACTGTGTAGCTTGTAGTGCAGAGAAAGGACACATGCCAACACCATTTAGTTAGTGTCTATAAATATGTAATCTTGTTAGCAAGCGTCTTAATATTAAATGTGTGCAGTAGGGTTGGGGGATATTTGGGGAGACCTCTTCTACAACATGCTACTCCAAATATCTTGATATCCGATATAATCGTTTCACACCTTTCATGACTAGATAACTACAGACTGCAATTTGTGCTTATTCACGATATTAAAATCAAATTCTAATTAAGTATGGCAACACAATAAAGGCTTAGCTCGTTCATTTAGACTTACTTTTCAACATATTCATACAGCCTAACTGATAAAACCGCACCGCTTTGATTTGAAAAGCTCAAAGAGTATAGTCGTCTCTCCAAAAACATCCTCGCAACCCCAATCCCAATTGGGGGGGGCAGTTAAGAGGTAAGGACTAACCTACTAGTGATTAGGCTACACCTTTAACATCAGTTTTCCACTACCACCTATGTTACTTAGATGGGACAAACTGCCCTGCCCTGCTCATCTATGTTTGAATGCGTTTTCATAGGAATGTTCTAAAGTTGGTGTTGGCAGCCTGGATGCTGATGAGGTAAATTTACAGGTAGAAGGTGTGTGTTTATCATATAATCTGTTTGTGAAGGCATGTTTTTTTTTTTTACCGTATCCTCTGTTTGTAGAACTCCACATCTCCGTCGTCTTTCTTCATCTTCTCTTTTCCCTTTTTCCCTGAACCCTTGTCTTCCTCTGAGCTGTCGGCGTAATACTCCTCGTCACGCTCTCTCCTTTTCCCCTTCTTCCCCCCCCCCTTTTCTTCACTCTTCTTCCTGTAGGGCTTTAACTCATAGTAGTCAACCTCATCCTCCTCTCCCCAGCCCTCATCTCGGTCCTCCCGCTCTTCTCTCTCGGGGTCCATCAGTTCATCACTGGGGAGGTACTCAGACCCCTCGCTGTCCATCTCATCTCCCCCAGCTTGAAGCTTCGTCCTGGGCTTGGGGATCGGCGTGACCCTCTTAGCCGGGGCCTTAGAGTGGGCCTTCAGAGCGGTCCTCTGCAGCTTACGCATTCGCTTCTGGAGCTTCTTATCCACAGAGTAGGAGGGGAGAGCCTAGTAATGGTATGAATGATGATAAGCATAGTCATAATAATAATCATGAAATGCATTAAGATATAATACTTTTCACCATAAGTAGCCATAGAGTCACAGATTCAGGAATTAATGGTACCTAAATCTCCACACACACACACACACACACAATCACGCACCGCTTCGTTGGTCTTTTTCCCTTCCTTGCCCACAGCAGTCTTGTTCTTCTGCTTTAGGGGTGCAGGTCTCTTCCTGTCCACCGCCATCTTAGCTTGGTCCGCGAGGTACTGAACAATAACAATAAAACAATCAATCAACCTATCAACCGATCAACCAATCAATGAAAAAAATGATCCACCTACAGCGTCGAAGCCAGAGTTTTCAGACAGCATGAACTTGCGTGGTTCCTTCTTCTCCTCCTTCTGAGGGACCCTCGTTCCAAACGGTGTCATGTGACCCGTCCGGATTAGCTCCTCCCACTCCGTCTCCTGTGCCGGCATCAGCATACTGCCCAGAGTAGATGGGCCGGGCTCTGTTAGAACAAAATAGGTTCAATATTTTAATGTTTACATACTGTTTTACCCACATTATATGTATATACTGTATTGTAGTCATGGCTCGTCCTATTATAACTACTGCTGTACACACATTTTCTATTCATATACTGTCCATAAACACCATTATATATACACTGAACAAAAATATAAAGGGTTCCATGTTTCATGAGCTGAAATAAAAAAAATCCCAGAAATGTTCCATACGCACAAAAGGCTTATTTCTCTCAAATGTTGTGCACAAATTTGTTTATATCCCTGTTAGTGAGCATTTCTCCATTGCCAAGATAATCCTTCCACCTAAAAGGTGTGGCATATCAACAAGCTGATTAAACAGCATGATCATTACACAGGGAGGGAAAATAACAATTTAATCAATTTTAGAATAAAGCTGTAATGAAACAAATGTGAAAAAAGTCAAGGGGTTAGAATACTTTCTGAATGCACTATGTATTTTGGTCTTTCTCCCATTCTTCTCTGCAGATCCTCTTAAGCTCTGTCAGGTTGGATGGGGAGCGTCACTGCACAGGGATTTTCAGGTCTCTCCAGAGATGTTCGATCGGGTTCAAGTCCGGACTCTGGCTGGACCACTCAAGGATTATCAGCCATCCTGCTTTGTCTTGGTTGTGTGTTTAGAGTCATTGTCATGTTGGAAGGTGAACCGTTGCCCCAGTCTGAGGTCCTGAACTCTCTGGAGCAGGTTTTCATCAAGGATCTCCTTGTACTTTGCTCTGCTAAACTGTCCCTCGATCCTGACTAGTCTCCCAGTCCCATGTTTCTCATGGCTGAGAGTCCTTTAGGTGTCTTTTGGCAAACTCCAAGCGGGCTGTAATATGCCTTTTACTGAGAACTGGCTTTCGTCTGGCCACTCAACCATAAAGGCCTGAATGATGGAGTGCTGCAGAGATGGTTGTCCTTCTGGAAGGTTCTCCCATCTCTACAGAGGAACTCTGGAGCTCTGTCAGTGACCAACGGGTTCTTGGTCACCTCCCTGACCAAGGCCCTTCTCCCCCAATTGCTCAGTTTGGCAGGGCGGCCAGCACTAGGAAGAGTCTTGGTGGTTCTAAACTTCTTCCATTTAAGAATGATGGTGGCCACTGTGTTCATGGGGACCTTCAAATGCTGCTGACATTTTTTGGTACCCTTCCCCAGATCTGTGCCTCGACATAATCCTGTCTCGGAGCTCGAAGGAATTGTCCGTTGACTTTATGGCTTCATTTTATACATTTTAGAACAAGGCTATAACATAAAAATGTGAGAAAAGTGAAGCGGTCTGAAAACTTTCCAAATGCACCATATAGAGAGTAGCAGTCAAACGTTTGGACACACCTACTCATTCAAGGGTTTTTCTTTATTTGTATTTTTTTTCTAAATTGTGGAAAACAATGAAATAACACATGGAATCATGTAGTAACCAAAAAGTGGTAAACAAATCAAAATGTATTTTACATGAGATTCTTTAAAGTAGCCACCCTTTGCCTTGATGACAGCTTTGCACATTCTTGGCATTATGGCAAGAACAGCTCAAATAAGCAAAGAGAAACGACAGTCCATCATTACTTTAAGACATGAAGGTCAGTAAATCCAGAAAATTTCAATAACTCGCAAAAACCATCATCAAGCGCTAAGATAAAACTGGCTCTCATGAGGACTGCCACAGGAAAGGAAGACCCAGAGTTACCTCTGCTGCAGAGGATAAGTTCAATAGTTACCAGCCTCAGAAATTGCAGCCCCAAAAAATGCTTCACAGAATTCAAGTAACAAACATCTCAACAGCAACTGTTCAGAGGAGATTGCGTGAATCAGGCCATAAATTTATTTATTTCATTTAACTAGGCAAGACAGCTTAGAACAAATTCGTATTTACAATGGCGGCCTACCCCGGCGAAAGCCTTAACGATGCCGGACCAATTGTGCACCGCCCTATGGGACTCCCAATCACGGCCGGATGTGACGCAGCCTGGATTCAAACCAGGTCCTGCAGTGACGCGTCTTGCACTGAAGCAGTGTCTTAGAACACTGCGCCACTCGACTCATTGTCAAATTGCTGCAAAGAAACCACTACTAAAGGACACCAATAAGAATGACACTTGCTTGGGCCAAGAAACACAAGCAATGGCCATTAGACCGGTGGAAATTTGTCCTTTCATCTGTAGTCCAAATTTGCGATTTTTGGTTCCAACCGCCATGTCTTTGTGAGACGCAGAGTTGGTGAAAGGATGACCTCCACATGTGGTTCCAACGGTGAAGCATGGAGGAGGTGGTGTGATGGTGTGGGGGTGCTTTGCTGGTGACACCGTCTGATTTATTTAGAATTCAAGGTACACTTAACCAGCATGGATACCACAGCATTCTGCAGTGATACGCCATTCCATCTGGTTTGCGCTTAGTGGGACTATCATTTGTTTTTCATCAAGACAATGACCCAACACACCTCCAGGCTTTGTAAGGGCTTTTTGACCAAGAAGGAGAGTGATGGAGTGCTGCATCAGATGACCTGGCCTCCACAATCACCCGCCCTCAACCCAATTGAGATGGTTTGGGATAAGTTGGACCGCAGAGTGACGGAAAAGCAACCAACAAGTGCTCAGCATATGTGGGAACTCCTTCAAGACTGTTGGAAAATAATTCCAGCTGAAGCTTGTTGAGAGAATGGTTGAGAGAATGCCAAGAGTGTTCAAATACAAGAGTGTGTCATCAAGGCAAAGGGTTGCTAATTTGAAGAATCTCAAATATAAAATATGTTTTGATTTATTGAACACTTTTTGGTTACATGATTCCATATGTGTTATTTCATAGTTTTGATGTCTAAACCCATGAATGAGTAGGTGTCCAAACTTGTGGTAATAATATATATATACACATACAGTTGAAGTTGGAAGTTTACATACACTTAGGATGGAGTCATTAAAACTCGTTTTTCAACCACTCCACACATTTCTTGTTAACAAATTATGGTTTTGGCAAGTCTGTTAGTGAGTCAGAAGTTTACATACACTAAATTGACTGTGCCTTTAAACAGCTTGGAAAAATCCAGAAAATTGTGTCATAGCTTTAGACGCTTCTGATAGACCTTGAAATACATCCTACCTTCTAACTCAGTGCCTCGTTGCTCGACATCATGGGAAAATCAAAAGAAAGCAGCCAAGACCTCAGAAAAAAAAATGTAGCTACACAAGTCTGGTTCATCATGGGGAGCAATTTCCAAATGCCTGAAGGTACCACCTTCATCTGTACAAACAATAGGACGCAAGTATAAACACCATGGGACCACGCAGCAGTCATACCGCTCAGGAAGGAGACTGTCTCCTAGTGGTGAATGTACTTTGGTGCGAAAAGTGCAAATCAATCCCAGAACAGCAAAGGACCTTGTGAAGATGCTGGAGGAAACAAGTACAAAAGTATCTATATCCACAGTAAAACGAGTTCTATATCGACATAACCTGAAAGGCCGCTCAGCAAGGAAGAAGCCACTGCTCCAAAACCGCCATAAAAAAGCCAGACTACGGTTTGCAACTGCACATGGGGACAAAGATTGTACTTTTTGGAGGAATGTCCTCTGGTCTGATGAAACAAAACTAGAACTGTTTGACCATAATGACCATTATTATGTTTGGAGGAAAAAGGGGGAGGCATGCAAGCCGAAGGACACCATCTCAACCGTGAAGCACGGGGGTGGCAGCATCATGTTGTGGGGGTGCTCTGCTGCAGAAGGGACTGGTGCAATTCACAAAATAGATGGCATCATGTGGGAGGAAAATTATGTGGATATATTGAAGCAACATCTCAAGATATCAGTCAGGAAGTTAAAGCTTGGCTGCAAATGGGTCTTCCAAATGGACAATTACCTCAAGCATACTTCCAAAGTTGTGGCAAAATGGCTTAAGGACAACAAAGTCAAGGTACTGGAGTGGGCATCACAAAGCCCTAACCTCAATCCTATAGAAAATGTGTGGGCAGAGCTAAAAAAGCAAGTGAGAGAAAGGAGGCCTTACAAACCTGACTCAGTTACACCAGCTCTGTCAGGAGGAATGGGCCAAAATTCACCCAACTTATTGTGGGAAGCTTGTGGAAGTCTACCCGAAACGTTTGACCCAAGATAAACAATTTAAAGGCAATGCTACCAAATACTAATTGAGTGCATGTAAACTCCTGACCCACTGGGAATGTGATGAAAGAAATAAATGCTGAAATTATTCATTCTCTCTACTATTATTCTAACATTTCACCTTCTTAAAATAATTTAGAGACCATAGAGTACCGCAAATGTGCAAAGAATGGGACAGGGCAATCAAGATCCCTCTAGTGAGAAGTAACTCACCTTCGTCCACATCGTCCTCCAGCAGCAGCTCAGCCTCTATCTTCAGTGTGTCTTCTCCCCCCAGGATGGCCTGTAGTCTCCTCTGCTTTGCTCTGATCTTCTTCAATTGCTTCTCCTGCAGAGAGACATCTTCATCTTGAATATCATCATCATCATAACCAGCCCCATCATCACTTATAAAGGACAGGAGGAGCATCAAATCAGAAGACAGAATGTGCTGTCCACAAGAGGATCTGCAACAAGCGAACACTAGTAAACTTAACAAGAGCTAATCCATTGAAGAACAGTGGATCACGGCTTGCATAGCACAGCCGCATTCCTTACAGCAGTTTTCCTCACCTTGTTCTCTTTCTGCCGTCTGACAGACTCAATCTTCCTGTTAATGTCTTTACTGGAAGTAGCATAGGGAGTCAGCTGCTCGATGATCTTATTAATATGCTTCAGAGCTGCCATACATGACCTGGAACACACACACACACGTACATTAGTACAGAACTGACACGTGCAGCCTGACCGATACCTGCTCCAACTACAATTATACCCCAGCACCTCTTCTGTACTCTACTGCTCTACCAACCCAGTTCTAACCCTTAGACTTAGCTAGATTAACCGTCACCAAGCCTAGCCAAAGGCCATACCTGACATCGTCTAGTACAGACTGGTACTCCTTCTCTGCCTCGGCCTTGGCTGCAGCCTGGCTGGCTTCGTGTATGGCCTGGTCCACCTGCTGCAAGACCCCCTGCTCCAACACATCCTGGTCGTACACGGCGACACCCAGACCCTGTAGCTCTGCAGCCCCGGAGCTGGCACTCACAGCCTGGATAAGCTGACGGTCAATGTGTAGCAGGGCTCCAGACTTCTTAATGGCTAAGAACAGAGTACAGACACACACAGTCACTGTCACTATGAACAACAGAGGAGTAATGATATAATGGCACCGTAGGTCTCCACACGTTCTCCTAACCAATTGTTATTTATAACTTTTTTGTACATGTTTCTGCCAGTCTCTAATAACCGAAAATAGCTTCTAGATGTCAGGACAACGATTACTCACCTCGTGCTAGTGAGTCGGACGTGAAGGATTTACTTCAGACTCCCGACAAGGCCCAAATCCCCGTAATTCGCATGAGAAAGAGACAGATATCGGGGACGTAGGTCGGGGTGCCTTATAAGGATCCGACAGACGAGTGTGTAATCTGTCTCTACCATCAGTCCTATTAGCCAACTTACTTGGATGACAACATAGACGAGCTACGATCACGAATATCCTACTAACGGGCCATTAAAAACGGTAATATCTTATGTTTCACAGACAAAGGGAAGCACAGCGGCGAGCTGCCCAGTGACACGAGCCTACCAGACGAGCTAAATTACTTCTATGCTCGCTTCGAGAAAAGCAACACTGAAGCATGCATTAGAGCATCAGTTGTTCCGGAAGACCGTTTGATCATGCTCTCCGTAGCCGACGTGAGTAAGACCTTTAAACAGGTCAACGTTCACAAGGCCAGACGGATTACCAGGACGTGTACTCCGAGCATGTGCTGACCAACTGGCAAGTGTCTTCACTGACCTTTTCAAACTGACCCTGACGGAGACTGTAATACCAACATGTTTCAAGCAGACCACCATAGTCCAAGAAGACTAACGTAACTTCAATTTGCATACCACCCCAACAGATCCACAGATGATGCAATCTCCATTGCACTGCACACTGCACTTTTCCACCTGGAAAAAAGGAACACCTATGCGAGAATGCTATTCATTGACTGCAGCTCAACATTCAACACCCTCAAAACTCATTAAGCTAACGACCCTGGGACTAAACACCTCCCTCTGCGACTGGATCCTGGACTTCCTGATGGGCAGCCCCAGGTGGTAAGGGTAGGTTACAACACATCTGCCACACTGATCCTCAGCACAGTGGCCCCTCAGGGGTGCATGCTCAGTCCCCTCATGTACTCCCTGTTCAGTCATGACTGCATGGCCAGGTACGACTCCAACACCATCATTAACTTTGCCGATGACACCACAGAGGTAGGCCTGATCAGACAACGATGAGACAACATATAGGAAGGAGGTCAGAGACATGGTCGTGTGGTGCCAGGATAACAACCTCTCCCTCAATGTGATCAAGACAAAAGAGATGATTGTGGACTACAGGAAAAGGAAGACCAAGCACGCCCCCATTCTAGTCGACGGGGCTATAGTGGAACAGGTTGAGAGCTTCAAGTTCATTGGTGTCCACATCACCAACAAACTCATGGTCCAAACACACCAAGACAATCGGTAGGAGGGCACGATAATGCCTATTCCCCCTCAGGAGACTGAAAAGATTTGGCATGGGTCCACAGATCCTCAAAAAGTTATATAGCTGCACCATCAAGAGCATCCTGACTGGTTGCATCACTGCTTGGTATGGCAACTGCTCTGCCTCCGACCACAAGGCACTAGAGGGTAGTGCGTACGGCCCAGTACATCACTGGGGAAAAGCTTCCTGCCATCCAGGACCTCTATACCGGACAGGTGTCAGAGGAAGGCCCTAAAATTGTCAAAGACTCCAGCCACCCTAGTCATAGACTGTTCTCTCTGCTACCACACGGCAAGCGGTACTGGAGCGCCAAGTCTAGGTCCAAAAGGCTTCTTAACAAAAAGGCTACCCAGACTATTTGTACCCCCTTTTACACTGCTACTACTCTGTTATTATCTATGCAGTCACTTTAACTCTACCTACATGTACATATTACCTCAATTAGCCTGTGCCTCCGCACATTGTCTCTGTATCGGTACCCCCTGTATATAGCCTTGCTACTGGTATTTTACTGCTGTTCTTTATTTGTTATTTTTCACTTATCTTTTTTTTTTTTTTTTTTTTACTTAACACTTATTTTTCTTAAAACGGCATTGTTGGTTAAGGGATGGTAAGTAAGCGCTTCACTGGAACATTTGAGTTTGTGAACCCAGACTATCCATCTTCTTACCACTGCTACCCTCCCCAGATCCAGTGCTATCTGGGCAGGCCATTGCAGGCTGCTCAGTGTCCCCCTGGCTGGTCCCAGTGATGGAGATTGAGCATCCAGCGGTTCCTCTGTTGGCCCCATCCTCCTCCATTCCTCCCGGGGTGAGAGCAGCACTAGCCGGGTTGGAGAGGATAAGAGGAACCTGGTTCTCAGTATCTTCTACAGGCATCCTGTTGCATCTTGAGACAGACAGATAAAACCATCTGATTCAACTGCAGTGCAAATACAGATACACACGGGGAAAGAGATGTCAACAGATTGTAAAATTACACATAGCTTTGATCTGTAGCTATGGCTATCCAGTTCAGAGACTATTTCAGCTCTAAACTACACACTTACCAGCAGCTAGATAACTAAATAGAATATGTCATGACTTGATTTGAGAATGATCAATTTAGCGCTCTCTAGCTGCTGTAGTTATTCTACTAGATTAGGTCCAATAGCTAACGTTAGCTAGATTACAAACTCATAATTTGAACGTTAGCAGAGTTGGCTAACTAACGTTAGTTAGCTATGTAACGTTTGCTAGCTAGTATCAATAACGTTAGCAGTTCACTCTTGTTTTATTTAGAAACTACAAGTTGCAACATTACTAACTAGTTACATTCCCGAGCTAGTAGCTAGCTATTTAGCTAGATAGTTGTGTAAAGGAACGTTGTCGAGAGCAAATGCATTGTTGACAGAAAAGAGTCTAGTCTCGATCAATGAAACGAGGCTGATATAACGTCTCAAAGTTCGCCCATTTCACCACTTACATTACAATTACATCGAAATACAAAAAGTAATGTTAATGTCTTTAGCCTAGCTTTGATACTTACAAATCGCCAAGTTACATAACATACCTGGCTACTCCTATTGTGATGCTTTCCACTAGATAGCACAGCCACAATGTGAAAATGGGCTATATCGTATACTTTTTTTATACAAACGTATGAAAACAAAAATGTGCTTTTTAGTCTTAATTTAGGGTTAGGCATAAGGTTAACCGTGTAGATAGGTTTAAAATTAAATTTTAAGAAGATTTTTTTTTCTTCTTCGATGAAGTTTAACGGCGGTTGGCATCCAATAAATGTGGCATTACCACCACCTACACTTTTTTCTATGGTATATTGACGATTACACATCCCACCACCTACTATACGGCGTGGAAACAGCGTTTCTTCTTCTTCGATGGGTGTTTAACGACGGTTGGCATCCAATTGTAATTGTACACTACCGCCACCCGCTGGACGCTGTATTGTATAAGAAACAAAAAAAAACATTTATGGAAAAGGGTAAAGGACATCATACAAAATAAAGCACATCAACTAAGAAAACCCATCACACTTCTTCAATAACATTCCACTCCAAAATACATCCCTAAACAGGCTCAGGGGCCTGTGATGATGGTACATTCACCGACAGGATTTCTTGCACCACCTCAGCAGTGAAATCATGAAGACCCAAAAAACGTTCAGCAGCATTCAGTGACTCCAATTTTCTTAGACTTCTTCTCCACTTATGCTGTACAGTTTATGACCATTGCAATAAATAATACAAAGTCCACCTTTTTAACAGGTAGCATTTCACTGTCCCTCGGTTGATGAGAAACCTTCACTGGTCGTGGTGGCTCTACTACTATTGTTTCTTCCCTGCCACTCAGACCTTCCAATTTTCTCACCGCCTCCAAATTGGACACACGCTGGACACTCCTTACCCTTGCCAGCTCATTCTCCTTCACCCTAAATGGGCACTCCAAGAATTCAGGTGCATGCTCACCTCCACATTTGCAGCATTTCCCTTCAACTGGCATACGATATTCTTCCCTTCTGCACACACTTGACACATGACCAACTCTTTTACATTTATGACACTGAAGGGGCTTGTGCACAAAAGCTCTTACAGGGTAACTCATGAATCCTAACTTGATTTGAGAAAGGAGAGACTCTTCATCAAAGAACAGTAGGATGGATGAAGTGAACTTCTTTTCTCCATCCACCATACAGGTCAATCGACGTGCACCAACCACTCCATCGATGTCTTCAGTTACATCCTCTACCTTTGTTTGTTGCGCCACCCCAGAAATAACCCCCTTGATAGGCACCCTGCTACGAAAATCCATGCAGGCAACATTCCACTCCAGTGTCTTTTTCAGTCTTTAAAACACCCTTCTTCCGCTCCAAAACATTCACACAAAAAAATAAGACCCGTTCTTGTTAGTCTCACCAAATCCACACTTTCCTCCAACACGTTCCAGATTTTCCTGGAGACGTTAAACAGATTTTCCAAGTAGCATTGATCCAGAACCCTGACTCCGACCAAAAACGAGTCTAGTGGTTTCCTATTTTCCAACATAGCTTTCTTAACTTCTCTTGTTTTCATTTTTCATCGCCAATGTAACCCACTCATTCTCACTTTATTTACTATTAGCTTCACTTGACTCACTATCAGTTGCAAACAAAACCTCAGTTTCCGCCATCTTCCGTCCCATCCTCAGTTCCGCTTCACATCTGCAAAGGATTCCACAAAAAAACTTTTAACACATAGGGTATATTTTGTCTGGCAGCAAACTTTTGCTATAGTTAGATTGACCGCTCCGACTTTTGCCACCACAATTTCCTTCGCCCTTACAGGGCCCTCCAGGAACCCAGGATCACGAGGATCCCAGGGTCCCCACCAGAACTGCAACACCGCCGTTCTTCTACACGCCGTTCTTCAGTATACTCTGTTCGTCTGCACACACTTGATACACGGCCAAATCCTTTACAATTTTTACACAGCGGTAGTTTGGGGACGAATGCTCTTACGGCAAATCTTTCATAACCAAGGTTCACATACTTAGGTAATTGCACTTAATCAATAAACGACAGGACCGACAGACCTTCTTCTTTTTCTCCATTCAGCCTGCGGGTCAGACGCCGGGCACCAACCACACCAGGAATTCTCTTCAGGTATTCAACCTAAACATCCGTCGTCACTCCTGAGATGACTCCTTTGACGGGTGCTCTACTCCGAAGTTCAAAATACAATATTCTGTTGTCCGGATTTCTTTTGAGGCCAACTGCAATCTGCCTCTGCTCGTCAGAAATACAATGAATCAAAATAAGAACACTCCTGGTCACTCTGACAGATTCCAGTTTTTCCAAGCGAAAACTTTATTTTCAACACCTCAAACTGGTTTCCCACATCTGCATCCTTACTCAACAACCGCTTCCCAACAAGAAGTGATTCATTATCATTTAAGCACGCATCATCCACTCCAATTTCAGAAAATTATCCTCTTTGTTCCAGTTTTTGATATTACTGTTGTCCGTTCAGAACATTCGTCAAATTTACTTGACATGCTGCTTAACATCAAAACACCAAAAGAAAGATGCCCAGGCTCCCTGCTTATCTGCGTGAATGTGCCTTAGGCATGCTGCAAGGAGGCGTGAGGACTGCAGATGTGGCCAGGGCATTACATTGCAATGTCTGTACTGTGAGATGCCTAAGACAGCACAGGGAGACAGGACGGACAGATGATCGTCCTAGCAGTGGCAGACCACGTGTAGCAACACCTGCACAGGATCGGTACATCCGAACATCACACCTGCGGGACAGGTACAGGATGGCAACAACAACTGCCCGAGTTATACCAGGAATGCACAATCCCTCCATCAGTGCGCAGACTGTCTGCAATAGGCTGAGAGAGGCTGGACTGAGGGCTTGAAGTCCTGTTGTAGGCAGGTCCTCACCAGACATCACCGGCAACAACGTCGCGTATGGGCACAAACCCAAGGTCGCTGGACCAGACAGGCTTGTCAAAATGTGCTCTTCACTGACGACAACAACGTCGCCTATGGGCACAAACCCACTGTCGCTGGACCAGACAGGCCTGGCAAAAAGTGCTCTTCACTGACGCATGACTAAGGCACATTCAGCGGTTTTGTTTCACCAGGGGTGATGATCGGATTCGTGTTTATCGTCAAAGGAATGAGAGTTACACCGAGGCCTGTACTCTGGATCGGGAACGATTTGGAGGTGGAGAGTCCATCATGGTCTGGGGCAGTGTGTCACAACATCATCGGACTGAGCTTTATGTCTTTGCAGGCAATCTCAACGCTGTGCGTATCAGGGAAGACATCATCCTCCCTCATGTGGTACCCTTCCTACAGGCTCATCCTGACATGACCTTCCAGCATGACAATGCCACCCTCCATACTGCTCGTTCTGAGTGTGATCTCCTGCAAGACAGGAATGTCAGTGTTCTGCCATGGCCAGCGAAGAGCCCGGATCTCAATCCCATTGAGCACATCTGGAACCTATTGGATTTGAGGGTGAGGGCTAGGGCCATTCCCCCCAGAAATGTCCGGGAACTTGCAGGTGCCTTGGTGGAAGAGTGGGGTAACATCTCACAGCAAGAACTGGCAAATCTGATGCTGTCCACGAGGAGGAGATGCACTGCAGTACTTAATGCAGCTGGTGGCCACACCAGATACTGACTGTTACTTTTGATTTTGATCCCCCTTTGTTCAGGAACACATACTCCTACTGTCACAAACTCATCTTTATCCTGACCCTCGGTGGAAGCCTCGCGCTCTGAGGAAGAGACATTTTAGAAATAGTCAGGGTTTATTACTTTGTGGTAATAAAGAGAGCCTTGACTTTTCCCACATTTTGTTATGTTACAGCCTTATTTTAAAATGGAATAAATAGTTTTTTTCCCCTCATCAATCTATACCACAATACCTCTTAAAGACAAAGAAAAAACAGGTTTCTAGAAATCTATGCACATGTATTAGAAATTAAAACTCAAATTTCACATTTACGTAAGTAATCAGACCCTTTACTCAGTACTTCATTGAAGCACCTTTGGCAGCGATTACAGCCTCAAGACTTCTTGGGTATGACGCTACAAGCTTGGCACACGTGTATTTGGGGAGTTTCTCCCATGCTTCTCTGCAGATCCCCTAAAGCTCTGTCAGGTTGGATGTTGAGCGTTGCTGCACAGTTATTTTCAGGTCTCTCCAGAGGTGTTCGGTCAGGTTCAAGTCCGGGCTCTGGCTCTGGCTTGGCCACTCATGGACATTCAGAGACTTGTCCCGAAGCCACTCCTGCGTTGTCTTGGCTGTGTGCTTAGGGTCATTGTCCTGTTGTCCTGTTCACCACAGTCTGAGGTCCTGAGCGCTCTGGGGCAGGTTTTCATCAAGGATCTCCCTGTACTTTGCTCCGTTCATCTTTCCCTAGACTCCCAGTCCCTGCTGCTGAAAACATCCCCACGGCATGATGCTGCCACCACCATGCTTCAACGTAGGGATGGTGCCAAGTTTCCTCCAGACGTGACATTTGGCGTTCAGGCCAAAGAGTTCAATCTTGGTTTCATCAGACCAGATCATCTTGTCTCTCATGATCTGAGAGTTCTTTCGGTGCTTTTTCTCCAAGCGGACTGTCATGTTGCTTTTACTGAGGAGTGGCTTCCTTCTGGCTGCTCTACTATAAAGGCCTGATTGGTGGAGTGCTGGAAGGTTCTCGCATCTCCAAAGAGGAACTCTGGAGGTCTGTCAGAGTGACCATCAAGTTCTTGGTCACCTCCCTGACCAAGGCCCTTCTCCCCCGATTGTTCAGTTTGGCAAGGCAGCCAGCTCTAGGAAGAGTCTTGATGGTTCCAAACTTCTTCCATTTAAGAACGATGGAGGCCATGTTCTTGGGGACCTTCAATGCTGCAGAATTTTTGTTGGTACCCTTCCCCAGATCAGTGCCTCAACACAATCCTGTCTCGGGAACTCTATGGACAATTCCTTTGACCTCATGGTCATTTACAAAATAGCCTCCAACACTCTACTCACCAAACTGGATGCAGTTTATCACAGTGCCATCCGTTTTGTCACCAAAGCTCCATACACCACCCACCACTACGACCTGTATGCTCTAATCGGCTGGCCCTCGCTACATATTCGTCACCAGACCCACTTGCTCCAGGTCATCTATAAGTCTTTGTTAGGTAAAGCTCCACCTTATCTCAGCTCACTGGTCATGATAACAACACCCACCCGTAGACATACAACAACTCCCGCAACCAAGGACTCACAGAGGCCATCAATGAATAATGATTATTTGGAGAGAGAGAGGCCACAGTTTGGGGATGAGACTTCTGATTGTATTTAATACACCCTATGTAAGATAAAATTAATACCTAGAGAGGTTTTTATTAACATTATTTAACATTGTATTTTCTTTTGGACAACAATTTAAGCATCCTTGTTTGTGAAGCAGTTGGATAACCAGCAGAGGGGGCTGTCAGAGAGGCTGATGTCTGAGATTATTGATGAGAGGTATGCTTTTTGTCCAGGGAGGAGAAGATGTAATTGAGAACCTTGGTTGTGGCAGTTATGCAGCTGTGACGTTTTCAGAAACCAGACTGGAACTTGGAGAGGATGTGGTTATGGCTCAGGTAGTGGGTAAGCTGGGTGTTCATTATCTGCTCCAGGAGTTTGAAGAGGCAGGAAAGAATGGATAAACGCAGGTAGCAGATGGGATCAGTGATGTCACCACATTTGAACAGTGAGTGAACATACAGTGCCCTCGGAAAGTATTCAGACCTTTTGACTTTTTTCACACTTTGTTAGGTTACAGCCTTATACTAAAATGGATTAAATAGTTTTTTCCCCTCATCAATCTACACACAATACCCCATAATGACAAAGCAAAAACAGGTTGTTAGAAATCTTTGCTAATTTATTACAAATAAAAAACTTAAATATCCAGAACCTTTACTCAGTACTTTGTTGAAGCACCTTTGGCAGCCATTACAGCCTCAAGTTTTCTTGGGTATGACGCTACAAGCTTGGCACACTTGTATTTGGGGAGTTTCTCCCATTCTTCTCTGCAGATCCTCTCAAGCTCTCTCAGGTTGGATGGGGAGCATCGCTGCAAAGCTATTTTCAGGTCACTCCAGAGACTTTAGATTGGGTTCAAGTCCGGGCTCTGGCTTGGCCACTCATGGACATTCAGAGATTTGTCCTGAAGCCACTCCTGCGTTGTCTTGGCTGTGTGCTTAGGGTCATTGTCCTGCTGGAAGGTGAACAAGTCTGAGGTCCTGAACACTCTGGAGCAGGTTTTCATCAAGGATCTCTATGTACTTTGCTCCGTTCATCTTTCCCTCAATCCTGACTAGTCTCCCATTCCCTGCCGCTGAAAATCATCCCTACAGCACTATGCTGCCACCGCTATGCTTCAATGTAGGGATGGTGCCTGGATTCCTCCAGACGTGATGTTTGGCATTCAGGTCAAAGAGTTCAATCTTGATTTCATCAGACCAGAGAATCTTGTTTTTCATGGTCTGTGAGTCCTTTAGGTGCCTTTTTGCAATCTCCAAGCTGGCAGTCATGTGCCTTTTACTGAGGAGTGGCTTCCATTTGGCCACTCTACCATAAAAGCCTGATTGGTGGAGTGCGGCAGAAATGGTTGTCCTTCTGGAAGGTTCTCTCATCGCCACAGAGGAACTCTGAAGCTCTGTCAGAGTGACCATCGGGTACTTGGTCACCCGCCTGACCAAGGCCCTTCTCCCCCGATTCCTCAGTTTGGCCAGGCATCCAGCTCTAGGAAGAGTCTTGGTGGTTCCTAACTTCTTCCATTTAAGAATGATGGAGGCCACTGTGTTCTTTGGACCTTCAATGTTGTAGACATTTTTTCCCCAGATCTGTGCCTCGACACAATCCTGTCTCGGAGCTCTACAGACAATTCCTTTGACCTCATGGCTTGGTTTTTGCTCTGTCAACTGTGGGAACTTATATAGACATGAGAATGGGGTGTGTCTTTCCAAATCATGTCCAATCATTTGAATTTATGACAGGTGGACTCCAATCAAGTTGTAGAAACATCTCAAGGATGATCAAAGGAAACAGGATGCACTTCAGTTCAATTTCAATTTCGAGTGTCATATCAAAGGGTCTGCATACTTAAATAAGGTATTTCATTTTTTTATGTTGAATAATTTTCCAAATTTCCAACAATTCCAAAAACCTGATTTCGCTTCTTCATTATGGGGTATAGTGTGTAGATTGAAGAAGGGAAAAAAAAAATCTATTTTAGAATAAGGCTTTAATTAACGTAACAAAATGTGGAAAAAGGGAAGGGTCTGAATACATTCCAAATGCACTGTATACCCTGCAGAGTAAATGGCAATCATATAAATGCCATTAACTGTAGTTGCTTCCTCAGATAAATGGAGTAGTTACTATGGACCGCATTATGGTGTCTGCAGTTTTACAACAGAGCCAGAAATGGTTGACGAAGACTTTGATCCAGACCAGAATGATGGATTGTCCAGAAATCTTTCCTGCCTGTGTTTGGTAGAACAGATAATACCAGGGAGAGAACATCCATTACACATGACTGCACTTCTACCCAGACACCACCTCAATTAATCAGCATTACTGAAGAAATGGTAATAAGTGCCTGGTATGCATATAATTTGTGCTTAAAAAGACTACTGGCCCACAATCCTCATGATTAACATAGGCAATTTACATGACAGGAAAAGGACCGATGTGCTAATAGGATGTCTACTATCAGAGCATAACAGTCATCTCATTTAAATTGTTTTGGTGCAATCTCTGAATGCAGTTGTGTCCAAAATCAGCGACACTTCCAGAGACCACAGAGGAATCAGTTTTATTGGATGAGATTGTAATGCGAGCAATACCTCAAGACTAATATTAAAGAAGTTTCAAGGTATTGCTCGTCTGAGGTAGAGTACCTCATGATACCTCACAATATCTACCAAGAACGTTCTCATCTATATTATTCATAGCGGTCTATTTACCACCACAAACCGATGCTGGCACTAAGACAGCACTCAACAAGCATTATAAGACCATAAGCAAACGAGAAAATGCTCATTCAAAAACTCTAGACCACCTTTACTCCACACACAGAGATTCATACAAAGCTTTCCCTCGTCCTCCATTTGGCAAACCTGACCATAACTCTATCCTCCTGATTAATTCATGCTTACAAGCTAAAACTAAAGCAGGCTGTACCAGTGACTCACTCAATACAGAAGCGGCAGCGTAGCCTAGTGGTTAGAGCATTGGACTAGTAATTGGCAGGTTGCAAGCTCAAACCCCCGAGCTGACAAGGTACAAATCTGTCATTCTGCCCCTGAACAGGCAGTTAACCCACTGTTCCTAGGCCGTCGTTGAAAATAAGAATTTGTTCTTAACTGACTTGCCTAGTTAAATCAAGGTAAAATAAAATGCTACGCTACAGGACTGTTTTGCTATCACAGACCGGAATATGTTCCGTGATTCATCCAATGGCATTAAGTAGTATACAACCTCAGTCACCGGCTTCATCAGTAAATGCATTGACGACGTCATCCCTACAGTGACCGTACGTACATATCCCAACCAGAAGCCATTGATTACAAGGCAACATCCGCACCAAGCTAAAGGCTAGAGCTGCCACTTTCAAGGAGCGGAACACTATTCCGGACACATAAGAAATTCCGCTATGCCCTCAGATGAACCATCAAACAGGCAAAGCGTCAAAACAGGACTAAGATTGAATCCTACTACACTGGCTCTGACGCTCGTCGGATGTGGCAGGGCCTGCAAACTATTACGGACTACAAAGGGAAACATAGCTGCGAACTTCGCAGTGCCTACCAGATGAGCTAAATGCCTTCATGCTCGCTTCAAGGCAAGCAATACTGAAGCATGCATGAGAGCACCAGCTGTTCTGGACAATTGTGTGATCACATTCTCCGTAGCGGTTGTGAGAAAGACCTTAAAACAGGTCAACATTCACAAGCCCACGAGACAGATTACCAGGGCATGTACACAGAGCATGCGCGAACCAACTGGCAAGTGGTTCTAAGATACCGTAGAATAGTGTGGAGTGCAGTTTATACATATGAGATGAGTAATGCTAGATACGGAACATTATTAAAGTGGCTAGTGATCCATTTCTAAAAGTGGCCAGTGATTCCTAATCAATGTCTACAGGCAACCGCCCCTGATGTGCTAGTGATGGGTGTTAAACAGTCTGATGGCCTTGAGATATAATCTGTTTTTCAGTCTCTCGGTCCCAGCTTTGAGGCACCTGTACTGACCTCGCCTTCTGGATGATAGCAGGGTGAACAGGCAGTGGCTCGGGTGGTTGATGTCCTTGATTATCTTTTTTTGCCGTACTATGGCATCGGGTGCTGTAAGCGTCCAGGAGGGCGGGAAGTTTGCCCCTGGTAATGTATTGGGCAAACCGCACCACCCTCTGGAGAGCTTTGCGGTTGTGGGAGGTGCAGTTGGCATACCAGGCAATGATACAGCCATACAGGATGCTCTCAATTGTGCATCTGTAAAAGTTTATGAGGGTTTTAGGTGCTAAGACAAATTTCTTTAGCCTCCTGAGGTTCTCCTGCTTCTTCTTCACCACACTGTCTGTGTGGGTGGACAATTTCAGTTTGTCAGTGATGTATACGCCAATGAACTTGAAGCTTTCCACCTTCTCCACTGCAGTCCCATCGATGTGGATAGGGGGGTATTCCCTCTGCTGTTTCCTGAAGTCCACGATTATCTCCTTAGTTTTGTTGACGTTGAGTGAGAAGTTATTTTCCTGGCACCACACTCCCAGAGCCCTCACCTCTTCCCTGTCATCGCTGTTGGTAATCAAGCCTACTACTATTGTGATGTCTGCAAACTTGATGATTGAATTGGAGGCGTGCTTGGCCACGCAGTCATAGGTGAACAGGGAGTACAGGAAGGGGTTGAGCACGCACACTGTTGGGCAGTGTTGAGGATCAGCGAAGAGGAGGTGTTGTTTCCTACCTTCACCACCTGGGGGCGACCCATCAGGAAGTCCAGGACCCAGTTGTACAGGGCGGGGTTCAGACCCAGGTCCTCGAGCTTGACGATGAGCTTGGAGGGTACCATGGTGTTGAATGCTGTGCTGTAGTCAATGAACAGCATTCTTTCATAGGTATGCCTCTTGTCCAGATGGGACAGGGCGGTGTGCAATGTGATGGCGATTGCATCATCTGTGGATCTATTGGGGGGTAAGTAAATTGAAGTGGGTCTAGGGTGGCAGGTAAGGTGGAGGTGATATGATCCTTTACTAGTCTCTCAAAGCACTTCATGATAACAGAGGTGAGTGCTATGGGGCGATTTTCATTTAGTTCAATTACCTTAGCTTTCTTAGGTACAGGGACAATGGTGGCCATCTTGAAGCATGTGGGGATTACAGACTAGGATAGGGTGTTTGCACTATTATGGAAAGTAGTGGCACATATATAAAGTGAAACACAATATACATATTCTTCTAATTTACCTGAGGAGTCTGTTCTCCCGTCAGCTAGAAGAAACTACACACACACACACAAAAAGGATGTTTAGTAATCAGAAAATGAAACACCAAAAGTAACGTGAGAACAAAATACATTACAAAGCTAATACTATGTTGATGACATAAAATATACTACCACTTCATATATGGATGACACATGGCGGTCAATGACTTCAGCCCTCTTCTCCTGCCAAAACGTTTCCAGAGAGCAGAATGTCGGTTGCCAAAATGAAGTCACCTTCCTGCATACTGTACTTGAAGGTGCGCTGTGAGTTCCACATAACAGAGCAGGGGAGAAAGTGGACAGGAAATAGATATTCAATAAACCTAAAATGTAGTCATGAAGGAAACCATTTGCACAATTCAAGTCAAGCACATTGCAATAGAGGCATTCCACTGAGATGTTAGGCTAAAGTCTAAACAGGACAAATATATAATGTGTTGGGAAAATTTGGACTGTAGGAACATCTCGAGTCATTCCAAAATGACTGCTGTTCCCCATGAGTTCATCTTGAGCTCGAATGGTGGAAAGCCATCACACTACACCAGTCACATAGTCTTTGTATGTGCACTTGTGTATAGGAAGCTGAAAAAAAGTAGAAAGCTGCCAAAAAATTATCGGCGTAGGTGATAATAGGTGAAACATGCTGGCCAACAATGTCATCTTCACACATTACTTAATTACCCTGGAAACGACAGCACATCCAGTTCAGGTGATTCCATAACCATCATTGGAGCTATCAACGGAGCTATCATCGGAGCTATCCTCGGAACAGTCATCCTCTGGTTCCCAATCCTCATCGCTTGTCTCCTACTGGTCATCAGAAGGCACCCAGGTCTCGTCTTAAGTCTATACTTGAAAACACACTTTTGCATATATAGTGTAAGTGTTCAAATGAGTGTATTCAGCTATTTCAGCCACACAAGTTGCTGACAGCTGTATAAAATCGAACACAGAGCCATGCAATCTCCATAGACAAACATCGGTAGTAGAATGCCACCTTTCCAACAAGTCAGTTCTTCAAATCTCTGTCCTGCTAGAGCTGATCCGGTCAACTGTAAGTGCTTTTATTGTGAAGTGGAAACGTCTTGGAGCAACAACGGCTCAGCCACACAGTAGCATGCCACATAAGCTCACAGAACAGGACCACTGAGTGCTGAA
This sequence comes from Oncorhynchus tshawytscha, assembly GCF_018296145.1. NCBI lineage: Eukaryota > Metazoa > Chordata > Actinopteri > Salmoniformes > Salmonidae > Oncorhynchus > Oncorhynchus tshawytscha. The sequence continues at coordinate 58,279,641 of NC_056434.1, read as the reverse complement.
GTGCATAAAAATCCTCTGGCCTCAGTTGCAACACTCACTACCTGTCACGGCCTGGCCTTAGTTATCTTTGTTTTCTTTATTATTTTGGTTATTTCAGGGTGTGACATGGGTGATGTATGTGTTTTGCCTTGTCTAGGGGTTTTGTATGTTTATGGGGCTGTTTCCTTTCTAGGTGTTTATGTAAGTTTATGGTTGCCTAGATTGGTTCTCAATTAGAGGCAGGTGCTTCTCGATGTCTCTGATTGGGAACCATATTTAGGCAGCCATGTTCTTTGGGTATTTTGTGGGTGGTTGTTTCTTGTCTTCTGTCTTTGTGTTGATGCACCAGCTAGGACAGTTTTGGTTTTTCCACATTTGTTGTTTTGGTATTTTGTAGTGTTCACGTTTATGGTCTTTATTAAACATGTTGAACTCTTAACCACGCTGCATTTTGGTCCTCCTCTCCTTCAACTGAAGAAAACCATAACACTACCGAGTTCCAAACTGCCTTTGGAAGCAACATCAACACAATAACTGTTCGTTGGGAGCTTCAGGAAATGGGTTTCTATAGCCGAGTAGCTGCACACAAGCCTAAGATCACCATGTGCAATGCCAAGCGTTGGCTAAACTCAGCAAAAAAAAGAAATGTCCCTTTTTCAGGATCCTGTCTTTCAAAGATAATTCGTAAAAATCCAAATAACTTCACAGATGTTCATTGTAAAGGATTTAAACACTGTTTCCTATGCTTGTTCAATGAACCATAAACAATTAATAAACATACACCTGTGGAATGGTCGTTAAGACACTAACAGCTTACAGACAATTAAGGTCACAGTTATGACAATTTAGGACACTAAAGAGGCCTTTCTACTGACTCTGAAAAACACCAAAAGAAAGATGCCCAGGGTCCGTCCCTCATCTGCATGAACGTGCCTTAGGCATGCTGCAAGGAGGCATGAGGACTGCAGATGTGGCCAGGGCAATATATTTCAATGCCCGTACTGTGAGACGCCAAAGACAGCTCTACAGGGAAACAAGACGGACAGCTGATCATCCTTGCAGTGACAGACCACGTGTAACAACACCTGCACAGGATCGGTACATCTGAACAATACACCTGCAGGACAGGTACAGGATGGCAACAACTGCCCGAGTTACACCAGGAACGCACAATCTCTCCATCAGTGCTCAGACTGTCCACAATAGGCTGAGAGAGGCTGGACTGAGGGATTGTAGTCCTGTTGTAAGGGAGGTCCTCACCAGACATCACAGGCAACAACCGTCTATGGGCGCAAATTCACCGTCGCTGGACCAGACGGGACTGGCAAAATGTGCTCTTCACTGACGAGTCGCGGTTTTGTGTCACCGGGGGTGATGGTCGGATTCTCGTTTATCATCGAAGGAATGAGCATTACACCGAGGACTGTACTCTGTAGCGGGATAGATTTGGAGGTGGAGGGTCTATCATGGTCTGGTGTGGTGTGTCACAGCATCATCGGACTGATGTTGTTGTCATTGCAGGCAATCTCAACGCTGTGTGTTACAGGGAAGACATCATCCTCCTTCATGTGGTACCCTTCCTGCAGGCTCATCCTGAAATGACCCCCCAGCATGACAATGCCACCAGCCATACTGCTCGTTCTGTGCATGATTTCCTGCAAGACAGGAATGTCAGTGTTCTGCCATGGCCAGCGAAGAGCCCGGATCTCATTGAGCACGTCTGGGACCTGTTGAATCGGAGGGTGAGGGCTAGGGCCATTCCCCCAGAAATGTCTGGCAACTTGCAGGTGCCTTGGTGGAAGAGTGGGGTAACATCTCAAAGCAAGAACTGGCAAATCTGGTGCTGTCCATGAGGAGGAGATGCACTGCAATACTTAATGCAGCTGGTGGCCACACCAGATACTGACTGTTACATTAGATTTTGACCTCCCCCTTTGTTCAGGGACACATTATTCCATTTCTGTTTGTCACATGTCTGTGGAACTTGTTCAGTTTATGTCTCAGTTGTTGAATCTTGTTATTTTCACACAAATATTTACACATGTTAAGTTTGATGAAAATAAACGCAGTTGACAGTAAGAGGACGTTTCTTTATTTGCTGAGTTTACACGTATACATACATACATGCACTACCAAACGTTTTAGAACACCTACTCATTCAAGGGTTTTTATTTATTTGTACTATTTTCTACATTGTAGAATATTAGGGAAGACAAAACTCTGCAAGAACACATATGGAATTATGTAGTAACCAAAAAGTGCTAAACAAATCAAAATATATTTTATATTTGAAATTCTTCAAATAGCCATCATTTGCCTTGATGACAGCTTTGCACACTCTTGGCATTCTCTCAACCAGCTGTATGAGGTAGTCACCTGAAATGCATTCTTAAAAATGTATTTGTGGAATTTTTTCCTTCTTAATGCATTTGAGCCAATCAGTTGTGTTGTAACAAGGTAGGTGGGTATACAGAAGATAGCCAGAAGAAGTCCATATTATGGCAAGAACAGCACAAATAAGCAAAGAGAAACGACAGTCCATCATTACTTTAAAACATGAAGGTCAGTCAATACGAAACATTTCAAGCATCAAACGCTATTATGAAACTGGCTCTCATGAGGACCCCCACAGGAAAGGAAGACCCAGAGTTACCTCTGCTGCAGAGGATAAGTTCAATACAAGCCTCAGAAATTGCAGCCCAAACAAATGCTTCACAGAGTTCAAGTAACAGACACATCTCAACATCAACTGTTCAGAGGAGACTGTGTGAATCAGGCCTTCATGGTCGAATTGCTGCAAAGACACCACTACTAAAGGACACCAATAAGAAGAAGAGACTTGATTGGGCCAAGAAACATGAGCAATGGAAATTAGGTATTTGGTCTGGAGTCCAAATTGGAGATTTATGGTTCCAACCGCCGAGTCTTTGTAAGACGTGGTGTCACATCAAATCAAACATTATTTAGAAGCTGTTAAGAAGCCTTTTGGTCCTAGAATTGGCGCTCCGGTACCGCTTGCCGTGCGGTAGCAGAGAGAACAGTCTATGACTTGGGTGACTGGAGTCTTTGACAATGTTTGGGGCTTTCTTCTGACACCGCCTAGTATATAGGTCCTGGATTGCAGGAAGCTTGGCCCCAATGATGTACTGGGCCGTACGCACTACCCTTTGTAGCGCCTTATGGTCAGATGCCGAGCAGTTACCATACCAGGTGGTGATGCAACCGTTCAGGATGTGACAAGTAAAGTTTGATTTGATTTCAATGTCCTTGACTGGCCCAGCCAGAGCTCGGACTTGAACAACATCGAACATCTCTGGAGAGATCTGAAAATAGCTGTGCAGCGATGCTCCACATCCAATCTAACAGAGCTTGAGAGGATCTGCAGAGAAGAATGGGAGAAACTCCCCAAATACAGGTGTGCCAAGCTTGTAGCGTCATACCCAAGAATCTCAAGGCTTTAATCGCTGTCAAAGGTGCTTCAACAAAGTACTGAGTAAAGGGTATGAATACTTATGTAATTGTTTTAATTTTATTATGATTTTGGAATCCATTTTTAAAAACCTGTTCTTGCTTTGTCATTATGGGGTATTGTGTGTAGATTGACAAGGAATTCAAAACACATTTATTTTAGAATAAATCCAAATGTGGAAAAAATCAAGTGGTCTGAATACTTTCCGAATGCACTGTATGTATGGCATCAAAGTTCTCCTCAGTGAATTTTTTTCTGATATATACCAAACATGAATACTGTTGTATTATTCTTTCACACATTCCAATAGTCAGTTCTCTGGTTACTGTAGAGAGATACATTTTGGCCCCTCAAAGGGAGGAAGGGCATACAGTACTGGGCCTTAAACCATTGTCCTTTCTATTTTTGACCAATTCACCTACATGCCCCAGGTGACAGACAGCACATAAACATACATACTGTATGTTTGAGGCAGGGCCTACAAATCCTCACTTTCTGGACAAATACTACGAGTGAATATTCAGTCTGTGTCCAGAACAGGAAGAGATGGCCCGCACTGTCACATCTGCTCCTGCAACGCCCTCTACTGCTCATCCTGTGCCCCCAGTGCTCTTTCCCTCTGTGTGTGTGTGTGTGTGTGTGTGTGTGGGCGGAGACAGGTGTGCTGGAGTCAGAGCAGATTCCCACCAGCTGCAACCTGTTCCATAATCAAGACCTCTACTAATACACAGCCCTGCCACTTCCACGCTGCCAGATCGTAATCTCTGCTCATTCTGCCCGCTCTGACTCTGGTCTCTGTTTCCATTCCCACATCTCGTCATCCTGCTACTCTGTCCTGGATTCCCCACTCTACTACTCCCTTGGATTACCCTCCGGACCTACTTACTCTGTCTCAACCTCTCTCGGTCCAGCCTCAGCCTCGGCACCTGGTTTCCAGCAACCCGCCCGAGCTTCCCCTGCTTTGCACTCCATCTCCCCCTGTGTTTCAATAAATACCTTGGTTGCTTCATCCCAGTCTCCTCGTCTGAGTCTGCTCTTGGGTTCCCCTGTTCCACTCCGCTTAACACGCACCACATGAAAGTTCGTTCTTGAGTCTCCCGTCGAGCTTATGGAACCCAACCTCTAGTCCTTGGGCCCATGGCATGGCCTCATTCTGCTTTAGACATGCAAATGTACTTAGATGACACCTTCCTTCAAAAAATCTTTTTTTTTGTCAAGAACAGCGAGATTACACCACTTTATTTCAGATGAAACATTACAGTCAATAATTACCAGTCTTAGGGCTCTAGTTTTGGCTGGCAGCGCTAGTGTCAAACGCACCCTCTTTGACAAGTTTGACTTGTAAAAGCCAGAGCTCTGCTATATTCCAACCCTGGCGCCTCAGTTGGTAATTTAACAACCCTGTCAGGTGGGAGGGGAAAAAATATTTGAACTGTGTCCTTTTGGGCTACTGGAAGGCGCAGCAGTCTAAGGCACTGCATTTTAGTGCTAGAGGTGTCACTGCAGACCCTAGTTTGATTCCAGGCTGTAAAAATTTGTAAAAATACATGATTGAAAAGAAATATTTCCCACAAAATGAGTGCACTTGGACTTTATCACTCCTGTACGAGCAGAAACAAATAGTAATGTAGTCTGCAGCCAGGGAGAAAAAAATTGCGCCTTTTTTCAATATACTGAATGTCATTAATCAGAGCCTGTACCAAGGCATGAGATAGAAACACAATTATTGAACAACAACTCGTATTTCCCACAGAATTATTCTATACATTTACTTTGAAATGGTTTGAATAGTGCTTGCAGAATGTGCTGCCAGTGTTTGACACTTGCTATCGGCGGGATGTATTTTCTGTTTGAAAAATATGAAAAGATTCTGCCCACACCTCTACATAAATGTGATCAAATTTTCCCAGTTCCAACATCTCCAAATCATACAACAAATGAGGGTGTTTGTGTAACCATAAAAAGTGAATGGAGGGTGTTTTCCTGGTGGGGTTGTAACGCCTGTTCACGACTGCACTAATATAGTATGGCTCTTATTTATAAATTAAAACATGCGTACCGCGAAATCAACATTTTGCAATGGTCATCTCAGTCTCTGGACTTGAACCCCATTGAAAACCTGTGGTTTGAATTGAAGAGGGCCGTCCACCAGTGCAGATGAAGAATCTGGAAAGATTTTGTATAGAGGAATGGCCTAAGATCCCTCCCAAAGTTTTCCAATCTCATTAAACATTTAACATTTGAGTAATTTAGCAAACACTATTATCCAGAGTGGTATATAGGAGCAATTAGGGTTAAGTGCCTTGCTCAAGGGCACATTGACAGATTTATCACCTAGTCGGCTTTGGGATTGGAACCAGCAACCTTTCAGTTACTGGCCAAACACTCTTAACCGCTCGGCTAGAAAAAGGCTCAGTGCCATTGTCCTCGCAAGGTGAGGTATTGAAAGGCATTGAACCAAAATTATTTTGAGAAAAAATGTATTACTTGTTAAACAAAATGTCTTTCTCTGAGCAATGGTATTAGTATAAAATAATATAATTTCCCTTAATCTTTTTTTGCATACAATATACACTGTAGCTCAGTATTTGTATTAATTCATTTTTGGTCATCTTTTTTTAAGGGAGCAAATCATTTTGGACCTAACTGTACACACACACACACACACACACACACACACACACACACACACACACACACACACACACACACACACACACACACACACACACACACACACTTTACTGTAGTTATCTATCTATATTCCTGTTGTTTGTTTCACCTTTCCCCTTCTGTAGCTCTCTATAGCTCTGACCTGGATTAACTCACCTCCTGTTTGTCACACAGCAGCATTGTTCTGTCCTCCTGTGGAACATTTTTTAGTGTGTGCGTGTTCCTGTAGGAGAAATGTAGGCTGTCTGTGGCAGGTTTCCAGTATCAGGAGGGAGGAGAAGGGGATGAGAGAGGATGGGAGAGTGTCAGGAAGAGGGAGAGAAACAACTGCTGTTGTTTTGCCTTTTTGTTGTAGCGCCCTCTGCCTGTCTCCTTGATGCACAACTCTTAGAAGAGCCATTCGTTATATACCATACAGATAGGGGTGTGTGCTGTGCGTGCGTACCATAACATACCGATAGTGGTGTGCGATTGCGTGAATCATTCCCCATGGACACAGATGCAGGGATGATCCAATGATTTATATAAAGCCTGGATTGCTAATGCTATGTATTGGCCACTGAGAGGCTTTGAAGCCCCCAGTCGGCCATATTGGCACTCCCCAGTAGGAGCAGTCCTCCATACCAGGGTTTCCCAACCCTCTCCTTGCCCCCATTTTTGTTTTAACCCTAAACTGCCACATCTGACTAAATTAGTCAGCTAATCATCAAGCCTTTGTCTAATTGAATCAGGTGTGCCAGTTTCGGGTTAAAACAAAAATGAGAAATGTCTGGGAGTGAGGGTCCGAGGAGAGGTTTGGGAAACCCCGCTTCATAGGGATGAAAGGAATTCTACAGTATTTCAATCAAATGTTTAAAGGATGACATGTATTTAAGCATTTTGTTGTTATTGCAACAAAACAGGGTGAGGCAGATTGTTTGAGTCTCTGATATTTATTATAAAACAAGGGGCAGGCAAGAGACAGGTCGTGGACAGGCAAAAGATCATAAACCAGGAGGTACAGAGTGGCAGGCAGGCTCGAGGTCAGGGTAGGCTGAATGGTCAGGCAGGCAGGCAGGCTCAGTGTCAGGGCAGGGAAAGGTTAGAACCCGGGAGGACTAGAACAACACAGACTTGGACAAGACTTGACAAGACGAACTGGCAACAGACAAACAGAGAACACAGGAATAAATACCCTGGGAATAATGGGGAAAATGGGTGACACCTGGAGGTGGAGACAATCACAAAGACCGGTGAAAGAAATCAGGGCGTGACAGTTATAGTGGGGACAGTAACATTAGTACTCTCTAAAAGTACTATCCCCATCAAAATCCATCTGTTTAAGCATCTCAATCCACCGCATCCGCCGATGTCGGTCTTCTGCATCTGTGGCGGAAGGTGGTAGTGCTACAGCGCTTTTTGTCAAAACAGTAGACATCCCAAAAATCATTCTTCTCACAAAAACTTCTGTAGCTTCTGAATGATTTGGGCTACCAACTACTAATATGACCCCTCTAATGTTTCAAAACAGATGGAGGCACTTGCCAACAGAGCTCTCTCTGTCAATCAACATCAATCACTATTCAGTGACACACAAGTCACACTCAGTGACACAAGAGATCTCCATGTGAGGCCGGTACCTTTGATCTATAGTGCATAAGCATGAACTGTCATCTCCTCAATGATTTGGACTGTCAAATTAGATAACTGTTATAGTCATCCAGTTCTGTTTCTTAATAAGTTTGGCCTTTTCAAGGGAGTCATCTGTAGTCTTTGAAACAGTCCCAGTCATTTCTCTGGTGGTTTGTGTGTTGAAGCTGTGTGGTGTTGTAGATATGTTTGGTATTTACTCTGCCCAATAGAATTGCCAGTAACACAATTTAATAGTACTGCTCTATTGTTTGTGTGTTTAATCTGGGTTGAATCATAACCATGTGTTCCGCAGTGGAAAACTACATGGAACACACACTCACCAGTTTAATAGTGAGCCATTGCTGACTGGGCCATTATGTTTATAGAATGGTCCAGACTTTCATAAGAGCAGAGAATTATCCCTATTTGAAATAAGATGTTTTAGAGCACCGAGACACACACCACCGGAGTACGGCTCTATTTCTGCTCATGAGACTGTGTGTGTGTGTGCATTAAGATATTTATATTTATTATTTTTAATACATTTGCAAAATTTTCCCAAAAACTTTTCGCTTTGTCATTATTGGGTATTATGTGTAGATTGCTGAGGATTTTGTTTTATTTCATCAATTTTAGAATGAGGCTGTAACGTAACAAAATGTGGAAAAAGTCAAGGGCTCTGAATACTTTCTGAATTTTTTTTTTATATCTAACTTCCTTCATACAGAGCTATGGTGTTATGTTTTACTATATGGATCACTCCAATACATTAGTATCACTCCGCGGCAGTGGGATACATCCGAGGTGAGGATTTACAGATTTACTCCCGTGTACACCTGTTTCACGGCTGGGGTCCGCCCTTATAAATAGACCCCATGGCCGCAACAACACGTTCTCTTTCATTTCACGGCGGACATCCGTATGGTTTGAGGTAAAAACGTTCTGAAGTTCGTTTGGTAAGTCACTGGTAAGTGTAATATCTTGCGTGGAAGTATACTCACTGGCTATATGGCCAGCCCCTTCTGTTGAGTGTGCCAATTGCTGTGTGTGATTGGTCTGTATCTTCTGCCCGTGGTTTGTCGTACTTTTGTTTCATTAGCGTTACACTACAACTTTGTGTGCATCCATTAGTATGGTGGCTCTTGCTGCCACAAACTGTAATTTACCTTACACAACTTGACGACTGGCTTGTTCTATGTGTGTGTTGTGAATTGCTTTAACATTCTGCTCCCCGCGGGGGTTCTCTGCTAATTACCCTGCAGCTTTTTTGTCTTGTTCTTTCCCCTGCAGAGAGTAAGAGTATCATGGTGGGCTTTCCACTACGTTGAGACATTAACTTTGGAGTTCCCTAACGGAGTTGCTCCATCATATGGTGCTATTTTTACTACTTGGATATTAAACCGGCGAGGCAATATTGCAGTTGGTGTAAAACAAAAACAAAAAAATATAATCCATTAACAGCTTGCTGTTTTTTTTCTGCCTGCTGTTTTCTTTTGCAGAGCTACACGGGGGGGGGGAGACAGACACAGACACATTAATTCACTGCTGTACTGCTGGCTCTGTGGTCTTTCCTTCCACATTAGAAGGGAAGACATGCCAGTGGTGGCTTACCATCAGGGTGGACTGAGGTCCCACCGCCTCCATCTTATGACACGGGAGCTCTTTCTCTGAGCTCAAGGACGTCTAGCATCGCCACGCGCAGCGCACGTACCTGGCACCCTGAATCGAGGAAGGGCCCGCCACCTTGGGACTGGAGCCTACATCCCCAGGTGGTGCCGCACCAGTGGGACAAGTTTGGGAGGGTGCAGGTGGACCTATTTGCCTCCCTGGACAATGCACACTGCCCCCTGTGGTACTCCAAGTCGGAACCACCAGGGCCTCTGGGCTTGGATGCTCTGGCTCACGATTGGCCAGGGCTGGAGCTTTACGCATTCCCCCCTTTTTCCCAGATCCAGGCTGTGCTGGGCAGGACCAGGATGGCAGAGCATCATCTGCTGCTGGTGTCCCCATACTGGCCCAGACGACCCTGGTTCAGCCTTCTGTCCCTCTTGTCTGGGACACCTTGGCAACTGCCCCTGAGAACCGACTTGCTGTCTCAGGCCGGGGGAAATCTGTGGCATCCGAGACCGCACGCCTCAGTCTGTGGGCTTGGCTGCTGAACGGCACCAATGGTCCATGTTAGGACTACAGGAGGGCGTAATGAATACCATGCAGAGTGCAAGGGCACCGGCTACAAACCGTGGCATGCCAGTTGCTCTAGCGGTTGTTCTGAGTCATACAAGGTGCAGTATGTCCTCCAATACCTGCAGTCTCGCTTGGATGAGGGCTTGGCCACCCCACATGCCTGCCATGTGGGGTGGATGGACAGGCCTGTGGGGTGGCCAAGCCCTCATCCAAGCGAGACTGCAGGTATTGGAGGACATACTGCACCTTGTATGACTCGGGTACAACCTCAACTTGGTCTCCAGGTTTATGAAGGGGGTTTGTCGCCTGCGTTCAGCTAGGACCCGCTCAATGGCGAGCTGGGATCTGGATGTGGTCTTGGCAGCCTCCCTGAAAGGTGGCTTTCTTGATTACTTCCATGAAGAGGGTGGGTGAGCTCCATGCTCTGTAATTTCTGTAAGTTCTGAGTGCTACTGGATGGACTCCGGTGGGAGGAGTATTAAAATAGTCTGTTTTGTTTTTCTACAGACATTACACCCTTACCTAAACAGCACCCTTACCTAAACAGCACCCTTACCTGAGAAGTAAAAATCAAAGGGAGATAAACTGGGAATTGAATAACTGCAGTTGACATAGCTAAGTAGATGGAATAATACTCTTATTGCAATGTGGATGGCTCTTAAAAGAGCCTGTGGTTGTGCATAGTGTAGTCTATTGTGTTACCTGTGAACAGCACCCTCTTCGAAGAAGATGCTTCTGTTTCTAGCTCTAGCAATGCAGTAAATGTCAAACAGTATTATACTAATACACAAATAACCCCACGGAAAAGAAGAAGAAACAAGAAATTAAGAAATAGCAGAACGAGCAATGTCAGAGTCAGGAATATAAATATGTGGTGTGTATAGACAGTATGGACAATATATAACTAAGAAAAAGGTATGTACAGCAGTTGTTATATATGCTTAGCTAAATTGAGAATATAGTATGTGTAGATGTCACGACTTCCGCCGAAGTCGTTCCCTCTCCTTGTTTGGGCGGCGTTCGGCCTTCTAGCCATCGCCAATTTACTTTTCATTATCCATTTGTTTTTTCTTTGTCTTTCACACCCGGTTTCAATTCCCCAATTACTTGTTCATTATTTAACCCTCTGTTCCCCCATGTTTGTTTGTGAGTAATTGTTTCTATGTAGGAAGGTCCGTTATTGTGGGCTCTGTTTTTGTATTGCATTTATTATATGTTGAGTAAAATACGTCTATTTACTCATATCTGCTGTCCTGCGCCTGACCCCTATACACCAGCTACACATAGACCTCCTGACAGTAGATACAAATTGAGTAATCCATTTGCTTAATTTTCAGAGATCAAATTAAATGTCAAGAGAATAATGTTGCAGGAATGCTAATCTTATCTGTTTCTAACTACAGAAAGACTTCAGAACAATAAACATGTTAAAGTTATTAAAGTGCCCAGTATGCTAATTGACTCTATGTACATAGGCAACAGCATGGCCAGCACCAGAACGAATCAGTTGGATGGGTATTTGATTTCCAGGGGGGGTTAACACTATCAGGTTTCAGGTAAGTCCCAAGCGCAAACTGTGAAGTAACAATGTTCATTGCAACAACAGGGGCAGGCAAACAACAGGTCAAGGCAGGCAGGGGTCGATAATCCAGAGTAGTGGGGCCAAGGTACTTGAACAAACAAGATGATCTGGCACAGGCAGACAGAAAACACAGGTAGAAATACCCAGGGGATAAGTGGGGAAATGAGTGACACCTGGAGGGGGGTGGAGACAAGCACAAGGACAGGTGAAACAGATCAGGGCGAGACAGAGGACCTGCTCAGTGCACACCTTTCTGGCTTTTTTGTCCTTAGGTCTCAGAGGTGTAGGTTCAAGCTGAGGCTAGGAATCAGAAGAATAATCAGATTTTCTTCCCCACCATCTGAGTCATTTTCATTCAGATTTTGTAGCAATGCTAACGCAGCATGTGCATCTATTTGTCTTGAACTGTAGTTGAATACCCATACTAACATATTGTATACTACATACTTAATGAGTACATACTACATAATAATAAGATGATAAGATGGCACCGAAGAGGATGTCTGATGTTTTACATGCCCATAACCAATTGTGCTATTTTGTTTGATTCTTGTGTTGTTTGTAACTTATTTTGTTAACTTGTTATTGCTGGGGACAGCATTGAGTAGCTTGGATGAATAAGGTGCCCAGAGTAAACTGCCTGCTACTCAGTCCCAGTTGCTAATATATGCATATTATTATTTGGATATATTTGGATAGAAAAAACTCTGAAGTTTCTAAAACTGTTTGAATGATGTCTGTGAGTATAACAGAACTCATATGGCAGGTGTTACGCACGCCTCTACGAAGAGGGAACGCAACACCCTGCTACAACTAAACTCTCTGTGAAGCGAAAAAGGTATGGACTGTAGGTGCAAGTAAGAATGACAACAGGCAGAATGTGGTACCGTTTACAAGGACTTTATTCCTTTACACGGTAATATGGGGAAAAGGGGCTGGACGGAACCAAAGCAAAGAAAGTAAATCTCAAAGCCCCCCTCTCCTATCTTACCTGCCTACCCACTACTTACCTAATTTAGCACCACCTGGTGCCCTAACCAAAATACAAGGGGTGGTCCGCCCAGGTCTTACCTAGTGTGTCTAGACAGCGAATATGCTACGGGTATATGTATGCCCGCGGGCCTCTTGCCTAAGCACTCCCTAGGTGCCTTCCCCTTCCCCCCTGGGAACAAATGAAACAGAATATTAAACAATTTCAAACAAACTAAGAAACAAAAGGATGTCAAATAAGCTCTATCTGAGCAACAAACTCACAGAACATACCACTTTCCAGCAAAATCAACCTCTATCACAATCAATCTCAGCAATCCCTACCTCCAGCAAAATCTCTACCTCCAAAAAGATCTCCCCCCTGAACAGAACACTGGCTTTTATATAGTGTCAGAAGGAATGGGTAATTGGAGACAGCTGCGTCTTGACGAGGGGCGGGGTCAGCTCTCCAATTAGCCCTGGAGTCGACCAATCAGCTGCTTGAGGGATTTCAGGAAGCCATTTCCTGAAATAAACACATGTAAATACACAAACTACAACACATAATCTGGGGAACGTAACACGCCCACCACAAAAATTGCAAACCTAGTTTTGCAATAATAAATGCCAACGTTCTAGAGCCCCTTGACTCTCTGGATGATACGGACTGGAGACCTGATGGGAAATACACAATGTCTTTAACACATTTGAAAACAGTTTAGACATGAAGTTGGATCCCTGATCAGTTTGGATTACTTTAGGGAGTCCAAACGTAGAGAAGAACTTCACCAGTGCCTTCACCACAGTCTTAGCCGTTATAGTACGGAGAGGAATAGCCTCTGGGTATCGAGTAGCACTGCACATTATTGTTAGTAGGAACTGGTTACCTGACCTGGTTTTCGGCAATGGACCTACACAATCAATTATCACTCTTTCAAACGGTTCCCCTACCACAGGAATCGGGCAGAGTGGCGCTCGTGAAACTGTTTGATTCACTTTCCCAGTGAGTTGACATATGTGACATGTTTTACAAAATTGGACCACGTCAGACTTCAAACCTGGCCAGAAGAAATGACGAAGGATCCGGTTATAGGTCTTTGTGATCCCCAAGTGTCCAGACCACGCCTGGTCATGGGCGAGTGACAGCACCTGCTGTCGGAACGGTGTAGGAACAACCACTTGACACACTTCACTCCAGTCATTAATGGTGTCATGAGATGCCCATTTACGCATCAAAACTCCTGCTTCCATAAAGTAGGCAGTCTGTCTAGTTTTAGCTTCCTCAATGGAAATTACCGAAGCAAAACACTTGCGAAGACTGGTGTCTTCTTTTGACATTCAATCACCTTCTCAGGGGTGACAGACAAAAGAATGTCATGTAATTGGGGCGCAATTTCGTTTTCCCCTGCCTTAGTTTTTACGGGGTAAAAACTGTCGGCAATGCAGAAGGAATACTCAGTGCATTGTCTTCTACCTCAACATTCTCAAAAATAGAACTAGCCAAATCCACCACATCTCCTAGCTTGCGAGATTGTGCCCTCGTTAACACACAAGCAGGAAAAACATGTGGAAATGCTTGAACCAATTTCTCATCTGTAGTTCTGATTTCTGGGTTGTCTACTACCTCTAACACAGGAGTGACATTACCACCAGCAATATCATTCCCTAGTAGCAATTTTACTCCTGATACTGGCAGCGTAGACACTACACCAACACGGAAACGTCCTGATACCAAGTCTGACACTAAGTGGACCCAGTGTAATGGTACAGGTACGGTTTTTGTCTCTATGCCCTGTAATATGACATGTGAGCCACAATACGTTTCAGGAGACCAGGGTAAAGCATCAGTAATGATTACTGACTGAAAAAAAAAACCTGAGATAAAATCCAACCAGGAAGTGGTAAATTGGAGGTTGGTCGTTTTTCAACTCATTCCCTATTGAAGATACAGTGGGATATTGGTCATGTTGCACTTCCTAAGGCTTCCACTAGATGTCAACAGTCTTTAGAACCTTGTTTGATGCTTCTACTGTGAAGGGGGGCCGAATGAGAGGGGAATGATTCAGAGGTCTGGCAGAGAGCCACGAGCTGGCCACGCTCGTTCACATGAGAGCAAGCTCTGTTCCATTGCAATTCTACAGACAAAGGAATTCTCCGGTTGGAACATTATTGAATATTTATGTTAGAAACATCCTAAAGATTGATTCTATACTTCGTTTGACATGTTTCTACGGACTGTAACGGAACTTTTTGACTTTTCGTCTGCTCCTAGTGAACGCGCTTCATGAGTTTGGATTTGTTTACTAATTCTGGCAGCTCAGGACAGACGGGAGACTGTGGCAGCTCAGGACAGACGGGAGACTGTGGCAGCTCAGGACAGACGGGAGACTCTGGCAGCTCAGGACAGACGGAGACTCTGGCAGCTCAGGACAGACGGGAGACTCTGGCAGCTCAGGACAGACGGGAGACTCTGGCAGCTCAGGACAGACGGGAGACTCTGGCAGCTCAGGACAGGTGGGAGACCCTGGCAGTGCTGGGCAGGAGGAAGGCTCTGGCAGCGCTGGACAGGTGGGAGCACCTGTGGGGAGGAGACGGAGAGACAGTCTGGTGCGAGGGGCTGCCACCGGAGGGCTGGTGCGTGGAGGTGGCACCAGATAGACCGGACAATGAAGGCGCACTGGAGCTCTTGAGCACAGAGCCTGCCCAACCTTACCTGGTTGAATGCTCCCCGTAGCCAGGCCAGTGCGGCGAGGTGGAATAGCCCGCACTGGGCTGTGCTGGCGAACCGGGGACACCATGTGTAAGGCTGGTGCCATGTACCCCGGCCAGAGGAGACGCACTGGAGACCCGATGCGCTGAGCCGGCTTCATGGCACCTGGCTTGATGCCCACTCTAGCCCGGCGATGCGAGGCGCTGCTATGTATCGCACCGGGCTATGCTTTCGCTGCCTCCAGCTCTGCCTTGGGGTGGCGATATTCCCCAGCCTGTGCCCAGGGTCCTTTCCGTCCAGGATCTCCTCCCATGTCCAGGAGTCCTGAGATCACTGCTGCTGCTGCCCGTTACCATGCTGCTTGGTCCTTTGGTGGTGGGTGATTAGGTAACGATTCTCGTCCTCTTCATCTGAGGAAGTAAGAAGGATCGGAGGACCAATGCGCAGCGTGGTAAGTGTCCATATTGTATTTATTATATGAACACAAAACAAAAACAACGAGAACGAAATGAAACAGTCCTGAACGGTGAAATACAAAACACAGAACAGAAAATAATCACCCACGAAACACAGGTGAAAAAAGGCTACCTAAGTATGATTCTCAATCAGAGAAAATGAACGACACCTGCCTCTGATTGAGAACTATACCAGGCCAAACGCAAAACACAACATAGAAAAACGAACATAGACAACCCACCCAACTCACGCCCTGACCAGACTAAAACAAAGACATATTAAAATAACTAAGGTCAGAACGTGACAGCATTTCATCATCAATGCTACTGCCATCCTAAATGACCCGTTATACAAAATAAGACATGTCAACAGCTGGCAGTAAAGTGGCATGAAAAATGAGACATCCATGTCCTCCCCCTTTGTCCATACAGCAACCATGTCGGCCACAGGGAAGGTGGACCACCTGATGGGAGAGAAAAATCAAACCAGACTGCGTGCTTAACTATAACCTCAAAATGGGGGCAGTGGATAAGGTGGACATGATGAACAGCTTTGTGGAATGCCTTCAGAAAATGACCAACTTTTCCATCTGATCAACGCAGCCCTCAATGGCCACATAGTTCACCACCAACTAACAGGTGAGATGATTACTGAACAAGGGATTTTTTGTAATTGGACATAAAGTTCACATGCAAATCACATACAAAAACTATTATAATGTAATAAGGCACTTACTTTGATAGAAATGCAGTCTGGATTTGAACCTGGGTGTCTGTAGTGGCACCTCTAGCATAAAGACGCTGTGCCTTACACAGGTTCGCCACTTGGGAGTCGTAAGGCCAGGGTAGCTTCAAAATACAACACATGCTAATACTTCTCTGATGTAATTAGCATTGTTTTCCAGAGCTAATAGAAGAATGTAGCTAGCTACCTAAGCATTGAGTATAACACCATAAAGGTTATGAAATGAGTAATGTAACCTCGTGTGTCTGCGGTTATAAGGAATATAGACAAATATTATGCTACAGTTGACAAGACATAACACGACATGCAGAAACTTTTATAACATAATAAGACACTTACTTTGATAGAAACACACACATTTCACAAAGTTACATTTCACAATATTATTGTTGGTAACAAAAAAACAACTACAACTGCGATGCAGGCAACAGAAGGAAAATGTGAACACGTGTGTGCAGGATGGGAGATGAGCAAATGTCTGCAGACTTGAACTGCACAAACAATTGGGAAGTGTTTGGGGAATTTTGTCTGGGTCCGCAAAAGTAAAAATGACTGCTTTTATGTGAATGAATGAGGCGGAACACACCTCAATTCAAACTTGTTAGAAAAATAATTTGACAAGTTGAAAACAGCCTATAAATAAAAACAGGCTGCGTGCCTTGGTTTGAGGGCAGCGCGGATTAAATGTACTGTTGCGTAACAATCACATTCTGGAATGGAGAGAACATTATAACATCACATGCATAAAAAAAACTCATGCTGGAGCAACCGTTAGAGATATTTGGAACTCACACATGAAAAGGTTAATTACACTTTTTTCCCAACATTTACTGACAGATAGCCAGAGTGAATTTACGAAGCACCTGAATGTCCATTGAGAATGCACAACGACTATACCACTTAGCTAAGCTAGGAATTACGGGAAAAATCAAGTCAATAAAAGTTGGGTAGTTAGTTAGATAGCATATACAGTGGGGCAAAAAAGTATTTAGTCAGCCACCAATTGTGAAAGTTCTCCCACTTAAAAAGATGAGAGGCCTGTAATGTTCATCATAGGTACACTTCAACTATGACAGACAAAATGAGAAAAAAAATCCAGAAAATCACATTTGTAGGATTTTTAAATTAATTTATTTGCAAATTATGGTGGAAAATAAGTATTTGGTCAATAACAAAAGTTTCTCAATACAATGTTATATACCCTTTGTTGGTGTTTTCTGTAAGCCTCCAAAGATTTTCTATGGGGTTGAGATCTGGAGACTGGCTAGGCCACTCCAGGACCTTGAAATGCTTCTTACGAAGCCACTCCTTCGTTGCCCGGTGTTTGGATCACTGTCATGCTGAAAGACCCAGCCACGTTTCATCTTCAATGCCCTTGCTGATGGAAGGAGGTGTTCACTCAAAATCTGACGATACATGGCCTCATTCATTCTTTCCTTTACACGGATCAGTCGTCCTGGTCCCTTTGCAGAAAAACAGCCCCAAAGCATGATGTTTCCACCCCCATGCTTCACAGTAGTTATGGTGTTCTTTGGATGCAACTCAGCATTCTTTGTCCTCCAAACACGACGAGTTGAGTTTTTACCAAAAAAATCTATTTTGGTTTCATCTGACCATATGACATTCTCCCAATCTTCATCTGGATCATCCAAATGCTTTCTAGCAAACTTCAGACGGGTCTGGACATGCACTGGCTTAAGCAGGGGGACACGTCTGGCACTGCAGGATTTGAGCAGGATTTGAGTCCCTGACGGCGTAGTGTGTTACTGATGGTAGGCTTTGTTACTTTGGTCCCAGCTCTCTGCGGGTCATTCACTTGGTCCCCCCGTGTGGTTCTGGGATTTTTGCTCACCGTTCTTGTGATCATTTTGACCCCACAGGGTGAGATCTTGCATGGAGCCCCAGATCGAGGGAGATTATCAGTGGTCTTGTATGTCTTCCATTTCCTAATAATTGCTCCCACAGTTGATTTCTTCAAACCAAGCTGCTTACCTATTGCAGATTCAGTCTTCCCAGCCTGGTGCAGGTCTACAATTTTGTTTCTGGTGTCCTTTGACAGCTCTTTGGTCTTGGCCATAGTGGAGTTTGGAGTGTGACTGTTTGAGGTTGTGGACAGGTGACTTTTATACTGATAACAAGTTCAAACAGGTGCCATTAATACAGGTAACGAGTGGAGGACAGAGGAGCCTCTTAAAGAAGAAGTTACAGGTCTGTGAGAGCCAGAAATCTTGCTTGTTTGTAGGTGACCAAATACTTATTTTCCACCATAATTTGCTAATTAATTAATTTAAAATCCTACAATGTGATTTTCTGGATTTTTTTCTTCTCATTTTGTCTGTCATAGTTGAAGTGTACCTATGATGAAAATTACAGGCCTCCCTCATCTTTTTAAGTGGGAGAACTTGCACAATTGGTGGCTGACTAAATACTTTTTTGCCCCACTATAGTTAATATTCTGGCAAGTTTGATGTATTGGTAGCCAACTAACTTTAGGTAGCTAGCTAACCTACCAGGAAACATTTCTGTAATGATATGCTATGTGGTTCGTGAGGATAGCGTAGCTAACAAATTGTCAACCAACATAAATAGTAAAGTAACTTATTTGAAAAGTCATTACTTTATTACATAGCTCAACATTTTCTTAACATTTGTCATAATTAGTTAAAGCAATCAATTTGTATCCGCTGTCATTGGACTTCTCCTGCATATTTTCCGCCATTTTCGTCAAATCTGAAAACGATGAAGCTACGGCCATTTTCTGATTGCATTATGGGCCCTAAAAGCACGGAAATGGTTTCCACTGCTTGTATACTTCCCCTAATTTGGCAAATGTTGTATGACATCTGGTAACTTTTGGCATACTAACTATATCCATACAATGACCAATAAGATACTATATAGTCAATTTAATTAATAAATAGTATGGTTAGTCCGGTTAGTATAAGTATTCGAACACATCTCTGGTCTTCTTGCCATTGTAAATTAGGCACGCTCTCACTGTGTAATCCTAGTAGGCCAGCGTAGACTGATAAGGGTGGACTGATTTTGGGTACATACCATTTTGAGATTAGAATTAGAATAGTTCAGTACAATAGAATGGCCCGCCCTGTTCTTCATTCACAAATGGTGATCACATAATTATGCATTGCTCGCTTCGAGGCAATTATTGGGGTGATTATCAACTGGGCATGACACCTTCAACTATCGGGAGAAGGAAGGCAGCTGGCCCTACTGTTGGGAGGAGGGACAAAGGGGGAAAACCATTCAAAAAATGACATGCCTTCCTAAAACTAGTTATAACACCAGTTCAGTTTGTGATATTAAGATTCTAACAATGACAGTGTGTTTTATAGACTTATATAGGAAAAGTCAAGGACGGAGGGGGGCATGACTTAAAAAAATGGCAGAGTAAATACTTTTTTTTTTACATTCATGACCAATCCAAATAACTGCTTTAGTTAGCGACTAACTTATGCCAAAAGTTTTGTAGTTGTAAAAAAAAAATTGCAGCAGAGAAACACACGAGCTCTGGTGGAAAGGGCTTTTTATTCCGACCACGTTTCACATGGTTCCGGTCTGGCTAATGGTTCTAACGTTATGTAACGGAACAGTAGGTCTAGCTATGTACTTGTCATTCCGTTGAGACTAACATTAGTTTAGTTTAGAAAATAATTGTTTGCGATGTATATTTGGTTTGTTGGTTGCTTTGCTAGTTAGCAAGCTGAGATCTCTGCTCAAGTTGGCTAATGTTAGCTAACATGATAATAATGTTTTGAGAAGAACATGGTTCCCTGTATAATCCAGACAAGAGTGGATGGGGAATAAGATTAGTTGTGCAGTTGCTTCATCTGGTTGATGCATTACCCAGGTAAGAAGATAGCTGACTGCTACAGAGACAATAAGGTGAGATCGCTCAGATGATGTAGATGTGGTGGTTTCAAATATTAAAATTACTACAGATAACTAGCTCTCTCCATGCTTTTCCTGAAAATGGTTATCTGATATTACATTTAGCTAGTCTGGCTAGCTCAACCAAAACAGGCTTTTCTCCACCTTGCTGGTCTGCAGATGCATGACTAGATGATCATGATATTGTGGCTGTAATATTTACCGGACACCGGAACAACAACAACAACAACTAGCTATCTATACCAGATAGACATTTTCAGGAAAAGCAGCTCATATAGCAAGCCAATAAAATGAATAAAATGGGCACTGCATCAGCCAGATGAGGCAACTGCACATCTAATCTACTTCCCAATCTTGTCTTGATTCTACAGGGAGCTAGCCTGTTCTCCTCAAAACATTATTAGCAAGCTAGCTAACATTAGCCAACTTGAGCTGAGATTCCAGCATGCTAACTAGCAAAGCCAACCAACTACACAGCATATATAGTATACACAGCGTAAACAGTTATTTTCTAAACTAATGTTAGTCTTCACCAAATGTCACGTACATAGCTAGACCTATCGCTCTGCTACCCAACGTAAGAACCACTAGCCAGACCGGAACACTGTGAAACATGAAAGCATATTCAAGAATGACAACACCTTACCTGATTGACCTGAAGAAAAGGTCCTGTCTACCTAAGCTTGTGTTTATCTATGGTGCTTGTTCGCACAATTATTTTTCAGAACTATAAAACTTTTGGCAGAGGTTAGTCACTAAGGTAGTGCCAAAACTCTGAGCGCACAGATTCGACATTGTCATATGTATTTTTTTATTCAAAGAAGATTCATCAGTCGCAAGTTTAATAAATTAATTACATTAATTCTCATTTAGTTGCATGCTTGCTAATCTTATTGAATTTATTCACATATCAGCTTACATGTTTGCATGTGTTGTTGCATTTATTCTCAAAAGTTATGTTTGCAAAATAAATTTGCAACTACAAAATTCATTACCTGCTTGCACACTTAAGTACATATTTTACCTCCTAATGTGGGTTTAGGATGAGAGGAATGCATCCAGAGGATAACTTCTTTCTATATATACATCTTTCGGTGAGGTATGTTCCTCAGTGTTTGTTCGAAAAGTGGAACCACACATCCCCCGGTTCCCTGGTTCTAGAGCTCCCAATGACTCCCAGTGTAATATCCGGGGGAAAGTCTACATGATGACAGTCTCGCTTCTTAATATGAAATCTGATGATGTTGCTGAATTATTGACAAAAACATTTCCTGTCCCCAATGTCATCCTCATTGTCTTTTTATTATCAATCAGCAAGATAATTAACACTTGGCTGGAGTGACTACAGTACATCATGCATTCCATCCCCCTACAGAGTGCTTACAACTCTTGAACCACTGAAATTCACACACAGTGACAGTGGCTTGATGATCTAACTACAGTAATTATATCAAATACTGTATAACATGTACATCATTTATGGGTGACTCCCAAATGGTCACTGAGTATATATGAAACCCCCATTTCGATTGTTATCTGTAGAATTCTCTACATATTATTATGCTTTTCTCTGTGTTCTTCTGTAGTGATATAGATGAAACAGAGGTTATAGTCAGCTGAGAGGATCAGATGTGCCTAATGTCACGTAGAGCAGTATTCCCCTTTTCACTCTATTTCCCGTTTTCCTTCTCCAACCCCACCACACCCCTCCTTCCCTTCTCCCTCCTGCTCTCCTCTCCCCACCAGCTTCCTCTTGTCAAGAGGGGATTTCTCCCTCTAAATTCACACTGGACTGTGTGTTAGGTCTTCTATAGAAGGCTGTGAACTAACTCTGCTTAAGTTCAGGGTCAACTCGTGGCCAGTTCCTCATGGGTAAACAAAATAATTTCTTAACTTGATGGGTCACAAGACAATTAAAAAGACAAACACACAATCCTCACACCCCCAGTAACCCCCATATATCACTTACATAAACCCTTGGAGGGTGAGTTACAGTCTTACAGCATTTGTTGCAGGAGGTTTGTCAGGACAATCCCAGCAAGCAGGGGACATCCAAAGGACATTAGGAGACGTTCCCATTATGTCCCTTTCAGGGTTTCCGTGAGGATAATTAAACATGACGTTAACCCCTGGTCCATAAGGTGACGTTCAGTACAGGTCCTGGTCAGTCGCAGTATAACATTAGAATAAGGTCTTTTGATGTCCACTAGGGAAGGTTACAAATAAGTTCCTATTTGGTTTTGATAGGACGTTATCCCCGGGACATTCAATGCCCACTCGTGGACATTTCCGACAGGTCCTAGGTTGTTACAGACAGAACATTACAATAAGATCTTAGCATGACCATAAGGGGACATTACAAAAAGTTCCCCAGGTTGTTATATTCAGGACTTTCAGCTAACACAAGGGGACATCCAGTACAGGTCCTTATTGGCTACCGACAAAATGTTACAATAAGATCTTTGAATGACCATTAGGCAACATTCTCCTCTTGACATTCAACGAACACACAGGACGTTCCATGCAGGTTCTAGTTTGCTCATGCCATGATATTGTGTCAGAGTGTTTTGACTAGTTCCTGGTACGCTCCAGGCATTGTCATTTTAGGAAATTCTCAGGACAATTGGTATACCAGTGCTCAGGATGTCACGTGATGGTTACAAGGGAATGTTCTCTGGCGGACTTTTGTCTAGTTCCCTGTAAGCTACCAGGATGTTACTGATGACCATGTCAGGACTCTTCTTTGAATATTCTCAGGACACACATTTTACTAGTACTTAGGCCCCAAGGAAACTTTCTCTAGGGGACCTTTGTTTAGTTCCTTGTAAGTTACCAGGACAACACTGAGAAGACATCTTCAAGACGTTCTCAGGACATTTGTTTAACCAGTCGTCAGGACATTGCATGATGGTCATCTGAGAATGTTCTCTGGGGGCCCCTGTGTGTAGTTCAATCAAATTCAATCAATCAAATGTATTTATAAAGCCCTTTTTACATCAGCAGATGTCAAAAAGTGTTGTACAGAAATCCGGCCTAAAACCCCAAACAGCAAGCAATGCAGATGTAGAAGCACGGTGGTTAGGAAAATCCCTCTAGAAAGGAAGAAATGTATGAAGTAATAATCTAGAGAGGAACCAGGCTCTGAGGGGTGGCCAGTCCTCTTCTGGCTGTGCCGGGTTGAGATTATAAGAGTATATGGCCATTTAAAGCCAAATTGTTCTTCAAGATGTTCAAACGTTCATAGATGACCAGCAGGGTCAAATAATAATCACAGTGGTTGTAAAGGGTACAACGGGTCAGTACCTCAGGAGTAAATGTCAGTTGGCTTTTCATAGCCGAGCATTCAGAGGCCAGGACAGCAGTTGCGGTACAGCGAGAGAGAGAGTCGAAAACAGGTCAGGGTTCCCTAACCGCAGGCAGAACAGTTGAAACTGGAGCAGCAGTACGACCAGGTAAACTAGAGACAGCCAGGAGTAATCAAGTCAGGTAGTCCTGAGGCAGGATCCTAGGGCTCAGGTCCTTTGGGAGGGGAGGGAGGGAGGGAGGGAGAGAAAGAGAGAATTAGAGGAAGCATACTTAAATTCACACAGGACATCAGATAAGACAGGAAAATTACACCAGATATAAGACTGTCCCTAGCCCCCTATTGCAGACTATTACAGCATAGATACTGGAGACCGAGACAGGGGTGGGTCACTGTGGCCCCATCCGATGTTACCCACAGACAGGGCTAACCAGGCTGGATATAAGCCCACCCACTTTGCCAAAGCACAGCCTCCACACCACTAGAGGGATATCAACAGACCCCCAACTTACTACCCTGAGAGAAGGCTGAGTATCGCCCACAAAGATCTCCTCCATCGCACGAGCAAGAGGGGGCTCAAAACCCGGACAGGAAGATCACGTCTGTGACTCAACCCACTCAAGTGACGCACCCCTCCTAGGTATGGCATGGAAGAGCACCAGTAAGCCAGTGACTCAGCCCCTGTAATAGGGTTAGATGCAGAGAATCCCAGTGGAGAGAGGAGAACCGGCCAGGCAGAGACGGCAAGGGCAGTTCGTCGCTCCAGTGCCTTTCCATTCACCTTCACACTCCTGGGCCAGACTACACTCAATCATAGGACCTACTGAAGAGATAAGTCTTCAATAAAGACTTAAAGGTTGAGACCGAGTCTGCATCCCTCACATTGATAGGCAGACCATTCCATAAAAATGTAGCTCTATGGGAGAAAGCCCTGCCTCCAGCTGTTTGCTTAGAAAATCTAGGGACAGTAAGGAGTCCTGCGTCTTGTGACCGTAACGTGCGTGTAGGTATGTACGGCAGGACCAAATCAGAAAGATAGGTAGGAGCAAGCCCATGTAATGCTTTGTAGGTTAGCAGTAAAACCTTGAAATCAGCCCTAGCCTTAACAGGAAGCCAGTGTAAAGAGGCTGGCACTGGAGTAATATGATCAGATCTTTTGGTTCTAGTCAAGATTCTAGCCATGTTTATCACTAACTGAAGTTTATTTAATGCTTTATCTGAGTAGCCGGAGAGTAGAGCATTGCAGTAGTAGCATAATTTTCTGAAAAAGGTTTGTGATTTTTGCAATGTTACGAAGATTGAATAAACCTGTCCTTGAAAGATTCTTGATAGGTTTGTCAAAAGAGAAATCAGGGTCCAGAGTAACGCTGAGGTCCTTCACAGTTTTATTTGAGACAACTGTAAAACCATCAAGATTAATTGTCAGATCCAACAGCAGATCTCTCTGTTTCTTGGGACCTAGAATTAGCATCTCTGTTTTGTCCGAGGTTAAAAGTGAAACATTTGCAGCCATCCACTTCCTTATGTCTGAAACACAGGCTTCCAGGATAGGCAATTTTGGAGCTTCACCACGTTTCAGCGAAATGGACAGCTGTGTGTCATCCGCAGAGCAGTGAAAGTTGACATTGTGTTTCCGAATAACATCACCAAGATGTAGAATATATAGTGAAAACAACAGTAGTCCTAAAACTAAACCTTGAGGAACGCCAAAACTTACAACTGATTTGTCAGAGGACAAACCATCCTCAGAGATGAACTGACAACTTTCCAACAGATAATATATAAACCAGGCAAGAACTTGTCCATGTAGACCAATTAGGGTATTTAATCTCTCCAAAAGAATGTGGTGATCAATGATGTCAAAAGCAGCACTAAGGTCTAGGAGCATGAGGACAGATGCAGAGCCTTGGTCGGACGCCATTAAAAGGTAATTTACCACCTTCATAAGTGTAGTCTCAGTGCTATGAGGGTGTCTAAAACCAGACTGAAGCATTTTGTATACATTATTTGTCTTCAGGAAGGCAGTGTGCTGCTGTCGAACAGCTTTTTCAAATATGTTGAGAGAAATGGGAGGTTCGATATAGGCCGATAGAAATAAAGCCTCTCTTGAAAAAGCCAAAAACGGACACTTTAAGTGAGTTTGGTACACATCCGGTGGATAGGAAGCCATTTATTATGTTCACCATAGGAGGGCCACACACAGGAAGTAGCTCTTCCAGTAGTTTAGTTGGAATAGGGTCCAGTATGCAGCTTGACGATTTAGAGGCCATGACTATTTTCACAAATGTGTCAAGAGATATAGTATTAAAAAACTTGAGTGTCTCCATTGATCCTAGGTCCTGGCAGATCTGTGCAGACTAAGGACTCCTGAGCTCTGGAGAAATACGCAGATTCAAAGTTGAGTCTGTAATTTGCTTTCTAATGATCATGAGTACTTCATCAAAGTTAATGAATTTTTTGCTGAAGTGAAAGCTACATTTGAAGGCAGAAGTTTACGTACACCTTAGCCAAATACATTTAAACTCAGTTTCACAATTCCAGACATTTAATCCTAGTAAAAATTCCCTGTCTTAGGTCAGTTAGGATCACCACTTTATTTTAAGAATGTGAAATGTCAGAGTAATAGAGAGAATGATTTACTTCAGCTTTTATATCTTTCATCACATTCCCAGTGGGTCAGAAGTTTACATACACTCAATTAGTATTTGGTAGCATTGCCTTTAAATTGTCTATCTTGGGTCAAACGTTTCAGAGAGCCTTCCACAAGCTTCCCACAATAAGTTGGGTGAATTTTGGCCCATTATTCCTGACAGAACTGGTGTAACTGAGTCAGGTTTGTAGGCCTCTTTGCTCGCACACACTTTTTCAGCTCTGCCTACACATTTTCTACAGGATTGAGGTCAGAGCTTTGTGATGGCCACTCCAATACCTTGACTTTGTTGTCCTTAAGCAATTGTGCCACAACTTTGGAAGTATGCTTGGGGTCATTGTCCATTTGCAACCAAGGTATAACTTCCTGACTTTAACTTCCTGACTTGAACTTTCTGTCTTGAGATGTTGCTTCAATATATCCACAACATTTCCTCATTTCCTCCTCATGATGCCATCTATTTTGTGAAGTGCACCAGTCCCTCCTGCAGGAAAGCACCCCACAACATGATGCTGCCACCCCCTTGCTTCAGGGTGCTTCATGATGCTGCCACCCCCCTTTTCCTCCAAACATAACAATGGTCATTATGGCCAAACAGTTCTAAAAAGTACGATCTTTGTCCCCATGTGCAGTTGCAAACCATAGTCTGGCTTTTTTATGGCGGTTTTGGAGCAGTGGCTTCTTCGTTGATGAGCAGCCTTTCAGGTTATGTCGATATAAGACTCGTTTTACTGTGGATATAGATACGTTTGTACCTGTTTCCTCCAGCATCTTCACAAGGTCCTTTGCTGATGTTCTGGGATTAATTTGCACCTTTTGCACCAAAGTAAGTTCATCTCTAGGAGACAGAACGTGTCTCCTTCCTGAGCAGTATGACAGCTGCGTGGTCCCATGATGTTTATACTTAAGTCCTATTGTTTGTACAGATGAACGTTGTACCATCAGGCGTTTGGAAATTGCTCCCAAGGATGAACCAGACTTGTGAAGGTCTACAATTTATTTTCTGAGGTATTGGCTGATTTCTTTTGATTTTCCCATGATGTCAAGCAAAGAGTAACTGAGTTTGAAGGTAGGCCTTGAAATACATCCATAGGTACACCTCCTATTGACTCAAATTATGCCAATTAGCCTATCAGAAGCTTCTAAAGCCATGGCATAATTTTCTGGAATTTTCGGTCTTCTTAGTGTATTTAAACTTGTGATACAAGAATTGTGATACCGTGAATTATAAGTGAAATAATCTGTCTGTAAACAATTGTTGTAAAAATTACTTGTGTCATGCACAAAGTAGATGTCCTAACCGATTTGCCAAAACTATAGTTTGTTAACAAGAAATTTGTGGAGTGGTTGAAAACCGAGTTTTAATGACTCCAACCTAAGTGTATGTAAACTTCCGACTTCAACTCTATCTGCTCTTGTTGAATGCTGCTTTTTAGTTAGCTTTGCAATAGTATGAAAACTGCATTGTGGATTGTTCTTATTCTCCTCAATTAGGTTGGAAAAAATAGGAGGATCGAACAGCAGCGAAGGATCTTCGATATTGCACGGTTCTGTCTTTCCAAGATAGTCGGAAGACTTCCAGTTTGGTGGAGCGCCATTTCCGTTCCAATTTTCAGGAAGCTTGCTTCAGGGCTCAGGTATTTTCTGTATACCAGGGAGAAAATTTCTTGTGACAAATGTTTTTTGTTTTTAAGGGTGCAACTGCATCTAGGGTATTACGCAAGGTTAAATTAAGATATTCAGTTAGGTTGAAACTAGATCCAGGGTATGTCGTCTTGAGAACGTCCTAAAATCATCCTTGGGGATGTCCCTAGAACAAATTGGGAACTAGACAAAACTTCCACAGGACCATGACCCAATATCCTTAAAACTTCTTAAAATCATCATTGGTGTAATGAATTCTCAGGGAGAAAAGGTGTAGATACCTGCGCAGAGCGCGGCAGGTGTTATATCACCTCTGCAGAAGGCAGGAATTGTGGTCACAGGCAGGCAAACAGGCAGGTGAATCAAAACTAGGACTGAAGGCTATAACCGGTTCTCACAAACGAGTTAGGAAAAGGCTTAGTAGAGTCAAAACGAACAATACCTCACAAAGGCACAAACAGAATGAACTGAACTAAATAAGGAGCTGATGAGACCAGGTGACTAACTAAAACAGCTGAAATCAATGAACAAAAATGAAAGACAGGGCTACGTTCAAGAACACAACGAAACAGAACACAGAAAGAAAATAAATACAAAACCTTACAATTGGTTGGGACATCCATGGACCAATCCAGAAACTAGACAAAACCTCCACAGGACCATGACACATCGTCCTGGCGACTTTAGGCGACCATTTTGTGACGTTTCGTGGACGTCCTAATGCCTCTTTTTTTGTTTGCAGGAAATAGAGCTATGACAGATGACAGGAAACGTTGTAACCCTAGTGACACAGAGACAGTCAATACTGCTGTACAAATAAAGTTATTTATAAAATGGTTTGACATGGTACATTATAGCTACACAGTCTGGTGTCTGCAGGCAAGAAGGGAATGGGTGACCAGGTCGTGAGGTTTGGACATGAGGGGAAGTTCACTGCACTGAAAGCACTATAATGAACGGCACTATGGAGACGTGGAGTAAATACAGCATAATTACAGCAAAACACACAACAACAACATTCATTTATCATGATAGAGTTAATTGATGATGTTTACATTAGAACTAATAGCAACAAGTACAGTAATTATATGACACTGTTATTGGTCCAGGACGGGAGGACGTTCCTATCTGACCTTGGAACTGTTGAGGTCTGAGGTTGGGGTACTGCAGTATAGTTTAGTTAAATTCATTGCAACGTTCAGTATTTGTAAGGACAGGACGTTACACTTCATAATAACTTTGATAAATAATACAATATTAATACATTCTTTATAGATTATTAGAAATGGTATACATGCATTTGGATTGTTATAAAACGTATACATGTTTAATAGTTACTATTAATTGTTTGTACAATATTTATTTTAAAAAATGTAATGTTTTTTCTGGAAAGATATTAATAAAGTGTTAATGGATGGAAAAATACTTTGTTTAGAGTGTAATTATGTATGGCACAAATCACATAACTGGTTAGGTAATTTGGAGGGTTCAAGAATGGGAGTAAACAACAACCCCTTCGGGAGGTGTCTGTCTGTCAGCACCAGGATTGCTACATTTACATTGAGCACCACAGAGGAAGTCACCACACACTGTGAGGTGTGAGCCAATCACAACAGACTGATACAAGAAGCAAGGAAACGTGTGTCTCTTTGGCACTCGGGAAGACAGAAAGGTTGTAGCTGGGTGTTATGGTGGAATTGTTTAGGTAAGGGTGCTAGGTGGGACATAATTTGGATCTGCTGTATGGAGAACAATGGGGGGACAGAGATGTTGAGATTGTGATAGAGACTAAAAGAGAGAAAGTGAAGAGTTCACTCCTATAACCTGTATGTCTTCAGATGCACATTTCAAATATGAAGAAATGACCATGCCAGTCACTTTTGGATAACATAAATAGGAAACTAATCAAATAATAACAATAGGCTACACCAATATTAGTTTCCATTCATACAAAGTGTCGAGTAAATTGCTACAATAGATTTGCTGTGGTAATCAAGGAAATACTTTTCTCTCTTGTACAGAATGCTTGTCAATCTGTACAATAGATTTGGCCCTTAGTCTGTGCAAAAAGAGCTATGTTGTTTCGACGACAACATGTACCAGAGGGTGAACATACTGTATCTTGAAACATTTTGGTTGCAAGTGTATCACTCGGGCTATTAACCCGGGTGTCCCATGGGAGCAACCAACATCTTAGACTGTTTTCTACTGTTTTTGAAGTTAGCAGATGGGGCTACCTCATCACGTGACTATGAGCGACTCATGTCCGCTACACAAGCAGGACTACTAATTTAGGGGGTAGATAAGCTTCAATATTGTGGATAGATTGTAGCTTCCGTCAATGTAATTGTCTGCATCATTTCCAATCGCCCATTTATTTTGTTTGGAAAATATATATATTTATAAATATACATACATGCACATACCCACCTATATATAAATACGCATATACACATACATATACATAGATATACGTCTTGGAATTATTGGCTAATTTGTTTCTGTTTTAAATCTGTGACTATGCAGAATTCACCTTGTAACCAGGCAGAATGAATGAATCAAACATAAAGTCAAAGGGCAGTGGGCCAGATTCAAACCAATGCCGACTCTGGCATATCTGTGCTGGGGTAAACCACTGGACCGCACAGGCGCTGAGGTAACAAATAATTTATTCGGCCTATTGCTTGCTTATAATAAAACGATTTATCTAAAAAATAAATAAAAAATCCCTAACCAAAAACACAACTACCCTCTACAAAAAATGTAAATGTATTATAATCCACATAAGAATTCATACGAGACTCACTGTAGCCTGAACATAGCCTACATGAGGTACAATGTAGGTATGGTACTGCATTTGTATATTAAATACCGCTTCCAGCTGCCCCTGGCGGCAATTCAAAATATTTCTTCAGATAATCAAGTCCTCCTGCTGCAGGATTATTATCCTCCTGCGACGGAAGGGATCAAATGGGGCGGCAGGTAGCCTAGTGGTTAGAGTGTTGGACTTGTATCCCGAAAGGTTTCAAGATCGAATCCCAAAGCTGACAAGATAAGGCAGTCGTTCCTGTTCCTAGGCCGTCATTGAAAATAAAACTTTGTTCTTAACTGACTTGCCTAGTTTAATAAAGGTAAAAAATATATTAAGATCTGACATCTCTAGGTTTTCATCCAATTGGTGACAGATTTTAATGTGAATATAAAAAATTCTGCTCAAAGAAAATATCCCAAGTGGCTCAGCAGTCTAAGGCACTGCATCACAATGTTGTGGTGACACTACAGCTTTGGGTTTGATCCCAGGCTCTGTCATTAAAACTGGGACGTCCAGGGATGGGTTTGGCTGAGGGGCTTTACTTGGCTCATTGTGCTCTAGTGACTGTGCACCTGCTGGCTGACTTCAGTTGTCAGTTGGATGGAGTTTCCTCTGACATATTGGTGCTTCTGGGTTAAGAAGCATGGTTCGGCAGGTCATTCTTGGACGATGCATGACACAAACTTAATCTCTCCTGAACCTGTTGGGGAGTTTCAGTAATACTTTTCAAAAGTTTGGGGTCACTTAGAAATGTCTTTCTTTTTGAAAGAAAAAAATGTCATTTGAAAAAATAAAAAAACGTCAAATTGATCAGAAATACAGTGTAGACATTGTTAATGTTGTAAATGACTATTGTAGCGAGAAATGGCAGATTTTCTTCTTAGGGCTAGGCCCATATTTTTCTCAATTTCTGCCTGAATGATGTGCCCAAAGTAAACTGCCTGTTGCTCAGGCCCTGAAGCCAGGATATGCATATAATTGGTACCATTGGAAAGAAAACACTTTGAAGTTTGTCAAATGTTGAAATAATATAACACAATAGATATGGTAGGAGAAAATCCAAAGAAAAACCAACCGTAATTTTTTCTTTTTGAGAAACCATCCTCTTACAATGGGAAGTATTCTGAAAATTTGCTCCCAGGATGCAATTCCTATGGCTTCCACATGATGTCAGCAGTCCATGTTCAAGGTTCCAGGCTTGTAACTTCCAAAACTAATAAGAAATATCAGTTTAGGTACAGGGACACAGTCTTGGAAATCTGTGTTTGCACGTGTCATGAAGAAAGGACGCACCTGCTAAAATCGGTTTCCTGTTGAACATACTTCTTTCCGTTAGAAATATTATAGTTTGATAACATTTTAGGTTATCTGAGGAGTACATGAAAACGTATTTTGACTTGTTGAAAAGTTTAGGGGTAGATTTTCGGATTCCTTTCTCTGCATGTTGAACGAGTGGATTACTCAAATCGCTGGCGCCAACTAAACAGACTTTTTAGGATATAAAGAAGGATTTTATCTAACAAAACGACACTACATGTTATAGCTGGGATCCTTTGGATGACAAATCAGAGGAAGATTTTCAAAAAGTAAGTGAATATTTAATCGCTATTTGTGAATTTATGAAACTTGTGCCGGTGGAAAAATATTTTTATGTGGGGCGCTGTCCTCAAACAATCGCATGACATGCTTTCGCTGTAATTTCGCTACTGTAAATCGGTTGAATATGACTGATATGACACTTACATTTACCTAAATGTTTAATATCCATAATTTTTATGATTATTTATTTTGATTGCACTCCCTCCAGTTTCACCGGAAGATGTCCCGCTAGGGAGACACCTAGCCTTAATTTGAGCTGGATCTTACCTGAACAGAATCCGGCACCTCTCAGTTCTAGACTGTTTCGTTCCAGAACCCATTTGCACTATTTGCAATGTACCAATTATAATCAGAGTTAGGCTAATTGAAGTTGACTCCACTGTAATTCTCCTGGCTGGCCCCTAAAAAAACGTCACGTGAAAACATGCCTGATAATTGATTCGTGTTGGGCCAGCCATTTGTGCAACAAAGTAGCCTATGTGGACCATCTGGTGGCCTATGCTGTGGTGGATAGAGAAGCTAGCCTGTATCTCACACAGAACTAGAATGAAATTCACTTTCTATGATCTCTCTCTCTCTCTCTGCACTCTGGTAGAAATGAGCCTGCAACTCTCATCTCTCCAGCGTTGGACTTCATCATATATTTCCTTATAGAATCCTATGCACAAGAAATGAAATAAGGAGTAGGGCTACACTTTGGATTATATGTAGCCCAATCAATAGGCATGCCTGCAGTCGGGAACGCACAGCAAATCTGTCAGTGGACATTATGCAGCCAAAACAGGCCTTTCCCAATATTTCAAATACAGTTGCGGGAAAAGCTTAGAAAGCAAATGGATCCTGCTGAAAAGAGAAGACTAATGTGTCTGTAGGCTACCAAGTTATCAACTTCCAAATAGGCCTATTGAGCAAACAGCAATGTTCTACCAAGTAAAACAAGAGCGAGATAAGCTTTTGGCAGGAGCGGATCGGCCATCGCCTGTGAGTGAGCTGAGCATCATTGGGTGAGTCAGTGAGACTGGAATGTTTTTCTAGGACTATAATTTCCTCCTCATATTGTACAATATATGTGTCTCCTCACCAGTGGCGACCTGACATTCAGGGCAGGTGGGGCAGAGCCTTTTCAGTCTCACCTGTTTAACAACATTTTTTAAATAATCTGTTTGTCAGTGTCAAGGTATCCTGTCATTTTGATCATTTGTGAGGTATTAAAAAATATTCTGCTAAAGTCTCCAGTCATCTAAAAGTATGTAGAGTTGCATGAAATGCGATAATAAAGGCCAAATTGTTCCCGAACCCTAGGCTACAAAAAATGCTTCCCATGTTTGGAGGTGACGGAACAAAAATGTTGCCCAAGAAGGAGGTGACCTGGGGTGCTCTGAGGTACCAGAACGCATGCAAAAACATATCCTTTATAATGAAGCATTGACTGCTTTATCATGTTTTTGCAAACTGGCATAGAACTGGAATAGGCGCTTGCAACTTCTACTCTACTCTACTTCCAACTCTACTGATCTATGCCAGTATACAAAATGCTTTATTATTAAGGAGATTGAGCAACTGAGCAACCGGGCTAGAAGGACCTTGGTCAGGGAGGTGACCAAGAACCCAATGACCACTCTGACAGAACTACAGAGTTCATTGGCTAAGATGGGAGAAACTGCCAGAAGGACAACAGTCTCTACAGATGTCACCAATCTGGGCTTTATGGTTGAGTGGCCAGATGGAAACCACTCCTGAAAAAAAGGCACGCCTGAAGTTTGCAAAAAGGCACTTGAAAGACTGAGATCATAAGGCAAAATATTCGGTGGCCTGATGAGACAAACTTTGAAGTCTTTAATGCAATGCACTGTCTGGAGAAAACCAGGCACAGCTCATCACCTGTCTAACACCATCCCTACCGTGAAGCATGGTGGTGGCAGCATCATGCTATAGGGATGCTTTTCAGCGGCAGTGACTGGGAGACTGGTAAGGATCGAGGAAACAATGAATGGAGCCAAATACAGCAAATGCTTGATGAGAACCTACTTCATAGTGCAAACGACCTTAGACAGAGGCGAAGATTTACATTCCAACAGGACAATGACCCCAAGCATACAGCCAATGCAATGCTGGAATGGTTTCAGAACAAGAATGTGAATGTCCTTGACGCCCCGCCAAAGCCCAGGCTTTAGTCCCATTAATAATCTGGTCAAAGACATGAAGATTGATGTTCACCGCTATTCCCCATCTAATTTAACAGAGCTTGAGAAAATCTGCAATCTGAGAAAATTCCAAAATACAGATGTGCAAAACTGATACAGACATACCCAAGACGACTCAAAGCTGTAATCGTTGCCAAAGGTGTTTTTACAAAAGTATTGAATCAGGGTTGTGAATGCCTACGTAAATGAGATATTTCTCTATTTCATTTTCAATACATTTGTAAAAATGGGTGTGTTATGTGTACAGTCGTGTATGTGAATGTGTGTTGGTTGTGTGTAGGAGTGTCCATGTAGAGTGTCGGTGAGTGTGTATACGGTTTGTATCAGTGGCGGTTGGTGCTGTTTAAGATTAGGGAGGACAAACTTTTTTTATGAGCATGTCTTCATTTCTATTACAGCATATTGGTTGAATCGTTCATACTCCATTCAACTAGCTCATTGTAACATCAATAGGCTTAGGCTACTACACAATACTAGAATTTGGCTTATACCCATCATGAGGTTGCTACAACCTAGCCTACAAAGGAAAGTTTCTAACATATGTGCGTGC
This sequence comes from Oncorhynchus tshawytscha, assembly GCF_018296145.1. Classification (NCBI taxonomy): domain Eukaryota; kingdom Metazoa; phylum Chordata; class Actinopteri; order Salmoniformes; family Salmonidae; genus Oncorhynchus; species Oncorhynchus tshawytscha. Next base: position 58,244,592 of record NC_056434.1, on the reverse strand, counting down.
ACAGGATAAGAAACAACTTGGAGTAATGAAGGTGACAGACAGTGACACATTCAATCCCACCTTGTACAATCTTGCCTGCATCTAGCTGATCTAGTGTGTAATCTTTAGTCAAAAGGAGAGTTTCTATTGGACAAATTCAGGTAGGTCCATCCGCGTTTCGTTCCGGTTGCTTCTGTTTAAGCAACATTTTGCAACAGAATTGGCGGAGTGAATACACCCCTGATCACCCGCAGTTCACTTTCATAGCAGCCATAAAAACAGCATCATCACATCTACGCGCTCTCCTCCTCTCCCTTTGCTTATGGATTTCAGTGCACAACACAACAGCTGTCTGTGACCAGGTGAAAAAGCCTATCCAAAACAAACCTTCATACCATAACCGCAGGTAGCCTAGTGGTTAGAGAATTGGGTTAGTAACCAAAAGGTTGCTGGATTGAGTTGACAAGGTAAAAATCTGTTGTTCTAACCCTGAACAAGGCAGTTAACCCACTGTTCCCCGGTAGGCTGTCATTGGAATGAAGAATTTGTTCTTAACTGATTTGCCTAATTAAATAAAGGATACATAACTGCTACACACAGCTTACAATGTCGTCACCTTATTAGCTAACATCAGAGTCAACATAGCTACTAGAACTACATGTTAGTAAGCCCACAATCCAATCCATGTCTACAAGTGCGCAATACAATGTACAGCAAGCAGTTTAGCAGTTACCCCAGTGGCAATACATTAATTAAATCGAAAGCTTACCTTGACTTGGAAGAGTTGGCATATTGGATAGCCTTAGCCAGCTAGCTAACATAAATATCATTCCTCGCTGTTTGAGTCAAGTTGTTGAGTAGGCTAAATAAGCTAGTTGCATTAGCTTGCAGAGTAAGTGAAAGTTTAAAAAAAAGAGAAATGTAGCTCTCTCTTTGCTCCTCTATAATTTTTTTAAGAAATACATTTGTTCAAAACTGTTCAACTATTGTCTTTTCTCTATTTTTTGTCAACTACTCAACACATTTTATAAACTGCAGTGCTAGCTAGCTGAAGCTTATGCTTTCTGTACTAGATTAATTCTCTGGTATTTTGATTGGATGGACATGTCAGTTCATGCTGCAAGAGCTCTGATAGGTTGGAGGACGTCCTCCAGAAGTCATCATAATTACTGTGTAAGTCTATCGGAGGGGTTGGGAACCATTAGCCTCCTAGGTTTGTATTGAAGTAAATATACCCAGAGGAGGACATAAAATAGTGGCCCTCCGGCTACACCATGGTGCTGCATTAGAAGGTGCTGTTGAAGCTACTGTATACTGTCATTGCAAAACATTGTGTTTTAATCAGTTATTTGGCGACGTGAATATATTTAGTATGGTTTAATCTAAAAAGGACAACTTTTTTAATGGTTTGTTATTTTTATTTTTAGGAAATTAACTGGGTTCCTACTGGTTCTCCCCTTCATCCACTGAGGAGCCTCCACTGGGCTTGGGGGTAGAAGCTGTCTCTGAGCCTGTTGGTCCAAAAGCTGATGCTCTGGTACCGTTTGCCGGATGGTAGCAGAGTGAACTTTCGATGGCTTGGGTGGCTGGAGTCTTTGGACATTTTTGGGCCTTCCACTGACACTGCCTGATATAAAGGTCCTGGATGGCAATGAGCTCAGCCCCAGTGGTGTACTGGGCTGTCCGCATCACCCTCGCTTTGTGGTCAAGGCTGGTGCATTTGCCATACCAAGTGGTGATGCAGCCAGTCAAGATGCTCTCGATGGTGCAGCAGTTTAACTTTTTGAGGATCTGAGGGCCCATGTGGGGAAGAGGCGCTGCCGTGCCCTCTTCACAACTGTGCGGGTGTTTGTGGACCATGTCAGGTCCTTAGTGGTCCTTGTGGAATAAGTCAATGGCTATGAAAACATTATGAAGGCACTGTATGCAAACACAACTGGTTTTGTACAAGAATGGAGTGCAACAGCCCATGGTTTCAGCCCATGGTTTTGAAGAGGCAGAGTAGCTGACAATAAAGATATGATCAAAGATACAGAGGTACTGGTACGAAGACACTTTTAAACATATTTCTACTACTAAGTAAATACATGTAAAATATTTATTAAGCCCATTTCACATTAACAGTTGTCACAAAGTGCTTTTACCTTAATAGACCCCAAAGATCAAGCATAAGTATAGTGGCAAGAAAAATAATGAGGAAAACTTGAGGGGAACCAGACTCAGAGGGGTTATATTATATATTATCTATGAAAGATCAAGTGGATGAAAGATTGCACAGCAGATCCAACAAACTATCAAGTTGACGGGTAGAGAAAATAACTAGTAATAAATAGTAAAAAGGGACAGTTGCATAATAACTGATCTTCTGTTCAGTAGTGGTGCTACAGGTGAGATGGGTACAGCAACTATATACAGTGCCTTGCGAAAGTATTCGGCCCCCTTGAACTTTGCGACCTTTTGCCACATTTCAGGCTTCAAACATAAAGATATAAAACTGTATTTTTTTGTGAAGAATCAACAACAAGTGGGACACAATCATGAAGTGGAACGACATTTATTGGATATTTCCAATTTTTTTAACAAATCAAAAACTGAAAAATTGGGTGTGCAAAATTATTCAGTCCCTTTACTTTCAGTGCAGCAAACTCTCTCCAGAAGTTCAGTGAGGATCTCTGAATTATCCAATGTTGACCTAAATGACTAATGATGATAAATACAATCCACCTGTGTGTAATCAAGTCACCGTATAAATGCACCTGCACTGTGATAGTCTCAGAGGTCCGTTAAAAGCGCAGAGAGCATCATGAAGAACAAGGAACACACCAGGCAGGTCCGAGATACTGTTGTGAAGAAGTTTAAAGCCGGATTTGGATACAAAAAGATTTCCCAAGCTTTCAACATCCCAAGGAGCACTGTGCAAGCGATAATATTGAAATGGAAGGAGTATCAGACCACTGCAAATCTACCAAGACCTGGCCGTCCCTCTAAACTTTCAGCTCATACAAGGAGAAGACTGATCAGAGATGCAGCCAAGAGGCCCATGATCACTCTGGATGAACTGCAGAGATCTACAGCTGAGGTGGGAGACTCTGTCCATAGGACAACAATCAGTCGTATATTGCACAAATCTGGCCTTTATGGAAGAGTGGCAAGAAGAAAGCCATTTCTTAAAGATATCCATAAAAAGTGTCGTTTAAAGTTTGCCACAAGCCACCTGGGAGACACACCAAACATGTGGAAGAAGGTGCTCTGGTCAGATGAAACCAAAATGGAACTTTTTGGCAACAATGCAAAACGTTATGTTTGGCGTAAAAGCAACACAGCTCATCACCCTGAACACACCATCCCCATTGTCAAACATGGTGGTGGCAGCATCATGGTTTGGGCCTGCTTTTCTTCAGCAGGGACAGGGAAGATGGTTAAAATTGATGGGAAGATGGATGGAGCCAAATACAGGACCATTCTGGAAGAAAACCTGATGGAGTCTGCAAAAGACCTTAGACTGGGACGGAGATTTGTCTTCCAACAAGACAATGATCCAAAACATAAAGCAAAATCTACAATGTAATGGTTCAAAAATAAACATATCCAGGTGTTAGAATGGCCAAGTCAAAGTCCAGACCTGAATCCAATCGAGAATCTGTGGAAAGAACTGAAAACTGCTGTTCACAAATGCTCTCCATCCAACCTCACTGAGCTCGAGCTGTTTTGCAAGGAGGAATGGGAAAAAATGTCAGTCTCTCGATGTGCAAAACTGATAGAGACATACCCCAAGCGACGTACAGCTGTAATCGCAGCAAAAGGTGGCGCTACAAAGTATTAACTTAAGGAGGCTGAATAATTTTGCACGCCCAATTTTTCAGTTTTTGATTTGTTAAAAAAGTTTGAAATATCCAATAAATGTCGTTCCACTTCATGATTGTGTCCCACTTGTTGTTGATTCTTCACAAAAAAATACAGTTTTATATCTTTATGTTTGAAGCCTGAAATGTGGCAAAAGGTCGCAAAGTTCAAGGGGGCCGAATACTTTCGCAAGGCACTGTACACACAAACCTCCGAAACCCAAATCTTTCTCACCATGACACGTCAGTGCCTTGGAAGAGGCAAGTTGATCTGAACAAGACCAACTGGCTTGAATTCAGCTTGGCAGAATGTGTATGTTTTGTATTTCTTGGCTGATAAAATAATAAGCCATGCGATAAACTTGATGAGATCACTATTCAAATCAACCAACCAAGATGCTACCTCTTCAAAGCATGGGCTGAAACCAGAAAGCAGCTAGGCAGAGGTAAAGTAGGTCTACATGATGTACAGAATATCATGTGAATGCCACATGTAACTGCTTAATAAGCAGGTTTTTATATAAACATTCATCTCAATGTTCTACTCAAAAAATGCTTTACATTCATCTGACTGAGGCCTTTTAGATCTTATGTACTGGAAACATGGTTACTTTTCATATTGTAATGATTAGGACATTTGAGAAGGGTCAGGACTTTCATTTTTTAAAATCAGGAATAACTACCTGGAAACTGTGCCTCCATCACATCTCCTGCTCAGCCAGTTCAATAGTAAAGGAATGTGTGGCCCTGGAGCACACTATAGTACGAAATGAAATAAATATTCAGCTCTTTATAAACCTCTGGTGCGGTTTACAGTTCAGCTGGAGTGCCAGACAATAGACACAGTGACACAGGAACAAAGGGAGAGATTCAGAGAGATTTGTCATCTGAAATGTGAGGAATGACAGAGGAATGGAGGACAAATAAAGCATTCAAACTCGTTTAACTGGCCTACTCACTCTATCATGGCTTTAAAAGGTTCCCAGATGTGTAGAAGCACACACGGTAACTCACTACCAGAGGGATTCTTTATAATGAGGAGTTTGATATCAAATAGAAATCTCAGTCTGTGTGTGCGTTCGTGTGTGTGTGTGTGTGTGTGTGTGTGTGTGTGTGTGTGTGTGTAGGTTCTAAATCTCTACCTTTATTGTACCAGAGACACTTAAGCCGTTGAGGATTGCCTATATTATAATGAACACATAGTTTAAAATGATCTCTGTAGAAGTGACTGAATCTGAGGGAGCAGTTGGCACCTTCCAAGAGACCGGAGCAGGACCCCAGGCTGGGAGTTGAGAAAACTGCTCAAAAGTCCTGATGAACATTAAAGTCCCTGGCCAGATCTGTTAAATAATTGCTAATAGGTGATAAAACTGTCTGAGGTCACCTCCCAACTATTTTCCAACAGATTATTTTATCTGGCTTCAAACCTACAGTAGTGTTGGCAGCACAGGTCCCGAGCTTTCATAACCTATCACCACTGGAAAGTGGGACATTCAGACAAATTATAGGGTGGCCACCCACTCTGCCCAACGTGGGTGAAAATGCGTTTTGGTGATGAAAATACATTTGACATGTTCTGAATCCTTCAGTGGGATCTTTGTCTATCATAAATGAAAAATCCAAAAAGTCATAATATAATATATCTGATAATAAGCACCGAGCTATGTTGACATAGCGGAGCCGCTTTCTCGCAGTGACTTTTGAGGATTTTAACTTGTGGTGGTCATCTGTATAGTTGTTTCCGTGGTTCGCAAAAAGCTAAATTAACATGTTCATTTAATGTAAAAGGCTTTGAAAATAAGCTTGCGGTACTCTAAATACTCAGTTGACATTTCCCAAAGAAACGATTGTTTTAAAAAAAAAATGTCACCCTAATTTTGGCCATTGTGTCACGTTCTGACCTTTATTTCCTTTGTTTTGTCTTTATTTAGTATGGTCAGGGCGTGAGCTGGGGTGGGCAGTCTATGTGTGTTTTTCTATGTTGGGGTTTTGAGTTCAGCCTAGAATGGTTCTCAATCAGAGGCAGGTGTCGTTAGTTGTCTCTGATTGAGAATCATACTTAGGTAGCCTGGTTTCACTTTAGAGTTGTGGGTGTTTGTTTCCGTGTGAGTGTTTGTTGCTACAGGGTACTGTTTCGGTTTTCGTTCATGTTCACGTTTATTGTTTTGTATTTCATAGTGTTCTGTTTATATCTTATAATAAACTTTATGGACACTTACCACACTGCGCATTGGGCCTCTGATCCTTTTTGCTTCTCCTCCTCCTCAGAGGAGGAAGAACGCCGTTAGACATTGTACAAGAGTAAAAACTCAAATAGCTTTTTAAAGGATTATGATAGAGACATGGGGTTTTCACTATTGGTTTTCTTATACAATTAAGAATTATTTTACCCATTGGTCAAAAGATGCATTTTTGATTGGACACCCTAGATATTACCCTCAAAATCAAGTAAAAATATGTCACCCATCAGACTATTCTTGATTTGATCCTATTGCACCTGTCTCGAAACGGGGTCAGGGGAAAAAAATACATGTCATCTATGCACTTAAATAGTTCGGCGGTCGACGTCACCGGCCTTTAAGCCATCGATCCACCTTTCATTTTCCATTGGTTTTGTCTTGTCTTCCCTCACACCTGGTTTCAATTACATGTTGTGTATTTAACCCTCTGTTCACCCCATGTCCTTGTCCGGAATTGTTTCTTGTAGTGCTTGTGTACGTTATGCTGGTGGATACCGGGTTTTGTTTGACCCATTCACTGATTTTTCTGTTTATAGTGTTTTTTATGTTTATTAACGACACGGTTGTAAATCAGTTTTCGCTCTCCTGCGCCTGACTTCTCTGCCGCCAGTACGCACCCCTTTACAATTAAGACCTTAATGAGCTAGCTAGATGGATGTTGTAAATATAACAATTTGTTCAGCACTTTTTAAATGTACAGCGACAGAATTCAGAATATGGGCCGTTCTCACAGTATTCTCCCTGTACACCAAGTCAGAACTGTAGGATAAATAAAGGGGACATATAAAGCAGACAATGAAAGCTCTTACAATATTTGATGATGACATTTCTCTAAAACAGTCTATAGGCTAAATGTGCACCACCAAATCAGAACAGTAGGCTAAGTTATGAGGTGAAAATGGAGCAAATTATTAGGGTGAGGCACATTGGCTACTAATAGTTTACTACACAAAGTACACTTAGTATTACTTTCTTAGCTACAGTTTACATATCTCCCTGGCATATTCCATCATTTATGCAACAGCATACAATACATCTTTGGACTCACCTTGTTGTGCTGTGCTCATTTGAACAGAAAGGTGGCGAGGCGGTCCTTCTTGTGGGCTCTAGAAAGAGGCACGAAATACCGACATGGAATTCAGATTTGGATGACCATTCAAAATAATATTCTATATATTTCCAATCGGAGCTAATTTTATCCGAGTTCCCAGTTGTCTTGAACTCATTAAAGTCTGAAATTTCCCATATCCGAGTATCCAATTGTTTTGAACGTGGCAGAAGTCATGCTGGTTTGACAGCATGGACAATGTATTCAAACATTTGTGGCCTATGGCGTTACCCCCTTTTTCGTTATATCCAATTGGTAGTTATCATCTTGTCTCATTGCTGCAATTCCCCTACGGACTCAGTGAAGGTCAGGAGCCAAGCACTGCTTGCTTAACCCGGGAAGCCAGCCGCACCAATGTGTCTGAAGAAACACAGTCGAACCGATGACAGAAGTCGACCGACCGGCTCACCACAAGTCGCTAGAGCACGATGAGACAAGGACATCCCAGCCAGCAAAACCCTCCCTTAACCCGGACGAAGCTGGGCCAATTGTGTGCCAGTCTCCCGGTCTCGGCCGGTGGTGGCACAGCATGGGATCGAATGTGGGGCTGCAGTGGCGCCTTAGCAGTCATTGTTGAATTTGCGATTTCCAACTTGTAATGATTCTGTTCAATGGCAGATGAGCACCGATACGTTTTATCTATAATTTCTCTTCATGTGACAAGGATTGAAAAAATATTTGCCAGTAGATTGCCGACTTGATGCATGACGATGACCGCTTGTCTAGCTTTCTAGCTAACATTTTGAAAGTATGCTGTTGACATGATCAGTCCAATCAAAGCTAAGGTAGATATAACGTGATGTATCGTCATTTTATCTGTGGCCAATGACCTTGAGCCTTCTTGCATGGGCACTTCTACTGTAAGTCTATGGAAGGTCTTGAATTTTCAAACTCTACCCGTAGATTATTTTTTACATTGTTTGCAAACTGATATGTTGTTTGCAAACTGATATGTATTTAATGCCAAAATAACATGTAAAACATGTTAAACAGGTGAGGCTCTATCCCACCTTCCCTGAATGATGTGTTGCCACTGCCGATGTGTCTGTCTTCACTTGTAACCTGTGAGAAAGATCCGATCGATCATGTGAGTGAGAGGTGCTTTGGAGCTTGCAGCACTCAGGGAGAAGGGCACAATGCAGCACTCCAGGCCAAGGGCACAATGGCAAGGATTTTTTTTAGGGTGCATTACGGACACACAAAGGGATGCCGCTGGGAAATTCGAGGCATTATCAAGTGCTTGTCAAATTGTGAATGAGAGACTAATGAAGTGTGTACAGCCTGCGCACAAAAACAAAAACAAAGCAGAGCTCATGCCTTTCAAGTTACTTTTTTCAAATCATCATTAGAGTCGCATCATGCAGCCTTACAATGTATTCAAAATCAAAACATATAGCCCAGTGTTTGTAGAACAACTAAAGTTACATTAATAACTCTAAATTAAGCATATAGGAGTACATATTTTTTTGTTAACCGTTCAACACAGAATAGCCACATGTGAGCAAATATCCCTTCTATTTAAGTCAGCTTTGTTAAATTGTATTCTTCATACTGTAAAATAATGCCACGGATTACTGCGCAAATCTTGTCTGATAAATGCACTAGAGTAGCCCACAGCCATTTGGCATAGCCAGATCAGGACCTAACATAAGCACAACTCAGAGTATGCTATTCTGTTCTTCTGAAATAGACTACATTTTCTTCAAATCATGTTTCTTTAGACCTGTCTAAAAGAAATAATGGCTTTATTGTGTAGTTGTAGGCTAAATTATATGGATTTATTAGACATACTAAAATCTAAGTCCCTTATAGCCGAAGGATGCATAAATGGTTGAAGCAAGCATTATCTTTCCATTTATATATCAACATTTGGATTTGATTGTTTTTTTTGTTTGTGATTTGTTTGCCATATGCTCGACCACTACTGCCTTTGTTAGCACTAGCCATACCTTAGCATCCTATCCTGTTAATTTATCCTTTGTGCCAAACATGCTGTATTAAACTGATGTGTATTCTTTATTCCTTGTCTTAACACTTTCTGTTCATACAATAGTAAAACCATCCTTACACATGTATCATCTTACTTTATCAACATTGAAGCCTACACACACATAAAAGCAAAGACATCTAAAAAAAACACACTGCAAAGACAGTCCTCTCCTCACCATACTGAGCAGCACCTAACCCAAACCCTTACCCCTTACCCTAATACCGAGTTCGTATCTTAACCCCAATCCCACCCCTTACCCTAAACCGGGTTCGTATCCAAACCCCAACTCTACCCTCCCCATACAGTGATACATCATCATCTTTCACTTCTTTCACTTTCACTTTTAGTCAGGTATTTGTTTATTGTTTCATTTTGAGTTCTGTTTTTATTTATTTTTTAATGAAAGTGATTTTGTGTTCTTGAAAAGCACTATATAATTCCCGTTTATTATTATTATTAAATGATCAAGACCAAGAAAACAATCCTGTTTCAATTGGTCAAAGGCAGGGTTGGGGAGCTACATGTAATGTTAACTGCTTCCGGAACAACTGTAACTGTAATCCTTTAAGTTAACAGCTGAAATATTGTTTTCAGATTACAGATACTTCGGAGACTAGATGTCTCTGATTGAGAACCATACTTAGGCAGCCTGTTTTCCCACTATGGGCTGTGGGTAGTTGTTTTCTGTCTCTGTGTCTGCACCAGACAGAACTGTTTCGTGTTGGTCTATTTTTGTTATTTTGTCTTAGTGTTCTGAGTTAAAATAAATATTAATATGGACACGTACCACGCTGCATATTGGTCCGATCCTTCCTACTCCTCCTCAGAAGAGGAGGAAAACCGTTACAGAACTACCCACCACAAAAGGACCAAGCAGCGTGGAAGGGACTCCTGGACAGGTGAGCAGCGCTATCTGGAGTAAGAGAGGTGGACGGTCGACCCAGGGAGAGTGCCGGAGCCCGCCTGGGATTCTCTATTTTTCTTAAAGAATAATGTACAAATATTGTACAATCCAGGTGTGCAAAACTCTTACCCAGTCAAAACGGAGTTTGGGCCTATTCCGTTTGAGACTTGGGGGACTCGGCGTAGACTTTGACTCGGGGGGGCTTCATATGGGCCGAGGTCTTCCCGAGACGGGCAAAATAAAATTTCTCTGGGTTTCGGCTAATGGTACTCGTTCCAAATCCACTTCAGCATACCTGGCCAGATTAACTTTTTTGGAAGTAGGGCCATATGAAGTTTTTATTCAGAGGAATAATATATTTTTTTTTACTGTAATAATTTCACGTCAAATTTGCTTGGTCATTTGCAAGCTAAAATTGTGCCTGTTAGGCTATTAGATGGAGAATGACCATATAGAATCTATGCTACACAGCGCATTCAGAAAGTATTCAGGCCCCAGGATTTGTTCCACATTTTGTTATGCTACTGCCTAATTCAAAAATTGTTTTTTTCCTCCATCAATCTACACACAATACCCCATAACGACACAGCAAAAACCATTTAAAAAACATTTTTGCTAATCTACTAAAAACCAAAAACTTAAATATCACATTTACATAAGTTTTCAGATCCTGTACTCAGTACTTTGTTGAAGTACCCTTGGCAGCAATTACAGCCTTGGGTCTTCTTGGGTATGACACTACAAGTTTTGCAACCTGTATTTGGGGAGTTTCTCTCATTCTCTTCAATCGCTGTCAGGTTGGATGGGGAGCGTCGCTGCACAGCTATTTTCAGGACACTCCAGAGATGTTCGATCAGGTTTAAGTCCGGGCTCTGGCTGGGCCACTCAAGGACATTCAGAGATTTGTCCCGAAACCACTCCTGCGTTTTAATAGTCATAGAAAAAGTTCTCTCTGCTACCGCATGGCAAGTGGTACCGGAGTGCCAAATCTAGGTCCAAAAGGCTCCATAACAGCATCTACCCCCAAGCCATAAGACTGCTGAACAATTAATCAAATGGCCACCCAGACAATTTACATTTGGCGTATGTGAGAAATACAATTTAATTGATTTGATCTCAGTGTCGTAGGCTATAGGTCTACAATTGAAAAATAGGCTATCTATAAACGCTGATACACGCTGACAAAATACTTCATATGAGTGGCCTAATGTAATTTTCTGGACCTTGTAAACTTTTGAGAATACACCCATAACTGATCCAAAACTCGTTTTTCAACCACTCCACACATTTCTTGTAAACAAACTATATTCTTGGCAAGTCGGTTAGGACATCTACTTCGTGCATGACACAAGTAATTTTTCCAACAATTGTTTACAGACAGATTATTTCAGTTATAATTCAATATATCACAATTCCAAAGGGTCAGAAGTTTACTTGGAAAATTCCAGAAAATTATGTCATGGTTTTAGAAGCTTCTGATAGGCTAGTTGACATCATTTCAGTCAATTGGAAGTGTACCTGTGGTTGTATTTCAAGGCCTACCTTCAAACCCAGCATGGCTACCACAGCATTCTGCAGTGATATGCCATCCCATCTGGTTTGGGCTTAGTGGGACTATCATTTGTTTTTCAACAGGACAATGAACCAACACACCTCCAGGCTGTGTATGGGCTATTTTACCAAGAAGGAGAGTGATGGAGTGCTGCATCAGATGACCTGGCCTCCACAATCCCCCGACCAAATTGAGATATTTTGTGATGAGTTGGACCACAGAGTGAAGGTAAAGCAGCCAACAAGTGCTCAGCATATGTGGGAACTCCTTCAAGACTCTTGAAAAGCAGGTGAAGCTGGTTGAGAGAATGCCAAGAGTGTGCAAAGCTGTCATCAAGGAAAAGGGTGGTTATTTGAAGAATTTCAAATATATAAAATATATTTTGATTCCTTTAACACTTTTTTGGTTACTACATGATTCCATTTGTGTTATGTCATAGTTTTAATGTCTTCACTATTCTACAATGTAAAACATAATAAAAAAATAAAGAAAAACCCTTGAATGAGTAGATGTTCTGAAACTTTTGACCGGTAGTGTAAATACTTTTTTAGTGGAGGTGGGAGAGGTGGGTGGGTAGAATTGAGTGGATTCTGGCCCTAAAATGGCAGCTTTGGCTCAGTTCAGGCTGACAGATCTGGCCCGATTGACTTGGGCCTAGACTGTTAAGTCATTCATTTTGGACTCGGGCCGGATCCGGCAGCCAGATCTGCGGCAGCAGTTTTAGATCTGGCATACCGGAATCAAGCTAGATGTGCGCCAGACGTGTGTGCTACCTGGGTAGAGACTAACCCAGAAAGACTCACAGCTGTAAACGGTGCCAAAGGTGATTCTAACATGTATTGACTCAGGGGTGTGAATACTTATGTAAATGAGATATCTGTATTTCCTTTTTCAATAAATTTGCAAACATTTCTAAAAACATGTTTTCACTTTGTCATTGTGGGGTAATTGTGTGTAGATGGGTGAGAGAGAAAAAAATCATATTTAATCCATTTTGAATTCAGGTTGTAATGCAACACAATGTGGAAGAAGTCATGGGGGATAAGTACTTTCCGAAGGCACTGTGTATGCTTGTTTTACTCCTTTGTTTGTAAACACTGTTATTGCTTCAAAACATGGTTAAAACTATCATTTTGATCTCATGTATGGTCAGTCGGTGGGAGTCGTGACACCCCATCTCTGAGCTGTTGACCCACCCCTTACCTGTTTGACCGCTTTGTTATTGTGTGAAGTGCAGACTGCCCCTTTATATATGACATATCCACTTTACAGCAATCCTGATTTGTGGCACGGAGAAACTTTAAAAAAAATGTATTCACCCAACTGTGAGTTAATGTATGATCTACTTCCATCTACTGACAAATAATAGTGTTAGGGCTGAGCAAGTGTGCCTGACTCTAATCTGTAGATAATACCACATATAATAACAGTCTCCCCGTCTCTGAGTCGGGAGCAGGATACAGTAAATACTGGATCATTATCACGCGGTCACTCTGGTCTAGTGAGCAGGAACGTAACATTTCCAGCCCCCTCTCTGATATACTGGAATACTTCACTTTGATACTACACTATAACCTGTATTTACGTTGGCTCATAAGTCCTATAGTTATAGAGCTGTGAGAAGTGTGGCAAAATGCTTTAAAACTAATTCTAAGAAATCAACCTATAGGTGTGAGACAGCTGCAATCATAGTAGCTGTTTTTCATTCATGAGACCTGTGAAATGCAAATGACGGGAAAATGTGATACATCATGAAAATATCAATGTTTTTCAACAACACACATCTAGTATACGTATCAAGAAATATATTGATTGGCTCCACTGCTTTTTCTTACAGATGCTGATAGAAGTTTTGAATCTGTATCAAGAGTTATTATTGCATCTATGAAGTATATAATTACAGCCCTGACATCCTATAATTGTGATCTCTGTATGTGTGTGTGTGCACGCATGTGTGTGTGTGTGTATAGGCAAAACATGCATGTGGTTTGTATAACTGTGGTGAGGGAGTGAGATGGTCTTAGTCTTCTCTCGAAAACCCAACACTGAAGAGGAAAAATTCAGCTATATATAATCAGCGGATAACTAAATTTTACAGTTGAAGTCGGAAGTTTACATACACTTATGTAGGAGTCATTAAAACTCGTTTTTCAACCACTCCACAATATTTTTGTTAACAAACTATAATTTTGGCAACTTGGTTAGGATATTTACTTTGTGCATGACGCAAGTAATTTTCCCAACATTTGTTAACAGACAGATTATTTCACTTCTAATTCACTGTATCACAATTCCAGTGGGTCAGATGTTTAAGTACACTAAAGTGGTTGTGGCTTTAAACAGCTTGGAAAATTCCAGAAAATGATGTCATCGTTTTAGCAGATTCTGATCATTGACATCATTTGAGTCAATTGGAGGTGTACCTTCAATCTCAGTGCCTCGTTGCTTGATATCATGGAAAATCAAAAGAAATTAGCCAAGACCTCAGAAAAAAAATTGTAGACCTCCACAAGTCGGATTCATCCTTGGGAGCAATTTCCAAATGCCTGAAGGTACCACATTCATCTGTACAAAAAATAGTAGGCAAGTATAAACACCATGGGATCACACAGCGATCATACCACTCAGGAAGGAGATGTGTTCTGTTTCCTAGAAATGAAGGTACTTTGGTGCGAAAAGTGAAAATCCATCCCAGAACAGCAAAGGACCTTGTGAAGATGCTGGAGGAAACAGGTGCAAAATGATCTATATGCACAGTAAAACGAGTCCTATATCGACATAACCTGAAAGGCCTTCAGCAAGGAAGAAGCCACTGTTTCAAAACTGCCATAGAAAAAGCCAGACTACGGTTTGCAACTGCACATGGGGACAAAGATCGTACTTTTTGGAGAAATGTCCTCTGGTCTGATGAAACAAAAATAGAACATTTTGGCCATAATGACCATCGTTATGTTTGGAGGAAAAAGGGGGACACTTGCAAGCTGAAGAACACCATCCCAACCGTGACGCACTGGGGGTGGCAGCATCATGTTGTGGGGGTGCTTTGCGGCTGGAGGGACGCAAGTATAAACACCATGGGACCATGCAGCCGTCATGTTTCTACTTCACAAAATAGACTGCATCATGAGGGAGGAAAATTATATGGATATATTGAGGCAACATCTCAAGACATCAGTCAGGAAGTTAAAGCTTGGTCGCAAATGAGTCTTCCAAATGGACAATGACCCCAAGCATACTTCCAAATTTGTGGCAAACTGACCTAAGTACAACAAAGTCAAGGTATTGGAGTGGCCATCACAAAGCTCTGACCTCAATCGTGTAGAAATGTGTGGGCAGAACTGAAAAAACGTGTGTGAGCAAGGAGGCCTACAAACCTGACTCAGTTACACCAGCTCTGTCAGGAGGAATGGGCCAAAATTCACCCAACTTATTGTGAGAAGCTTGTTGAAGGCTACCTGAAACATTTGACCCAAGTTAAACAATTTAAAGGCAATGCTACCAAATACTAATTGAGGGTATGTAAGTATGTTAATGTGATGAAAGAAATAAAAGCTGAAATAAATCATTCTCTACTATTATTCTGACATTTCACATTCTTAAAATAAAGTGGGGATCCTAACTGACCTAAGACAGGGAATTATTAATAGGATTAAACGTCTGGAATTGTGAAAACTGAGTTTAACTGTGTTTGGCCAAGGTGTATGTAAACTTCTGATTTCAACTATATGTAAATAAGGTATTTCTGTGTTTTGTTTTTAATACATTTACATTTATGTGGAAAAAGTCAAGGGGAGAACAAAAGTATTGGAACAAATTCCCTAACTAAAGCAGTCAAAAGTTAAGTATTTGGTCCCATATTAATCAAGCTTGTAACTACACATTTTTTGGATGCATTTGCTGTTATGTTTGGTAGTGTTTCTGATTAATTTGTGCCAAATAGGAATGAATGGTAAATAACATATGGTTTTTGTTTTGGAGTCACTGTTATTGTAAATAACAATATAATAGGTTTCTAAACACTTGTACATTAATGTGGATGCTAGCCTGATTACGGATAATCCTGAATGAATAATGATGAGTGATAAAAGTTACAGACGTACAAATATCATACGCCCCCAAAAATTCTAACCTTCCCCTGTTATTGTGAGAGGTTAGAATGTATTTGTGCTTCTATTTACATTTAAAGTGACTCCAAAATGCCACAATACATTATTTACCATTTATTTTAAAATCCAAAGAGTACAGAGCCAAAACAACAAAAAATGTCCCTATCCCAATACTTTTGGAGCTCATACTTTTGGAGCTCATACTTTTGGAGTTCATACTTTTGGCGCCGCAGAAACAAAGTTCATGACATTAGTAATTTACTAATCTTATAATATTAATCCACACTCTTCTGACCCGCTGTAACTCACACTGTACTGAACTACTGTATGTCTCTCTCCTTCTCTCTCTCTCTCTCTCTCTCTCTCTTACACTCTCTCTCACACACACACACACACACACACAATAGTTTAATTTTAAGAACATATCTACAGTATAGCATCCTTCCTTTCTATAGACTATTGGCATTCTCTCTCTTGGATCTGGTCAGGTGTCTGCTAGCTGGTGCTTCTATGTTGCCCTAAATGATAATTGTAGACTAGAGTAGACCCTCTGGGATAAGGACTGTGTGGGGAGACTCTCCAATGGGAAACACATGGACATACCGTAATGTCATTCTAATGGGTTACAGTGGCATACAGTGCGTTATCCTTTGATGTTGGACAGGTCATTAACCAAGTGGTGATGTATAGACCTGTGTGTGTGTGTGTGTGTGTGTGTGTGTGTGTGTGTGTGTGTGTGTGTGTGTGTGTGTGTGTGTGTGTGTGTGTGTGTGTGTGTGTGTGTGCACGTGTGCACGTGCGTGCACGTGTGCGTGCGGACGCGCGCAGGCAGGCATGCCTGTGTGTCCTGGTGAGTATGTATCATACTCCATCTGATCTCTGTGGTCCTAATGTAGCTCCCTCACAAAGAACACAAATGAACGCAAGCTGCCAGTGATCACTTCCCCATTTCCCAGAACAGAAATATAAATAGCTTTTCATCCCTCCGATCCTTCCTTCCCTCCTGTTACAGTTCATTCGCCTGAGAGGAGCAATCCCTAACTTCTGTATTTTCTCCGTTGTGTCTCTTCCTCTTCTGTTTCATGTTTTTTTACAAATCACATCTGTTCATGAATGTGTCTGTTTCTTTTATTTGATTCCAACAATAAAACCCTAAACCCAAAGTGAATATATATATATATATATATATATATATATATATATATATATATAGTATCGCTGTTAGTGGGGTTCGAGTGTTGTTTACTAGTCAGCGAATCTTGGTGAAAGTGAAAGCTTTTGAAAGGGAAAAAAAGCTGGTAGCCATTGAGCTATCAACACACTCAGCAGACTCTGTGCTGGAGTAACATTCCTTATGGTCCTAAAAGAACACCATCTCTTTCTGCGCTTCAACTCTCTTCAACCTCATGATCTCAGTAGGAGTGTGTGAGAAGAAGATACACTTCCTGAGGTGGAAGATCTCCTCTTTAGAATGGTTTCTGAAAGACTTGTTAGTTTGACAGAGTAACGGATAGGATTTATAGGTACAAAATTATGTTGGACCTGTGAACCATCATCAAGTCTTTTCTCATCCTGTGAGTGTAGCTCTGCTTTTGTTTGATAGTTGTCACTCGTCTCTTTTTTTGAAGGTTCTCCAATTATCAAAGTAGCCTCTGAACATTCGTGGTTTTCACAATGTTTGATGTGAATCAACAAATCTAGGAATCAACAAATCTACGGATTGCTGAAATTAATGGAATTATGTGTGTGTGTGTGTGTCCTAATAGAACTGTATGTCATACAAATGTTCAAAATGTTTCTGTATGGTTCATTCATGGCTGTCAAATAAGGCAGATCCTCTTTCTCTCTATTTGGGTCTGTTTCAGAGCCTCTCCGTTTGTTTATCTGATATCAGACAGTTTACGGAAACATTTTGTATAGTAGACTACATCTTTGAAGTTTAACATGATCTGAGTGTTTATGGAGTAGATTGAAAATATCTGTGTTATTCACATCTTAACTGGTGATATATGATGATGATAAGCAGTTGTTAGTGCTTTGGTGCAGAGTTATAGCGGAGTCAGGCGCAGGACACAGGTATTGAGTAACACAACTGAGTTTACTCAAAGAATCAAGAAAAAATTCCAAATAGGAACATACAAAATACACTCGCACAAAACACAACCACTAACGACAATAAACAATCACGGACAGAACAGAAATGTATGCCAGAGGGTTAAATAAGGAATGTGATATGGGAATTGAAACCAGGTGTGTGTGTAATACAGACAAAACAAAACAAAACTGAAACATGGATTGGTGGTGACTAGAAAGCCGGTGACGTTGACCACCGAACACATCCCGAACAAGGAAAAGGCCCGACTTCGGCAGATGTCGTGACGGTACCCACCCCCTTTGACGCGTGACTCCAGCAGCACGCCGACACCGGCCTCGGGGATGACCCGGAGGACGGGACGCAGGACGATCCGGGTGAAGACGGTGAAACTCCTGTAGCAATGAAGGATCTAGGATGTCCTCCACTGGTACCCAGCATCTCTCCTCCGGGCCGTACCCCTCCCACTCCACCAGGTACTGAAGGCCACTCGCCCGACGCCTTGAGTCCATGATGGCTCGTACTATATATGCCGGGGCCCCCTCGATGTCCAGAGGGGGCGGAGGAACATCCCGCGCCTCAGACTGCTGGAGTGGACCAGCCACCACCGGCTTGAGGAGAGACACATGGAACGAGGGGTTAATGTGATAATCAGGGGGAGTTGTAACCTATAACAAACCTCGTTCAGTCTCCTCAGGACTTTAAATGGCCCCACAAACCGCGGATCCAGCTTCCGGCAGGGCAGGTGAAGGGGCATGTTTCGGGTTGAGAGCCAGACCCGATCACTGCGGTGGTGGTCGAAACCATTCATCCACCGCAGGAGCCTCGATCTGGCTCTGATGCCATGGTGCCAGGACCGGCTGATAACCCAGCACATACTGAAATGGTGATAGGTTGGTAGAGGAGTGGCGGAGGGAGTTCTGGGCCATCTCTGCCCAGGGGATGTAAACCGCCCACTCCCCTGGTCGGTCCTGGCAATAGGACTGCAGAAACCTACCCACATCCTGGTTGACTCTTTCCACCTGCCCGTTACTCTCTGGGTGAAAACCTGAGGTAAGGCTGACCGAGACCCCCAGGCGTTCCATAAATGCCCTCCA
This sequence comes from Oncorhynchus tshawytscha, assembly GCF_018296145.1. Taxonomy (NCBI): domain Eukaryota; kingdom Metazoa; phylum Chordata; class Actinopteri; order Salmoniformes; family Salmonidae; genus Oncorhynchus; species Oncorhynchus tshawytscha. The sequence continues at coordinate 58,225,682 of NC_056434.1, read as the reverse complement.
GACTCTAGACGTGAATTGGGGACACCGATCAGAAACTATACCCTCAGGCATCCCGTAGTGCCGGAATACGTGGGTGAACAGGGCCTCCGCAGTTTGTAGAGCTGTAGGGAGACCGGGCAAAGGAAGAAGGCGGCAGGACTTAGAAAACCGATCCACAACTACCAGGATCGTGGTGATACCCTGCAACGGGGGAAGATCCGTCACGAAATCCACTGATAGGTGTGACCACGGTCGTTGTGGAACGGGAAGGGGTTGCAATTTCCCTCTGGGCAGGTGTCTAGGTACCTTGCACTGTGCGCATACCGAACAGGAGGAAACATAAACCCTCACGTCCTTAGCTAAAGTGGGCCACCAGTACTTCCCAGCAAGGCAGCGCACTGTCCGACCGATGCCAGGATGACCAGAGGAGGGTGACGTGTGAGCCCAACAGATCAAACGATCGCGGACATCAAACGGAACGTACAGACGCCCAGCTGGACACTCAGGGGGAGTGGGCTCTGCACGTGACGCCCACTCGATGTCCGCGTCCACCTCCCATACCACCGGTGCCACCAGGCGAGAAGCTGGAATTATGGGAGTGGGATCCGTGGACCGCTCCTCTGTATCATACTGCCGGGACAGTGCGTCTGCCTTAACGTTCTGGGAACCTGGTTTGCAGGAAAGGGTGAAAACAAAACGGGTAAAAAACATGGCCCACCTTGCCTGGCGAGGGTTCAGTCTCCTCGCTGCTCGAATGTACTCCAGATTGCAGTGGTCAGTCCAAATGAGAAAAGGGTGTCCAGCCCCCTCAAACCAATGTCTCCACGCTTTCAGAGCCTTGACAACAGCCAACAACTCCCGGTCCCCCACATCATAGTTTCGCTCCGCCGGGCTGAGCTTCAACGAAAATAATTCACAGGGGCGGAGCTTTAGTGGCGTACCCGAGCGCTGAGACAGCACAGCCCCTATCCCCGCCTCGGACGCGTCCACTTCAACTATGAACGCTAAGGAGGGATCAGGATGAGCCAACACGGGAGCTGAGGTAAACAGAGCCTTCAGGTGACCAAAACCCCTGTTCGCCCCAGCTGTCCACTGCAGTCGCACTGGTCCCTCCTTCAGCAGTGAGGTAATGGGAGCCGCTACCTGACCAAAACCCCTGATAAATCTCCGCTAGTAGTTGGCAATCCCTAAAAACCGCTGCACTTCCTTTACCGTGGTTGGAGTAGGCCAATTACGCACAGCTGAAATGCGGTCAATCTCCATCTCTACCACTGACGCTGAAAAGCGGTACCCTAGGAAGGAGACGGACTGTTGGAAGAACAGACATTTCTCAGCCTTGACGTACAGGTCATGTTCCAACAGTCTACCAAGCACCCTGCGTACCCGGGACACATGCTCGGCGCGTGTAGAGGAGTATATTAGAATGTCATCTATATACACCACATATGCCCCTTGTAATGACTCAGTCATACTCAGCGGTAGCGGGTAACTGTATTTTACCTTGATCTTATTTAAACCTTGATAATCAATACACGGGCACAAACCTCCATTCTTCTTCTTCACAAAAAAGAAACTCGAGGAGACAGGTGAGGTGGAAGGTTGAATGTATCCCTGTCCCAGAGATTCGGTGACATATGTCTCCATAGCCACCGTCTCCTCCTGTGACAGAGGATACACATGACTCCTGGGAAGTGCAGCTTCTACCAAGAGATCTATCGCACAATCCCCCTGTCGATGGGGTGGTAATTGAGTCACCTTCTTTTTACAGAAGGCGAGTGCCAAATCGGCATATTCGGGGGGAATGTGCATGGTGGAAACCTGGTTTGGCCTTTTCACCGTAGTGGCACCTAAGGAAACACCTACACACCTCCCTGAACACTGACAGGACCATTCCTTGAGAGCCCTCTGTTGCCACGAAATAATAGGATTATGAGAGGGCCAACCAAAGAAGACACAAAACAACTGGGAACGCAGGAGAGTCGATCAGGAAGAGACTAATTCTCTCCTCGTGACCCCCCTGCATTCTCATAGCAATGAACTGCTGTGACCTCCCCAATTAGCCCCGACCCCAAAGGACGACTATCTAAGGCATGTACAGGGAAGGGAACATCAACAGACACAATAGGAATCCCTAACGTATGTGCTAAGGAGTGGTCAATAAAGTTCCCAGCTGCACCTGAATCTACTAGCGCCTTATGCTGGGAATGTGGGGAGAACTTCTATAGGTAACCACATGTTTGCAACAGAGGGCTCTGGGTGAGTTGTGTGCCTACTCACCTGGGATGACCCACCAGTGCTCCACCTGCTACCTCGACCTCCTGGAGAACCACCCCAACACCGACCAGCAGTGTGCCCTCTGCGGCCACAGCTGGTGCTGGGAATGGTCCCCCTCCGGTCCCCATCATAGCAGCCCCTCCTAACTCCATTGGTGTGGGATCCAAGGTGCTGGGTAATGGAATGGGCGGACCCCGATCCAGACGTCCGCGGGAGGCAAACAGGTTATCCAGCCGGATAGACAAGTCCACCAGCTGGTCCAGGTTGAGAGTAGTGTCCCTGCAGGCTAGCTCCCTACTACGAACGTCCTCTCGTAAACTACACCTGTGGTGGTCGATCAGGGCCCGCTCATTCCATCCTGCACCAGCTGCCAGAGTTCTGAAGTCCAGTGCGAACTCTTGAGCGCTCCTCATCCCCTGTCTTAGGTGGAACAATCGCTCTCCCGCCGCTCTCCCTTCAGGTGGATGATCAAAACTGCCCGCTTAAGTCCTCGTAGTCATCCAGAGTCAGGCCTTCCCTTCCCCAGATGGAAGCGGCGGGAGAAGTCCTCGTAGTCATCCAGAGTCGGGCCTTCCCTTCCCCAGATGGCGTTGGCCCACTCCAGGGCTTTTCAGTCAGGCAGGAGATGAGGGCGCTCACTCTCTCGCGTCCCGAAGGGGCCGGCTGAACAGCTGCCAGGTAGAGCTCCAGCTGGAGTAGGAACCCCTGCCACCCGGCAGCTGTTCCGTCATCCCCTCCCGGGAGCGAGAGCCGAATCTCACTGGGTCCTGACGACGGAGGGGTGGACATCGGTGTAGGTTGAGGTGCGGTCGGAGGTGGTGATGTAGGATTGACAGGAGAGTCTCCTTTCTCCCATCTGTCCATTGTTTGCAGCACGCAATCCATGGCTGTCCCTAGACTGTGTAACATGGTCGAGTGCTGCTGGACGCACTCCTCTACTGGGAGAGAAGGGCTGGCTGCACCTGCTGATTCCATTTGAATAGGTCCGTGATTCTGTCAGCGCTTTGGTGCAGAGTTATAGTGGAGTAAGGCGCAGGACAGAGGTATTGAGTACCACAACTGAGTTTACTCAACGAATCAAGCAAAATTCCAAATAGGAACATACAAAATACACTCGCACAAAACACAACCACTAACGACAATAAACAATCACGGACAGAACAGAAATTTATGCCAGAGGGTTAAATAAGGAATGTGATATGGGAATTAAAACCAGGTGTGTGTGTAATACAGACAAAACACAACGAAACTGAAACATGAATCGGTGGTGACTAGAAAGCCGGTGACATCGACAGTCGAATACAACCCGAACAAGGCGAAGTCATGACAGTAGTTCTTCTCTTACACCAACATAATGTTGAATTACTAGTTAACTCAACGCAAACAGCTGTCTCAACAATTTCTGTAAATAATACCATACTTATCCCCTCTTGAAAAACACAGTGAAGCCTGACATTTTATAGTAAGAAATCTGCAATACTTTACTTTTGGCTTCCCTTTTACTACTACAGTGTAGCTGCCTTGGTAAGTGTACTATAACTATTCAACTGTAGGACAACAAGGTCACTGTAGAAAAAAATGTGTCAACTAGAAAATAACATTCCCTGTAGAAAATGTGTGTGCTTGCTTGCCTTGAAGTATTTATGGTAGTGAAGGAAGTTGTAATGGGGGTAAAAACAAGCATTGTAGTTTTTGTTTCGTTTATTAGGTTTCCCATTTGCTTCTGCACATGCAGCGGTCCATATAAAACGTACAATACATGGCAAAGTAAAGAACAACATAAAATGCTACATTAAATAAAAACTAACCATTTACACACTATTCATTTTCTTATATACAGTAGTTAAATTAGATCTTTAGAAAGAGGAGAACCAGAGTAACCTCTGGTGGCAGAGCATTCCACGATGACATGGCTCACACATGGCTCTATACATAACTGAGCGACACATTATATCTATTTTTGGTTTGGGTACTGTGAAGAAACCCATAGAGTCATGTCTGGTGGGGCATGTACAGTGGGGAGAACAAGTATTTGATACACTGCCGATTTTGCAGGTTTTCCTACTTACAAAGCATGGAGAGGTCTGTAATTTTTATCATAGGTACACTTCAACTGTGAGAGACGAAAATCCAGAAAAATCCAGAAAATCACATTGTATGATTTTTAAGTAATTCATTTGCATTTTATTGCATGACATAAGTATTTGATCACCTACCAACCAGTAAGAATTCTTGCTGTCACAGACCTGTTAGTTTTTCTTTAATAAGAATCCCTCCTGTTCTCCACTCATTACCTGTATTAACTGCACCTGTTTGAACTCGTTACCTGTATAAAAGACACCTGTCCACACACTCAATCAAACAGACTCCAACCTCTCCACAATGGCCAAGACCAGGGAGCTGTGTAAGGACATCAGGGATAAAATTGTAGACCTGCACTTGGCTGGGATGGGCTACAGGACAATAGGCAAGCAGCTTGGGGAGAAGGCAACAACTGTTGGTGCAATTATTAGAAAATGGAAGAAGTTCAAGATGACGGTCAATCACCCTCAGTCTGGGGCTCCATGCAAGATCAAATCAAATCAAATTTTATTTGTCACATACACATGGTTCAGATGTTAATGCGAGTGTAGCGAAATGCTTGTGCTTCTAGTTCCGACAATGCAGTAATAACGAGCAAGTAATCTAACTAACAATTCCAAAAAAAACTACTGTCATACACAGTGTAAGGGGATAAAGAATATGTACATAAGGATATATAGCAATGATCTCACCTCGTGGGGCGTCAATGATCATGAGGAAGGTGAAGGATCAGCCCAGAACTACACGGCAGGACCTGGTCAATGACCTGAAGAGAGCTGGGACCACAGTCTCAAAGAAAACCATTGGTAACACACTACGCCGTCATGGATTAAAATCCTGCAGCGCACGCAAAGTCCCCCTGCTCTAGCCAGCGCATGTCCAGGCCCGTCTGAAGTTTGCCAATGACCATCTGGATGATCCAGAGGAGGAATGGGAGAAGGTTATATGGTCTGATGAGACAAAAATAGAGCTTTTTGGTCTAAACTCCACTCACCGTGTTTGGAGGAAGAAGAAGGATGAGTACAACCCCAAGAACATCATCCCAACCGTGAAGCATGGAGGTGGAAACATCATTCTTTGGGGATGCTTTTCGGCAAAGGGGACAGGATGACTGCACCGTATTGAGGGGAGGATGGATGGAGCCATGTATCGTGAGATCTTGGCCAACAACCTTCCCTCAGTAAGAGCATTGAAGATGGGTCGTGGCTGGGTCTTCCAGCATGACAACGACCCAAAACACACAGTCAGGGCAACTAAGGAGTGGCTCCGTAAGAAGCATCTCAAGGTCCCGGAGTGGCCTAGCCAGTCTCCAGACCTGAACACAATAGAAAATCTTTGGAGGGAGCTGAAAGTCTGTATTGCCCAGCGACAGCCCCGAAACCTGAAGGATCTGGAGAAGGTCTGTATGGAGGAGTGGGCCAAAATCCCTGCTGCAGTGTGTGCAAACCTGGTCAAGAACTACAGGAAACGTGTGATCTCTGTAATTGCAAACAAAGGTTTCTGTACCAAATATTAAGTTCTGCTTTTCTCATGTATCAAATTCTTCAAATCAAATCAAATCAAATTTGTCACATACACATGGTTAGCAGATGTTAATGCGAGTGTAGCGAAATGCTTGTGCTTCTAGTTCCGACAATGCAGTAATAACCAACAAGTAATCTAGCTAACAATTCCAAAACTACTACCTTATAGACACAAGTGTAAGGGGATAAAGAATATGTACATAAAGATATATGAATGATATACAGAGCGGCATAGGCAAGATACAGGCAAGATACAGTAGATGGTATTGAGTACAGTATATACATATGAGATGAGTATGTAAACAAAGTGGCATAGTTAAAGTGGCTAGTGATACATGTATTACATAAAGATGCAGTAGATGATATAGAGTACAGTATACACGTATACATATGAGACGAATAATGTAGGGTATGTAAACATTATATTAGGTAGCATTCTTTAAAGTGGCTAGTGATATATTTTACATCATTTCCCATCAATTCCCATTATTAAAGTGGCAGGAGTTGAGTCAGTGTGTTGGCAGCAGCCACTCAATGTTAGTGGTGGCTGTTTAACAGTCTGATGGCCTTGAGATAGAAGCTGTTTTTCAGTCTCTAGGTCCCAGCTTTGATGCACCTGTACTGACCTCGCCTTCTAGATGATAGTGGGGTGAACAGGCAGTGGCTCGGGTGGTTGTTGTCCTTGATGATCTTTATGGCCTTCCTGTGACATCGGGTGGTGTAGGTGTCCTGGAGGGCAGGTAGTTTGCCCCGGTGATGCGTTGTGCAGAGCAGTTGCCGTACCAGGCGGTGATACAGCCCGACAGGATGCTCTCGATTTTGCATCTGTAGAAGTTTGTGAGTGCTTTTGGTGACAAGCCAAATTTCTTCAGCCTCCTGAGGTTGAAGAGGCGCTGCTGCGCCTTCTTCACGATGCTGTCTGTGTGGGTGGACCAATTCAGTTTGTCTGTGATGTGTACGCCGAGGAACTTAAAACTTACTACCCTCTCCACTACTGTTCCATCGATGTGGATAGGGGGTGTTCCCTCTGCTGTTTCCTGAAGTCCACAATCATCTCCTTAGTTTTGTTGATGTTGAGTGTGAGGTTATTTTCCTGACACCACACTCCGAGGGCCCTCACCTCCTCCCTGTAGGCCGTCTCGTCGTTGTTGGTAATCAAGCTTACCACTGTTGTGTCGTCCGCAAACTTGATGATTGAGTTGGAGGCGTGCGTGGCCACGCAGTTGTGGGTGAACAGGGAGTACAGGAGAGGGCTCAGAACGCACCCTTGTGGGGCCCCAGTGTTGAGGATCAGCGGGGTGGAGATGTTGTTGCCTACCCTCACCAGTCAGGAAGTCCAGTACCCAGTTGCACAGGGCGGGTCGAGACCCAGGGTCTCGATGATGACGAGCTTGGAGGGCACTATGGTGTTAAATGCCGAGCTGTAGTGATGAACAGCATTCTCACATAGGTATTCCTCTTGTCCAGATGGGTTAGGGCAGTGTGCAGTGTGGTTGAGATTGCATCGTCTGTGGAATTTGGGCGGTAAGCAAATGGAGTGGGTCCAGGGTGTCAGGTAGGGTGGAGGTGATATGGTCCTTGACTAGTCTCTCAAAGCACTTCATGATGACGGAAGTGAGTGCTACGGGGCGGTAGTCGTTTAGCTCAGTTACCTTAGCTTTCTTGGGAACAGGAACAATGGTGGCCCTCTTGAAGCATGTGGGAACAACAGACTGGGATAGGGATTGATTGAATATGTCCGTAAACACACCAGCCAGCTGGTCTGCGCATGCTCTGAGGGCGCGGCTGGGGATGCCGTCTGGGCCTGCTGCCTTGCGAGGGTTGACACGTTTAAATGTTTTCCTCACGTCGGCTGCAGTGAAGGAGAGTCCGCAATAAAATGCTAATTAATTACTTAAAAATCATACAATGTGATTTTCTGGATTTTTGTTTTAGATTCCGTCTCTCACAGTTGAAGTGTACCTATGATAAAAATGACAGATCTCTACATGCTTTGTAAGTAGGAAACCCTGCGAAATCGGCAGTGTATCAAATAATTGTTCTCCACACTGTATGTCTGTTTTGAAGTGTATGCAAATTGTTTATACAAGTTGTTAGGCAATTTTCAACACAAATGTTCCATAACAAGACTAGAAGACAAGTTGTCAATTCTCCTCAACCCTCAACCATGAAAGACTATCATGCATGTTGTTGATGTTAGTTCTGTGTTTGCAAATAAGGGCAAGGCATGGTGCTTTGTTTTGAGCCAGCTGCAGCTTTGCTAGGTCTTTCTTTTCATCACTTGACCATATTACTGGACAGTAATTAAGATGGGACAAGATCAGAGCCTGATCAACTAGTACAGTTGATGTTTGTGTCAAAAATGCAGATTTAAAAAAAACAGACATACCTTTCCTGATCTTCACACCAACTTTGTCATTATAACTTGACCATGATAACTGACCATCTAATTTTACTCCTAGGAATTTAGCTCCTTCAACTTGTTCAGTGGTCACACCCTTTATGCACAACTGCAGTTGAGGTTTAGGTCTAAGAGAATGCTTTGAACCAAATACAATGCTTTTGGTTTTAGATGTGTTCATTGTTAATGAAATCAAATCAAATCAAATCAAATTTTATTTGTCACATACACATGGTTAGCAGATGTTAATGCGAGTGTAGCGAAATGCTTGTGCTTCTAGTTCCGACAATGCAGTAATAACGAACAAGTAATCTAACTAACAATTCCAAAAAACTACTGTCTTATACACAGTGTAAGGGGATAAAGAATATGTACATAAGGATATATGAATGAGTGATGGTACAGAGCAGCATAGGCAAGATACAGTAGATGATATTGAGTACAGTATATACATATGAGATGAGTATGTAAACCAAGTGGCATAGTTAAAGTGGCTAGTGATACATGTATTACATAAGGATGCAGTCCTATGTATCTACGTATACATATGAGATGAATAATGTAGGGTAAGTAACATTATATAAGGTAGCATTGTTTAAAGTGGCTAGTGATATATTTACATCATTTCCCATCAATTCCCATTATTAAAGTGGCTGGAGTAGAGTCAGTGTCATTGACAGTGTGTTGGCAGTAGCCACTCAATGTTAGTGGTGGCTGTTTAACAGTCTGATGGCCTTGAGATAGAAGCTGTTTTTCAGTCTCTCGGTCCCAGCTTTGATGCACCTGTACTGACCTCGCCTTCTGGATGACAGCGGGGTGAACAGGCAGTGGCTCGGGTGGTTGATGTCCTTGATGATCTTTATGGCCTTCCTGTAGCATCGGGTGGTGTAGGTGTCCTGGAGGGCAGGTAGTTTGCCCCGGTGATGCGTTGTGCAGACCTCACTACCCTCTGGAGAGCATTACAGTTGAGGGCGGTGCAGTTGCCATACCAGGCGGTGATACAGCCCGCCAGGATGCTCTCGATTGTGCATCTGTAGAAGTTTGTGAGTGCTTTTGGTGACAAGCCGAATTTCTTCAGCCTCCTGAGGTTGAAGAGGCGCTGCTGCGCCTTCCTCACGATGCTGTCTGTGTGAGTGGACCAATTCAGTTTGTCTGTGATGTGTATGCCGAGGAACTTAAAACTTGCTACCCTCTCCACTACTGTTCCGTCGATGTGGATGGGGGGTGTTCCCTCTGCTGTTTCCTGAAGTCCACAATCATCTCCTTAGTTTTGTTGATGTTGAGTGTGAGGTTATTTTCCTGACACCACACTCCGAGGGCCCTCACCTCCTCCCTGTAGGCCGTCTCGTCGTTGTTGGTAATCAAGCCTACCACTGTTGTGTCGTCCGCAAACTTGATGATTGAGTTGGAGGCGTGCGTGGCCACGCAGTCGTGGGTGAACAGGGAGTACAGGAGAGGGCTCAGAACGCACCCTTGTGGGTCCCCAGTGTTGAGGATCAGCGGGGAGGAGATGTTGTTGCCTACCCTCACCACCTGGGGGCGGCCCGTCAGGAAGTCCAGTACCCAGTTGCACAGGGCGGGGTCGAGACCCAGGGTCTCGAGCTTGATGACGAGCTTGGAGGGTACTATGGTGTTGAATGCCGAGCTGTAGTCGATGAACAGCATTCTCACATAGGTATTTCTCTTGTCCAGATGGGTTAGGGCAGTGTGCAGTGTGGTTGAGATTGCATCGTCTGTGGACCTATTTGGGCGGTAAGCAAATTGGAGTGGGTCCAGGGTGTCAGGTAGGGTGGAGGTGATATGGTCCTTGACTAGTCTCTCAAAGCACTTCATGATGACGGAAGTGAGTGCTACGGGCGGTAGTCGTTTAGCTCAGTTACCTTAGCTTTCTTGGGAACAGGAACAATGGTGGCCCTCTTGAAGCATGTGGGAACAACAGACTGGGATAGGGATTGATTGAATATGTCCGTAAACACACCAGCCAGCTGGTCTGCGCATGCTCTGAGGGCGCGGCTGGGGATGCCGTCTGGGCCTGCTGCCTTGCGAGGGTTGACACGTTTAAATGTTTTCCTCACGTCGGCTGCAGTGAAGGAGAGTCCGCAATAAAATGCTAATTAATTACTTAAAAATCATACAATGTGATTTTCTGGATTTTTGTTTTAGATTCCGTCTCTCACAGTTGAAGTGTACCTATGATAAAAATGACAGATCTCTACATGCTTTGTAAGTAGGAAACCCTGCGAAATCGGCAGTGTATCAAATAATTGTTCTCCACACTGTATGTCTGTTTTGAAGTGTATGCAAATTGTTTATACAAGTTGTTAGGCAATTTTCAACACAAATGTTCCATAACAAGACTAGAAGACAAGTTGTCAATTCTCCTCAACCCTCAACCATGAAAGACTATCATGCATGTTGTTGATGTTAGTTCTGTGTTTGCAAATAAGGGCAAGGCATGGTGCTTTGTTTTGAGCCAGCTGCAGCTTTGCTAGGTCTTTCTTTTCATCACTTGACCATATTACTGGACAGTAATTAAGATGGGACAAGATCAGAGCCTGATCAACTAGTACAGTTGATGTTTGTGTCAAAAATGCAGATTTAAAAAAACAGACATACCTTTCCTGATCTTCACACCAACTTTGTCATTATAACTTGACCATGATAACTGACCATCTAATTTTACTCCTAGGAATTTAGCTCCTTCAACTTGTTCAGAGGTCACACCCTTTATGCACAACTGCAGTTGAGGTTTAGGTCTAAGAGAATGCTTTGAACCAAATACAATGCTTTTGGTTTTAGATGTGTTCATTGTTAATGAAATCAAATCAAATCAAATCAAATTTTATTTGTCACATACACATGGTTAGCAGATGTTAATGCGAGTGTAGCGAAATGCTTGTGCTTCTAGTTCCGACAATGCAGTAATAACGAACAAGTAATCTAACTAACAATTCCAAAAAACTACTGTCTTATACACAGTGTAAGGGGATAAAGAATATGTACATAAGGATATATGAATGAGTGATGGTACAGAGCAGCATAGGCAAGATACAGTAGATGATATTGAGTACAGTATATACATATGAGATGAGTATGTAAACCAAGTGGCATAGTTAAAGTGGCTAGTGATACATGTATTACATAAGGATGCAGTCCTATGTATCTACGTATACATATGAGATGAATAATGTAGGGTAAGTAACATTATATAAGGTAGCATTGTTTAAAGTGGCTAGTGATATATTTACATCATTTCCCATCAATTCCCATTATTAAAGTGGCTGGAGTAGAGTCAGTGTCATTGACAGTGTGTTGGCAGTAGCCACTCAATGTTAGTGGTGGCTGTTTAACAGTCTGATGGCCTTGAGATAGAAGCTGTTTTTCAGTCTCTCGGTCCCAGCTTTGATGCACCTGTACTGACCTCGCCTTCTGGATGACAGCGGGGTGAACAGGCAGTGGCTCGGGTGGTTGATGTCCTTGATGATCTTTATGGCCTTCCTGTAGCATCGGGTGGTGTAGGTGTCCTGGAGGGCAGGTAGTTTGCCCCGGTGATGCGTTGTGCAGACCTCACTACCCTCTGGAGAGCATTACAGTTGAGGGCGGTGCAGTTGCCATACCAGGCGGTGATACAGCCCGCCAGGATGCTCTCGATTGTGCATCTGTAGAAGTTTGTGAGTGCTTTTGGTGACAAGCCGAATTTCTTCAGCCTCCTGAGGTTGAAGAGGCGCTGCTGCGCCTTCCTCACGATGCTGTCTGTGTGAGTGGACCAATTCAGTTTGTCTGTGATGTGTATGCCGAGGAACTTAAAACTTGCTACCCTCTCCACTACTGTTCCGTCGATGTGGATGGGGGGTGTTCCCTCTGCTGTTTCCTGAAGTCCACAATCATCTCCTTAGTTTTGTTGATGTTGAGTGTGAGGTTATTTTCCTGACACCACACTCCGAGGGCCCTCACCTCCTCCCTGTAGGCCGTCTCGTCGTTGTTGGTAATCAAGCCTACCACTGTTGTGTCGTCCGCAAACTTGATGATTGAGTTGGAGGCGTGCGTGGCCACGCAGTCGTGGGTGAACAGGGAGTACAGGAGAGGGCTCAGAACGCACCCTTGTGGGTCCCCAGTGTTGAGGATCAGCGGGGAGGAGATGTTGTTGCCTACCCTCACCACCTGGGGGCGGCCCGTCAGGAAGTCCAGTACCCAGTTGCACAGGGCGGGGTCGAGACCCAGGGTCTCGAGCTTGATGACGAGCTTGGAGGGTACTATGGTGTTGAATGCCGAGCTGTAGTCGATGAACAGCATTCTCACATAGGTATTTCTCTTGTCCAGATGGGTTAGGGCAGTGTGCAGTGTGGTTGAGATTGCATCGTCTGTGGACCTATTTGGGCAGTAAGCAAATTGGAGTGGGTCTAGGGTGTCAGGTAGGGTGGAGGTGATATGGTCCTTGACTAGTCTCTCAAAGCACTTCATGATGACGGATGTGAGTGCTACGGGGCGGTAGTCGTTTAGCTCAGTTACCTTAGCTTTCTTGGGAACAGGAACAATGGTGGCCCTCTTGAAGCATGTGGGAACAGCAGACTGGTATAGGGATTGATTGAATATGTCCGTAAACACACCGGCCAGCTGGTCTGCGCATGCTCTGAGGGCGCGGCTGGGGATGCCGTCTGGGCCTGCAGCCTTGCGAGGGTTAACACGTTTAAATGTCTTACTCACTTCGGCTGCAGTGAAGGAGAGACCGCATGTTTCCGTTGCAGGCCGTGTCAGTGGCACTGTATTGTCCTCAAAGCGGGCAAAAAAGTTATTTAGTCTGCCTGGGAGCAAGACATCCTGGTCCGTGACTGGGCTGGGTTTCTTCCTGTAGTCCGTGATTGACTGTAGACCCTGCCACATGCCTCTTGTGTCTGAGCCGTTGAATTGAGATTCTACTTTGTCTCTGTACTGGCGCTTAGCTTGTTTGATAGCCTTGCGTAGGGAATAGCTGCACTGTTTGTATTCAGTCATGTTACCAGACACCTTGCCCTGATTAAAAGCAGTGGTTCGCGCCTTCAGTTTCACACGAATGCTGCCATCAATCCACGGTTTCTGGTTAGGGAATGTTTTAATCGTTGCTATGGGAACGACATCTTCAACGCACGTTCTAATGAACTCGCACACCGAATCAACGTATTCATCAATGTTGTTGTCTGACGCAATGCGAAACATCTCCCAGTCCACGTGATGGAAGCAGTCTTGGAGTGTGGAGTCAGCTTGGTCAGACCAGCGTTGGACAGACCTCAGCGTGGGAGCTTCTTGTTTTAGTTTCTGTCTGTAGGCAGGGATCAACAAAATGGAGTCGTGGTCAGCTTTTCCGAAAGGGGGCGGGGCAGGGCCTTATATGCGTCGCGGAAGTTAGAGTAACAATGATCCAGGGTCTTTCCACCCCTGGTTGCGCAATCGATATGCTGATAAAATTTAGGGAGTCTTGTTTTCAGATTAGCCTTGTTAAAATCCCCAGCTACAATGAATGCAGCCTCCGGATAAATCGTTTCCAGTTTGCAGAGAGTTAAATAAAGTTCGTTCAGAGCCATCGATGTGTCTGCTTGGGGGGGATATATACGGCTGTGATTATAATCGAAGAGAATTCTCTTGGTAGATAATGCGGTCTACATTTGATTGTGAGGAATTCTAAATCAGGTGAACAGAAGGATTTGAGTTCCTGTATGTTTCTTTCATCACACCCTGTCACGTTAGTCATAAGGCATACGCCCCGCCCCTCTTCTTACCAGAAAGATGTTTGTTTCTGTCGGCGCGATGCGTGGAGAAACCCGCTGGCTGCACCGCTTCGGATAGCGTCTCTCCAGTTAGCCATGTTTCCGTGAAGCAGAGAACGTTACAGTCTCTGATGTCCCTCTGGAATGCTACCCTTGCTCAGATTTCATCAACCTTGTTGTCAAGAGACTGGACATTGGCAAGAAGAATGCTAGGGAGTGGTGCACGGTGTGCCCGTCTCCGGAGTCTGACCAGAAGACCGCTAGGTTTCCCTCTTTTTCTGAGTCGTTTTTTTGGGTCGCTGCATGTAATCCACTCCGTTGCACTGGTTGTAAGGCAGAACAAAGGATCCGCATCGCGAAAAACATATTCTTGGTCGTACTGATGGTGAGTTGACGCTGATCTTATATTCAGTAGTTCTTCTCGGCTGTATGGAATGAAACCTAAGATGACCTGGGGTACTAGTGTAAGAAATAACACGTAAAAAAAAACAAAAAACTGCATAGTTTCCTAGGAACGCGAAGCGAGGTGGCCATCTCTGTCGGCGCCGGAAGACCTATTCTGACTGACTGTAACTCCTTGCTAAGAGTCTCAGTGAACTCACTGCTATAGGTGTTAAGTGTGCAATCATCAGCGTACATAGTCATAGTCATAAAAATAAAGAAGAGTAACGGCCCAAGGCAACCACCCTGAGGGATACCTCACTGTACATACACTACAATGCCAAAAGTATGTGGATACCTACTCGTCAAACATCTGATTCCAAAATCATGGGCATTAATATGGAGTTGGTCCCCCTTTTACTGCTGTAACAGCCCCCACTCTTCTGGGAAGGCTTTCCACTAGATGTTGGAATATTTCTGCAAGGACTTGCTTCCATTCAGCCACGAGCATTAGTGACGTCGGGCACTGATATTGGGTGATTAGGCCTGGCTCGCAGTCGGCATTCCAAAGGTGTTTGATGGGGTTGAGGTCAGGGCTCTGTGCAGGCCAGCCAAGTTCTTTCACCCCAATCTTGACAAACCATTTCTGTATAGACCTAGCTATGTGCATGGGGACATTGTCATGCTGAAACAGGAAAGGGCCCAAACTGGTGCCACAAAGTTGGAAGCACAGAATCGTTTAGAATGTCATTGTATGCTGTAGCGTTAAGATTCACCTTCACTCGAACTAAGGGGCCTAGTACTAACCATGAATAACAGCCCCAGACCATTATTCATCCTCCACCAAACTTTACCGTTGGCACTAAGCACTGGGGTATGTAGAGTTCTCCTGTCATCACCCTAGAGAATGCATTTACACTGCTCCAGAGTTCAATGGCGGCGAGCTTTACACCACTCCAGCCGACACTTGCATTGCGCATGGTGATCTTAGGCAGTGTGCTGCTGCTCGGCCATGGAAACCCATTTCATGAAGCTCCCGACTAACAGTTATTGTGCTGAAGTTGCTTCCAGAGGCAGTTTGGAACTCGGTAGTGAGTGTTGCAATCGAGGACAAATTATTTTTACATGCTACGCGCTTCAGCCCTCAGCCGTCACGTTCTGTGAGCTTGTCCGACCTACCACTTCGCGACTGAGCGAGTTTCAGACTGATCCATTGAAGAATTACATCCAAAATACCTCCGTTTGTTTGTCGCGTTATGTTCAGAAATCCACAGGAAAGAGCGGTCACGACAACGCAGACAAATTCCAAATAGTTTCCATAATGTCCACAGAAACATGTCAAACGTTTTTTATAATCAACCTCAGGTTGTTTTTAAAATATATAGTCGATAATATATCAACCGCAAATGTCTTTCACAGTAGGAGAGGGAAAAGCAATACCTATCCAAACTCTGTTGCACGAGCAAAACTCAAGTGACCACTTGACGCGATGTTATCGTTCTGGCTCATTTTTCAAAATAAAAGCCGGAAACTATGTCTGAAGACTGTTGACACCTTGAGGAAGCGATAGGAAAAGGAATCTGGTTCATATCCCTTTAAATGGAGCAAAGGGAGGCTATGGAACATGGAGTTTTCAAAATAGAAGCCACTTCCTGCTTTGATTTTCCTCAGGGTTTCGCCTGCAATATCAGTTCTGTTATACTCACAGACAATATTTTGACAGTTTTGGAAACTTTAGAGTGTTTTCTATCAATACTAATAATAATATGCATATATTAGCAACTTTTAAAATGGGCACCTTTTCATCCAAGCTACTCAATACTGCCCCTGCAGCCATAAAAAGTTAAGAAAAGACACTAAACTTCACATCTAGATGGCCGGGCGGGGTGGGTGTGGAGCCAGAGACAGCAGTGGGGTCAAACTGTAGAACCGAGTTCCTACGTTTTAATATAAAAATAGATTTTATCAAGCAAAACTACGCTGCATTTTATCTCTGGGACCCTCAGGATGACAAATCAGAGCAAGTACATTATTTACCTTCATAGGTGAATGTATCAAACCAGATTAACAATAATTTAAGCTTTCTGCCCATTTAAGACATGTCTATGTCTCGGGAAAGTTGGCTGTTGTTTACGTCATTCTAGGCACATTATCGCATATTGAGCAACAACTGTCCCAATTTAGGGACACCGATCCTGTAGAAGTTAACTTTTTAAGGCTAGGGGGCAGTATTCGGAAGTTTGGATGACTGAGGTGCCCAAAGTAAACTGCCTGTTACTCAGGCCCAGAAGCTAGGATATGCATATGCACGGTAGCATTGGATAGAAAACACTCTATAGTTTCTAAAACTGTTAAAATAATGTCTGTGAGTATAAGAGAACTGATTTGGCAGGCAAAACCCAGAGGACAATCCATCCAGGATTTTTTCTTTTGAGGGTCATTGGACTTTTCAATGCTTTTCTATGGGAAACTCTAATAATTAGGACGCAGATTGTAGTTCCTGTGGCTTCCACTAGATGTCAACAGTCTTTATAAATTGTTTAATGCTTGTTCTTTGAAAAATAAAGAACTATTCGTATTCTTTCGACATATCCCTCAGAAGGACTCTAGTCCTTTGGCGCACGTGAATGAGTGCGCGCTCCTCATTCTTTTTCTCCGGTATTGAACACAGTTTATTCAATCTTAAATGTTATTGTTTATTTACATATTAGGGTACCTGAGGATTGATTAGGAATGTTGTTTGACTTGTTTGGATGAAGTATATTGGTAATGTTTGGGATTCATTTTGCATGCATTTTGAACGAGGGGAAACTGGTGGATTATTGAATGAAGCGTGCCAAATAAACTGACTTTTTGGGTGATACAAAGAAGGACTTTATCAAACAAAATGACCATTCATTGTGTAACTGGGACCCTTTGGATTGCAACAAGATGAAGATCTTCAAAGGTACGTGATCTTCAACGGTAATTGATGTTAATGCAGGAAATGGGTGAGGCGCTGTCCTCAGACGATCAAATGCTATGCTTTCGAAGTAAAGCCTATTGTAAATCGGACAAAGCGTATCGATTCCCAAGATTCTAAGCTAAAGAATGGTGTTTAACTCTTGTATTTTTATGATTGTTTAATATTACTACTTTTGTTTTTTGAATTTCGCGCTCTGCAATTTCACCGGATGTTGTCGAGGTGGGACGCTAGCGTCCCAATGATCCGAAATAAGTTAATTATCCATGGAGATAGAGGGACAGTTAAGAATGTTATTAATCTCTAGGCCATGGAGGAGGAGATTCCATTATATTTACTTAAAAACCTCTTAATATTCAAGTGATTCCCACTTGCACTCACACACGCACACATACATACGTGCATGCAAACAGACACACACACATACACACAGAATGTACAGTTATGAATATAACTACTGTTCCCTGAAGGAGGGAACGAGGTATAACATACTATGGGGAGTCAACGACCAATCCTACTGACATGAAGCAAACTGAAATCACACCCAACAGGCCAATGGATGCTGTGCCTGCCCTCGAAAGCCCCGCCTTCCTGGCTATAATACCTGGGCTCGCAAACATTTCCTCAATTCAGTACCGCTCTTTAGCGAGCCCAAACTCCCCGACAGAGCGGGGCCAAAATGTGTAATGCCTCGTTCCCTCCTTCAGGGAACAGTAGTTATATTCATAAATGTACGTTCCCTTTCAGTCAGTCACTTGGTCTAACATACTATGGGGACATACAATAATGCCCCAAGCCGGCTCAAAGGGTACCAAACTAGGAGGCCCATGGCAGCCCAAGCCCACACAGGTTTCACCAGATCCAAAAAGGGGTTACAGAAGCCAACTTTTTCCAGAGAAGCCTGAACTGTCAGAGTCCAATATAGGGAACCAGAACCTGCTGCAATTTTGATTTGTGTATTGACCCACATAAACAAATTATGTGAGGTAATTATACAAACAGTGCTCTATGAAACATCAGACCCCCCCCCCCCGTATTGGTTGTTGCAATACGTATGGGGTGTCAGATTTTCACACAACCCCTCTCTGTGTCTGTGTGCTGGCTTGGAGCTGAATATACTTAGGGCAGTGTTTCCAAACAAAAATCTCCCTATTCATTTATTTAGTGCTAATCAAATTTTAGTTGTCACATGCGCCGAATACAACAGGTGTAGTAGACCTTACCGTTAAATGCTTACTTACAAGTCCCTAACCAACAATGCAGTTCAAGAAATAGGGTTAAAAAGATATTTACTAAATAAACTGAAGTAAAAAATTTAATTAAAGTAACACAATAAAATAATAACGAAGCTATATACAGGGGCTATATCAATGTGCAGGAGTACAGGTTAGTAAAGGTAATTTTTAAAATGTAGGTAGGGGTAAAGTGACTATGCATAGATAATTATTAACAGCAATTAGCAGTAGTGTAAATAGTCCGGGTGGCCATTTGATTAATTGTTCAGCAGTCCTATTAGAAGGGCACAAGGCGAGACCCAGATGCAGATACAGGAGGCAGATGGTTAAAGTCCAAGATGTTTATTAGCAATCCAAAAGGGGTAGGCAAGAGAATGGTCGAAGACAGGCAAAAGATCAAAACCAGTTCAGAGTTCCAGAGGTACAAAATGGCAGGCTGGCTCGGAGGTCAGGGCAAGCAGAATAGTCAGGCAGGCGGGGAATGGAGTCCAGAAAAACAGGCAAAGGTCAAAACTGAGAAGACTAGTAAAAGAGAATAGAAAAGCAGGAGCACGGGGAAAACACGCTGGTTGACTTGAACATACAAGACGAACTGGCACAGAGAGACAGGAAACAACAGGGATAAATACACTGGGTAAAATAAGCGACACCTGGAGGTGGAGACAATCACAAGGACAGGTGAAACAGATCAGGGCGTGACACCTATGGCTTGGGGGTAGAAGCTGTTAAGGAGACTTGGGTGACTGGAGTCGTTGACCATTTTCTGGGCCTTCCTCTGACAGGCCTAGTATATACAGTTGAAGTCAGAAGTTTACATACACCTTAGCCAACTACATTTACTCTCAGTTTTTCACAATTCCTGACATTAAATCCTCGTAAAAAGTCCCTGTCTTAGGTCAGTTAGGATCTCCACTTTATTTTAAGAATGTGAAATGTCAGAATAATAGCAGAGAGAATCATTTATTTCAGCTTTTATTTCCTTCAACACATTCCCAGTGGGTCAGAGGTTTACATACACTATTGTTTGTACAGATGAACGTGGTACCTTCAGGCATTTGGAAATTGCTCCCAAGGATGAACCAGACTTGTGGAGGTCTACAATGTCTTGGCTGATTTCTTTTGATTTTCCCATGATGTCAAGCAAAGAGGCACTGAGTTTGAAGGTAGGCCATGAAAAACATCCACAGGCACACCTCCAATTGACTCAAATGATGCCAATTAGCCTATCAGAAGCTGCTAAAGCCATCACGTCATTTTCTGGAATTTTTCAAGCTGTTTAAAGGCACAGTCCTCTTAGTGTATGTAAACTTCTGACCCACTGGAATTGTGATACAATGAATTATAAGTGAAATAATCTGCAGAACCTGCTGCAATTTTGATTTGTGTATTGACCCACTGCAGTTCAAGTCCATAGACTCCACGGTTCCAAGAACGATACTTATTTTGTGAGCCTGACATGTCAGAACTCATACAAGGAACCGCAAGTTCAATACAACAGAACACCTGTCGTAACTTGGTAAAATGCACACTCGCACTGCATAGCATCGCGCAGCCACAGTAGCCCAAGACTCAAACTCACAGTGAACTGTGGTATCAATGATAAATGCGCACTCTGCGCCGTGCCACCCATCAAGGCAGCCCGAGGCTCAAACCCACAGCGAAACTGTAGTAACCCAGACAGAACGCTGCCTAACATCGCCCACGGCGGCCGAAGTCCATAGATCCTACTGGCTCCAATTAGGCTCACACAGAGACCCAATGAGTCTGCAATTCCAGAATTCACCAGAACAGCAAGTCCAAAACAACAACCTGGATAAATGTGAAATATGCGCGCTTCCGGACACCAAGGCAGCCCAATTCTCAATCCCACAGGGGAACTGTGGTAACCCGGTATAAATGCGCTGGTACATCCAAGCGATAAAACCTCACAAAGGCCTGTGGGAAATCCCAACTCGCTGCAGCACAAATATCAAAGAACGCACACCGCCACACAAGCCTTCTCCTTTGCTGTCATACTCCAGGGAGTTGGCCTCCACAATCCAACGAGAAAGACGCTGCTTAAAAAAGTGCCCTACCCCGAGCTGGATTAGCGACAAACAGACAAAAACATGGTCACAAACACAGATATGCTGGGTCCTATCCATATACATGCGTAAAGGGCGCAGCGGATACAGGCCATGCAACCTCCATTGTTCACTGGAAGCATACAGAGGAGGAGAGAAAGGGAACAGCTCGAAAGCCAGGGACCTGTAAGACATTGGCATAACCGTGGGAGCACAAGTATGAATTAGGACGTAACGTCACTTTGGAGTCGCCAGGCGCAAACTCCACACAGGAAGGATGTACTGATAGCGAGTGGAGATCCCCAACACGCTTGGCCGACGCCAAGGCCATGAGCTGGGCAGTCTTGTAGGAAAGGACCTTCAGGTCCAAAGATTCCAAGCATCCAGGACCAAAACTAGGTCCCAGGTCAGTGCCAGAGGCTTAGACACTGGTCTGAGCCAGCACACTCCTTTCAGGAATCGCACCACCAGAAGGTAAGACCCCGGGGTAGAGCCTACATGACACGCCAGAATGGCTGCCATATAAACCTTTCAATATGGAAAAAGAAAGGCCCTACTCAAAAGGCTCTTTCAAGAACATCAATATATCCACCAAAGAGCTCTCAAACGCACCCCACGTATATGTATACAACCCTCTCGTATAGCCTGTGTAGTCGTAATCACTTTCAAGGGTTTAGTCAATTAGGATACCCATTGGCTACTGCACATGCAGCAGCTACCTTGCCTGGGGTCCACATAAAACATACAAATACATGACAAAGTACACAACAGTTATAGACAAGAACAACATAAGATAACACATTAAATTAATGAAATAAGAGTTAGATATAGGAAAGACACCAAGAAACAAAACAAAAAATACTATTTACACACTATTCATAAATACTTATGTATAGTAGAGTTCCATTTTATCTTTAGAAAGAGAGGCGCTGTGAAGCTAAACTTCCTTTTTGTTTGAGTAACCTCTGGTGGCAGAGCATTCCACGTTGGCTATAGGTACTGCTATGGGATCCCCCATGGCACCTAACTATGCTAATTTGTATGTGGGTTACATGGAGAAACAGTCTATTTTCAATCCTCTCAAAAATGTTTTCTTGCCTCACATCATTATTTGGAAACGGTATATTGATGATATTTTTGTTCTATGGAGGGGTGATGCAAAACAGCTCCAGGCATTCTATGCTTTTCTTAACTCCTGTTCTGAGCATCTGAGATTTACTATGCAATCTGATACACGTCAAATCAGTTTTCTTGATCTTCTGATCTTGTGTGAAGATAATGTTCTATACACTGATCTTTACAGGAAGCCTACTGATCGTAACAGTTTGTTGAGGGCTGATAGTTGTCACCCACTTCCCTTGAAGAATAGTTTGCCCTACAGCCAATTCTGTCGAATCAAAAGAATTTGCAAAAAACAATCCGATTTTGACAGAAATATGGCTGAGATGCAAAGAAAGTTTAAGGGTGAGGGGCTACAATAATGATCAGATTAATATTGCCATTGAGAAAATTCAAAACAAAATGAGACATGACCTTTTTCAAGGTCAGTCTCGCAAGAAGACGCATTCTTGCGTTCTAACTACCCGCTATTCAAAGTGCTCTGAACAAAGTGCTCTGAACAAAGTGCTCTGAACAAATTGTTCACAAACATTGGCACATCCTAAAATCCAATGACAGTCTCGGTAATGTGTTTTTGGACCTTCCCTTGGTCGTATTCTCGCGGGGCAGAAATCTCAGAGACCAATTGGTAAACTCTGATTTACCACCCCAAGATATTCCTGAACAACGTCTATTTGCGCCCCTACTGGATGGAAATTACAAATGTAATGGCTGTGCTCAATTGCAATGGCACTTATAAATGTAGATCCTTCAAACACCCACAAACAGGGAAATCGATCCCAATAAAAGGTGTTATTACGTGCTCCACTAAGGCAGTTATTTATCTTATAACTTGTCCTTGTGGTAAAAATTATGTAGGTAAAACAAAGTGCGAATTAAAAGTACGTATCTCAGAGCATCATAGCACCATTAGGTGTAAAAACTTTACTTATCCAGTTGCGGCCCACTTCTTGGAGGCAGGCCACTCGATTTCGTCTCTGCGTTACATTGGCATCGAACATGTCACCCTCCCTAGGAGAGGGGGTGACCTTGATAATTTATTGTTAAAACGAGAGGCTGCCTGGATCTTTAATTTAAAGATCCTTGCGCCCTTCGGTCTCAACGTAGACTTGACTATTGTGACTTTGCCATTGTAATTGTTTGTCAACTTGTGTAGTTAAATTAATCTATGATCGTATGCTATCCATTTGTTGTTTGTATGCTGTTCTTTGTATGACATTTTAATATTTGATTATTAACCAATGATATTAGGCCCATCTTGGCCATGATTACAGACACCGGTGTCTTTTGACACTATATAAACGAGTCATCCCGCAGTGTTTGTGATTATACCCTGATGAAGACAGCTTGGCTGTCGAAACGTTGGTATTACATTTTTGCATCTGAGCTCTTAGAGTGTGCGGCTCTCTTTTATTTTCAAGTTTCTACTCCGCTAGCCAGCACCTCGTCTTAATAGGTGTGTGTTTCTTCTTCTTCTAGAGCAATCCACGATGACATGGCTCTAAACATAGCTGACAACTCATTAAATCCGTTTTTGGTTTGGGTGCCGTGAAGACGGAGCGCGTGTGTTTTCCGCATCAGACTATCCGAATGGACACTTACTATAGCATTACAGCTTCCATTCAGAAAGACAAGATTGGAGAGAGAGAGAGAGAGAGACACACAGAGAGATGGAAAGAGAGAGACAGAGAGAGAGAGAGACACAGAGAGATGGAAAGAGAGAGACAGATAGACACCGAGAGATGGACAGAGAGAGACAGAGAGAGAGAGAAAGCTGTCCTGGAGGGTAGCCAGGGGAGATGGGAAGTGGGAAGAAGGAAAGGACAGAAGCAGAGCAGCTGTAAGGTTGGGCCACATTATTATTTTGTTGCACAACAATTCACTGTTGTTTCATCTAAAGTGTTAAGAAACATTGTAATTGCAAAGAAAACAATCTTACACACAACTGAAAATGTGATGGAAGGACATTATGTACAATCGTTTCTTAGAGAGTTATGTCAGCAAAATTAGCACTTTAAACGCTCACAAACTCACCAGCAAATCACTGACAAGCAGAAGGAGAGGAAAATATTAGAACGACAAAGGAGAAACTTAAATACTGAACACACATCTGTGTCTCATCTCTCTACACACCAGAGAATTGTCAGTGTAATATTTACACTCAGAAAATATTCTGCCTCCCGGCAACAGATACTCCCTGGTAAGCCTGATATTACTGCTGCTGGTGACTCGGAGTCAGACAGACACCTTCCCAACTGGAACCAAAGTGGTACCTCACACTGAGATGAAAAATTGAGCTCGTCTAAGGGGGACATTGCTCTCTTAAAAACTGAGAGACGATTATTAGCAAAGGATGGAATTCATTCAAACTCAGATTGTAGAAACCGTAACGACCCAGTTTGATATTGAACATTTAAAAAAAACAGTCAAAGCAACCTGTTTCTCACCTGTTCAAGTCATAATGAACATTAGGCTATTGGAAATACTGTGAAGGTTAAATCACACTGAAAGGATAACGGAGATTAGTCTGTATGGGGTGGCTTTAGGACGTTTAGGAATCAACTGTTCTCTTTTTATTTATAAAGGACTATTTGGAACTCTGGCCTCTGGCTCAGAAACATCTCGCAGCAGCCATCTCACCTCCACAAACCCAGATGTGGGTCACAAGGGTGGTCGTAACAGTTAATTGTGAAGACACCTGCTGGGCTGTAGCAGGACAAGTTAGGATATTATATGTTCCGCCTAGCACGTATCACCATGAGATTTAGTTCCTGGATACTGTTCTACGCTGTAGAAAATAGAAAATAAAGTCCAATCTATTTCTTATACTTTTGCCTCTCACAGTGTGTATTGTGGATTTTAAAAGAAACTCCCCTCACATCCAGGAAGCTACACACATAGGAACAGAATGAGAATAGCCTACATACAGCACCTCTATTGATGCACATCTTTCACCAACTGGGGAAATCAAATTTTTATATTACCTCAGAAATATGTCCTGCTGGACTGAGGAATAGCATGTAGGATGACTCTCACTACACACCATTATCTAACAAATTATGTGAGGTAATTATACAAACAGTGCTCTATGAAACATCAGACCCCCCGTACTGGTTGTTGCAATACATATGGGGTGACAGTTTTTCACACAACCCCTCTCTGTGTCTGTGTGCTGGCTTGGAGCTGAATATACTTAGGGCAGTGTTTCCAAACAAAAATCTCCCTATTTATTTAGTGCTAATCAAATGTTAGTTGTCACATGCGCCGAATACAACAGGTGTAGTAGACCTTACCGTTAAATGCTTACTTACAAGTCCCTAACCAACAATGCAGTTCAAGAAATAGGGTTAAAAAGATATTTACTAAATAAACTGAAGTAAAAAATAAAATTAAAGTAACACAATAAAATAATAACGAAGCTATATACAGGGGCTATATCAATGTGCAGGAGTACAGGTTAGTAAAGGTAATTTTTAAAATGTAGGTAGGGGTAAAGTGACTATGCATAGATAATTATTAACAGCAATTAGCAGTAGTGTAAATAGTCCGGGTGGCCATTTGATTAATTGTTCAGCAGTCCTATTAGAAGGGCACAAGGCGAGACCCAGATGCAGATACAGGAGGCAGATGGTTAAAGTCCAAGATGTTTATTAGCAATCCAAAAGGGGTAGGCAAGAGAATGGTCGAGGACAGGCAAAAGATCAAAACCAGTTCAGAGTTCCAGAGGTACAAAATGGCAGGCTGGCTCGGAGGTCAGGGCAAGCAGAATAGTCAGGCAGGCGGGGAATAGAGTCCAGAAAAACAGGCAAAGGTCAAAACTGAGAAGACTAGTAAAAGAGAATAGAAAAGCAGGAGCACGGGGAAAACACGCTGGTTGACTTGAACATACAAGACGAACAGGCACAGAGAGACAGGAAACAACAGGGATAAATACACTGGGTAAAATAAGCGACACCTGGAGGTGGAGACAATCACAAGGACAGGTGAAACAGATCAGGGCGTGACACCTATGGCTTGGGGGTAGAAGCTGTTAAGGAGACTTGGGTGACTGGAGTCGTTGACCATTTTCTGGGCCTTCCTCTGACAGGCCTAGTATATACAGTTGAAGTCAGAAGTTTACATACACCTTAGCCAACTACATTTACTCTCAGTTTTTCACAATTCCTGACATTAAATCCTCGTAAAAAGTCCCTGTCTTAGGTCAGTTAGGATCTCCACTTTATTTTAAGAATGTGAAATGTCAGAATAATAGCAGAGAGAATCATTTATTTCAGCTTTTATTTCCTTCAACACATTCCCAGTGGGTCAGAGGTTTACATACACTATTGTTTGTACAGATGAACGTGGTACCTTCAGTCATTTGGAAATTGCTCCCAAGGATGAACCAGACTTGTGGAGGTCTACAATGTCTTGGCTGATTTCTTTTGATTTTCCCATGATGTCAAGCAAAGAGGCACTGAGTTTGAAGGTAGGCCATGAAAAACATCCACAGGCACACCTCCAATTGACTCAAATGATGCCAATTAGCCTATCAGAAGCTGCTAAAGCCATCACGTCATTTTCTGGAATTTTTCAAGCTGTTTAAAGGCACAGTCCTCTTAGTGTATGTAAACTTCTGACCCACTGGAATTGTGATACAATGAATTATAAGTGAAATAATCTGCCTGTAAACAATTGTTGGAAAAATGACTTGTGTCATGCACAAAGTAGATATCCTAACCGACTTCCCAAAACTATAGTTTGTTAACAAGAAATTTGTGGAGTGGTTGAAAAACAAGTTTTATTGACTCCAACCTAAGTGTGTGTAAACTTCTGACTTCAACTGTAGGTCATGAATGGCAGGAAGCTTGGTCCCAGTGATATTCTGGACCATACGCATTACCATCTGTAGCGCCTTACAGGCTGACTACACCACGCGTTGAAATCTATAATATTAAATTATTGCACCCACACTGCTCGCGTGCGCCAATGAGCGTCTGCATTGCCAAGTGGGAAGTCAGTTCTATTTCTGACGCAGATCGCGCTGCAAGTCCTGCCTCTCCCATCTCCTCATTGGTTTATAGAAGCAGGTACCCACGTGCCATCTCCTCATTGATTATACCCACGTGGGTGACTGAAAGATAAAATAGGTCAGTGGCGGTAATGCACCTAATTTATGAAAGTTGCCAATTGCATTATAAAGTTAAGAGAAGAAAAAGCCTGGAAGGAGGAGAGATGACTGGTAACGATTCGGTTGACCGTTTTATGTGTGGATTAATTGGTGGAGTAGAGGACCTTGTGCATTTCAGGTAAAATAACAACTCAATGTTTATATCCCAGGACAAATTTTCTAGCTAAATAGGACAAATTAGCTAGCAATTGCAAGCTAACTAGCTAAATTGCCATAAATGTTTAATGTTTTTCGACCTGTCCCCAAATTAATATAATTGGTTCAGATAATTTAACCTGAGTGTCGTGATCAGGACACTCTTGATAGTGCAGCTGTTGAACTTTTTGAGGATCTGGGGACCCATGTCAAATTTTTTCAGTATCCTGAGGGGGAAAAGGTGTTGTTGTACCCTCTTTACAACTGTCTTGGTGTGTTTCGACCATGATAGTTTGTTGGTGGAGTGGACACCAAGGAACTTGACACACTCTACCCGCTCCATTATAGCCCAGTCGATGTGAAAGGGGGCGTGTCCTGCTCTCTTTTTCCTGTAGTCCACGATCACCTCCTTTGTCTTGCTCACATTGAGGGAGAGGTTGTCGTCCTGGAACCACACGGCCAGGTTTCTGACCGCCTCTGACCGACAGCTATAGGATGTCTCATTGTTGTCGGTGATCAGGCCTGTGTGTCGTCGGCAAACTTAATGATGGTGTTGGAGTCGTGCTTGGCCAGCATTTGGCCTCCCTTGATAAAAATAATAATTTTAATCAGCTAAACTGAGTGAGCACAGCTGTGAATGGTCCTGGCACAAAAAAAATGTCAAGGGAAGCCAGTTTGGATTTTGCTTCACACCAATCACATCAGAAGCCAAACGTCATTGAAAGAAAAAACTTCAATTGTTGCATATTTCATAAACTTCCCATGGATGGTGATAGAGATTTGGACTTGTGGTTTTACTTAATTCTCCATACTGGCCAATGATTATAATGGCGATTCTGTTCCAACCATAAATTCATACATTGTGCCCCTACCCTGAGAGAATGGAAGTTCAACATGTAATAGGTTAATGCATGCATGCATGCAGTAGTACCTGCCGGTTGGTCATCAAAGGTTGTGAAATGCCTGCCTGTTTTACCTGCGAATGGACCTACAAAGCTGGTTTGTTGAAGATAGAAACGGAGTGAATAGAACAGCATCTGATAGGCCCTAATCTTCTGATAGGTCTGCAACTACTTGTTCCGTCAAGAATCTCTCTCATCACAGAGTCTATAGTTCTGCATCAGTTCCCCCACACAGCAAAGTGCAAAGGTCAAACCTGTTTACTGTAATGTGTTCCTATAATGACCAGTGGTTCAGTTAACGGCTAAATAACTCCGACCATTCTCTCCTTTAATCTCTACTGTGTGTGTGTGTGTGTGGGTGTGTGTGTGTGTGAGACATCAAACACAGACTGACCCTAAGGCTGTATGCATATTGTTAAAGTATGGGAGCTACAGTATGGGTGAACAATTAACCAAACACACACACACACACACACACACACTGGAAAGCAGCTATGCAATTTGAATGACTAATTCTAACTGTATGGGGACTGGTTTTCCATTGACCCTGTGTGAGACCGTAAGTTCTTCTTTTCATAGTTCTGAGTGGTTCATCTGAGCCATTCTGTGTTCTAATTTATAAGTACCATGATTTGTTACTGCAGGGGTCTGTATGTACAGACATTAGTAAACAGTCTGTTAGCAGCTCTGAGACAGACCCTCTCTGTTTCCCCTTTGTAATGCCTGAGGGAGGCATGAGAAAAGAGAGGCCTGCTTGGCGCAGTGTGTATGTATGTGTTCCCTTGTGTGTGTATTTGTGTGTGTGTGCGTGCACATGTGCATGTGTGTGTGTTAATTGTCCCATATTAAAACTGTAGATTTGGCAGGGGTTAGGGCCCATGCACACACTACGCTAGTTTCCTGTAACAGGGTTTGTGGGGTCTGATCTGCAATAGCTTTAGCTGTAGATTAACCATGACATAAAGGCAACTTAACCTGAGTAAAAAACATTTTTTTATTTAAACAGGCAAGTCAGTAAAGAACTCTTATTTACAATGACGGCCTACCCGGAAACAGTGGGTTAACTGCCTTGTTCAGGGGCAGAATGACAGAATTTTACTTTGTCAGCTCAGGGATTAGATCCAGCAACCTTTCAGTTACAGGCCCAACCCTCTAACCACGGGATACCTGCCACCCCTGTGTTGTGTTGATGTGTTGATGTAGTGTTGCCAATAGTTTATGTTATTACTTTTTACAGTATTGAAAAAAGTATGCAAACATAAAAATGAATACTTTTTATTTAAAGATTACATTTTACTCAACAATCTAGTTTAACATTGAAATGACGTTACATCAGAGGAAATGGCTCATGTGAAAAGATCTGGAGACATTATACATTCTAGCACCTTCATATGAACTTGTGTTTGACGTATAAAAACTACAAAAATATAATATTTCTTATAATATTTGTTTTCACTCAAAATGAAAATGTGATGTATCTCATGCTTAAGATTGTTATATGAAAAAGTAAAGTAAAAGTAAAGTATTATACCACTAAAGACAATTAGAAAAACAACAGTTGACTAACTTGTAGTAGACCAACAGTGTGGATCATATTCTTGTTCTCATTATAACATTCTAAACTTACGTATTGTTAATGAATGAATATGTTGGATGTAAAGTGCATCGGTATCCAAAATAACATACAGTATATGACATCAATAGGTAGTCAAGCCAATCTATCTACTATTACTATACTGCTACTAACGCTAGCACACTAAAACTGCTGATATATTTGCTTTTCATAGTGTCTGGTTTGCTAAATATGAAACTTTATCATTTCCATAATGTTTCATGACACATTGACGTGGTAGTCTGTCTTGACAACAAATTTAAGTTGGTTAACCCACTGCATGTGTTGTCCGGGATTTTAGTTCATACTGTACGGGACTAGTCAATGTCAGAATTAAAGGGGAACCTGAACTACGACGTTGGCAAGCCGTGGGTTGTTAGTTATCTGACTGAACTTTCCCTTTATGGTAGTCTGGATTAACTGTTCCTTTAATAAAATCTGGACGTACTACCTTTAATGTTTCCATAACCATGACGCGGTTACGGACTACTACTTTTTCATTGGTCGCTCAATAAGCAGAGTTCTGACTCTAAATGTTGCTAATTACCAAAGTTGTTCAGAGAATAACATCACAGACTATGCTTCACATTAAGACTCTTTATATAAAATACTTCAACATCCAGCATGGCTGGATACAAAACAAAAAAATATTGGTTGAGTCGGTACTAGACAGGGATGTCCATTCACTCCTGTGTGTTCTTAAGCAGACATACTGTAAGTGTGTTCTAGTGGCGCTGCCCTGCACACGTGAACATCCCCATGCCTCTTGGATCGTTTTTTTTGCATTGCTGAACCTTGTACACTCTCCAGGACAAGCTGATAGAGTTGGATTGAGAGTTGTGAATTCTGTCATGAATCCTCCCGCATTATCTCTTCCTTTCCTTCCTCTCCATATCTCAGCCCCATCAATACCTACCGAAAGAACAGTTCTAATTCCTAAATGACAGAGAAGCCAGGGCCCAAAGCAACTCCAAAAATCTTTACCAATCAAATAAGATAGTAAAAAAACGGTATATACATCACAGATAAAAACATACATGCGCAGATATAATTTCACTTGGCGCTAATAGGGGTGGATTCTATAAGGGGTACAGGTGGTTATGGTAGCATAGGTAACAGAGGTGGTGGTTTTGGCAAGCCATGGGTTGGAAGGTTCCGTGATGGACAGGATAAGTGCTGTTCAGCGTGCGTGCCAGGTGAGTAGATGTTACACGCTATACGCCTCACATTACATACAGCCGCTAGTGAAAGTCTACACACCCCTTTACAATTTGCCTTAAAATTACATCTAAAAAGGGATTACATTAGATTTGTTTCCTACTGATCTACACAACCTACTCCACATTTGATATAAAACATTTAAATTGACTGAAAAACACAAAATGAGGATGTATTGATTGTGTGTTTTCCCACCCCAAAGTAAATACTTGGTGGAAGCACCTTTGGCAGCGATTACAGATGTAAATATTTTGAATGAGATTCTACCAACCTTTCACAACTCTTAGGGCAACATATATCCATTGTTTTTGTCAAAAATGCTCAAGCTCAGTGCATTTGTGTGGGAATCATTGATAGACAGCAATATTCAAACCTTGTCTCATAATTTTAAAGCACATTTAAGTCAGGAGAGAATGGACCATTCAGGAACATTCAAAACCTCTTAGAAAGCCATTATAGTGTGTGTTTGGCATAGCAAATTGTGTAATTGTCCCACAGAAAAATACAACTATCCAAGGGTTTTCAGAAGACCGATTCAGGTTTTCCTCTAACATTTTACCTGGGCTTTGCTTCTTTCATATTTATTTTGATCCTGACAAACTCCCCAGTCCTTGCCGATGACAAGCATACCCATAACATGATGCTGCCGCCACAATACAAAAAAACTAAGGGATCAACAACAGTGCATTCCCTTCACATTACTGGCCTGTATGACAAAGTGAAAAGAAGGAATCAAAGTCAAAACAAATATGAAAGGAGCAAACCCCAGGTAAAAAGTTAAAGGAAAACCTACCTCAGTATTTTTCAGAAAGACAATTACACAATGTTTTATGTCAAAGACACCAGAATTGCTTTCCAAGAGGTGTTGAGTGTTCCTGAGTGGTCTAGACCTGACTTACGTTTTCTTGAAAATCAGAGACAATGTTTGAATATTTCTGTACATAAATGATCCCCAACCAAATGTTTTGACTTAGGGCTATTTTGACAAAAACAATGGCATACAATATGTTGTCCTACGAGTTGTGCAAAGTTGGTAGAATATTATTCAAAATTATTCACAGCTGTAATAGCTGACAAAGGCGCTTCCACCAAGTATTATCTCTGTGGTGTGAAGACATCTTCGCTTTTTTATATAACTTTCACTTTGAAAATGTAGGTTGTGTAGATCTGTAGGATTTAAAAACAAATATATGATCCTTTTTAGATAAAAATTTAAGGTAGTAAAATGTGAAGACTGTGCAAGAGGAGTGTAGACCTTCACTTGGCACTGTTTCTGTTGGGCAGTCTTCCTGCAGGCTCTCTAGTTGGTCTGCTTGGCTTTCTTCATCCTGAAACAGAGAGATGCCCAGTATGAATATACGACCGTTAACATAGACATATGGATATCGTCCTTGTGTGTTCAGGTCAACCACTTGACTGTTCCGCCAGCAAAAACACTTTGATTAAACACCATATTGAGATGAATGACTATTTGGTTTAGTCCCGAGTCTCTGCTGCACAGTGTTAGAGACACTGGAATGTACTACCTCACTTTGCCAAACATCCCCTGTGATAACTACTGCTACTGGGGTCCACAGCGAAACACTCCTCCTGTGTGTTTGTGTGTGTCTGTCCCCTGCATTAATACTCTCTGTATTTTCCAGACAGTTGTAGCTGTTAGTAACACATGGGTCAACGAGACTAATGGTGCAAAACACATTCAACACAATGATTATCCATCTTAAGTCTCTCTATCAGGATCAGTGGAGCGTATTCAGGGAGTTCAAGGGAAGCCAGGTGTCCCCAAAAAATGTACCAAGAAAAAACATATACAATTATTTATCTTTTGCCTGTCTGTGTTTCATAATTTTCCTTCAACTCGCAAGAGGCTGAATGTATCTCACTGGAGAAAGCATCCGAGCGAGCGAAACAGCGCCCCTCTGTCTCTGTATGTGAAGCCCATCTATTTCATGCTGTCCTGTCAAAAAAGAGTCTTTGGCCTCCCTTGATATTAAAAATAAATGAATAGCCAAACAGTGTTGAGCGAAACTGAGTGAGCAAAACTGTGAATGGTCCTGGTGCACCCAAAAAGTGTGAAGGGAAGCCAGTTTGGATTTGCCTTCACACCAATCACATCAAAAGCCAAACGTCATTGACAGAAAAAACGAATTGTTGCATCGCGTTATGTTGTTGTCCTAAGGGGGCTAGCTAGCTAGCTAAAAATGTCCCTTTCATAAATTAGCCATGGATGGAGATAGGGATTTTGACTTGTGGTTTTACTTAATTTTCCATACTGGCCAATGATTATCATAGTGATTCTGATCCAACCATGAATTCATACTCTGTTGTAAATCAATAGTTATTTATGATTCCGAAAATTTCGGAAACATTGACTTACTTGACAATGCTGTAGGTCATGTAACATGTTACATGCAATGTGCTTTCTAGACTTCAACGGACAGATGTTGCTCTCTGGTTTGTGAGGAAACATAGGTGTGGTTGAATTGTATCTTGTTCTTGGCTATCATGGTGGCAAGGCATATGAAATGACAGGTTACGCAATTATCACCACATAGGATGTAGAGGGCCACCATTGTTCCTGTTCCCAAGAAAGCTAAGGTAACTGAGATAAACGACTACCGCCCCGTAGCACTCACTTCCGTCATCATGAAGTGCTTTGAGAGACTAGTGAAGGACCATATCACCTCCACCCTACCTGACACCCTAGACCCACTCCAATTTGCTTACCGCCCAAATAGGTCCACAGACGATGCAATCTCAATCACACTGCACACTGCCCTAACCCATCTGGACAAGAGGAATACCTATGTGAGAATGCTGTTCATCGACTACAGCTCGGCATTTAACACCATAGTGCCCTCCAAGCTCATCATCAAACTCGAGACCCTGGGTCTCGACCCCGCCCTGTGTAACTGGGTACTGGACTTCCTGACGGGCCGCCCCCAGGTGGTGAGGGTAGGCAACAACATTTCCACCCCGCTGATCCTCAACACTGGGGCCCCACAAGGGTGCGTTCTGAGCCCTCTCCTGTACTCCCTGTTCACCCACGACTGCGTGGCCACGCACGCCTCCAACTCAATCATCAAGTTTGCGGACGACACAACAGTGGTAGGCTTGATTACCAACAACGACGAGACGGCCTACAGGGCGGAGGTGAGGGCCCTCGGAGTGTGGTGTCAGGAAAATAACCTCAACCTCAACGTCAACGTCAACAAAACTAAGGAGATGATTGTGGACTTCAGGAAACAGCAGAGGGAACACCACAGGGAGTACAGGAGAGGGCTCAGAACGCACCCTTGTGGGGCCCCAGTGTTGAGGATCAGCGGGGTGGAAATGTTGTTGCCTACATAGATGGGCTTCACATGCAGAGACAGAGGGGCGCTGTTTCGCTCGCTCGGATGCTTTCTCCAGTGAGATACATTCAGCCTCAGGCAAACTACCTGCCCATTGATGGAACAGTAGTGGAGAGGGTAGTAAGTTTTAAGTTCCTCGGCGTACACATCACAGACAAACTGAATTGGTCCACCCACACAGACAGCATCGTGAAGAAGGCGCAGCAGCGCCTCTTCAACCTCAGGAGGCTGAAGAAATTCGGGCTTGTCACCAAAAGCACTCACAAACTTCTACAGATGCACAATTGAGAGCATCCTGTCAGGCTGTATCACCGCCTGGTACGGCAACTGCTCCACCCACAACCGTAAGGCTCTCCAGAGGGTAGTGAGGTCTGCACAACGCATCACCAGGGGCAAACTACCTGCCCTCCAGGACACCTACACCACCCGATGTCACAGGAAGGCCATAAAGATCATCAAGGACAACAACCACCCGAGCCACTGCCTGTTCACCCCACTATCATCCAGAAGGCGAGGTCAGTACAGGTGCTTCAAAGCTGGGACCGAGAGACTGAAAAACAGCTTCTATCTCAAGGCCATCAGACTGTTAAACAGCCACCACTAACATTGAGTGGCTGCTGCCAACACACTGACTCAACTCCAACCACTTTAATAATGGGAATTGATGGGAAATTGATGTAAAATATATCACTAGCCACTTTAAACAATGCTACCTAATATAATGTTTACATACCCTACATTATTCATCTCATATGTATATGTATATACTGTACTCTATATCATCTACTGCATCTTTATGTAATACATGTATCACTAGCCACTTTAACTATGCCACTTTGTTTACATACTCATCTCATATGTATATACTGCACTCAATACCATCTACTGTATCTTGCCTATGCCGCTCTGTACCATCACTCACTCATATATCTTTATGTACATATTCTTTATCCCCTTACACTTGTGTCTATAAGGTAGTAGTTTTGGAATTCTTAGCTAGATTACTTGTTGGTTATTACTGCATTGTCGGAACTAGAAGCACAAGCATTTCGCTACACTCGCATTAACATCTGCTAACCATGTGTATGTGACAAATAACATTTGATTTGATTTGATTTGAGTATGGCAATTTATTTCCTGGTTTGGCTTTCCAGGGATTTTATCAACGCACCATTACTGCTCAGGATCCAGTTAAATATCTCTCCCTGTAGCCAGTTAACTCCATAGAATGACTAGATACTCTGGACATATACGTTGCATACCCACTACAAGTAGCTCTTCACACTTGGCCAAGAGCGCACCCATGCACCAGAAGCATGGGGAAAATAGTCTATCTAACCTTCTTTTTTCAATACCCACACAACAGAGAAACACCTGCAGAGTTCTTTCGAATTTTTAGTGATCCAATTCTTCTCGAACGAAGGCTTTCTCAAGGAGTTGAGCAGTCCAGTTCTCCAACACACCCACAACGGTGTGTAAGAGCTGTACACTGTCTGCCTCTCTGTTTGTATAGGACAGTAGTCTGCGTGCTGATCTGTGTCTGGCAGCTAGAGTGCCTTCAGAAAGTATTCATACCCCTTGACTTATTTCACATTTTGCTTTGTTACAGCCTGAATTCAAAATGTATGAAATATTATTTTTCTCACCCATCTACACACATCTACCCATCTACACACCCCATAATGACAATATGAAAAGCATGTTTTTAGAAATGTTTGCACATTTATTGAAAATGAACTACAGAAATATCTCATTTACATAGGTATTCACACCGCTTACTAAATACTTTATAGAAGCAACTTTGGCAGCGATTACAGCTTTGAGTCTTTCCACACTTGCCCATTATTATTTTCGAAGTTCATCAAGCTCTGTTAAATTGGTTGTTGATCATTGCTAGACAACTATTTGCAGGTATTGCCATAGATTTTCAAATAGATTTAAGTAAAACATTTAACTCGGCCACTCAAGAACATTCACTGTCTTCTTGGTAAGTGTAGATTTGGCCTTGTGTTTTAGGTTATGGTCCTGCTGAAAGGTGAATTGATCTCCCAGTGTCTGGTGGAAAGCAGACTGGTTTTCCTCTAGGATTTTGCCTGTGCTTAGCTCCAATCTGTTTATTTTTTATCCTGGAGAAGTCCCTATCCCTTACCGATTACAAGCATACACATAACATGATGCACAAAAATGTAATTGCTTTGCCACATTTTTTGCAATATTAGTTTTATTATGTACAGGCTTCCTTCTTTTTACTCTGTTAATTATGATACTATTGTGAAGTAACTACTGTAGTGGTCAAAAATATTTTATATGTATATACATATAGAAATGTCCTTGTTTTTTTAAAGAAAAACTATTTTTTGTCCATTAAAATAACATAACATTTATCAGAAATACAGTGTAGACATTGATAATGTTGTAAATGACTATTATAGCTGGAAAAAGCTGACTTTTTAAATGGAATATCTACATAGGCGTACAGAGGCCCATTATCAGCAACCATCACTCCTGTGTTCCAATGGCAGGTTGTGTTAGCTAATCCAAGTTTATCACTTTAAAAGAGTAATTGATCATTAGTAAACCAAATTGCAATTATGTTAGCACAGATGAAAACTGTTGTGCTCATTTAAGAAGCAATAAAACTGGCCTTCTTTGGACTAGTTAAGTGTCTGGAGCATCAGCATTTGTGGGTTCGATTACAGGCTCAAAATGGCCAGAAACAAAGACTTTCTTCTGAAACTCGTCAGGCTATTCGTGTTCTGAGAAATGAAGGCTATTCCATGCGAGAAATTGCCAAGAAACTGAAGATCTTGTACAACGCTGTGTACTACTCCCTTCACAGAACAGTGCAAACTGGCCCTAACCAGAGTAGAAAAAGAAGTGGGAGGCCCCACAACTGAGCAAGAGGACAAGTACATGAGTGTCTAGTTTGAGAAACAGACGCCTCACAAGTCCTCAACTGGCAGTTCATAAAATAGTACCCGCAAAACACCAGTCTCAATGTCAACAGTGAAGAGGCGACTCCGGGATGCTGGCCTTCTAGGCAGAGTTCCTCTGTCCAGTGTCTGTGTTCTTTTTCCCATCTTAATCTTTTATTTTAATTTGCCACTCTGAAATATGGCATTTTCTTTGCAAATCTGCCTAGAAGGCCAGCATCCCGGAAAGGAAAGTTGCCATTGTTAATTCCAAGTTTCCTCAAGAATGCTACAGGTACTTCCAGGGAGTTTGTAAGCAGTACGTGTCAATGCGGTGGTATGACTCCAAGCCTCATGCTTATCACCTGTGGAAGGCGGGGCTTCCAGCGAGGCACGGATTTCATTGGCCTTGTCAGGCGTGATTGTAGTTCCTTCAACTGAAGTCGCTAGGGTGCGACTCCCCATAGTAATACCAAAGTTGACTTAAGTGAACTACACTACATGACCAAAAGTATGTGGAAATCAACACCTTTGCAGCCTGAATAGAGAATGTTTTATGTACGAACCAGTCCACATGGGATACCAGTTTTAGCCGGATGCATGCATTCCCTTTGAACAGTAAGATGAAATGAGTCAATATCGCCATGGGCTACATTTAGCGTAAATCATGCACTGATATTAGTGCAAGATATGTGCTGAAGTTTGAGGAAGTTTGAATTATGTGGGTGCGTCTCTAGTCAGGATTCCGGTCTTCTCACTAAAACTTCTGTAGCAAAGGTTACCTGTCGGTTGTTTTGCTCTACGACCCTCACAAGCTTCACGGGACTCGTCTGAAGTCGGTACCTCTGATGTGTCAACTTCTGTCTGTAGTGTCCGAACGGTTTGGGCTATAAACTAATCGAAAGCAGATAGTCTCACAAACACGTACATGCTCTACAACACTCACAAGACTCATCTGAAGGTAACCTGGTACCAGTTTTAAAAATGAATGGAAGTGTGGAGGTACTTTAGTGCCAACAAAAAAGCAGATAAATATGGCTAAAAAAAAGTATTATATCTCTCAGATTTAGGACAGACACTTCAAAACATACTTCCTTTCTAAATTGTTTTTATTATTATTATTATTAATATATATATTTGTTTAATTTCTGCATTTTTTATGATTATACAGATAACAGACAGAGCAGGTAGATGGCAGAACACACACGGATCCCCTACCAAATAAAACCCACCCCAACCCCCCCCCCATGCTCAAGTTCTCAAAGAGGGTGTCGAGTAAGGTAGCATTACCAGCGGATTCCGAAGTGTATAACTGTGAGTAAATGTTATGATCTCTAAATGATCAATACATTTGATACCCAGCTCGTCAGTTATCTCAGGTTTGGTTTGATTTGAGGTTCTCTGACGCAGCTGGTGTGCTTGCAATTTCCCTGATTTCTCTCCATGTTCATAATTTTTGTGTCGAGATTTATTAATTTGATTTTCAGCTTTGTCGAGTTGAAAGAAGATCAAACTCTGTCTGAAGTGTCAAATGTTGTTTTTCGTAAATCTACGGATGAATAGTGTGAATATGTCATATCCAAATTCCAAGATTTTATTTGTAGGTTCCCCTAGGCGTTGAACATTGCACTTCCTTAATCCTGCGCTGTACTAAATAATTTGGCCCCTTAGATAAGCCTTCGTTGATTCCCATTCTGCCGTAGGAGACATTCTAGGGGTTTGATTAAGCTCGAGAAATAGCTCAACTGACATGATAGAAAAGCATATAAGGTTTCCACTGATAGCAGTAGTGAGTTAAGCTGTCAAGGGCGATAATTAGAATGTGTATTTGGTAGAAGTAGTTTCATAGTAAGAGGAGAAGGATCCGAAATGACTTGGTAATCACACTCCGTGATAAGTGGCAGAAAAGTATTGTCTAGGAAAAAGTACTCTATACGTGAGAAGGTCTTATGAACTGGTGAGAAAAAATAATACTCCCTAAGCTGTGGGATTGCAGAAACCCCACGCATCAGATATGCCATATGTCTTAAGAAATAGCTGAATTGTGTTTACTGTGTTTGATGATGATGATACCTTAGAAGAGCTACGATCCAGACTGGGCGACAGTACACACATCATATCGCCACCAAGTATTTGGCGGTGTGTGTCCATATCTGTGAAGTATTTGGCGGTGTGTGTCCATATCTGTGAAGTATTCGGTGGTGTGTGTCCATATCTGTGAAGTATTTGGTGGTGTGTGTCCATATCTGTGAAGTATTTGGCGGTGTGTGTCCATATCTGTGAAGTATTTGGCGGTGTGTGTCCATATCTGTGAAGTATTCGGTGGTGTGTGTCCAATACATTTGTGAAGAATGAAATGTTATCCCAATTTGGTGCATAAATGTTAGCCAAGATACCAGGTGTATTATACAGTATTCCTACTAGAATAATGACACGGCCTGCTGAGTCTGACTCTACACTTGACATTTGGAACGGTATTTTTTAACTAATTAAAATGGCTGCTCCTCTAATTTTAGAATGAAAATTTTAATTATATGATTGGCCGATCCACCCTCCTTTAAAACGGCAGTAGTGAAAAGATATCCACACCTAATGTGTTTGTGGTGGGGAACTTTAAACCTATCGGGTAGAGAGCCCCACTGAAATAGTGAAAGATTTAAAACAAGTTGCGCAAAAATAAATAAATAAGAAATACTTATTTACAACCCAAAACTAGGCTGTTTTAAAAGAAAGAATAAAACATTTTATAAATCACATCTTACAGCAATACCACAAAGTTATCAGCAACGTCTTTAATGAAATTACGTGACCTAATAATAGAACTGTGCTTTATCTACCCTGGATACGAGTACCGTCGAGAAAAATA
Organism: Oncorhynchus tshawytscha; assembly: GCF_018296145.1. NCBI lineage: Eukaryota > Metazoa > Chordata > Actinopteri > Salmoniformes > Salmonidae > Oncorhynchus > Oncorhynchus tshawytscha. Next base: position 58,185,754 of record NC_056434.1, on the reverse strand, counting down.
GAAACGAGCAGCTTCATGGTAATAAAATGAAACATTAAAACAAAAGGACAATTAGCTCACCAGAACTAAGGCACTAACGTTGCCTAATAATAACAATATCAACTGACACCACTGGCAACACTATACAGTATCTACAAAAGAGAGACTGAGTCTGCAGAGGTAAACACATCCGTCCATTACCCTAATTGCCAAATAGGTGAACATTCAGCCATTTGCTTCATCTGACCACGGTAGAATGTTCTCCTTTAGGACGGCCATAGCCTTCGATGCCAGTGTATGTTACACAGAGCCGGGTAGGAAAAGTAAAAGTAAAATAAAAGTTGGGCAAAGTAACGCACGTCATTCAAAGGCTGCGTTTTCTAGTTCTTTAGCGGGTCAAAGCACAAAGAAACTATTAAATAAATACAATTGGCCTACTCCATGGGTTTGTCACTAGCGCCCCCCCCAAAACATACTTTTGACTTTACAATCTGTTTTACCATGTATGAATATTGAACGTGTTTCTATGGGCTAATGGCAGTTAGAACAAATTCATTGTTTTATCAAATAATCCCCCTACACAGGAAGAGAACATAAAATACTATTACTAGAGAGGCTGAAAGCTTGAAGCTGATTGGGTTACATTTACTCAGCTCTCCTCCAATTTGAGGGCAGAGGAACACAGGAAACAGGAAATAGCAGGGTGGCTTAGGTCACAAGGATAGCTGAATAAGAGGGTAATGTCTGGAAAGTACCTGGAAAAAAACAATGAAATAAGATGGCAACAACCAGGCATGAACACCAATTATCCATTAATATTTTGTTTGTAGCTGCTAAGTACTGATATAAAGAGTGATGAATTATCCTGGTTGTTATGTAGGAACATAAAGAACTATCAATAATAGAGGGTATACTTATTAAGAATGTACTTGGAACTTTCACTTATGCTTTATGTGGACCATCCTAAAAACGTCCCTTTTAGGTCTTTGCTTGTAGCTGCCTTTTGTCTTGTTTCCGATTACTTTCCTATCATTATACAGTTATTTCAGCACTGTACTTAAGTACATATTATGTACCTTATTTGTTACTTCATGCGTAGGCGTAGTTTCACCAGATTGTTTCAGTGTACCTATGGGGCCAAGACACTGTATTATAAAGCAACGCTCTGTTCCCCTGTAAATTACTATTAGATTCCTTACTACTTTCATCAGTTTGTGTGCCTTACTGTTTCTTCCTGGATAGTTTCCCCATAGTATCAGTGTACCTGCGGGGCCTTGAGACTGTATTCTAAAGCAATGCCCTGTTCCCGTTACCGTGTAAATTACTATGACCATTGTTTCAGTGTAGCTTACTTTCTGTACAGTTTCCCCATAGTTTCAGTGTACCTATGGGGTCTTGACACTGTATTCTAAAGCAATGCTCTGTTTCCCTGTTATTGTGTAAATTACTATTACTTTTTTATTTAAATGACTAGCAAATAGTTTCTACATAGCACAAGAAACACCAATAATCTACCCTGATAGTATAGGGTGCACGTATTTATTTTGCTTCGTGTAGCATACAATAAGTCATCAGTCCTCATAGCAAGAAAATAGCATTACCATAGAACTAAATGTGGCAATTTTTTTAATGAAACCAACAACTTTTTTGTTGGCTGTCTATGGCACTCCAAGACTGCCAGACTGTGGTTGGCGTTTCGGGCAGCGTCCAGTTTGTCCTTGTAGTTCTTGCTGATGTGAGGCCTCAGCATTTTTCTCTACTGTGTGGTGGAAGGAGGCAGAGAAAATTGGTTTGCTAGACAGGTTGAATTTACCACTCTGGGTCCTATGCTGGGCCATAGACTTCACCAGGGCTTCTACGAAGTACCATGAGTACTGCAACAAATAGGGACGACACACTTTACACATGAACTTAAACACACACACTCACATAAGGAACAAAGGCAGCAGTGATTTACTGTAATCAAATCAAGTTGATCAAATCAAAATGTTATTGGTCACATACACATATTTAGCAGATGATATTGCGGGTGTAGCGAAATGCTTGTAATCTGCATAATCAAAAATAATACTAGAAAGAAAGTAAAACAGAGTTCCTTACGCAGTTTGTTGCTGGTGAGGAAGTAAGTGGAGGGGTTGAGGTTGGCTGTCATGGCTTTAGCCAGCTCCTCATGGACACTCTGAGGGTTAGGGACCCCACTGGCTGAGTTCGGCTCTGGCTTGAACACAAACTGGAGAGAGACACCAGGGGCAGAGAGAGCCACGGTCACTTAAAAGCTCTCAATGATAAATATGAGATCAGCACGAGTGATGAGGTGGTATATGTCTATAGGTGTACGGCTAGTTTAGTGTAGAGATTGTACTGTACCTTCACATAGGACCTGAAGTGATGTTCCAGTCCCTACTCGTGAGCTACAATATGAACCATCACTCTGGAAACAGAGGAACAGCCAGTATTAATCTTAGCTTTCAACCTATTTAAAATATCAAGAAAAGTGTACAGTATTATATAGAGCCATTATTGCATGGAACTCTCTTCCATCTCATATTGCTCAAGTGAACAGCAAATCTGGTTTATAAAAAAAAAACAGATAAAGGAACACCTCACGGCACAGTGCCTCTCCCCTATTTAATCGAGATATTGTGTGTATGTATTGATATGTAGGCTACGTGTGCTGTTTTTACATTTATGTGCTGTATTTCTATCCTTGAGCTGTTTTTGTCTGTTAATGCTCTGTGATATGTCATGTTTCATGTTTTGTGTGGACCCCAGGAAGAGTAGATGCTGCTTTCACAACAGTTAATGGGGATCCTAATAAAATACAAAACATTTTTGTTGCTGTGTTGTTATAATTGCCAATGCCACTGTGTGCAGAATGCTTACTGGCATTTGAATATAGCACGGAAAGAAGAGATCCGGACACAATGTGGATACGGTAAATGTAGGTGTCGACACATAATGTGTTTGAAATTCCATGATCAGAACTACATGATCAGAATACAAAAACTGCATTAACTGTCAAGTCATGAAATGCTTTGAAAGGCTGGTCATGGCTGACACAACAGTGGTAGGCCTGATCACCGACAACGATGAGACAGCCTATAGGAAGGAGGTCAGAGAGCTTAACGTGGGGTGCAAGAACAACAACTGCTCCCTCAACATAATCAAGACAAAGGAGATGATTGTGGACTACAGGAAAAGGAGGACCGAGCACACCCCCATTCTCATCAACGGGGCTGTAGTGGAACAGGTTGAGAGCTTCAAGTTCCTTGGCGTCCACATCACCAACAAACTATCATTGTCCAAGCACACCAAGACAGTTGTGAAGAGGGCACAACAAAACCTATTCCCCATCAGGAGACAGAAAATATTTGGCATAGGGCCTCAGATCCTCAAAAGGTTTTACAATTGCACCATCGAGAGCATCCTGACGGGTTGCATCACTACCTGGTATGGCAACTGCTCGGCCTCCGACCTCAAGGTACTCCAGAGGGTAGAGCGCATGGCCCAGTACATCACCTGGGCCAAGCTTCCTGCCATCCAGGACCTCTACACCAGGCGGTGTCAGAGGAAGGCCCTAAGAATTGTCAAAGACTCCAGCCACCCTAGTCATAGACTGTTCTCCCTGCTACCGCACGGCAATCGGTACTGGAGCACCAAGTCTAGATCCAAGAGGCTTCTAGACAGCCCCCAAACCATAAGACTCCTGAACATCTAATCAAATGGCTACCCAGACTAATTGCATTGCCCCCCCCCAAGCTGCCGCTCCTTTCTGTTATTATCTATGCATAGTCACTTTAATAACTCCACCTACATCTACATATTACCTCGACACCAGTGCCTCTGTACATTGACCGGTACCCCCTGTATATGGCCCCGCTATTGTTATTTACTGCTGCTCTTTAACTATTTGTTATTTATATCTCTTACCCTTTTTTGGGGGGGTATTTTCTTAAAACTGCATTGTTGGTTGTTAAATGTTCAACCAGAGGGAAAACAACTCTGGACCACCTTTACTCCACACACAGAGATGCATACAAAGCTTTCCCTCGCCCTCTATTTGGCAAATCTGACCATAATTCTATCCTCCTGATTCCAACTTATAAGCAAAAATTAAAGCAGGAAGCACCAGTGACTCGATCAATAAAAAAGTGGTCAGATGAAACAGATGCTAAACTACAGGACTGTTTTGCTAGCACAGACTGGAATATATTCCGGGATTCCTCCAATGGCATTGAGGAGTACACCACATCAGTCATTGGCTTCATCAATAAGTGCATCAATGACGTTGTCCCCACAGTGACGTAATACCCCAACCAGAAGCCATGGATTACAGGCAGGCCTGATCACCGACCACGACGAGACAGTCTATAGGGAGGTCAGAGACCTGGCTGTGTTGTGTCAGGACAACAACCTCTCCCTCAACGTAACCAAGACTAAGGAGATGATTGTGGACTACAGGAAAAAGAGGACCAAGCACGCCCCCATTCTCATCGACGGGGCTGCAGTGGCGCAGGTTGAGAGCTTGAAGTTCCTTGGTGTCCACATCACCCACAAACTAACATGGTCCAAGCACACCAAGACAGTCGTGAAGACTACAGCCACCCTAGTCATAGGCTGGTCACTCTGCTACCGCACGGGAAGCGGTACCGGAACGCCAAGTCTAGGTCCAAGAGGCTTCTAAACAGCTTCTACCCCATGACATAAGACTCCTGAACATCTAATCAAATTGCTACCCAGACTATTTGCATTGCCCTCCCTCTTTTACACCGCTGCTACTCTCTGTTGTTATCATCGATGCATAGTCACTTTAATAACTCTACCTACATGTACATATTACCTCGACTAACCGGTACCCCCCGCACATTGACTCTGTACAGGTGCCCCGCTGTATATAGTCTCGCTATTGTTATTTTACTGCTGCTCTTTAATTACTCTTTACTTTTATTTCTTCTTATTATTATTATTATTACTTATTTTTTTACTGCATTGTTGGTTAGGGGCTTGTAGTAAGTAAACATTTCACCTGTTGTATTCGGCGCATGTGACAAATACAATTTGATTTGATTTGTCACAGACACACCCTTACTGATTTGGTGAGTAGTACAGACCTGTGTGTGGACACTCAGTAGGGACCAGGTGAGTTGACACCTAATAATGGCTTCCCTCCACCAACCCATTTAATCACTGGACCAGAATGCTGAAAAAAAAACATAGTATCTAAAGAACAAGGAAAACAGCTAAATCTTTATTGAGGCTGAGTAGAGACCAATACTGGTCGGGGGCAATGGGTTACATGGATGACATTTAAATGTGAATCACTCAGAATTCTATTATATTCCCTTCCCTTCTCTGTCCTACCCTTCCCCTCTCCTACCCTTACCTTGATGATGCCCTCGTGGATGCTGAGATATCCAGGCGGCAGGTTGGAAGCACAGTCTTAATCTGGGGGGGGTAATACACTGTTATAATATAAGAGATTCATATGTTTTAATAATACTCACTATGATTCTATTCGTGTGCAACACATTCTTCATACAGTAATGATACAGTAAAGACCCAATCATTGAATACCGAGTGCTTTGTCCATACATAAAGTACCTCTTCATAGACCTTTGCTGGTGATGTAAGACTGCAGCGAAGGCCTGCCTGGTGAAGAGGTCCACCTGGTCACCTGTAGATAGACTGGAACCATGACATAGAGACGACAGGGTTAATATAGATACACTGGAACAGAGACAGAGAATGGGGTCGTGTTCATGTACATATAGAAAAGGGGACAGTGTTTGCAGAGAGCAGCCAAACCCTTGTCAGGCTACCTGACCTGTCTCAGCTGGGGCTTGTTACCCTGACTTGTTAACCCCTAATTTCATACTTCAAAACATATTCTTCATAACAATGCCTTACGTTAGGTAGCCTATATAGCTTACAACCTGGTTTACCATTTATTCTTTAGATTATTTTGAACCATGGTCATAACATAGCCTGTGCGTCAATTGATCATTTGTACAGATCAAAGTCTTAACAGTATGATTACAATTAGCCTTTTATTTAACTTGTAACATTGCCTTTAACCCCAATGGTGGAACACGAGACAGAGGGAGGAAACAGAGACGGCATGCATGATCATTGACTAGAAAACAGCACATAAATCAAACAACGCACAACAAATGATTTGGCTAGCTAGCAAGTAAGCAGAGCACAGCTAAAAGCATTTCTTGCTTATTTTTATCAGATAATGTTCCAATTTCTTACCCTCACACCAGTCGGGAAAGAGTGTTTTGCCCTGCCAATACATTGTCCTCTTTCGTCCCTGAATGAAAACAGTTTGAAAAATATGATTTGTCATCAGCTGCCTAGCAAGATCACCAATTCAGGATTTTAAAACTGTGCATTCCTATATTATTGACACATTCCTGAATATACAATTAGTTGTTCATAGCGTAAAAATGACAAGATCACCTGGTAGCTAGCTTGGCAAGAGACCTGACTCTGCGTTATGTCCTAATGATTGAATTTAACCATCATATGAAAGATTAACATTTTAATGTAATTTGTTGAATAAATAAACATAATACTCACATTTCACAATGTTTATTCTTCTCAAAACATTTCTTCTTCTTCTATGGTATATGGTGATCGCACAATTTAATGTGCATCCCATCAACTACCGTGCGGGATGGAAACAGGATTCCTAAAAATGGAACAAACTAGCAAAAAACTAGCAAACTCCGAAAATTAATAAATAAACTAAACTAAACTGTCCGTCTGCACACACTTGAAACATTGCCAAATCCTTTACAATTCTTACACTGCAATGGTTTGGGGATGAAAGCTCTTACAGTGTATCTTACAAAACTAAGCTTCACATACGTGGGCCGGCAGACCTTTTTCTTATTTCTCCATTCACCCTGCGGGTCTGACGGCGGGCACCAACCACACTAGGAATTCTCTTCAGGTATTGAACCTGAACATCCGTCGTTACCCCTTACATTACTCCTTTGATGGGTGATCTACTCCGAAGTTTAAAACACAAAACTTCTATTGTCCGGATGTTATATATATATTTTACTTTTTACCCCTTTTTCTCCCCAATTTCGTGATATCCAATTGCTAGTGACAGTCTTGTCCCATCGCTGAAACTCCCGTACGGACTTGGGAGAGGCGAAAGTCGAGAGCCATGCGTCCTCCGAAACATAGCCCTGCCAAGCCACACTGCTTCTTGACACACTGCTCACTTAACCCGGAAGCCAGTCGCACCAATGTGTCGAAGGAAACACCGTACAACTGGCGACTGAAGTCAGCGTGCATGCTTCCGGCCCGCCACAGAAGTCTCTAAAGCAGTGGAACAAGGACAACCCGGCTGGCCGGCCAAACCCTCCCCTAACCCGGACGACGCTGGGCCAATTGCGCGCCGCCTCATGGGTCTCCCGGTCGCAGCTGGCTGCGGCACAGAACCAGGGTGTGTAGTGACGCCTCTAGCACTGCGATGCAGTGCTTTAGACCGCTGCGCCACTCAGGAGGCCCTGTTCAGATTATTTTAAGGCTCACTGCAATCTCTGTTCTTCATAAATACAATTCATCCAAATTAAACAATTCCAGATCACTCTGACAAACTCCACTTTTCCCAGTGCATACTTCACCATTTTCGACACCTCAAACGGGTCTCCCACATATGCACCCTTACTCAACAAAAGCATCCCAACAAGAAGCGATTCCTTATCATTCACACACATATCCTCCACTCCAATTTTAGAGTCCATTCAGAACATTCGTCTTCACCAACTTTATTTGATTAAATATGAAACTATTTGTGAAAAGATTAAATGTGATTTTGTGGCAACATGATGGAACCGCCCTCCAAGGCGAGTGCTTAAAAGGACTTGCTGAAGAATTAACATACAGACCAGAAAGCATGGAGCGGTGGCTACACGTTGAAATGGTTAAAAATTACATTATTGCAGCGCGGGCTGAAAACGTTGAAATGGTTGCAATTTAAATATAGACCAGCGTGACCAACAGCGTGAGCTGAACGTTACGAAATGTTTAGAAACTCTCCACGCGAGTGAAGAAGATAAAGACTACATCGGAACATTCAGTCTGCAGCTGTTTAAGTACTGTTAGTCTAGTAAACTCGACCCAAAGACCACCGCGTGTGTATATCTGAAGGATCCAGTCTAACGAACACTCAGAGACAAAGAAAGCCTACTACAACTACAAAAGACATTGTTACCTCTGGTGGACAAACCAGAGACTTCTGTCGAACGACTCCCCATAGACGGACCGGGCGATGTCAACAGAGAGCAACGTCAAAAACATACAAGCATAAATATAGACATTGCAATTATTTTCGAATGAGCAGTCATTCATGTGAAATGTATTCACATTCCCATGAGCATATTTTTCCAACTCTCTGTCTCTCCCACTCTTTCTGTCCCCACCCCTTTCACGGTGTAACAAGCCATCATATCGAGTTAGTCCACTAGGGACTTTTCATTGCATTATGTTAGAAATCAATTCAACTATTATACTGTTTGTGTATGTCTGTGATTATTTAGTTAGTAAATAAATAATTCAACCAATTTGTGCATCTCTGAATCACTATTTAGACTCGGGTTCCTGCAGATATCCAAGAATTTTACAATGTTAGAATGAGACTGATATGAGGAAATAATGATTAATGGATGACTGGTATGATAATGATATATTCTAATATATTCTTGAGTTAATCCGGGAAACAGTAACTCATAAAACAAACTTTTTCCATGGTGCCCCAAGTTACTAATGAGGTCATTGTTACATGATTCATTTTATAATGTATTAATTCAACACAGTTAATTGATTTGATAAAATAGCCATCAACACATTAATGGTAGTCATGTCATGACACTATCATGGTCCATACACACCAAGACAGTGAAGAGGGCACGACAATGCCTATTCCCCCTCAGGAGACTGAAAATGATTTGGCATGGGTCCTCAGATCCTCAAAACGCTCTACAGCTGCACCATCGAGAGCATCCTGACCGGTTGCATGGTATGGCAACTGCTCGGCAGCAGACCACAAGGCGCTACAGAGGGTACATCACCGGGACCAAGCTTCCTGCCATCCAGGACCTCTATACCAGGAGGTGTCAAAAGAAGTCCCTAAAAATTGTCAAAGACTCCAGCCACCCTAGTTATAGACTGTTCTCTCTGCTGCCGCATGGCAAGCACTACCGGAGCGCCAAGTCTAGCTCCAAAAGGTTCCTTAACAGCTTCTACCCCCAAAACATAAGACTGCTGAAAAGTTAAACAAATGGTTTCCTGGACTATTAGCATTGACCTAGACGTTTTATATTCTACTGCTACTCATTGTTTATTATCTATGCATTGTACATTTTCCCCTACCTACAGTGCATTTGGAAAGTATTCATGTATTCAATGTAGACTTTTTCTACATTTTGTTACATTTCAGTCTGATTCTAAAATAGATATTTTTATTTTATTTCCCCCTCATCAATCTACACACAACACCCCATAATTAGAAAGTTAAAACAGGTTTTTCTAAATGTTGGAACAGAAATACCTTATTTACAAAGTATTCAGACCCTTTGCTATGAGACTCGAAATTGAGCCCAGGTGCATCCTGTTTCCACTGATCATCCTTGAGATGTTTCTACAACTTGAGTCCACCTGTGGTAAACTCAAATGATTGGGCATGATTTGGAAAGGCACACACCTGTCTATTTAAGGTCCCACAGTTGACAGTGCATGTCAGAGCAAAAACCAAGCCATGAGGACGAAGGACTTGTCAGTAGAGCGCCGAGATAAGATTGTGTCGAGATCTGGGGAAGGGTACCAAAAAATGTCTGCATCCTTGAAGGTCCCCAGGAACACAGAGGCCTCCATCAATCTTAAATGTAAGAAGTTTGGAACCACCAAAACTCTTCCTAGAGCTGGCCTGACTGAGCAATCGGGCGAGAAGGGCCTTGGTCAGGGAGTTGACCAAGAACCCAATGGTCACTCTGACAGAGCTCCAGAGTTCCTCTGTGGAGATGGGAGAACCTTCCAGAAGGACAACCATCTCTGCAGTACTCTGCCAATCGGGCTTTTATGGTAGAGTGGCCAGACGGAAGCCACTCCTCAGTAAAAGGAACATGAGAGCCCGCTTGGAGTTTGCCAAAAGGCACCTCAAGGACTCAGACCATGAGAAACAAGATTCTCTGGTCTGATGAAACCAATATTTAACTTTTTGGCCTGAATGGCAAGCATCACATCTGAAGGAAACCTAGCACCATCCCTATGGTAAAGCATGATGGTGGCAGCATCATGCTGTGAGGATGTTTTTTAGCGGCATGGACTGGGAGACTAATCAGGATCGAGGGAAAGATGAAAGGAGCAAAGAACAGAGAGATCCTTGATGAAATCCTGCTCCAGATCTCCCAGGACCTCAGACTGGGGTGAAGGTTCACCTTCCAACAGGACAATGACCATAAGCACACAGCCAAGACTACGCAGGAGTGGCTTCGGGACAAGTCTCTGAATGTCCTTGAGTGGCCCAGCCAGAGCCCGGACATGAACCCGACAGAACATCTCTGGAGAGACCTGAAAATACCTGTGCAGCGACGCTCCCCATCCAACCTGACAGAGCTTGAGAGACTCTGCAGAGAAGAACGGGAGAAACTGCCCAAATACAGGTTTGCCAAGCTTGTAGCGTCATACCCAAGAAGACTCGAGGCTATAATTCCAGCCAAAGGTGCTTCAACAAAGTACTGAGTAAAGGGTCTGAATACTTATGTAAATAAGTTATTTACAGTGTTTTTTTATACATTTCTAAAAATCTGTCTAAAAATCTGTTTTGCTTTGTCATTATGGGCTATTGTGTGTAGACTCATGAGGGGAGAAAAAATATTTAATACATTTTAGAATAATAACAAAATGTGGAAAAAGACAAGGGGTCTGAATACTTTCCGAATGCACTGTACATGTACATGTTGCCTCAATTACCTTGACTAGCCTGTACCCCCGCACATTGACTCGGTACCGGTACCCCCTGGATATATCCTCGTTATTGTTATTTGTTGTGGAACTTTTTAATTTTTTTCACTTTAGTTTATTTAGTTAATATTTTCTTAACTCTTATTTCTCTTAACTGGATGACATGTAAGTTAACGACTTGTAAGTTAGCATTTCACAGTAAGGTCTACACTTGTTGTATTGTGCGCATGTGACAAATACAAATGGATTCATCACTCTTTATATCAATATTTAGCAGCAACAAACTAACTTTTAATGAGTAATTACCACGTTCTTACCTGGTTGTTTCTGACTTACGTCGCTGTTGTTTCCTGGTACTTTCCGGACGTTAAACTCTTATTTCAGCACTGTATACTAAAGTGCTACTCATAAATGTTATGTTGCATCTGTGTTCAGGCTATCCTGAATATGCCCAGTCAATCTGATTTAGTTAAATAAAAATATATCACTTTTTTTGTAGCGCTATCCAGGCTTATTCTTATCATTTAATTTCTGTACGCATAACCTTGACTTTCTCCTAAATCATGCCTATGAATGTCACTGGCAGACGTGTATGAAATTATGCACACATGCAGATCAAGTTCAGATTTGGCCCTGAGCGTGTACTACTTTACTACTGTACTGTATGTCCTGTTGAAGTGGAGAATAGAGAAAATGTCATTTTCTGAGGAGAATGATACCATGTTTCTGTGTAGACATGAATGTGTTTTAGGTTGTAGATTCTCTTAAAGGGTCCCTTACTTGTTGAGGGCATTCTTCAGGTACTGCTGCAGCCACTTGGTCTCGGGGTTGATACACACCTCCTTGTGGTTCTTCAGCTTGGCACTGCAAAGAGAAAATAGAGGGATAAGATTAATTGAGAAAGAAGAAAGAATGAGATTGATAGCTTCTGGTGCCCTGTTCCATTCCAGCACACTGGAATACCTAATTAATCACGCACATGCACACACACACACAAATACACAAACACACACACACACACAACACACACACACACACACACACACACACACACACACACACACACACACACACACACACACACACACACACACACACACACACACACACACACACACACAGATCTCATAATGTTGAGCAGTATCAGACCCTATCAGTTAGGAGTAAGAGGAAAGACAGGCCAATTATTTAGAGCTGCTATTAATGTTTTCCTGTTGAAAACAAAACTGCATCCAATTCCCAACCCCCCACACACACTATTTTTCATGATACGCTTCCTATGGATGTGTCTAATTATGTGTGCATGGCTTACAGAATAGACAATGAGAAGGCTATCAGAAGTGTGTGTGTGTCTGTGTGTGCGCCCCTCAGGGGCTCCGTTCACTGGCCGTCAGCTCCATGGGATTGATGGTGTGGAATGTCCAAAAAAGAAGGAGAGACCTGTCACCACTTTTAAAGGTCCTGGGAGTGTGTGTGTGTGTGTGTGTGTGTGTGTGTGTGTGTGTGTGTGTGTGTGTGTGTGTGTGTGTGTGTGTGTGTGTGTGTGTGAGAGAGAGAGAGCGATTGAGTGTGTATGCGTGTGTGTGTGGAAGAGAGAGCGAGAGAGTGTGTGTGTGTGTGTGTGTGTGAGAGAGAGAAGACAGAGCGAGAGTGTGTGTGTGAGAGAGTGTGTGTGTGCATTTGTGTGTGTGTGCGTGTGTGTGTGTGCGCCTCAGGAGCTCCTTTCACTGGCTGTCAGCTCCATGAGATTGATGGTGTGAAATGTCCGACCAGAAGGAGAGACCTGTCACCCCTTTTAGTGCATGATCTTGCCTATAACCGGTGCATGTTTGTGTTGGCGAGGTACTCACATCACTTGGAAGGGGCAGTTGGGTGTGTGTAGGAACTTCAGTTCTCGGATGTTGCGCTGGGGGACGGTGTTAACTGTAGAACGACACCAGCACCTCTCCATCATACTGATAGGCTTAGCTGAAGAGGGGGTAGAACAGAGAACATGAATATAATATACAGTATCATTAAGAGACAAGTGGAGAACATGAAAACCCCACCTCATTTTGTCAGAAACCAGGAGAGAACATAAGGCCAAGTGAAAAATACTGTCAGAGAGGAGCAAGGCCCCCACTGTCAAGTAGAACAGGAACAACTTTGATATTATCCTACACTGTAAGACTTTTCGGTAATTTCAACAGTAAAACACTGTAGAATGCACTGTAAAATACCTTAAATGTGTTTTACAGAATTGATGCTATATAATGCACTGCATTTTACAGTGTTATACAATAAAACTAAAAGCAACGTACCGTATTATTTATTTATAGTAAATTGAATACAGTACCCTACAGTATTTATGGAGCTCCTAAAACCTTTTAACCACTACTGGCGGCACGATATTGTTGTTTCTGGCTCATTAACATATTTTGAGATGTGCCTTGTAAGAGGCTCAATTTGTTGCACCCGTGAGTGCTGTACCAATTTAACTGATAAGTGGTAGTGTCCCCACAATTACATGTGTACAGGGGACAGATTGGAGTCTCAAACCTTTAATGGTTGAGTATTTGCCATGTCTTCGGTCTGTTTTGGCTTGTGCTCACTGCAAGTTTGGAAGCCTTTTAAACTCAGCTACTGCTCTGGTTAATCGTTGGGCATCATTTGAGTTTGGGCATCATAATCGTTGGGCATCATTTGAGACAGTTCATTATCATCACATTATAATTTTTTTAACATTTTCAATTTGACTTTGTTTTCACCAATCTAACTGCATAATAACAATGGTAAGCGTTTATTAGAAAAGTACATCTCTATGTAGCCTAGGCCTGTTCACAATACAGGTGATTGTATAATAAATAGGAGTGTGTGCATGCATGAACTTATTGAGCTTATTTTGGCTGATTTCATGGGGCTACAGATGACAAACAATGTGTTTCCTTTCCATTTGGGACTTATTTTATTGTAATGATCAACAACATTTGCATAGAAGTAGAACATTTTATAAAAGTCACCCTGTAAATGTGTTTTTTTCCCCTTTCTTTTTTTGGGGGGGGGAATTCTACAAACCTGTTTTTGTTTTGTCATTATGGGCTATTGTGTGTATATTGATGCAGGGTGGAAAAACAATTTAATCCATTTTAGAAGAAGGCTGTAATGTAACAAAATGTGGAGAAAGTCAAGGGGTCTGAATAGTTTCCGAATGCACTTTATATATATATGGTCAGTGCCAGTGCCAAATGTACTGTGTGCAGGGATACTGGAGTAGTTGAGTTAGATATGTACATCCTCAATTAGTTGGGGCGTTAATTCTACAAGGTGTCGAAAGTGTTGAACAGGGATGCTGGCCCATGTTGACTCCAATGCATCCCACAGTTGTGTCAAGTTGGCTGGATGTCCTTTGGGTGGTGGACCATTCTTGATACACACAGGAAACTGTTGAGCGTGAAAAACCCAGCAGCGTTGCAGTTCTTGGCACATTCAAACTGGTACACCTGGCACCTACTACCATACCCCGTTCAAAGGCACTTAAATATTTTGTCTTGCCCATTTACACTCTGAATGGCACACATACACAATCCATGTCTCAATTGTCTCAAGGCTTAAACATCCTTCTTTAACCTGTCTCTACGCTGATTGAAGTGAATTTAACAGGTGACATCAATAAGGGATCATAGCTTTCACCTGGATTCACTTGGTCAGTCTATGTTTTGGAAAGAGAACGTGTTCCTAATGTTTAGTACATTCAGTGTATATATATTCTGGACTCTGACATTACTCGTTCTAAAATTTCTATATTTTTTTCATTCTTTTCTTTTTGGATTTGTGTGTATTGTTAGGTAGTGCTGCACTGTTGGACTGAGGAATTTGCAGACGTTTACCATCTCCACTCCTGTAGGCTGTCTCGCCATTGTTGGTAATCAGGCCTACCACTGTTGTGTCGTCTGCAAACTTGATGATTGAGTTGGAGACTCAAGCAGTCATGGGTGAAAAAGGGTGTACAAGAGGGGCCTGAGCACGTGTTGCGGATCAGCGTAGAGAAGGTGTTGTTGCGTACCTTCACCACCTGGGGTTGGCCCGTCTGGAAGTTCAGGACCCAGTTGCAAAGGGCGGGCTCAGACCCAGGGCCCCGATCTTAGTGATGAGCTTGAAAGGCACTATGGAGAAGGTTAAGCTGTAGTTAATGAACAGCATTCTTGCATAGGTATTCCTCTTGTCCAGATGGTATAGGGCAGTGTGCAATGTGATGGTGATTGCGTCATCCGTGGATCTGTTGAGGCGGTATGCAGATTGTAGTGGGTCTAGGGTATTGTGTAAGGTGGAGGTGATATGAGCCTTAACTAGCCTCTCAAAGCACCTCTTGATGACATGATTTTAGTTCAATTACCTTCGCTATCTTGGGTACAGGAACAATGGTGGACACCTTGAAGCAAGTTGGGACAGCAGACTGGGATAGGGAGAGATAGAATATGACCGCAAACACTCCAGCCAGCTGGTCTGCACATGATCTGAGGACATGGCCAGGGATGTCGTCTGGGCCGGCAGCCTTGCGAGGGTTAACACGCTTAAATATCTTACTCAGGTTGGCCATGGAGAACGAGAGCTTGCAGGCCTCGTGCTCGCAGGCGGTGGCCTGCTTCGGCGGCACTGTGTTTTCCTCAAAATGGGCGAAGAAGGTGTTTAGCTTGTCTGGGAGCAAGGCGTCAGTGTCCGCAACGTTTAGAATCTGTTATTGTCTGGAATCCCTGCCACATACTTCTCGTGTCTGAGCTTAAGAATTTTGACTCCACTGTCTCTCTACTGACGTTTTGACTGTTTGATTGCCTTACCGAGGGCATAGCTGGACTGTTTGTACTCATCCATATGTTCCCAGTCAACTTTTTGTGAGAATGTTGCTATCTATCCATGGTTTTCTGTTAGGATAAGTTACAATCATCACAGTGGGAACAACATCATCTATGCACTTTCTAAATGAACTCTGTCACCGAGTCAGTGTATACGTACATTTTATTCTCAGATATGCGGTTTCCAGGTTGCATAAAGGTCAGTGTAGTTCCTTGAGAGATGTCATGGTGTCAGCATGAAACATACACCTCCACATTTTAAGGCAATCTCATTTCTGGTCGAAATGCTGGTGACTGATTGACTGATCTAATATCCCAAAGTTATAACAAAAAAATTTGAATAATATTCGCTAGGGATATTAAATCCAACGTGGATCCAGGCACAACTGTCTTCACCGGCATAACGAATGAGACGCCAAAATATCCAAACACCTTTTTGTCCAGCACTTGGACTGTAAATGCATCGCATGCGATATCACAACAGCTGTTGGTCACTTGACTGACATACAGCCTTCCTGGATCAGATAACGATGTGTGAAAATATCACGGCGTAACTAATCACCTGGACACCAAATGCGCATCCAACAAGTATTACACTAATTATTGAAGAACCACGTTAAGAACAGTTTTTATTTAGGTTTTAAGCATCAAGGTAAAGTGACTCTTTTGCTTTTAAGCATTCCATTTTTAAATAATTTGGAAATTTATTAGGGTTGTTTCCCCCCCCATAACATAAGGAGACATGAAATGTTACCTCCGACAGCTAGATCTAGGATTCTTACAGGGTTTGAGTTATTGTAAAATATAACCATTAATGCTTAATATATGATATATCGACAACTGACACTTTTTATGCCACACGATTGTAAACAAATCCGTCAAGACACCAACCATAATAAAGGGTTAAACACAGGTTTTTAAATCAACTTGTTAATTTTTATGACTATAGCTTATATCTTAATGTAATTACATGAAAAAAATTGGCAGATTATTGGTGGTCCAGTGTAGGAAATCCTCAATGGAAACCATGTTTATAAATAGACCCGCATGCACGCACTGCTGGAGTTGTCGTGCCCTTGTGGTGTTGCTTTACGCACAACGAGTAGACTATAAATGCTTTATAAATGCCAAGGCTACTTGTTATTGCTGCTCATGGGGAATATGGCACTAAAGATAAATTCAAAAGGGCCATTCATTTGAACAGTTTATTTGAAAATAAAATTATTTTCATATGCTATTTGAAAGTGAATGTGGAACTAGCCAATGAATCATCCAAATAAAGCATGTTTAACCGTAAGCACTCTTTCAATGATTTTAAACTAGATGTAATAAATAACATAAAATAGTTGACATTCTATTATTAATTGCACCACGTGATCAGGAAAAAAATAATTGTGCTAGGGCCACTACAAATCAAATACATGCTAGGGTGTCTAATAAAAATGCATATTTTGACCAATTGGTAAATCATGTTAATTTTGTAGATAAAAGTGATTTGACTTTTTGCAATTGCATTTATTATTGGCGCACGAGCGTGTTTGTCTGTGTGCGCCATCGCGCGCATGTTCATTTTGTCCACTCACATCAGACAGATCAGGACACGCAGGTTGAAATATCAAAACAAACTCTAAACCAACTATATTAATTCGGGGACAGGGCAAAAAGCATAAAACATGTATGGCAATTTAGCTAGCTAACTTGTTGTTGCTAGCTAATTTCTCCTGGGATATAAACATTGGGTTGTTATTTTACCTGAAATGCACAAGGTCCTCTACTCCGACAATTAATCCACAGATAAATGGGTGAACCGAGTTTGTTTCTAGTAATCTTTCCTCCTTCAGACTTCTTCTTCTCCTTTGGACTTTATATGGTGGTTGGCAACCAACTTTAAAAGGTGCATTACCACAACCGACTGGAGTGTGGACCTCAGTTCATCTTTCAATTACCTATGTGGGTATATGCTCCTAAAAACCAATGAGGAGATGGCACATGGGTATATGCTCCTAAAAACCAATGAGGAGATGGGAGAGGCAGGACTTGAGGCACATCGAGCATCACAAATAGTTATATTTTAGAGCATGGCCACGCTGACGTGCAGGAGCAGTGTGGGTGCAATGACTGAATAACATGTATGTACATTTATTTTTGCAATGCTCACGCTGGTCAGCATGTAATTTGTGGTAACAACAAGAGGCAACATGAGGCAAATGTATTCAATCATTTGAAGAAGAATAACCATCCCCTACATTAAGAAGATTGCATGGTATAAAAAAAAAACGCCAGACAGCAGCAAAGTCCCTCTGCCACGACCAACCACCTGCCTTAAACAAGCATTGATTGCAAATGCGTTTTCAAGTGTAAGGTAGGGAGAAACATCCGATAGACATTTAGAAATCACAGAGGTTAATACCTATCACATAGCCAAAGACATGGTCCTTATTACACAGTCTGCAAAGAGGGCGTCAAAAGAATGATAAACAAGCTGGACAGGAGATACAAGATTCCATCTTGGACATATTTCTCCCAAGTAGCTATCCCAACAATGTACAATAAAATGAAGGGTGAAGTTGAAATATGTCCCGTTAAATAACTGGACCAGATTCCAATGTTTTGGACAGAGGCTGCATCTTGAAATTGGTAGGCTCCGTGTTAAATGTTTGTAAGGCACTTTGACTTAAAATGTCAATTATAATGATTGAAATTACATAATTACACAATCATAAGCTTCCTATTGCATCTGCAGCCTATGGCTGCCTGAATAAATAATTCACTTAGGTTATTTAAGATCTCATAATGGTAAAATAGGAAATAGGAACTCATAATGTTATTCATTCATTAATGAACAACTGCTGCGCTTATAGCACTCTATATTTTGATGATCAAGTTAAAAATGTATGTTTGTTAGTATGTAAGTATAATAATTCTATATATTATCATATGTAGCCTATAACAATGTTAGAAATTATTTGTTTAATTTGGTTGTGTATAGCACAGTTAGCACAGCATGTATTCATTCATATGATCTAATTTTAGAAGTGATGTTCTCTACCCTGACACTTGTCTGAAGGAATTACAACATTTTCACACAAGTTTTTGAAAATCCCAATTCATAATCGCAATTGCGATATCTGGCCAAAAAAAAATCGTAATTACATATTTTGTCCAATCGTGGAGCCCTAGCTGGAGGCTGTGCGAGAATAAAGGCTACTTGGCAGGCTTACTTTCCTGTTAAATTTGTCCTTTTTTTCTAGAATCCGCAGGACATAAAACAATATAGAGGCAAGATAGATATCGATTTTGAGACATGACATGTAGTATTTTCATATTTTAGTATATACATTTCATATTAATGCGAAATTCCTGTTCTTTTTTGAAGATCTCCCACAAAAACAAGCATATCTCTGTGAAATGTCAACGGAGCATTGAGCGTACAGCAAGCTTTTTATTTTCAAAGACTTCAAATACATTTAGTTCAGCTCATGTCATGCTAATTTAGATTTTTTTGCGACACGTGAAACTTTGAAGACAACCACCACAACACGTAAGAAGTTGCTGTAATAAAGTTGCACGGTTGTAATATGTTACGAAATCCGACTTTTTGGGATACACTGTTAATGCAATGTTAGAGAAAGACCACACTGAACTATTCAGAACACGAATAACCATATTTGTATATGTAAAATGTATTTTATAACATAAGGAACATTTCATTACCAAAGCGCGTTTGTGAACACCCCCATAACATGCATTATCGAATTCGATGTAGCTCAAGCATGGTGTAAAACTAGGCAGACCGATTGAACAACGTATTATTATTATTATTATGAGTGACAAATTTAGCAGAAATCAGCAGCTGCACGTCTCACTAAAACAGCCGCAGAACATGGACACACACAGAACCGCCCTGCGGGGCTATAGAAAACCTCCACACAATGCTTTATTTGAATAACGAATAACAGATATCATAGCTAAACTCATCCAAAGTAGCCTACCTTGTGCGAAAGGAACGTATGTCGCCACAGCAAGCACAGACATAACCGCCAAGAGTTTCAAATCCATGATTTACGATAACGATACCGGTAATCCGTTCAGTGTAGAGTCCAGAGCACACTGTGACAGTGGGCGAGTGTGTCGGATTGTTGCATTTATGTATGGTGCAATGGGGACAACGGGAAAGTGGGAGTGTCTGACGATGAACAAATTAAGTGGAAATGAATGTGGATTTGATATATGACCCCCTGAAAACCGAGTTTCCTCTAGATCTCTGGATCTAAATCAAAGTGGTACGGAAATCTGGGCAAACTTCCTCTGCCTTAACCTCAGGCTGGTGGCATGATGGCAAATTCTGTATCTTTGACTTTGGGAACTGGAATTGATAGTGTTTAGTGGGACAGTGCATTTGTTAAGCCTAGTGGGATACGGAGAATAAAAAAAGTGACTCAAAAATTAGCTATGCATTCTGCTCTGACTTTTATATGGTTGCTGCGTTCAGAGCAATGGCAGGATTAATTTGTACACGTTTATATTTGGTCACGGTGTGTTAACTTCTCCCAGAGGCCTGCATCACCCCAATTTAACTAACATACAAAACATGGAGATGGAAAACACACCAAGCCCCAGACTTATATTACAACACGTGTGCCAGTGAATAGACAGAGAATATATAGTAACCACAGAAAGAACACATGATCATGTTAGAAAGGAAATATCTGGGCTATTCTCAGTTTAAGTGAATCCCTAAACAATTGTCTTTACCTCAGCCTGGAACTACTTCCAGTTAGGATTGAGGTGAGAATGTGTGTGTTTCTTGTGTTGTGTTTGGAGGTGTTTTATTAGTGAGTTTAACAGGATGCAGATGTGAAGTCCACTTCCAGACATTTGGCTTTAGCCCACCAGAGCAAGTGTGTGTGTGTGTGTGTGTGTGTGTGTGTATCTTTGTGTGTGTGTGTGTGTGTGTGTGTGTGTGTGTGTGTGTGTGTGTGTGTGTGTGTGTGTGTGTGTGTGTGTGTGTGTGTGTGTGTGTGTGTGTGTGTGTGTGCGCGCGCGCGCGCGTGCACATGTATTTGTGTGTTTGAGTTCCCTTAACCCCAGAACTCTCAGTGGTACCATGGAGACAACAGTATGTACAGTGTGTGAGTGTGGAGGGTCAGAAAGGAAACACTATGTTTTAGTTTAACCATTTATTAGAAAAATATTACAATACATGCAATACATTAGTCTTGGCATTAGGCTCTGCTCTTTCGTGCATCATAACTCCAGGCAGTGAGCAAGGTACGCTGTACAAATCCCCCTGACCAAAACTAAAGCAGAGACCAAACAGGTGAAGGCTGGGGTGGGTGGTGGGAAGCAGAAAACAGACATGCATGATGAGTAGCGCATGTCACAGCAATATCATGTCACCAGGAACACCAGCGCATAGCTTGCGCACGGTAGCCATTAGGGAATGTGTGTGCAGAACCTGATTGACTAAATAGTCTGCAATAGTGATGAATGATGATGGTGATGAAGAGTGATGATGAGTGGTAGAGTGATTAATCTAATTGCTCCAAAATCAGCTGATGCCAATACTCGGGTTTCCTGTCTGAATCGGCACTAGATTTTTTGGGGCTGTGAAATTGAACCAGGGAGGCCATGGAGTGCTGTGTACACTGAGATCTGAATACAGAGAGAGCAATATCACGCATTCTCATGTTGACTTATCTCACACAGATGGACACTGAGCGAGAGAGAGGGGGAGAGAGTATGTCTTTTTAATGTGCGTTTGTCTGTGAGTGGAGACGGAAAGGCGGAAAGGCGAGAGCTGAGCAAGAGGGACTGTGATATGTGTGAAAGCCAGTGGGTGCAGTGCGTGTGCGGTGTAAAGTGTGAAGATGCTGTGTGTGCAGTTAGTGTGATGTGTGTGTGATGTCTTTGTGGTTTGACCACTTTTTAGTTTTTATGTCTGACCACTGATGAAACAGTCATTGGAGGAGCAATTGATGGCTTCTAACTAGACCTGAACACTTCTGTGATGTCAGATAGGGGCTTGCCATTATCTGTCCTGAGTCCATGGGCTGTTGTTGTGTCTCTTTGGAGTGACAGTGTTTATCATATAATGACTAGTGTCTGTTAGTGACCTAACGTCTCTCTCTAAATACATTAACGTGTATTGTCATTCTAAGCAAATTCGTAAATTTAAGCACACACACTGGAGGTCGACCGAATAATCGGAATGGCTGATTAATTAGGGCCATTTAAAGTTTTCATAACAATCAGAAATCTGTATTTTTGGGCGCCGATTTGCCGATAAATTATTATTTTGTATACCTTTATTTAACTAGGCAATTCTACCTTTATTTAACTAGGCAATTCTACCTTTATTTAACTAGGCAATTCTACCTTTATTTAACTAGGCAAGTCAGTTAAGAACACTGTTACTCACACCTCTATGAAGAAGGAACACAACACCCTGCTACAACTAAACTCTCCGTGAAGTGAAAAAGGTATGGACTGTAGGTGCAAGTAAGAATGACAACAGGCAGAATGTGGCACCGTTTACAAGGACTTTATTCCTTTACACGGTAATATGGGGAAAAGGGGCTGGACGGAACCAAAGCAAAGAAAGTAAATCTCAAAGCCCCCCCCCTCCCCTCCTATCTTACCTGCCTACCGACTACTTACCTAATTTAGCACCACCTGGTGCCCTAACCAAAATACAGGGGGTGGTCCGCCCAGGTCTTACCTATTGTGCATAGACAATGAATATACTACGGGTATATGTATGCCCGCGGGCCTCTTGCCTAAGCACTCCCTAGGTGCCTTCCCCTTCCCCCCTGGGAACAAATGAAACAGAATATTAAACAATTTCAAACAAACAAACTAAGAAACAAAGGACATCAAATAAGCTCTATCTGAGCAACAAACTCACAGAACATACCACTTCCCAGCAATGAACTCCCAGCAAAATCAACCTCTAGCAAAATCTCTCTGCAATGACCTCCCAGCAAATCAACCTCTAGCAAAAACTCTCTAGCAAAAACTCTAGCAAAAACTCTCTAGCAAAAACTCTCTAGCAAAAACTCTCTAGCAAAAACTCTCTAGCAAAAACTCTCTAGCAAAAACTCTCTATCACAAAATCTCTCTATCACAAACAATCTCTCTATCACAAACAATCTCTCTATCACAAACAATCTCTCTATCACAAACAATCTCTCTATCACAAACAATCTCTCTATCACAAACAATCTCTCTATCACAAACAATCTCTCTATCACAAACAATCTCTCTGCAATGACCTCCCAGAAAATCTCTCCCTCCTGAACAGAACACTGGCTTTTATATAGCTTCTGAAGGAATGGGTAATTGGAGACAGCTGTGTCTTGACGAGGGGGCGGGGTCGGCACTCCAATTAGCCCTGGAGTCGGCCAATCAGCTGCTTGAGGGATTTCAGGAAGCCATTTCCTGAAATAAACACATGCAAATACACAAACTACAACACATAATCTGGGGAACGTAACAAACACATTCTTATTTTCAATGACGGCCTAGGAACGGTGGGTTAACTGTCTCGTTCAGGGGCAGAACGACAGATTTTCACCTTGTCAGCTCGGGGATCCAATCTTGCAACCTTACAGTTAACTAGTCCAACGCAATAATGACCTGCCTCTCTCTCGTTGCACTCCACAAGGAGACTGCCTGTTACGCAAATGCAGTAAGCCAAGGTAAGTTGCTAGCTAGCATTAAACTTATCTTTTAAAAAACAATCAATCATAATCACTAGTTTCCTACACATGGTTGATGATATTACTAGATATTATCTAGCGTGTCCTGCGTTGCATATAATCTGACTAAGCATACAAGCATACAAATATCTAAATATCTGACTGAGCGGTGGTAGGCAGAAGCAGGCGTGTAAACATTCATTCAAACAGCACTTTTGTGCGTTTTGCCAGCAGCTCTTTGTTGTGCGTCAAGCATTGCGCTATTTATGACTTATCAACTCCTGAGATGAGGCTGGTGTAACCGAGGTGAAATGGCTAGCTAGTTAGAGCGCGCTAATAGTGTTTCAAACGTCACTCGCTCTGAGCCTTCTAGTAATTGTTCCCCTTGCTCTGCATGGGTAACGCTGATTCGATGGTGGCTGTTGTCGTTGTGTTGCTGGTTCGAGCCCAGGGAGGAGCGAGGAGAGGGACGGAAGCTATACTGTTACACTGTCAATACTAAAGTGCCTATAAGAACATCCAATAGTCAAAGGTTAATGAAATACAAATGGTATAGAGGCAAATAGTCCTATAATTCCTATAATAACTATAACCTAAAACTTCTTACCTGGGAATATTGAACACTCATGTTAAAAGGAACCACCAGCTTTCATATGTTCTCATGTTCTGAGCAAGGAACTGAAACATCAGCTTTCTTACATAGCACATATTGCACTTTTACTTTCTTCTCCAACACTTTGTTTTTGCATTATTTAAACCAAATTGAACATGTTTCATTATTTACTTGAGGCTAAATTGATTTTATTGATGTATTATATTAAGTTAAAATAAGTGTTCATTCAGTATTGTTGTAATTGTCATTATTACAAATAAATAAATAATAAAATCGTCTGATTAATCGGTATCGGCTTTTTTGGTCCCCCAATAATCATTATCGGTATCGGCGTTGAACAATCATAATCGGTCGACCTCTAACACACACACACTAAGCTAAGCTAAGCTAACACATTCCACTCAACCCAATGCAGCTGGTTCTGAACTCTAAAACCTTGACATGTTCATTAAATTATGAGGAGGAAATATGAAAACATTTCCCAATGGCACATCTAAATCTTTCAACATCTTCCAAGCAATTAGAATTTATTGTAATCCTAAAGGTGAATGGACTTCTGTTTAAATGTATTTGGTATTTGGTATAAGTTACATTATCAACTTTGGCACTGTCTCCTAACTCAACTGTTACAGAGCATTCTTTCTGTGCTGTAACTAGAGGTATAATTACTTCTCAAAACAAAACATTCAGTAGGGTGTCTAATACAAAATGCATATTTTGACCAGTGGGTGTTGATACTCCTCTACGAAAACAAATGGTCCAAACCTCATGTCTCTATCATAATCTGTTCAAAAGTTATTGAAGTTTTTACACTTGTAGTGTGGCCAACATTAGGATGACTAAAACAGAGAAAGGGACAGATTTTTTTCTTCTTCAAAAATCAGGAAAATAGCATTACGTCAGCTTGGCTTGATTCTGTGAGAGAATAAAGGCTAACTGACATGCTCACCGTTGAACTCATCTTTCACCATGTCTGGTAGAATTACCAAGTTTTGAAAATCGCAATTCCTAATCGCAATTGCAATATCTGGACAAACATTCGCAATTAGATATTTTGTCCAAATATCTGGAGGACGTAAGACAATATTGAGGTAAGATAGATATCGATTTTGAGATGTAGTATTTCCATATTTTAGTATACGCTATTCATAGTAATACGAAAGTCCTGTCCTTTTTCGAAGATTTTTCCACAAATACAAGTGTATCTATGTGAAATGTCAACAGAGCACTGTGCATACCGCAATATTTTTATTTTCAAAGTATTTTAAATTTAACTCAGCTCATGTCATTTTAGTTTTGGTTTTTGCGACCCGCGGAAACAACTTTGCAGAAGGCCGCTACAACATGTAAAATCCTCAAAAGTCGTGCGAGAAAGCAGCACCGCTCTGTTAACTAAACTCTGTAATTATTATTGGATGTATTAGATTACGAAATTCAGAATTTTTTTATATAATGTTTATGATATGTTACCGATTCAGAACTTGAAGAATCATATTTGTCTTGGTAAAATGTATTTTATAGCATAAGAAAGTGAAATGTCATCGCCTCTCTGGGCAGAGTGGGTGGATACCCGACCCGATGCCAGGAAATCATGCTGGCATTGTCTAATGTGACACAAGTGTCACACACACACCCTGATGTGAGACTAGTGCCCTAAGGTTCTGTGAGAATGTTGATAGAGGTTTACAAATGATGCGTTCACACAGGTTGGCACAAGATGTGTACATCAGTCAGTGCCGTGTCTCTGGTAGTTAGCCAGGTTCACCAGAAGCTTACATAAAACAAGCTTTTCGGAACAGTAGAGAGAGATGAACAGATGACGGGAGAAGAGGAAAAGGAGAGAGTGATGAAAGATGGAACAAGAGCTCATCATTAAACTTGTAAACTCATGGACAGGATATATTTGTACGTATTTGTATTACTAGCGAGGACAGATGTTTCAATGAGGTGTGTGTGTGCGTGTGTTTGTGTGGGTATGCGTGTGCGTATCTGCACGTGTTTGCCACACTGTGCTTAACTCTGAGCAGATGAGTAACGCTACAGGTCTGTGTTTTATCTGCACCACGTGTCACTGTCTAGAGATCAGGGTGTGTGTTTGATGGGGTGTCAGTGTGTCTTGCGGTCGGTATGTGTGTTCTGTGGTATTTCTCACTCCAGGGGTCCAACTCTTCCTCTTAGTGTGAGTCGTTATTTACGGTGCTTTCAAATTACATGACAGACACATCTCCTTTGAGTGTGTGTGTGTGTGTGTGTGTGGATTGTTTAACTATACTTGTGTGGACCAGAACAAAATTTTGACCAACTGGGGACATTTTGTTAGTTCCCATGTAAAAGTTTTGCTTCCATCCCTCTTCTCGCCCCTACCTGGGCTCGAACCAGGGACCCTCTACACACATCGACAACAGTCACCCTCGAAGCACCGTTACCCATCACTCCACAAAAGCCACAGCTCTTGCAGAGCAAGGGGAACAACTACTTCAAGGTCTCGGAGCGAGTGACGTCACCAATTGAAACGTTATTAGCGCTTAACCCGCTAACTAACAAGCCATTTGACACCGGTTACACCCACAATTTCAAATGCTATTTCTAGGGGGTTTAGGGTTAAGATCAGAATTAGGGTTAGGAGCTAGGCTTAGGTTTAGGGTTATGGTTGAAGTTAGGTTTTGGGGTTAAGGTTAGGGTTAGAGTTAGGATTAGGGAAAATAGGATTTTGAATGGGACTGAATTATGTGTCCCCACAAGTTTATGTATACAAGAGTGTGTGTTGTGTGTGTGTGTGTGTGTGTGTGTGTGTGTGTGTGTGTGTGTGTGTGTGTGTGTGTGTGTGTGTGTGTGTGTGTGTGTGTGTGTGTGTGTGTGTGTGTGTGTGTGTGTGTGTGTGTGTGTGTGCATCAGATGGAAGTAAATCTCTGTATGTTTGACAGCGGGGCAGAGGTACAGCATCTGTCATGTCTTTGAAGAAAACTGTAACAAATGACTTAGCAGACACACACACACAGATTTACTGCCCTCTTGTAGCTTAAACACTGCCAACCAATCGTTAATCGACAGACAAATGACACACACACACACACAGACACCCCCCCACACACACACACACATCAAACAGACATGTGGATTCCTTGTATTTCATCTCAGAAATGACTACTTCGCCTAAATATTTGAAACATCCATTGAGGTCAATCTTACCACACGCACTTCATATCACATCAAAACGTTCTGTATTTCCTGACAAATAAAGAGAGAATGTCTCATGCTTAACCATTTCAAACCATTCCTTATCATACCTGTCTGTATTTTCTTAATTAAAGTGCCCATGTGATTCAGATGACTGATTTATGGATGACTGCACATAATGTAGCAGGGAGGCCAGTTTCCATAGAGCAGCCCTGTGTTAGGGAGCACTCAGGCAACTGGCCCAGTGGGGGCTCTTACAGGGCTCCATAGTGGCTCTGCTGTGTCTTTGTCTCTCTTCCTCTCTGCATCCTCTGGAAAGTAATGCGACCTAACCTTACAGAACAATACACAAACACACGCACCACCATATGGACCACCACTACAGTGGTCAAAGGCATTGTTTAGGCTCAGTAAGTGTTGCAGCGGTATGACAGGACCCTCGTGTTCTGGTGTTTACTGTGGCACGGGAACACAACCTTGTGTTTATCAGCTGTTGCTCTGATGTGACTGTAGTAGACACCGAAAGTGAATCTTTCATGACGCGTTAGTTAAACTGGTATTACCGTGTTTTCTCAATTCCTGTTGAAAGAAAGTTCATATCTAAACAATGATGCAAATGTTGAAATGTGTGTCCTTTCATTTTCCGATGTTTCACAGCTACTCTGCCTTTTGGCTAATTGTTACTCAGTCTGTGTGGGTTGTTTGCCTGTCGCTTGTTGTTTTGTTGAAATCTATCTGGTAAAGAATGATTTATATGTGCAGTAAAGGAGTCTGGCAGAGAGCGACAGTAGTGTTCTTCTCAGGAAGACCATCGTGTGTGAGAGTTTTCTTTTTCATGATTATATGCATCTGGAAGAATGGAGAGTTTTTTGGTGAACTTCCAATATATTTGTAATAACAGACGTAGGGACATTACAAACACACACACACTTGCATGCATCCACACACACACACACACACACACACACAAACACACATTCTCCCACTCAAGCATGAATAAACAAACTGCTAAGACAGAAGTTTATTTTGTCACTGAAACTTAAAACCTCGACACAAACAATAGAAAACAATCGCTCTCTCGCTCTCCCAATCTTAATCAGATTAGCCCTAAGCAGACAGAAAGTGAGTGGAGGTAGATTCCCTCCTCATGACTCCTAGCTGGTCTGAGATCCGCAGTAACCAGCTCCCTCCTCCGGCTTATTGGGAGGTTTAATCTGATTGACATGTTCATGATTTGGGATTTGATCAGAGACCTCAGAAAGACAAACTAGCTGTGCGGACTATATTGCTGAGTCTGACACATTATTTTTAAGAATCTATTCATAAGATGGCGTGTAATAGTGTATAATAAGGCCAGCCGACGACTGGTGTATTGTGTAACCAAATCTGTTGTATATTTTTTCCAACTTCTACATGATTTGTAATATTCAGATATGCCAGATATTCTTGGTTTTTCTCCACAATGTAGAAATGGGGGAGTAACCTACTGTAACCAAACTCTCCACTGTATTATCCTCTATTTGCTATATCGCGTTGCATTGCCTATGAGTGTACTATATTATATTGGACAGTTATTTTATTTTTATTGAGGTTTACATCCCTATTGCCCATCTTTGTCCCCTATCTGACGCTCAGTTCTTCCCTACAGCCACAACAACATCACAGCTGCCTTTGCTTTACTGCGTGAACAGGGTTCAAGTCACCATTAAACACTTAAAGAGCCTTTAAACTGAACCACATAAACCCAGAATGACAGGTGCTTCATACTCAGGACAGCAGCTGTCAGTCTTTCCCACAGCTGTTAGGACTGGGGTTGAGGATGCATGTTGTTATTTGTAGTGTGATTGACTTTGTATCAAACCTGAATCGTTGGCACGATTTGAAACGATGTTAAGCCATTGAGCTAAAACCTTGGCATGGAAGCTAACACAAGTCTTGAGGTCTCAGGCAAGGTTAGTTCAACACATGGATTAGTTTTCTTTTTACACTGATCGGCACTTTTTATTTACATAATGTTTCCGCCATCATTTCCTATGACGGAAAACAGCTTCTGGACATCAGAACAGCTATCACTAACCTCGATTTGGATGAACATGTCTACTTCAAAGAGTTGGGAGCTCTGGATGTTATCCTTACTCTGGACCCGGCCCGAATCCCCGCGACTCAAAAGAGGAAGCGGCGGCGAAAGAGGCAGACGAGCCGGCATCCTGACGACACTACGTCGGCAAGCAAATAGACCGCCTTTGCCCTCTGTTTTATTGATGAATGTGCAATCACTGGATAACCAACTGGATTGAGCTCTGTTTGAGACTCTCCTATCGTCTAGGAGCAACAACGGCTCAGCCACGAAGTGTTTAGGCCACACAAGCTCACAGAAAGGGGCCGCAGAGTGCAGAAGCATGTCGCGCGTAAAAATCGCCTGTCCTCGGTTCCAACGCCCAATTTTTCAGTTTTAGATTTGTTAAAAAAGTTTGAAATATCCAATAAATGTCGTTCCACTTCATGATTGTGTCCCACTTGTTGTTGATTCTTCACAAAAAAATACAGTTTTATATCTTTATGTTTGAAGCCTGAAATGTGGCAAAAGGTCGCAAAGTTCAAGGGGGCCGAATACTTTCGCAAGGCACTGTATTTTGATGTGGGGCGCTGTCCTCAGATAATCACATGGTATGCTCTCGCCGTAAAGCCTTTTTGAAATCTGACAACGCAGTTGGATTAACAAGAAGTTAAGCTTTTAAATGATGTTAGACACTTGTATTTTCATGAATGTTTGATATTACGATTTTTGTATTTTGAATTTCGTACTCTGCAATTTCACCGGATGTTGTCATAGTGGAATGCTAGCGGGACATCGAGCCTCAAGATTAAAAAGTAGATGGGACCTGGCTGCATAGGGTCAGGCGGATAGTGCACCTGCAAATAACAAAATAACATTAAGTTAAATTACAATTTTTTGTCTCACCCCTGTCAATCTGTCTTTACACCACTCAGTGATGTATTTGCCTGCCTCCCATATATACTACCGTTCAAAAGTTTGGGGTCACATAGAAATGTCCTTCTTTTTGAAAGAAAATACACTTTTTTTGTCCAATAAAATAACATGAAATTTATCAGAAATACACTGTAGACATTGTCGATGTTGTAAATTACTATTGTAGCTGGAAACGGCAGATTTTTTATGGAATATCTACTTAGGCAGAGGCCCATTATCAGCAACCATCACTCCTTTGTTCCAATGTCACGTTGAGTTAGCTAATCCAAGTTTATCACCTGCCAGCACAGGTCTGTCCTGTGCTTAGTGCTTGAGATGTGGGGCAGCAATTTTCTCCACAGATTCCTGAAGGAAGACCACCTGACTACACGTACCTCTGGAAAATACAGAAATAATGTGAGATCACTAAAAGTAATGCCAATCATGTTGGAGGTCAATTACATCATCAAAATGTGTTTATTCTTTACATATCAAGTGTTGTCAACGATTCGCCACACTGCTGCTTTTGTCACATGGGATGGTAGCAGCTTTCCACCAAAGTGTTTGTGTCCTGGGTGGCGTCCTGGTATACTATTGCATTATCCTCTGCGTGGTTGTTGATGAAGTTCACCACTTGCTGCAAATCCCTATGCTTCAGGTGTAAACTGTGCTTGCTTTGGCCAGCTCTCTTTTTGATGGGATACATTAGACCATTCTCCTTGTATGACTGGTGAAGGAGAGTCAGGCGTGTTCTACTGATGCTGAAAGACAAATTCCAGATACTAACATTACGCACACCTCTGACGAATAAAACAAGAAACCTGTTCAATCAACATGCACTGCAAAATCATTCTGGCTATGGATACAGAGCACATCAACACATTAACATCAACACGCCATAGGAAATATCCATTGGACTTGGGGCTCTGCTGGGAGTTTACCTCATGTTTAAATGTTTTCTTTCTGCTTTGCCACTAAAATCATAATAAACACTGAGATAAACATTTAAAAATTGTGTTATTGTTATTTTTATACGTAATTATTATTATTAATATCATAATAATAACAATAACAGGAGAGGGGGGGGTGGCTCAACAACAACCCCCCAAAATGAACCCCTTTTAAAGGGTTCTTCAAAGAACTTATAGGGGTTCCTCCAAAGTTTACATTTGAAGAACCCCTAACAGATACTCCATTATTTTTAGAGTGTGCAATATGTCAAAGAGAGAATACCTTGTCCCCTTACACTCATTGGAATTGGCTTAAATTATTAGGGCTAAATTGAAATGTTTCTTACAGAAGATATATGGAAAGCACATGTATAACCATGGTAGCAGTTTAAATTGAATAGTTTAAAGATTATTAGACCAAAGGTGAGGAAACAACATTTCACCTGACAAGACCGAATCCAAACATTACACTGTTGATTTTATGTGTATTTTACATTTCCTGTATTTTTTTAACAAAATCTGAAGATACTCTAGGTACATTCAGTAACATGAAACAAATATTCTTGGAATATTTGGGGTAGGTGCAACATAAGACCAAAAAATGACAAGAGTTTGAGTGAGAGGTCTAACTGGTGTTTCAAAGTGGCCACACCTCTCAAAAGTGTGCACATCTCCTAAGTCATTTAAATTCACTTTCTAAAAAAAACAGTCTTCAACAGTAAGGTCCTTTTTTGAATTCTCCTAGCTCTGCCATTGAGGAACTAGAACACTTGTAGTTTTGTTTGGAACACAGCCTTGCATCCCACCTTTACACAGTTACTGTTGTTTTTACTGTTGATTTTTTTTCTTTTCACAATACAACAAACAGGCTCATTCTGTTCAGAACAACCCAGGGCATAACACCATGTCATGTTGTAACTGTACATCAAACATAGTGACGATAAACATTGACACTATATTCCATGAGTTTTATGACATGGAAATGTGAAGTGCACATTTGGACTCATAGGTATTTGGCTTGCTTGTATGACATTAAAATGCTATGAGTCCTCCTAATTGGTTCAGAAGTTGCCCAATTAGCGGGCGGGATGGAAGAAACTTCTTGGTGCCTGCGGTTCTCAAGTTCAAAACCACTATCAGTCAAAACCCATACAGAGCTGTGAAGCAGAGACCCTGAGCTCTGACATCATGTATAGCATGTTACTGTACAGCCACTGTGTTCCAATTTAGGCTCTTATCAGTCCAAATCTGCCATTTTCAACCCGTGTATACAGTGTAAAGCGCTACAAGAGGCCAAGACAAAGTATCTAGTCTTATTTCATATGAACTATTAACAGATGTAGTTACTGTCTGATTCGCTTAGTGAGACTGATTTGAAGTACTGCCGTTTCTCTGTTGGATGACTGAAGGGGATTTTTCACAGAGCAGTAACAGAGAGAAACAACAGAGGGTCATTTATTATAGTGGGAACTTTAGGATATTTCATGGTAGAAGGAAAGTCTCGCAGGGGAACATACATGCCCAGCACAAACTGAGGGTCATTTATAAAAGAGGGAAAAGCCTCACATGTTGATCAGAAAGCCTCAGCGTGTGTCTGAGCGACCACAGCGAGCAGACTGAATTAAGGACGCAGAGATGACTCCGTTGGGTGCTCCGACTATGCTGCAGTTGCTCTAAATGAGCCATGTGATTCATACACCCTCCTATGGCCTCCTATGGCTCGCCCATCCATCGTTTGTGTTTACCCGATATGTCTATTCTGCTTGGATCACTGACTGTGTGTGATGAAGGAGAGGGTAGGAGAGAGAAGAGTGGATAGGAGAGTGAAGAGAGGAGAAGGCGAGTAACAGAGGAAAGGGAAAGTGAGATTGAGCTAGAGTAGAGCTATGCGTGTCCAGCTGAAAATTGTGTTTCCAGAGCTGGCTTTGATTAGTGACACGCTCTGTTACTTGTTCAACACACACACACACACGCACGCCCAACCCCCAACCCTCTGCTCTGGGTGGGTAGAGTGTTGACCCTACCCTCAGCCACCCATTTCTGTTCCTCTCAGAGTCTCAGAGGATAATATTTGTCATATCCTGGCTGGTGATAACCTCACTTACATTAAACATTTCTAGATTCCCTCCAATACAATCTCACCATGATGTAGAGGGCTGCTGCACAGGAGGCACACATACTCCTTGAAGAAGCCACATCAGGCACAGGAAAGCGGTCATAAATAAGTGGACCTTTTGTCACGAACACAAACACACACACACACAAACACACACTATACACTGTAAAAAAATATTTGTTGAGTCAACTTAAAAAAGTTTATAACCTTGCTGCCTTAAAATTTGAAGTCAAGTCCAATACGGATTTTGTGTTGCGTTAGCTTAATCTAAAGTTACTTAAACCTAGTAAAGTAAGTAGAACTGACTAATTTGGATTTAACTTGTTGAGTGAACTTGATACTTTTAGTCAACTCAATGTGCTTCAGCTGATTTTGTTAGTTGTGTTAACAAAGCTACTTAAAATGTATTTAAGTATTTAATACTCAGAAAAAACTAAACTACTGTAACCTTGCTGCCTTAAAATGTTAAGTTGTGTCAACTTCCTATACAGTTCTGAACAGTGTCTGAACAGTCTTTCAAATATCCTTGAATGGACAGAACAACAAATACTTCAAAACCAATATAATTTAAATACAAAAATACAACATTTAATAACAGACATAAAAATTCACTTTGGAGACTGTGCACTGTGTGTGTGTGTGCAGTTCTGGAAAAAGTACCAAATTGTCATACTTGAGTAAAAGTACATGAATAGAAAATTACTCAAGTAAAAGTCACCCAGTAAAATATTACTTGAGTAAAAGTCTAAAATGATTTGGTTTTAAATATACTTAAGTATCAAAAGTTAAAGTAAAAATAATTTATTGTTTTTATTCATTTAACGGATAGCCAGGGGCACACTCAAACATAATTTCCAAACGTGCATGTGTGTTTAGTGAGTCCGCCAAATCAGAGGCAGTAGGGATGACCAGGGATGTTCTCTTGATAAGTGCATGAAGTGGACCATTTTTGTGTCCTGCTAAGCATTCAAAACGTAACTACTACTTTTGGGTGTCAGGGAAAATGTATGGAGTAAAAAGTACATAATTGTATTTAGGAATGTAGTGAAGTAAAATTTGTCAAAAATAGTACAGATACCCCAAAAAACGACTTAAGTAGTACTTTCAAGTATTTTTACTTATGTACTTTACACCACTGTGTGTTTAATAATTTCTAATACGATTTGAGCCCAGGTCTGGTGTGTGTGCGTAATAATGTAAGTGAGTGTGAGAGTGAGTTAGTGTGAGAGTGTGAGATACTGTGCTTGCTTGGTTATTCTTACACAACAGCTGCTGGAGCTGAGTTGGATAACATCATTTGAAAAGAAAAGTGTTTTCACACTGTTGTGCCAAACAGCACTGTGCTAAGGGTATTTGCGACAAAGTAAAATTACAGTGTTAAGATGGAAACTAAGAAATCTGTACAGCCATATATCCAATATCGTTTAGGAAATCAATTGAGGGATTGCACAAATAAAAATAAGACAGTTAGATGCACCTACTTAAAACCCTAGCTAAACTAACAAAACATTGCCATAGCCTACACAAAACCACACATTGTTTGACCAGACTCAAACCATTTTCCTTTATTTCTGTGCAACCAAATGTTTGCATACTACTGGTAAAGTGAACAGTTTTAGCTAATACTGTAACATTATGGAACAATGTTGTTTAAATTAAACATATGGTTAGTGGGGAGAGGCTATACGAACATTCCTGGCCTACAAAAATATTACTATATTGCGCAGCTGAGAGCCGAGTTAACCGAATAACCAGTGGCGATTTTAGAATGTAAGTCTTGGTGGGGCAAAAAATATATATGTTTTAAGATACATGGCAGCAAAGCCACAACACAACATTAATTAATACATGAATTGCACTATAACAGTGACAAACGGTGCCCACAAACTGTTAGGGCCTACATAAAGCTGTCCCAACAGCAGAGCTTTCTTTTCAGCACCATGGCGCATGGAATGAATCCTTACCACTGCCACACCTGGTTATCAGCGGAGCCTTGTTTGGCAGCAAAACAGTTCATTCAGCCTAATTTATTTGCCTTTTTAAAAAACATAGCTGATATGGCTGACTTGCTTAAACAAATGTGGTTTCTACTGACAATTGAGATGTACAAACTATGGCATAAGGGGACGACGAGCGGATAATCTGTCATTTCAATTAGGACATTAATGAGCGAGCTAGGACAAACGTAGTCAATATAACTATTTGTTCAACACTATTTAAATGTACAGTGACAGAATTCAGAACATGGACAGTTCTTACGGTATTCTCCCTCTACAACAAGTCAGAACAGTAGGATAAATAAAGGGGGCATATAAGCAGAAATGAAAGCTCTTACAATTTTCGATGATGACATTTCTCTAAAACAAGCCATAGGCTACATGTGCACCACCAAGTCAGACAGAGGCTAAGTTATGAGAGAGAAAGGGACCAAATTATTAGGGTGAGGCACATGGGCTACAAACAGTTTACTACACAACGTAGACTTAGTATTACTTCTAAGCTACAGTGTACATATCTCTCTGTCATATTACATCAATTATGTATTATCATTCAAGACATTATTGGACTGTTGTTGTGCTCACTTGAACAGGACGGTAGTGAAGTGGTCCTCGTGGGCAAATTTTGTCATCAAAGTCTATACCTTCTCAGGATTTAGGGTGCTTTCAAGACAACTGGGAATTCTGAAAAAAACTAAGTCGAATCATAACGTCAGTGATCTTCAGATCGGAGCTCTAGAAAGAGGCCCGAATTCCTGACTTGGAATTCTGAGTTGGATGACCGTTCAAAACGTATTTTCCCAGTCAGAGCTCGTTCAGAGTTCCCAGTTGTCTTGAAGCCTGTGATTTCCCAGTTCCGAGTTTCCAGTTGTTTTGAATGCAGCCATGCTGGATTGACACCATAGCCATTGTATTCAACCTTTTCTAGTTGATGGTGTTGAATGTGTATCCTTTTAAACTTGGAAAAGAGACCCTTAAACCCAGACTTGGACCACACGTCCACTTCACTGAATAGCAGGCTAGTGATTGCTTTGCAATGCTTGCAGTTAGCTACTGATTCCTTCCAAACCACTTGTTGTTTAATTTGCGATTTCCAAATTGTTGTGTAATGTTTTCAGAAGGTTGAAAAGGATTTACCAGTAGATTAAAATCAAATGTGTCACATGTGCCAAATACAACAGGTAGACCTTACAGTGAAATGCTTACTTTACAACCCCTTCGTCAACAATTGTCAATGTGATTCATGATGATGACTGCTTGTTTACCTTGATAGCTAAGATTTTGAAAGTATGAGGTTGATATGATCAGTCCAATTAAAGCTACGGTAGATATAACATGATTTGACATAATTTTATCTGTGGCCAATGACCTTGAGCCTTCTTGGATGGGCACTTCTAATGTGACTCTAATACATGATATATAACACTGATATGTGACACGTATTAATGCCTAATTAACAAGCAAAACAGGCAAAAAAATAAATATATATAATAATTGTTTTCGCTAAACAGGTGGGGCTCAAAACAGGTGGGCACCTGCCCTGAAACACGGGGCACCACTGTAAATCACACAGGGTTGGGACAGCTAGGGACACTGTCCCGGTGTGTTTGCCATTCATATGTTCATGCTCTTCCCATTGAGTATGTTGTATCACGGTGATATCTGCTCGAAATGCCTACAAGGCCCTCCCCCGCCCTCCCTTCAGCAAATCTGATCATGACTCCATTTTGCTCCTCCCTTCCTATAGGAAGAAACTCAAACAGGAAGTACCAGTGCTAAGGTCTATTCAAGTCTGGTCTGACCAGTCGGAATCCATGCTTCAAGATTGTTTTGATCACGCAGACTGGGATATGTTCTGGGTAGCCTCTGAGACAAATACATGGATGGATACGGTGACTGAGTTCATCAGGAAGTGCACAGGTGGGGCTCACCCACTGTGACTATTAAAACTAAAAAAAACTTCAAAACTGACCTAAATCAGAAACATTCACTCAAAACTGAAAGCGCGAACCATCGCATGGGTATATGGCCGAATACAAACAGTGTAGTTATTCCATCCATAAAGCAATAAAACAGGCAAAACATCAGTACAGAGACAAAGTGGAGTTGCAATTCAACAGCTCGGACACAAGACGTATGTGGCAGGGTCTACAGACAATCAAGGACTACAAAGGGAAAACCAGCCATGTCACGGACAACGAATTCTTGCTTCCAGACAAGCTAAACACTTTCTTCGCCCTCTTTGAGGATAACACAGTGCCACCAACGCGGCCCGCTACCAAGGACTGTGGGTTCTCCTTCTCCGTGGCCGAAGTGAGTAAGAAGTTTAAGTGTGTTAACCCTTGCAAAGCAGCCGGCCCAGACGACATTCCTAGCTGCGTCCTCAGAGCATGCGCAGACCAGCTGACTGGAGTGTTTACATATTCAATCTCTTCCTATCCCAGTCTGCTGTCCCCACCTGCTTCAAGATGTGCACCATTGTTGCTGTACCCAAGAAAGCAAAGGTAACTGAACTAAATGACTATCGCACCATAGCACTCACTTCTGTCCTCCAAGAAGTGCTTTGAGAGGCTAGTTAAGGATCATATCACCTCTACTTTATATGACACCCTAGACCCTCTTCAATTTGCCTACCGACCCAATAGATCCACAGATGATGCAATCACCATCACACTGCACACTGCCCTATCCCATCTTGACAATAGGAATACCTATGTAAGAATGCTGTTCATTGATTATAGCTCAGCATTCAACAGCATAGTACCCTCCAAGCTCATCATTAAGCTCGGGGCCCTGGGTCTGAACCCCTTCCTGTGCAACTGGGTCCTGGACTTCCTGATGGGCCACCCCCAGGTGGTGAAGGTAGGAAACAACACCTCCACTTCGCTGATGCTCAACACAGAGTTCCCACAAGGGTGCGTGCTCAGCCCCCTCCTGTACTCCCTGTTTACCCATGACTGCGTGGCCATGCACTCCTCCAACTCAATCATCAAGTTTGCAGATGACACAACAATAGTAGGCCTGATTACCAACAATGATGAGACAGCCTACAGGGAGGAGGTGAGGGCCCTGGGAGAGTGCTGCCACGTAAATAACCGCTCACTCAACGTCAACAAAACAAAGGAGATGATCATGGACCTCGGGAAACAGCAGAGGGAGCATGCCCCTATCCAAACCCACGGACCGCAGTGGAGAAGGTGGAAAGCTTCCAGTTCCTCGGCCTACACATCACTGACAATCTGAAATGGTCCACCCACACAGAGAGTGTGGTGAAGAAGGTGCAACAACACCTCTTCAACCTCAGGAGGCTGAAGAAATTTGACTTGGCCCCTAAAACCCTAACAAATTTTTATAGATGCACAATTGAGAGCATCCTGTCTGGTACGGTAACTGCACCACCCGCAACTGCAGGGCTCTCCCGAGGGTGGTGCGGTCTGCCCAACATATCACTGGGGGCAAACTACCTGCCCTCCAGGACACCTGCAGCAACTGATGTCACAGGAAGGCCAAAAAGATCATCAAGAACATCAACCACCAGAGCAATGGCCTTTCAGTTAACAGTATTTTTCAGCATTTTACCCACAATGTAGTGGAACCTACAGCATTAATACTGTAAATGTCACGTTCTGACCTTTATTTCCTTTGTTTTGTCATTATTTAGTATGGTCAGGGCGTGAGTTGGGGTGGGCAGTCTATGTTTGTTTTTCTATGATTTGGGTATTTCTATGTTTCGGCCTAGTATGGTTCTCAATCAGAGGCAGGTGTAATTAGTTGTCTCTGATTGAGAATCATACTTAGGTAGCCTGGGTGTCACTGTGTGTTGGTGGGTGATTGTTCCTGTCTCTGTGTTTGCACCAGATAGGACTGTTTAGGTTTTCACACGTTTCTTGTTTTTGTAGTCAGTTGTTCATGTGTACATTTATGTATTAAAAGAACCATGGACACTTACCACGCCGCATATTGGTCCTCTGATCCTTTTCGCCTCTCCTCTTCAGAAGAAGAGGAGGAAATCCCTGACAGTAAAACACATTTACGGTATTTTACTGTGCATTCTACAGTGTTTACCTGTTCAAATTACAGAAAGTATTGCAGTGTTACTTTGCTGAAGAAAATAAGCAAAAATTACAATTCCAGGAAATGTTGTGTAATTGGTTGTTCTGTGCCTCTTGATGCCTTGATGCCTCTCTGTGCCTCTTGAGGTTCAATGTCAGATGTCAGCCAGCTAGTTATTAAGGATGGACATGAGTACTCATACTCAAACATCAGTATTCACTTTTCAAATAATCACATTTTTTAAATACATACATAAAAGAAATGTGCTGGGTTAATTCATATGTTTTTATCAACATTTTTAAAAGCGTTTTCACATTTTCTAACTAGCATAAATATCGGAGGAAAGCCCATCCAGAGAAAACGAGATTTGGTCCCTGTTAATGAATGCACCAACTGCGTAATTCCATTTGCGTCAATATGATTTGTCAAGACACACATCCACCACTCTTTGGGCGGCAGAAACTCAAATGTGTGTTACGCAATGCTGTGCTGATTGCATCTGCAGTACAGCAGCACTAGCTTTTTAATGACAGAACGAGCACGGAAATCAAACTCCAAAATGCATTCAAATGCTACTGGCTGCGAGATTACTGTCCAGTCCCGACCCATGTTTTTACTAGCCTTGTGCCTGCGGGCCATCGTTAATGTTGAGCTCCGGCTAGGTTACATCATTTGATATAAACTAGCTAACTACACAATTCTTTCACACGTGGCTGAACAATGTGTGTGTGTAGCTAGCTAGCTAGCTAGCTAACTAGCTAAATGTCGCTGACTGAGCTGAGGTAGTTAGCTACTTAGCTAGCCATGAAATTCAAAAGACACAGTTAGCTAGCTAGCTAGTGCTATTAAAATCATATACTAATGGAAACTGTTCTTAATATAGACTCACCCAAAGCTGAAATTCATGCTTAGATGGCCACCGAATCGGAGCCAACTCGAAAAACAAGCAACAGGCAACATACAAGTAGTTTCTAGCAGTCACTGGTGTAACGTTCAGTGATTTCATTATAGTTGAGTCAACATGTAACAGTTGTTGTTTAATTCACTGGGCAACATTACTCATTGAGTCAACTTCTCCACATTTTCTGACTAGTTGACTCCATTAAAACATGAACAATTATGTTATCTCAAATAATTATATATTTTTCAGTAGAATTGACTATGGAAAATGAGCTGAAACAACTAAAAGGCTAAATTACTTTTTACAGTGTAGCCGGTTAACCCTTCCACTCCAAAATCTACTGTGGGCTACACAAACATTACCCCCCTCCACCCAACCCTCTCTCACTCTCTCACTCTCTCACTCACTCACACACTCACTCACACACACACACACACACCAGCCCAGAGCCCACCTGCATTGGCAGGGTGTCAGTAAACTTCTCACTGGCACATGCTGCCAAACACAGAACCAGTACTCGATCTTGATATGATTATTTAGAAGAAACACAAACTATCACTTTTGCTTTACAACTTTTGCTATTTTCCCAGATGTTTACAAAAATCACATTTTCTGCAAAAGATTATGGGCCCAGTTGACTAAAAGACGGTTTATTTCACATCTCAAAAGACCCAAGAACGATGACAAAATAATGTGTTTCTAACTTTCTAATCCCAGACTATTTCCATGTCTTATTTGATTCCACCAGTTATTTTGTTCTAACACCTTTGCTCTTATGGTTTTGAGGAAAGGACACACATACACTGTTTGTGGGGGGTGCTGTGTCATTAGGGGTGCTGGGTTTGTATGTTAAATAAGGTTCCTTTTTCTGTTCTTCCACAATGTAATTCACTACCTCGTTTTTATTTTACAGAGCTATAGATGCCTTTACCAGGCCATCAGACCACAGGATCATCTGATGTTCATGTGTGTGTGTGTGTGTGTGTGTGTGTGTGCATATGTGTGTGGATATTACACTGTAGAGAATTCCATTAACTCAACCGAGATTAAAAGGCTATTTTCTATTTCTCCCTGATCTCAGTCAAAAGAATAACCGTCTGTCCTTTTGTTTCCATACCCACAGCTAAGGCTCACAGAGCCGTACATCCTGGTCACACATGCATGCATGCACGCACACAAGCGCACAAACACACATACGCACACACACACACACACAGTTAGGGAAGGTTGAACTATAGGCGATGGCAGCCTCATGCCCGTGTATGAAATGAAAGCTATACTCCCTGTGAGTCCCTCCAGTTCTATTTATCCAGGTGGGCAGGGCATGGTGGAACATGTATTCAAACAACTCAACAAGGTTCATTTGAAACTTATTAACTTATTCTACTTAAGTTCAATTTGAGGACGAAATTCTCAACACTTAACAAGTTTAACAAGCATGCCACGAGAAGTTTATTTTCCAAAGAGAAGTGTTTCCTCATGATCAGAGACATAAAATGCTGATCAGCATGAACCAGCCTGGAGCATGATCTCCCTACTGGCCTCAGATCTCTGTAGTTGCTGGAACATGATCTCCATTTCAGAGACAATAAATGAAATACTAGTACGAGCTTGATTTATTTGCTAGTTTAATGTACAGTTTTGTATTCATGTTTCATGTGGTGAATGGTTGACCATCTGGGATGGTAACTATGTGTTGTTATTTCACCCGAGATGTGTGTTGTTGGACCAGAGGTAATTATTTATTCCCTTAATTGAATCTGTCTGGCTCTTAATGAGCTGATCCTGGTGGAGTAGACTGGTTTCCTATGCGCGCGCACACACACACACACACACACACACATACAAGCACACAAGCGCACACACACACACTCTTAAGGGCCACACATGTAAGTTAACTATCTACATCACATGGTTGTTGGGTCCATAGACATGAGACTGGGTGGTTGATGGGTGTCCCTGATAGGAGGATTGGGGTTAAAGTCCTCTGATGCATGGAAGAACATTGGGTCGGGATTGAAACAAACAAGCGTTTTCAGAGAATGTGATTTCCGTAAACGATAAATAATGTATTGTGTCATTTTGCAGTCACTTTTATTGGAAATAAGAATAGAATATGTTTCTAAATATTTCTACATTAATGTGGCTGCTACCATGATTATGTATAATCTTAAATGAATCGTGAATAATGATGAGTGAGAAAGTTACAGATGCACAAATATCATAGATACACAAATATCATACCCCAAGAAATGCTAACCTCTCACCACCATAATAACAGGGGAGGTTAGCGTTTTCTCCCTCATCTTTATTCATGGTTCATTCAGGCTTATTCGTAGTCAGGGGAGCATCCACATGAATATTTAAATGTAAGCGTTATATAACTAGGCAAGTCAGTTAAGAACAAATCCTTGTTTACAATGACGGCCTACCCCGGCCTAACCCAGACGACGCTGGGCCAATTGTGTGCCGCCCTATGGAACTCCCAATCACGGCCGGATGTGATAGAGCCTGGATTCAAACCAGGGACAGTAGTGAAGCCTCTTGCACTGAGATGCAGTGTCTTAGACCGCTGCGCCACTCGGGAGAGTTCAGAAACACATTCTATTCTTATTTACAATAAAAGTGACTCTAAAATGACAATACTTTTATTTACCATTCATTTGTATTGAGCACAAAATAATCTGAAACATAACCAAAACAAACAGCAAATTCTGTATATCCAACAAATGTGTAGAGTCACAAGCTTGATAGTCGTTGCGTGCTATGAATATGGAACCAAATACTTTACTATTTATTATTGATGTCACTTGTTAAATCTTCTTCAATCAGTGTAGATGAAGGGGAGGAGACAGGCTAAATAATGATTTCTAAACCTCGAGACAGTTGTGACATGGATGTTGCATGTGTGCCATTCAGAGAATGAATGGGCAAGACAAAATATTGAAGTGCCATTGAACAGGGTATGGCAGTAGTTGCCAGATGCACCAGTTTGTGTCAAGAACTGCAATGCTGCTGGGTTTTTCAAGCCCCAAAGTTTCCCGTGTTATCAAGAATGGTTCACCACCCAAAGCACATCCAGCCAACTTGACACAACTGTGGGAATAATTGAGTCAACATGGGCCAGCAT
Source organism: Oncorhynchus tshawytscha (assembly GCF_018296145.1). Taxonomy (NCBI): domain Eukaryota; kingdom Metazoa; phylum Chordata; class Actinopteri; order Salmoniformes; family Salmonidae; genus Oncorhynchus; species Oncorhynchus tshawytscha. The sequence continues at coordinate 58,142,358 of NC_056434.1, read as the reverse complement.
CCCTGTGGAACACTTTCGACACCTTGTAGAGTCCATGGCATTGAGGCTGTTCTGAGGGCAAAAAGTGTGTGTGTGTGTGTGTGTGTGTGTGTGGGGGGAGCTTTTCAATATTAGGTAGGTGTTCTTAATGTTTTGGACACTCAGTGTATGTCACTGATAGCAAGGTTATTGAACAGCAGCATGCCAAGTTTAACAAAGTCAGAATAGACTTGATTCAGTAGAGTGTCAAATGAATACAGTCAACATCATAAGTGTTTGGACTGGGTAGCTAACATTTTTCATTTGTTTCTTTACTTTGATTTGAGATCAAATGTTTGATATTAGGCGACAGTTCCGAATGCTCATACAGATCTGTTTTACTGTTAGAAGTGAAAGCACTTTACGTATCTAGTCCCCCATTTGAAGAAGTCATAAGTATTTGGGCAAATTCACTTCTAGTGTGTTAAAGTTTAGTATTTGGTCCCATTTTCCTTGCACGCAATAACTACATCAAGCTTGTGACTATACAAACGTATTGGATGCATTTGCAGTTTGCTTTGGTTGTGTTTTGGATTCTGTTTTGTCCAATAGGAACTGAAGGGTGAATAATGACTTCTTATACTGGAGTCACTTTTATTGTAAGTAAGAATAGATGTTTCTGAACACTTCTACATTAATGTGGACGCTACCATGATTATGGATAATCATGAATGAATTGTGAATAATGATAAGTGAGAAAGTTAGAGACACAAAGATCATACTCCCCACAATAACCAACTGTTGTACGCCTATTTCTATTTTGCCCTGTTTATTAAAAGTTTTGGAAAAACTTGTCAATAATCAACTGACTGGCTTTCTTGATGTCTGTAGTATTCTCTCTGGTATGCAAACTGGTTTCTGCTCAGATTATGGATATGTCACTGCAACCTTAAAGGTCCTCAATGATCATCATTGGCCTTGATTCTAAGCACTGTTTTGCTGCTATTTTTATTGACATGGCCAAAGCTTTTGATACGGTAGACCATTCCATTCTTGTGGAATAATTGGTGTCTCTGTGGGGTTTTGGCCTGGTTTTTGCTAACTACCTGTCTCAAAGAGTGTAGTGTATAAAGTCATAACATCTGCTGTCTCAGCCACTGTCACCAAGGGTGTACCCTTGGTGACAGGGTGTACCCCAAGGCTCGATCCTAGACCCCACACTCTTCTCAATTTACATCAACAACATAGCTCAGGCTGTAGGATGCTCTCCAATCCATTTATATGCAGATGATACAGTCGTATACTCAGCTGGCCCCTCCCCAGATTTTGTGTTAAACACTCTACAACAAAGCTTTCTTAGTGTCCAACAAGCTTTCTCTGCCCTTAAGAAAGGTATGGAAAATGCATGTTTTCAAAAAGGTTGCCATCTAAAATAAACATTTGACAATATATCAATAATTCCCTATGTATATGTCTGGAGAATACGTCTAAGGATAAACACACAAAATTTGGTGAATACAGATGCTTCCGAGGCTGAGAAAAATGTGTTGGCGTGTGGTAAGTCTGATTTAAGGGAAATGGCAGTTCACCCATGGAGGTTCACCCATTTTGAATGTTGTATGGTTTTTGTGCATCCCTGAGTGATGTTCTATCGATTCCCTGTGTCATTTCAGTTTTTCATGTGTATCTGAGTTATTGGTATTCAAGCAGGCAGAAATCCGTCCGGTATGACGTAGCACCGTGATAAAGTCACTCTCACTACACTGGAAATTAATAGAAATACGACCTTTAGATTTTGAAAATGTCTATCATAGATGTCAGATTTCAATACTGGCCGATGTCTAATCTGAATGAGCCATTGATCATATTTTTGCGATATTTCTACCTCGAGAAATGTGTCATTTAAAGGAGGGTCTAGCACATGTTTCCTATTTGTCTTCCTATATAGTCCAGGGTGCATTGTCTGGTGCCGTTGCAAGATATATTATAGAAAGGAGATAGCAATCCAATGAGTGAAGGAATGTGTAATGTCCCACCCAGCAGACTGTCAACCGATCGCGTTCACCTTGTCATGCTGCTTCACGCGGTCGCTAAGCTAATCATCCTTTCTCAGAGTTAGTGTATATTTCGAGAAACGTGCCTATTTTCCTCGAACGTATGTAATGTCATGATTCCAAAGCTATACAATACTAAAGATAGCAAGTTAATTATCTCACATCTCGGAAAAGATTTGTAATGATTGACTTTGTGTTGACGAAATTCATTCTAATGTTGGGTTTTGAGCTAGCGCCCAATAGACTCCCATTCACTCCTTGAAGGAGAGAAGTCCCAGAATCATCCAGAATGCCTCGTGCGGCCCATTGACGTGGCATGGGCAGCGTTTCACATCTCCTCAAAAGTATATCCTCTGTTGCGAATGTTAGACTCCACTCTGTGAGGCACATCAATCTGCAGTTTGGACATGGTGAGATTGTAGACTCCTAAATTGATATTGCAGTTTGTTTAGGTGATTTTACAGCTAAGTAGCTACATTACATGCTGATATTGTCTTTGCTATTATTTTGTGTGGATTTTGTAGTTGCGCTGCAACAGACTTCCACAATGATTTTACATGTTGCTACCAACGTTATTATAACGCTAAAATTAAACATTTGTGGACCATCTCTTTAAAGTAAGTTACTACATGTAGTCCAATTTGTAACACTCTCTATGAAATGGTATTTTAATAAGTGTGATTCAATATGGTGAGCTTTGAAATGATGGATGTACACTATACAAAAGTATGTGGATACCCCTTCAAATTAGGGGATTTGGCTATTTCAGCCACACCCGTGTCTGACAGGTGTATAAAATCGAGCACACAGCCATGCGATCTCCATAGACAAACATTGGCAGTAGAATGAGGAGCTCAGTGGCTTTCAACATGGCACTGTCATAGGATGCCACCTTTCCAACAAGTCAGTTAATTAAATATCTGCCCTGCTAGAGCTGCCCTGGGGAACTGTATGTTCTGTTATTGGGAAGTGGAATTGTCTAGGAGGAACAACAGCTAGGGACCGCAGAGTGCTGAAGTGTGTATCAGGTACAAATCATCTGTCCTCGGTTGCAACACTCACTACTGCATTCCAAACAGCCTCTGGAAGCAACATCAGCACAAGAACTGTTAGTCGGGGCTTCATGAAATGGATTTCCATGACCCGAGCAGCCGCACACAAGCCTAAGATCACCATGTGCAATGCCAAGTGTCGGCTGGAGTGGTGTAAAGCTCATTTTTGTTAACTTGTCGACAAATTAATAGACTATTTACTGTATTGCAAAAGTGATATGGAATTGTGTTTGGTTGTTGCAAGCAAATATCAACAATTGAAGGAGATGTATCATCTGCTTGCATAGTTCAGTTAAATGCATTTTCAAATCAATCAAATATATTTATAAAGGTGTCACATAGTGCTTTTAAAGAAACCCAGCCTAAAAATCCAAACGGCGAGCAATGCAGATGTAGAAGCACGATGACTAGGACAAACTCCTTAGACAGGCAGGAACCTAGGAAGAAAGCTAGAGAGGAACGTGGCGCTGAGTGATGGCCAGTCCTCTTCTGGCTGTACCTTGGTGGAGATTATAAGAGTACATGGTGTCATGGAAATTCTAATTAAGTGAGAGAGATTTTGTCATTTCTTCAAACAATCAATCTTTATTACAGGAATTGCAGTAAGGAAGCTGGTCGATCCCACACTGTTGAGAATACAGGGTCTTTTATAGCAGACCTAAATATGCTTATGGCTGGTTCCACCCCTCCCCGGTATATCAGAGCATCATAAACTACCTTGTTTTCTTATTGTGCCTATGGGTTGTGAGGTCATGGCATACAAACAAGGGATAACGTTACTCCTTTCTGCTGATAGAATTGTTAACAGTGCTCAAGCCAACCTCTGTTCACCTCAGCTGTGCCCTTGAAAGATTATGAAAAGAACAGAATGGAGCGAAGAACTGTGGTCACTCTCAGAGGCTCAGAGACCGAAGAGGATTTTGTAACAATACAGGTCTATTTTGTTCCTCAAGTTTATCTCTATCCCAAGCCGCCGCATGTCCTTGAATATACATCTAAACCAGCTGCAGGGAGCTAGAGTGGAACAGAAACACAGCATTACTAGAACAGAAATGTATTACTATTGATTAGCATATACAGTTGAAGTTGGATGTTTTACACATGTAACAGTATAACTTTAGACCGTCCTCTCGCCCATACCCGGGCGCGAACCAGGGAAACCTCTGCACACATCAACAACAGTCACCCACGAAGCATCGTTACACATCGCTCCACAAAAGGGGAAACACTACTTCAAGGTCTCAGAGCAAGTGACTTCACCGATTGAAACGCTATTTAGCGCGCACCACCGCTAACTAAGCTAGCCGTTTCACATCCGTTACACACACCTTAGCCAAATACATTAAACTCAGTTTTTCACAATTCCTGATGTTTAATCCTAGTAAAAAGTCCCTGTTTTAGGTCAGTTAGGATCACCACTTTATTTTAGGACTGTGAAATGTGAAATGTCAGAATAATAGCAGAGAGAATGATTTATTTCAGCTTTTATTTCTTTCATCACATTCCCAGTGGGTCAGAAGTTCATATGCACTCAATTAGGAAGATAATGTCTGTAACTCAACCCACTCAAGTCGAGTATAGTGGGGAAAAAAGCCTGGCAAGACATGACACATCCCTCCTAGGGACAGCATGGGAGATTACTAGTAAGCCAGTGACTCAGCCCCCGTAATAGGGTCAGAGAATCCCAGTGGAGAGAGAGGAGCCAGGCAGTCAAAGACAGCAAGCGGGGTTCATCACTCCAGTGCCTTGCTGTTCACCTTCGCTCACATAGGCTAGACTACACTCAATCACCTACTGAAGCGAAGAGTCTCCAGTAAAGACTTAAAGGTCAAGACAGAGTCTGCATCTCTCACATGTTGCACTTCCTAAGGCTTCAACAGTCTTTAGAACCTTGTTTGATGCTTCTACTGTGTTTGAATGAGGGAAGGAGAGCTCTTTGAGTCAGGTGTCTGGCATGAGCTGACCACGCGCGCGCCCGTGAGAGAGACCTGCATTCCATCGCATTTCTGAAGACAAAGGAATTCTCCGGTTGAAACATTATTGAAGATTTATGTTAAAAACATCCTATAGGTTGATTCTATACATCGTTCGACATGTTTCTACGAACTGTAATGGAATTATTTGACTTTGTCTGGACCTACTGCCTGCGCATTTGGATTACTGTACTAAACGCACGAACAAAAGGAGGTATTTGGACATAAATTATGGACGTTATCGAACAATTTTCTTTTTTATTGTGGAACTGGGATTCCTGGGAGTGTATTCTGATAAAGATCATCAAAGGTAAGTGAATATTTATAATACTATTTCTGGCTTCTGTTGACTCCACAACATGGCGGATATCTGTATGGCTTGTTTGGGCTCTGAGCACTGTACTCAGATTATAGCATGGTGTGCTTTTCCCGTAAAGTTTTAAAAAATCTGATACAACGGTTGCATTAAGGAGAAGTTTATCTAAAGTTCCATGTATAATACTTGTATCTTTTATCAATGTTTATTATGAGTATTTCTGTAAATTGATGTGGCTCTCTGCGAAATCACTGGATGTTTTGGAGGCAAAACATTACTGAACATAACCCGCCAATGTAAACTAAGATTTTTGGATATAAATATGAACTTTATAGAACAAAACATACATGTATTGTGTAACATGAACTCCTATGAGTGTCATCTGATGAAGATCATCAGAGGTTAGTGATTCATTTTATCTCTATTTCTGCTTTTTGTGAATCCTCTCTTTGGCTGGAAAATGGCTGTGTTTTTCTGTGAGTAGGTACTGACCTAACATAATCGTTTGGTGTGTTTTCGACATAAAGCCTTTTTGAAATCGGATACTGTGGCTGGATTTACAACAAGTTTATCTTTAAAATGGTGTAAAATGCTTGTATGTTTGAGGAATTTTAATTATGAGATTTCTGTTGTTTTGAATTTGGCGCCCTGCACTTTCACTGGCTGTTGTCAAGTCAATCCCTTTAACGGGATCTCAGCCATAAGAAGTTAACTTTGCAAGGTTTGGTTTGTCATGTTTCAGAGGACGCATGACTCAACCTTCACCTCTCCTGAGCCCATTGAGGAATTGCAGAAATGAGACAAGATGGTAATTGGATCGCAATTGGATATCACAAAAAAGTGGGTAAAATACAAAAAAAAAAACATTTACACTTTTTTATTAAAATAGTCATCCAGCAATCGTACATTGTTTACCAGGGGGCAGGGCTACCGACGTAAATGCTAATCTGAAGATGGTGCTGGCTGAGGCTAAATCTAGTGAGTGTAGATGGTATAGGGATGTCAACGTCGGCACCAACGATGTTAGGATGAATTCAGGTCACCATGCACAACATAACTTCAGCGTGTAACTTGTAACTAAAAATATGTGTTGGTATTGAGTAATTGTCTCTGGCCCCCTCACAGTTAGGGGGAGTGATGAGCTCTACAGCAGACTCGCACAAGTCAATCGCTAGTTTAACACTGTTTGCTGCCGCTCCCAAAAGACAGACGTAATTGTAATTCGCCCTCTTTCTGGGACTCCCCCACAAACAGGACCGAGCCTGGCCTGCTGAGGAGTGACTCCATCCAATTTGTGTGTGCCCAGGTCAATGACTTGTTCAAAATCTCCCTGGCACGCTCCAGCAGGGAAACTACTTGCCCTTCCCGTGGCTCAGCAGCCTTGGTCACATCTGTCCATAGACTTTGTAACGGATCTCCCCCTTTCTGGTGGTATTACCACTATTCTGGCTGCAGTTGACAGATTCTTTGAATCCTGTCGTTTTATCCCTCTCTCTGGTCTACCTACCGCTCTCCAGATCGCTGAGGCACCATTTCAGCAGGTCTTCCGGCACTATGGCCTTCCAGTGGACATCGTTTGCGACCGTCATCCCCAATTCATGTTGCAGGTCTGGAAAGCCTTTATGGAGAAGCTGGGGGCCACGGTGAGCCTCACATCCGGGTACCGGCCTCAGACTTACAGGCAGGTGGAGAGGACCAATCAGGAGCTGGGAAGGGTTTCTAAGAAGTCAATGCCAGGACCGTAAGGGGGAGTGGTTTCTTCCCAGGGCCAGAACTCACTTCGCCACCCCTCCACCAGGCTGACTCCCTTCCAGTCCATCCTGTGATATCAGCCGGCCCTGGCTCCGTGGACTCCAATCCATATCAAGGCCCCTGCAGTGGACGACTGTCACACCTACTCCTTTACCCTCCCTCTGGTGCTCGACGTCGCCAGGTTACTAACCACCGGTCCTGACAACCAACATTGCGCACACCTGACACATCTTTGCACAAACCTTCTCCCCATTGTTAAGAACACCTGGACTTCATCACCACCCTCAGTCATCAGGTAGTAATTGTTTTCACTCACGTTTAGTACGCATCTCATGTTTGTTCTTTTGTATTGTTTCATTATTAATCTTCTGCACCTGCTTCCTGACTCCTTGCGTATACGTTACAAAACACCCAATCAAGGATCTAAACTTAGCGCAATACCCTCACTTTCAGAAGATTGGAAGGGAAATGGCGCTCCACCAAACTGCAATATCAAAGAGCCCTCACTGCTGCAAGATCAGCCTACTTTTCCAACCTGATTGAGGAGAATAAAAACAATCCAACATTTATTTTTGATACTGTCGCTAAGCTAACTAAAAACCAGCATTCCCCAAGTGAGGATGGTTTTCACTTCAGCAGTGATGGATTCAATAACTTCTTTGAAGAAAAGATCATGATCAGTACGCAGCAAATTACGAACTCCTCTTTCAATCTGCATATTTCTCCAAAACTCAGTTCTTCTTCTGAGTTTTCACAAAACTGTCAGGATCTAGAATCAATGGAGACACTGAAGTCTTTTAATCCTGTATCTCTCGACACATTCATGAAAATAGTAATGGCATCTAAACCTTCCAGCTACCTGCGGGACCCTCTTCTAACTAAACTACTGAAAGAGCTACTTCCTGTGCTTGGCCGTCCTATGTTGAACATAATAAATGTGTACCAAATAAAGCCTCTCCAGAAAAAGCCAAACCTTGACCCAGAAAATATAAATAGCTATCGGACTATATCGAATCTCCCATTCTGCTCAACAGTTTTTGAAAAAGCTGTCTACCTGAAGACAAATAATGTATACAAATCGCTCCAGTCTATAGACCCCATCATAGTAATGAGACTGCACCCGTGAAGGTGATAACACTCTCCCGCACCAATGTGTTGGAGGAAACCCCATTCAAGTGACGACCGAAGACAGCCTGCAGGTGCCAGGCCTGCCAGAAGGAGTCGCTAGAGCGCGATGAGCCAAGTAAAACCCCCCCGGCCAAACCCTCCCCTAACCCGGACGACACTGGGCCAATTGTGCGCCACCCTATGGGACTCCCGGTCACGGCCGGTTGTGACTCAGCCTGGGATCAAACCCGGGTCTGTAGTGACGCTTCAAGCACTGCGATGCAGTGCCTTAGACTGCTGTACCACTTGGGAGGCTGTGGATGACTCTTTTTAAGTCTAATATTGCATGTAATGGAGTCGCCAATGACTAGGGTTTTTAATTTGTCGGAGGTGGGAGGCTTCGGCGGATCAGACCCTGTAATGGATGGAGGAGAGACTTGAGAATGGTCAGGCTCTGACTCCGACTTTTTTGCTTAGTGGGGAAAACCTGTTGAAAATGTATATCGGCTGAAAAAGCGACACCGGTTGAGCATGCCAACAGCATTTCCTTCAAGAAGTCATGAGAAAATTGTCCGGCTGTTGGGACTATGCTGGGGGATTAACACTACTATCTGTATTTACTGGTGGCACAGATTCTGTTTCATCCTTTACTACACTTAAATTGCCCTTGCCTAATGATTGCGTCTGAAGCCAAGCTTGCGACTCAGCTATCCTCACCATAAGGCAATAGTTATCCTGTATATTAAGAGTACAGCGACTGCAAAGCATAATGTTTGGAAAGTATTCAGACCCCTTGACTTTTTCCACATTTTGTTAAGTTACAGCCTTATTCTACAATGGATTCAATAGTTTTTTCCCCTCATCAATCTACACACAATACCCCATGATGGTTTGTAAAAATGTGTATAAAAAAACAAAAATAACATATCAAATTAACATAAGTATTCAGACCCTTTAATTCCCCCATTCTTCTCTGCAGATCCTTTCAAGCTCTGTCGGGTTGGATGGGGAGTGTCGCTACACAGCTATTTTCAGGTCTCTCCAGAGATCGATCTATCCAAATATAGGTGTGCCAAGCATGTAGCGTCATTCCCAAGAAGACTCAAGGCTGTAATCACTGCCAAAGGTGCTTCAACAAAGTATTGAGTAAAAGGTCTGAATATTTATGCAAATGTGATATGAATATATTTTTTTAAATTTGCAAACATTTCTAAAAACCTGTTTTTGCTTTTTCATTATGGGGTATTGTGTGTAGATTGACAATTTTAGAATACGGCTGTAACGTAACAAAATGTGAAAAAAAGTCAATACTTTCCCGAATGCACTGTATTTATTATTAACTTGTAGATTCCATCTGAAATCACCAAAGGTTGAAACCCTAGGCCTATATGTAGCCCATTGTCCCATTGTCTTGCCCATTGATTTTTAGCGAATCCAATGTATTTTCCACGTAAATTCCACATCACAATGCGTTGACAAATGACACTGAAACAACGTTGATTGAACCAGTTTGTGCCCAGTGGGTAGCACTGGGATTGAACCTGCGATGTTCGGAGCCATAGCTCATCCCGTAACTTCGCCATTCTAATAGCAACTGGACAGAGCGTAATCCACTGGAGCTGGGCTAAACACAACATGTTGATTGAGCCATACTTACATCACTCTACTCTGAAGGACACACACACACATACTGCATATATATTCACACACTGTATCATGCTTAGAGCACTGTAAATGGACACACACAGGGGACGCACACATGAAACCGTATAGGACCACTGATTGCAATCAGTTCTCAAATCCATTCATTATCATAAAGATTATCTGGTGTGTGTGTGTGTGTGTGTGTGTGTGTGTGTGTATATCTATGCATGTGCATAGTGTGTTTCCACCAGCTAAGTGCTAAAGAATGAGTGAGTTAAAAACAATTAAGAGAAAGCCTGGACAGTGGGGGGGTGGGGGTAGTGAAGCGGGTCTGACATCACATCTTCCTGGGATTGAGGGTCTATACTAACAGAACCCCAGGAGTCACAGGGTCAGAGATTAGAGGTCAGAAGACCCAATGACGTGTCACAAACGACGCCCTCATCACAGAGAGAGACCACGTAATCTGGACAAGCTGCAGTGTCAGCCGTTACTCACCTCACACTGATCTGTGTGTCGGTGTGTGTGTGTGTGTGTGTGTGTGTGTGTGTGTGTGTGTGTGTGTGTGTGTGTGTGTGTGTGGTGTGTCTATGTGTGCGAGAGGTACAAATCAAAGCTTTTATAGGAGATACAAATGTTATCTCATTTTGTCAAGATATCAAATGGGACTGTATCAGAGTCCATTATTTATATAGATCAAAATGCAAGTCTTTGTATGATAACACGCAGCGTTCTCTCTGTACATTCATTTGACTCTTAACGTAGTAATGATAGATGATGCTTCTTATGCCATCTCTCTCCTGGGTCATATAGGCGGCTTGAGAGGTGGGCTGCAGTGTAGCTAGTGATTCAGTGTTGTAGAAGTGTATGTCTTTCGCGCCGTATACCTGTTCTCTGGTTATTATTCTTGGCCCTAAGAGCTTGAGTTCCTGTGGGGCAGATGGTGACTGTGATGAATTCACAGTGTTGAGGAGAAATGTGCAGGAAATCATAATTCAATGTATGTTACAACTAAAGAGGAAATAAGCTCACTATGTATTTTTTTAAAAAGTGTTATATAAAATATAACCAAATGGAGGAATCGATCTGTATTATTTGAATTAATTTAGCAAAGAACAATGGTAAATACAAGGATTTACATCACAGCTCATTTCTCAAACTCAAATTGCTTGACATTTCATGGGAGTAACTCACTCCTTCCTCCACCATAGTGTAATCGAGGCACCCTGCTAATGCCCATACGGCTTCAGCTCAGCGGACTTAACACAGTGTCGTAGAGACTCAGGTCCAAACCGAGTCAGTCATAGCAGCATTCACAAAAAAATGTGGATTCTGAAAATAGATTGAAGGCTTTGTAAACAATGCCATTGTTATAGCTGGCCGAACATCATAGTCCATCATATTTACCTGCCCTCTATGTACTGTGTGGTGAATGCTGGTTTTCACTGTGTTGTTGGATACAACGCTAGTATGAATTATTGCCATGTGTGTGCATGTGCATGTGATATGACTGATTATCATGGTGAGTTTTCATTTGTCTAGACATGGTACGTGGCTTCGGGGATCTGTCACCTCACAGAAACCCTTTCCTCTCTCTGCAACTATTACCTCATGATGAGAGCTCTGCTTCTCACATCTCACCCACACAATCCTATATTAGAACCCACACTACACTGTGTTACTGCCTTCCGACCTGTTTATCTTTCTTGCCCTCTTCCTCTAACCCTCCTCTCCCTCTCCCCTTCCTTTACCCTTTCTAGTCTCTCCACACTCTCACTGCTATCTACCCCCTCTCTTTCATTCCATTCCAACCCCTCCTCTCCCACTCCCTTTCTCCTCTTCCCCCTCTCTAATATTAGATCACGTAGACCTGTGAAATTGATGGCCCTCTCCCTAAACAATGGCTGTCATAGCAATGTGGACCTGTGAACATGGCGGTCAAAGGGAAAGTGTTCAACATTAAGCTTCAAGAGGGAGTGGGAGGAGAGAAGCGGTTGGTGGTGAGAGCACAGCCATGAACCTGCTGATTTGAGGCTTCTGTGTGGTCAGGGCTGGGTCAGGGGTTCCAGGGTCAGGGATTAGAGATCAGAGTCGAGAGTGACAGGAAGGGACCCTGTGTCCAGGTGGCAGATCGCTCCATTTGACGAACATCCTCAGATGGGTTACAGAAGGGCAGAAAGGAGACACGCTCACACACAGTAGCAGCACGCTAACCATTCTCTCACTCTCTCTCTCTCTCTCTCTCTCTCTCTCTCTCTCTCTATTTCTCTTTCCCTCTCTCTCACATTTGGGAATTGTTTACAGTTTTTTTCCAACTGCTTACACACGTTTTCAAGACTGCCTCCTTTGTTCAAAACTCTACACACAATTCCCAAAACTGCACACACAAAATGCAAAATGCCTCACATCTCCTTCAAAATGTATGTGTCCTGGTGAATAAGTGTAGCATTTTGATTGGTTGTGTTTGGAAAAGGAAAGCAAGTCACTTCCTGTTAGATTTTTGTGTTGTAGGTAGAGAATTGTGTGTGGTGTTTTGAAAAAAGTGTTTTATGCAATTGACAACTGAGTCAAAGGCTGAGAAATAGCTTATGGTTTTGGATATTTGGTGTGTAGTTTTTCACTTTGAGTGAGAGGTTTCAAAAATCGTCTGACATGAAAATATTTTGTGTGTAAGCAGTTGGAAAAAACTGTAATATGAATAGAATAGCTCAATAAAGCAATACACACAATCTTTACATCCTTTACACTGTTTTATGTAGTCATCGTAGTGAAATTGAACGTGAATGTTAAACAGGACAATGTTTGTACAACTTGTTATACAGGTTTAGTTTCTCCTTATACATATTTCTACTTCTACAGTATCATGCCACAAGGCGAGACCCAGACGCAGACACAGGAGGCAGATGATTGGAGTCTCACAATGTTTATTCATCCAAAGGGGTAGGCAATAGAATGGTCGTGGACCAAACCAGATCAGAGTCAGGAGGTACAGAGTGGCAGACAGGCTCGTGGTCAAGGCAGGCAAGATAGTCAGGCAGGCGGGTACAACAAAATGTGTAATAAGTCAACGGGGTATGAATACTGTTTGAAGGCACTGTAGGCTTGTACAGAGATACACAGCTCTTCTCCATAGGACTCCCCGACTAAAAGGTCATTAGGTGAGAGTAGGAAGATGAGTGTTAGGGAGAGAGGAGGGAAGAGAATCTTGGTGGAATAACACTGTTGTCTGGGTAATGTCTGTCTGATGTTTAAGCTGTTGGGATGTTCAAGGAGTTTGTGTGTGTGTGTGTGTGTGTGTGTGTGTGTGTGTGTGTGTGTGTGTGTGTGTGTGTGTGTGTGTGTGTGTGTGTGTGTGTGTGTGTGTGTGTGTGTGTGTGTGTGTGTGTGTGTGTGTGTGTGTGTGTGTGTGTGTGTGTGTGTGTGTGTATTCATATATGCACATATATGTGTGTGTGCATGTATGTGTGTGTGTGCATTCATATATGAACATGAATGTGTGTGTGCATGTATGTGTGTGTGTGTGTATGTGAACCTAGATGTTGGAGAGTTCAGACCGCCAGGACAAAAAACAGCAGATCCCTGTTATTCTGTTGGCGCTGCTGTGCCTTTCTGTGTTGGAGGTGTTTTAATAACTGGGACAGATTCGCTTTGACTATGTAGCGTGGAGGTTTCACACATTTTTTTTTGTACTGCTCAGATGTTGCTCACAGGAAGCCACAGAAGTTCTTCATTCAGGCCTCTAATGCTTTCAATGTGTAAGTCATGGATATATAGTAGTATGCCTCTCTCTGTACAACAGTTTCACTCTATCTCCTCCTCCCTCGGTGTCTGTACAATTTCGTTTCCCTGGAATATAAATTGTCCCCACTGCATTGAAGTGTCTGGCTACAGGGGACTTCTTGTGAACTTCTTGTGAGTAGTTTTGGATGTTGCTTTTGTGCTCTGTAATATGAACTTTCCATTTTCATGAAACTGCTCTTCCGATGTGTTTTATAGTTGTAGAATGTGAATATGTTTGGTGTCGAATGAGAACGCCATCTTATCCAGCCAGGAATTGAGTTTGTGAAAGCTAGTCATTGTAAAGTTGAGCTGTGCTAGACTGGCAGACATGATGTCTAGCCAGAGAAAGCTCATCAGAGTTGGGGTAGCCTGCTAGCCTCTCTAGACCATGGATGTCAAACATACAGCCCATTCAATCCAGTCAGCAGGTGGTTAGATTCATTTTTTTTTGTTATTTAAAATGATCTCAATCAACATTGAAATGACTAAAACCAAATCTAATCTGTGTAGAAATGATAATGAACCTGCATTTATCGTCTCGTCACTCTACCCAGCTTGCTAACCAGTCATCGAAACGAAAACAGGAAGCATAGAAAAAAATCCAAAAGCTATGGATAGAGGACCATTTCTTGCACATTTTGGCGACAAGGAAATCCAATACCTTTTTTTAGTGCGGCCCTCCGGACCTCGTTGAAGAGTGAATGCAACCCATTGCCCTGTGTAGGGTGCAGTCTTTCGGATGGGATGTTTAAACGGGTGTCCTGACTCTCTGTGGTCACTAAAGATCCCATGGCACTTATCGTAAGAGTAGGGGTGTTAACCCTGGTGTCCTGGCTAAATTTCCAATCTGTTCCTCATACCATCATGGCCACCTAATCATCCCCAGCTTCCAATTGGCTCCAATTTAGGAAGAGTCTCAAACACATCTTAATGAGAATATGTCTACAGACACACAGTCGCATGCACACACAAAACATCTACACACATTCTCAGTCATACACACTGAAGCTCACACACTTGCCCAACACGTCACCTGACTTTGCCTGCCACATGTAGACTGGCTACATACTGGTAACACAAAACTTAAGAGTGAAATTGCCACGAACGATCAGTGTTATTAGTCTGCAGCATTCTGGATGGAACTATCAGTATTCACATCGGCAGTTGTTGTGTTATGTCAGTCACTAATAGTCAGTCAATAAGCCCAAGTCAGGTAATATTTTTTAGATTTCTAAATTATACTGAATAAAAATATAAATGCAACATGTAAAGTGTTGGTCCCTTATTTCACGAGCTGAAATAAAAGATTCCAGAAGTGTTCCATACAAACAAAAAGCTTATTTTTCTCAAATATTGTGCACAAATTGGTTTACATCCCTGTTAGTGAGCATTTCTCTTTTTCCAAGGCAATTCAACCACCTGACAGGTGTGGCATATCAAGAAAATGAGGAAACGGCATGATCATTACACATCATTACTACCGATCCACCAGAGCTGTTGCCAGAGAATTGAATGTTCATTTCTCTACCATAAGCCGCCTCCAACGTTGTTTTAGATAATTTGGCAGTACGGCCCCATGTCGCAAGGATCGAAGTGTATGACAGTGTGTTCCAGTTTTTGCCACTATCTGGCAACTTAGCACAGCCATTGAAGAGGAGTGGGGCAACATTCTACAGGCCGCAATCAACAGCCTGATCAACTCTATGCGAAGGAAATGTGTCACGCTGCATAAAGCAAATGGTGGTCACACCAGATACTAACTGGTTTTCTGATCCACGCCCCTACCTTTTTTAAAGGTATCTTTGACCAACAGATACATATCTGTATTCCCGGTCATGTGAAATCCATATATTAGGGCCTAATGAATTGATTTAAATTGACTAATTTCCTATAAATCAATCAAATCTTAGAAATTATTGCATGTTGCATTTATATTTTTGGTCTTTTTCAAAGAATCTCAAAGAGCTTCAAAGTACACAAGAAAATGTATTTAGAAAAACAACATCACAACATCATGAGATGGACAGTCATTAGATAGTTAATGGCCTGAGTGGTCACGCAGGGAGACAGCAGGGAGACTCCATCCTTCCTTAACTTCAGTATCTTGTCTTTCTCTCCTCTCACTCTCTCCTCCTCCCAGGCCAGAGTTTTCAGGACCTCCAGGCCCACCTCTGGCTCCCAGCCGAATGGCAGATGCTCGGACTCTGGTACATCTGATGCACAGCGAAATACGGCTCCCACTTTCGACTAACGACAATTTATAGAGACTTTATGAAGCGTTCATACGGCTTCATAAGCATTACATAGATGTCATTTAGAAGCAGTCATACCACATAAAGGGTGGAATAAAAAGTTATACAAAAACGCACACACTCTGACCGTGGGGCGTTGGGAGTGGAGTGCGGAGGTGAGGTGAGGCATGAAGATATGGGTGGGGCTTCTCTCCTGACAGCTGTGACACAGGTAGATGGGCCTGTCCCAACACTCCATACTCACACACATCACCATCAGAGAGACACCTGGGAAATGTCTGTCAGTCCGTTTGTCCCTGTGGGGTTTGATAGCCCCACAGGGACAAAACAGAGCATAATAAAAATATATAATATGTATTTAATATTAAAGTTAGACTCAGCGAAATGACGTTGTCACGAGCAGCACTGCAGATATTGAGATGAGCGAGATTCAAGACGTAGCTCTCACACAGTTGCATGCAGTATCTGCACATGCGCACGGATTCACTTCACGCTGTGAGAGTGTGGTAGGTAGCTTCAACTGTCTTAGATGTTGGGGAAATTGACCCACTATACTGTTTACTTTCTGCGTCGATGTCACATCCCTGAGTCTACATTTAATTTCTGACATCATTTCTCTGAAAAGAGGTCACCACTTTGCCAATAATCTGTTTGGTCTGGGTTCCGGAGGTGCTCATACATGGTAAAGGATGGGATATACCAATAGCAGAGAGGGGGGTGGAAGAGTTTTGCCAGAGATATCTTTACGGCAAGTAGAACTACATGATGAGATGAACATATGAAACATATAATCTTCCCTGGAGTCAGAACTCACCTCCTTTACTGTCCCCTACCCCTGAGAGAGAGAGAGAGAGAGAGAGAGAGAGAGAGAGAGAGAGAGAAAAAAAACACACACACAAGGGGGAGTGTTAGTACATCTGCGGAGTCACTCTTCTATTGCCTCACAAATCACAGTACAATCCTGCAGAGGATACAGAAATGCTAGGGATATACAAACATTTGATGGGTCTTAGAGTGCGTGGGAGAGGGTTTAGATATTTCCAGATGTTGAAATGTGAAGTAAACATGTTGAGTAACCCAGGCTGCGAATGTTCCACTATTACAACATTACAGAGAGAAGGAGGCATGTCCCCAGTCCAGGAGCAGGACCTATACCTGGGGTGATGTACTGAAGACACTGTAGTGAATAAGACATTATGGCTATGGTGTGGTGTGAGGGACAGAATTCATCCTCATCAAAGTCGGCAGATCCCTCTCTGGCCAGTAGATGTGGGAACAACTGGAGTAGTACTTGCTGTAGCTACAGTAGTTACAGCTGTAGATGCTAAAGCTACAGTCTAATCCTCAGCATCTGTATGTGTGACAGATGTCTTCTCTGGGGTCGACTTTGTCACTATAGGAACAGCCTCAGCAACAGCCAATAAGACAGCCAATAATAACCTTTGACATCAGAGAGAATTCTGGAGTCCCTGAATGGCACAACAAACAGAGAGGAAGAGGGGACATTGAGTGCACAATGTCAACCACAACCACAACAAGAAGAGGATAATGAATATAGTGAAAACTATAGAGAGGAATGTAGATCTGCAAATTGTTAGTCCATTTTGACGACTACCGATGCCACATAGGCCATTTTCGACTGTAAAAGTTTATTTTCCAGAAGTCACCAGTTTGTCACACAAGACACCAGGTAAGACGGGAGAATTACACGAGATATGACAGACAGACCCTAGCCCAAAAGCACATTTATAGGATCCTTGGGGTATTTCTATAAATAATGGTACCAATGTGTGACATTGGGGGGGAAACAAATGGCAAAATAGTTAGAAACAGAAATAAAAAGGATTTTCATACAGTTCCAAATGTTTACTTAGAGGAATAAAGGTGAATATATGCAAATTGGTCATAACTACAACTACAACAACATAGGCAGGTTCATACAGACATTGATTGGCAAGTCAAATTCAAGGACTTTCAGGGACTTCTTCAAGCATTTAATTGTAATCATAAATTGTCTACACAAATTACAAGGATTTTTCGAGCACCAAATTGAGGATATGTCTGATTCTCAAGGTAGGCCAAATTGAGGATATGTCTGATTCTCAAGGTAGGCCAAATTGAGGATATGTCTGATTCTCAAGGTAGGCCAAATTGAAGTTCAAGTAGAATACTTCTAAAATTAGCATGTGTAACATGAAGAAAACAAAATGTATTTGTCATGTTATTTCATTACCAGATCATATTGTGAATAGTCGGAAGTTGGAAGTTTACATAAACATTAGCCAAATACATTTAAACTCAGTTTTTCACAATTCCTGACATTTAATCCTAGTTAAAATTCCCTGTCTTAGGTCAGTTAGGATCACCACTTTGTTTTAAGAATCTGAAATATCAGAATAATAGTAGAGAGAATGATTTATTTCAGCTTTTATTTATTTCATCACATTCCCAGGAGGTCAGAAGTTTACATACACTCAATTAGTATTTGGTAGCATTGCCTTTAAATTGTTTAACATGGGTCAAACGTTTCGGATAGCCTTCCACAAGCTTTCCACAATAAGTTGGGTGAGTTTTGGCCCATTCCTCCTGACAGAGCTGGTGTAACCGAGTCAGGTTTGTAGGCCTCCTTGCTCGCACACACTTTTTCAGTTCTGCCCACAGATTTTCTATAGGATTGAGGTCAGGGCTTTGTGATGGCCACTCCAATACCTTGACCTTGTTGTCCTTAATTAAGCCATTTTGTCACAACTTTGGAAGTATGCTTGGAGTCATTGTCCATTTGGAAGACCCATTTGCGACCAAGCCTTAACTTCCTGACTGATGTCTTGAGATGTTGCTTCAATATATCCACATAATTTCCCACCTTATGATGACATCTATTTTGTGAAGTGCTCCAGTCCCTCCTGCAGCAAAGCACCTCCCACAACATGATGCTGCCACCCCCGTACTTCACGGCTGGGATGGTGTTCTTTGGCTTGCAAGCCTCCCCCTTTTTCCTCCAAACATAATGATGGTCATTATGGCCAAACAGTTATATTTTGTTTCATCAGACCAGAGGACATTTCTCCAAAAAGTACAATCTTTGTACCCATGTGCAGTTACAAATTGTGGTCTGGATTTTTTATGGCAGTTTTGGAGCAGTGGCTTCTTCCTTACTGAGCGACCTTTCAGGTTATATTGATATAGGAGTCATTTTACTGTGGATATAGATACTTTTGTACCTGTTTCCTCCAACCTTTTCACAAGGTCCTTTGCTGTTGTTCTGGGATTGATTTGCACTTTTCGCACCAAAGTACATTCATCTCTAGGAGACAGAACAGTATGAGGGCTGCGTGGTCCCATGGTGTTTATACTTGCGTACTATTGTTTGTACAGATGAACGTGGTACGTTCAGGCTTTTGGAAATTGCTCCCAGGGATGAACCAGACATGGCTGATTTCTTTTGATTTTCCCATGACGTCAAGCATAAAGGCACTGAGTTTGAAGGTAGGCCTTGAAATACATCCACAGGTACACCTCCAATTGACTCAAATGATGTCAATTGGCCTATCAGAAGCTTCTAAAGTCATGACATCATTTTCTGGAATTTTCCAAGCTGTTTAAAGGCACAGTCAACTTAGTGTAGGTAAACTTCTGACCCACTGGAATTGTGATACAGTGAAATATGAGTGAAATTGTAACGGTTTTCTAGTTGTGAAGGAGAGTCGGACCAAAATGCAGCGTGTAGATTGTGATCCATGTTTAATGAACAAACGTAAAACACGAATCAATATTGAACACTACAAAAAAAAAAAAAAAACGTAACGAAAACCGAAACAGCCTATACTAGTGTAAACTAACACAGAGACAGGAACAAGGACACTAAGGACAATCACCCACGACAAACTCAAAGAATATGGCTGCCTAAATATGGTTCCCAATCAGAGACAACGATAAACACCTGCCTCTGATTGAGAACCACTCCAGACAGCCATAGACTTTGCTAGATCACCCCACTAGCTACAATCCCAATATATACACACCACATACAAAAACCCATGCCACACCCTGGCCTGACCCAATACATGAAGATAAACACAAAACACTTCGACCAGGGCGTGACAGAAATCATCTGTCTGTAAACAATTGTTGAAAAATGTATTGTAATGCACAAAGTGGATGTCCTAACCGACTTGCCAAAACTATAGTTTGATAACAAGAAATTTGTGGAGTAGTTGAAAAACAAGTTCTAATGACTCGAACCTAAGTGTATGTACATTTCTGACTTCAACTGTATGTATTTTAGTGTCATTATATCCAGAATAATTCATAGAAATAGTGTTGGGTGTTGCACAGTAGTATATCCTACACTTTTGTGCACAGTAGACTGCGTCCAATCGGAGGCACAAAAACATGGAACATGGAATCAAATCAAATGTATTTATATAGCACTTCTTACATCAGCTGATATATCAAAGTGCTGTACAGAAAGCCAGCCTAAAACCCCAAACAGCAAGCAATGCAGGTGTAGAAGCACGGTGGCTCAGAAAAACTCCCTAGAAAGGCCAAAACTTAGGAAGAAACCTAGAGAGGAACCAGGCTATGAGGGGTGGCCAGTCCTCCTCTGGCTGTGCCGGGTGGAGATTATAACAGAACATGGCCAAGATGTTCAAATGTTCATAAATGACCAGCATGGTCAAATAATAATAATCACAGTAGTTGTCGATGGTGCAGCAAGTCAGCACCTCAGGAGTAAATGTCAGTTGGCTCTTCATAGCCGATCATTGAGAGTATCTCCACTCCTGCTGTCTCTAGAGAGTTGAAAACAGCAGTTCTGGGACAGGTAGCACGTCCCGGTGAACAGGTCAGGGTTCCATAGCTGCAGGCAGAACAGTTGAAACTGGAGCAGCAGCACGGCCAGGTGGACTGGGGACAGCAAGGGGTTTTTAGGGCACAGCTCTCTAGAAGTCTCTAGAAGCCTTGCCTTTCCAAATCATAATTATAATTATTGATAAATTATCCAATCCAAATTTAGAATGAGTCCTTAGTGCTTCACGTTGGTTCTATCACTTTAATTTAAGACCCTTGCTTTTCTCATCACTTATGTTAATGACAGATTGGTATTTCAATGCATTCTTATTCTAAATTACAAAATTCTGCCTTGTGCAGACCTCCACAATCAACCTGATACCCCAAATAAACAATTTTGGACAGGCCTAAATCAATTACTGGCACGGTTGACCAACCCCCTTCACAGCACTCATTCTTCCTGGCATTTCTTCATGTTCTTCTTCAGATACTGTTTTAGTTTGCCCTTTTAATTTTATTTTTTTATTTTTTATTTTACCTTTATTTAACCAGGTAGGCAAGTTGAGAACAAGTTCTCATTTACAATTGCGACCTGGCCAAGATAAAGCAAAGCAGTTCGACAGATACAACGAGACAGAGTTACACATGGAGTAAAACAAACATACAGTCAATAATACAGTATAAACAAGTCTATATACAATGTGAGCAAATGAGGTGAGAAGGGAGGTAAAGGCAAAAAAAAGGCCATCGTGGCAAAGTAAATACAATATAGCAAGTAAAACACTGGAATGGTAGTTTTGCAATGGAAGAATGTGCAAAGTAGAAATAAAAATAATGGGGTGCAAAGGAGCAAAATAAATAAATAAATAAAAATTAAATACAGTTGGGAAAGAGGTAGTTGTTTGGGCTAAATTATAGGTGGGCTATGTACAGGTGCAGTAATCTGTGA
This sequence comes from Oncorhynchus tshawytscha, assembly GCF_018296145.1. Classification (NCBI taxonomy): domain Eukaryota; kingdom Metazoa; phylum Chordata; class Actinopteri; order Salmoniformes; family Salmonidae; genus Oncorhynchus; species Oncorhynchus tshawytscha. Next base: position 58,120,733 of record NC_056434.1, on the reverse strand, counting down.
GCTGCTCTGACAGTTGGTGCTTAAAGCTAGTGAGGGAGATAAGTGTTTCCAGTTTCAGAGATTTTTGTAGTTCGTTCCAGTCATTGGCAGCAGAGAACTGGAAGGAGAGGCGGCCAAAGGAAGAATTGGTTTTGGGGGTGACTAGAGAGATATACCTGCTGGAGCGTGTGCTACAGGTGGGAGATGCTATGGTGACCAGCGAGCTGAGATAAGGGGGGACTTTACCTAGCAGGGTCTTGTAGATTACATGGAGCCAGTGGGTTTGGCGACGAGAATGAAGCGAGGGCCAGTATATATAGTCTTGTGAGTGTGCATAGAGTCACTGCAAGCTAGGGTCAGTGCAGATAGTCTGGGTAACCATTTAATAAACTATTTAGCAGACAATGTATTTGGCTTGGGGGTAGAAGCTGTCTCGGAGCCTTTTGGTGCCTGTTGGAGCAAGAGCCCATGCCTTGGTACTGTTTGCCAGACGGTAGCAGAGTGAACAGTCTATGGCTAGGGTGGCTGGAGTCTTTTCCAATTTTTCAGGCCTTACTCTGACGTCGCCTGATATAGAGGTCCTGGATGGCAGGGACCTTGACCCCAGTGATGTACTGGGCTGTCCGCACCACCCTCTGTAGTGCTTTGCAGTCGATGGCAGTGCATTTGCCATACCAAGCGATGATGCAGCCAGTCAAGAGGCTCTCAATGGTGCAGCTGTAGAACTTTTTGAGAATCTGAGGGCCCATACCACATTTTTTTGCCTCCTCAGGCACTGTTGTGCCCTTTTCACGACTGTGTGGGTGTTTGCGGATCATGTTAAGTCCTCTCCCCTCTTTATCCTGTAGTCCACGTTCAGTTCCTTGGTGTTACTGGCATTGAGGTAGAGATTATTGTCCTAGCACCACACTGCTAAGTCTCTGACCTCCATGTAGGCTGTCTCATCGCCATCAGTGATCAGACCTACCATGGTCGTGTGGTCAGCAAACTTGATGATGGTGTTGGAGTCATGCATGGCCACGTAGTCATGGATAAACAGGGAGTACAGGAGGGAACTAAACACAGCGTGGCAGAGGTGTTGTTGCCTACCCTCACCACCTGGGGCCAGCCCGTCAGGAAGTCCAGGATCCAGTTGCAGAGGGTGGTGTTCAGTCCGAGGGTTGCCAGCTTGTTGATGAGCATGGAGGGGACTATGGTGTGAACGCTGAGCTGAGGTCCATGAACAGCATTCACACTTAGTTATTTCCTCTCCTGTCCGGGAGGGAGAAGGTAGTGTGAAGTGCAATTTAGATTGTGTCATCTGTGGATTTTTTAAATTTTTTATTTCACCTTTATTTAACCAGGTAGGCCAGTTGAGAACAAGTTCTCATTTACAACTGCGACCTGGCCAAGATAAAGCAAAGCAGTACGACACATACAACAACACAGAGTTATACTTGGAATAAACAAACATGCAGTCAATAATACAGTAGAAGAAAATAAGTATATATACAGTGTGTGCAAATGAGGTAAGATAAGGGAGGTAAGGCAATAAAATAGGCCATAGTGGCGAGGTAATTCCGATATAGCAATTAAACACTGGAGTGATAGATGTGCAGAAGATGAATGCGCAAGTAGAGATACTGGGGTGCAAAGGAGCTAAATAAATACAGTATTGGGATGAGGTAGTTGGATGGGCTATTTACAGATGGACTATGAACAGCTGCAATGATCTGTGAGCTGCTCTGACAGTGAGGGAGATAAGAGTCTCCAGCTTCAGCGATTTTTGCAGTTCGTTCCAGTCATTGGCAGCAGAGAACTAACTGGAAGGAGAGGCGGCCAAAGTAGGAATTGGCTTTGGGGGTGACCAGTGAAATGTACCTGCTGGAGCGTGTGCTGCAGGTGGGTGCTGCTATGGTGACCAGCGAACTGAGATAAGGCAGGGTTTTACGTAGCAAAGACTTGTAAATGACCTGGAGCCAGTAGGTTTGGCAACGAGTATGAAGCAAGGGCCAGCCAACGAGAGCATACAGGTCGCAGTGGTTGTGTAGTATATGGGGCTTTGGTGACAAAACGGATGGCACTGTGATAGACTGCATCCAATTTGTTGAGTAGAGTGTTGGAGGCTATTTTGTAAATGACATCGCCGAAGTCGAGGATTGGTAGGATAGTCAGTTTTACAAGGGTATGTTTGGCAGTGTGATTGAAGGATGCTTTGTTGCAAAACAGAAAGCCGATTCTAGATTTAATTTTGGATTGGAGATGCTTAATGTGAGTCTGGAAGGAGAGTTTACAATCTATCCAGGCAATGCAGGCAATGATCGCTAAGATCTTGGTTAAAGACAGCAGAGGTGTATTTGGAGGGCAAGTTGGTTAGGATGATATCTATGAAGATGCCCGTGTTTATGGATTTGGGGTCGTACCTGGTAGGTTCATTGATCATTTGTGTGAGATTGAGGGCATCAAGCTTAGATTGTAGGATGGCCCGGGGTATTAAGCAAGTCCCAGTTTAGGTCGCCTAGCAGCACGAGCTCTGAAGATAAATCAAATCAATGTTTATTTGTCACGTGCGCTGAATTCAACCTGGATACAACCTTACAGTGACATGCTTACTTACAGGCTCTAACTAATAAGTGCAAAAAAGGTATAGGTGAACAATAGGTAGGTAAAGAAATAAAACAGTAAAAAGACAGGCTATATACAGTAGCGAGGCTACATACAGACACCGGTTAGTCAGGCTGATTGAGGTAGTATGTACATGTAGATATGGTTAAAGTGACTATGCATATATGATGAAGAGTTAATTAGGATTATATCTATGAGGTTTTTCGTGTTCACGGATTTGGGGTTGTACCTGGTAGGTTCATTGATAATTGTGTGAGGTTGAGAGCATCAAGCTTAGATTGTAGGATGACCGGGATGAACCTCTTGAGACTAGGGGGCAGTATTTTGATGAAAAACATACCCAAATGAAACTGCCTAATTCTCAGGCCCAGAAGCTAGAATACAGTGGGGCAAAAAAGTATTTAGTCAGCCACCAATTGTGCAAGTTCTCCAACTTAAAAAGATGAGAGAGGCCTGTCATTTTCGTCATAGGTACACTTCAACTATGACAAACAAAATTAGAAAAAAAATCCAGAAAATCACATTGTAGGATTTTTAATGAATTTATTTGAAAATTATGGTGGAAAATAAGTATTTGGTCAATAACAGAAGTTTACCTCAATACTTTGTTATATTCCCTTTGCTGGCAATGACAGAGGTCAAACGTTTTCTGTAATTCTTCACAAGGTTTTCACACACTGTTGCTGGTATTTTGGCCCATTCCTCCATGCAGATCTCAACTAGATCAGTGATGTTTTGGGGCTGTTGCTGGGCAACATGGACGTTCAACTCCCTCCAAAGATTTTCTATGGGGTTGAGATCTGGAGACTGGCTAGCCCACTCCAGGACCTTGAAATGCTTCTTACGAAGCCACTCCTTCGTTGCCCGGGCGGTGTGTTTGGGATCATTGTCATGCTGAAAGACCCAGCCATGTTTCATCGTCAATGCCCTTGTTGATGGAAGGAGGTTTTCACTCAAAATCTCACGATACATGGCCCCATTCATTCTTTCCTTTACACGGATCAGTCATCCTGGTCCCTTTGCAGAAAAACAGCCCCAAAGCATGTTGTTTCCACCCCCATGCTTCACAGTAGGTATGGTGTTCTTTGGATGCAACTCAGCATTCTTTGTCCTCCAAACACGACGAGTTGAGTTTTTACCAAAAAGTTATATTTTGGTTTCATCTGACCATATGACATTCTCCCAAACTTCTTTTGGATCATCCAAATGCTCTCCAGCAAACTTCAGACGGGCCTGGACATGTACTGGCTTAAGCAGGGGGACACGTCTGGCACTGCAGGATTTGAGTCCCTTGCGGCATAGTGTGTTATTGACTTTGGTCCCAGCTCTCTGCAGGTCATTCACACTTTTTGCTCACCGTTCTTGTTATCATTTTGACCCCACGGGGTGAGATCTTGCGTGGAGCCCCAGATCGAGGGAGATTATCAGTTGTCTTGTATGTCTTCCATTTCCTAATAATTGCTCCCACAGTTGATTTCTTCAAACCGAGCTGCTTACCTATTGCAGATTCAGTCTTCCCAGCCTGGTGCAGGTCTACAATTTTGTTTCTGGTGTCCTTTGACAGCTCTTTGGTCTTGGCCATAGTGGAGTTTGGCGTGTGACTGTTTGAGGTTGTGGACAGGTGTCTTTTATACTGATAACAAGTTCAAACAGGTGCCATTAATACAGCTAACGAGTGGAGGACAGAGGAGCCTCTTAAAGAAGAAGTTACAGGTCTGTAAGAGCCAGAAATCTAGCTTGTTTGTAGGTGACCAAATACTTATTTTCCACCATAATTTGCAAATAAATTCATTAAAAATCCTACAATGTGATTTTCTGGATTTTTTTGTCTCATTTTGTCTGTCATAGTTGAAGTGTACCTATGATGACAATTACAGGCCTCTCTCATCTTTTCAAGTGGAGAACTTGCACAATTGGTGGCTGACTAAATACTTTTTTGCCCCACTGTATGTCTATGTCCTGGGAAATGTTCTTGCTAATTACGACCTCATGCTAATCACATTAGACTACGTTAGCTCAACTATCCCGCAGGTGGGACACCGATAATGTAGAGGTTTTAAATAGCCATCACTAGGCGGCTTCCACCCGGTTACGTAACCCTGCACCTTAGAAGCTGCTGGCCCATATACATAGACTTGAAATCACAGGCCACTTTTTAATAATGGAACACTAGTCACTTTAATAATGTTTACATATGTTTTCATTACTCATCTCATATGTACACTACCGTTCAAATGTTTGGGGTCACTTAGAAATGTCCTTGTTTTTGAAAAAAGCCTGTAATCGAACCCACAAATGCTGATACTCCAGATACTCAACTAGTCTAAAGAAGGCCAATTGTATTGCTTCTTTAATCAGGACAACAGTTTTCAGCTGTGCTAACATAATTGCAAAATGGTTTTCTAATGATCAATTAGCCTTTTAAAATGATCAACTTGGATTAGCTAACACAACGTGCCATTGGAACATAGGAGTGATGCTTGCTGATAATGGGCCTCTATACGCCTATGTAGATATTCCATTAAAAATCAGCTGTATCCAGCTACAATAGGGGTGCGAACTGGCGGCAGAGAAGTCAGACGCAGGAGAGAAATAACTGTTTCCAACTGTGCAGTTCATTAACAAACAAAAACCCTGGAAAACAGACTAATAAAATAAATGGGTCCATAACCCAACGCACACCAGGACAGACGAGCACAAGCACTTACAACAAACAATCACCGACAAGGACATGAGGGGGAACGGAGGGTTAAATACACAACATGTAATTGATGGGATTGGAACCAGGTGCGATGGAAGACGAGACAAAACCAATGGAAAATGAAAAGAGGATCAGCGATGGCTCAAAGTTCGGTGACTTCGACCGCCGAAAGCCGCCGAACAAGGAGAGGGACCAACTTCGGCGGAAGACATGACAAGTAGTTTACAACACTAACAATTTCTATACTGTATTTCTGATCAATTTGATGTTATTTTAATGGAAAAAACTTTTGCTTTTCTTTCAAAAACAAGGACAATTTCTAAGTGACCCCAAACTTTTGAACGGTAGTGAATGTACTGTATTCTATTCTACTGTATTTTAGTCTATGCCACATCTTTATATATTCCCTTATTCCATTATTTTACTTTTATGTTGTGTGTATTGTGTGTATTGTTGTGAATTATTAGATATCACTGCACTGTTGGAGCAAGCATTTAGCTACACTTGCAATAACATCTGCTAAACATGTGTATGTGACAAATACAATTGGATTTGAATTGATTTGAATCAGAGTCATTGTTTGTTTGTTTGTTTCCCACTTGATTTATTTATCCAGGTGCTCCAGTGTCAAAAGATCATTGCAGTCATCCTAACAACTGCCGCACATTTGGATCTGTTGAGTGATTATTGCATATTCACCTAATTAAACGTTCACTTTATTCAGTCCCAATGCACATCTACCGTGGTTTAGTACAGTGTTAATGAATGCACTAAACACGCTCCTCGGTTGACACGTATTTGAATGTGAAGTAGATATTCTGTAGTCCATCAGCTAAGCTTAACATGTTTGTTTTTTTAAACTTTATTTGGATAGTCCCGAAGCATATCTGCAGATAGTTACTAGAATGATAACAAATATTCTGTTCAATTGTAATTGATATGCAGTTGAGATGCTGCTGATAGTCTACAGATGGCTTGTATACATGGACTATAGATTACTTTGTTGAAAATGATGAGATATACTGTTGAGACACTCCTGAAAGGCTTAAGATATGCTGTTGAAATGCTGCTGATGGTCTACAGAATGTTGGTAGAACATCTGCAGATGGACGACAAACACTTTGTTGTTGAAAGTCAACCAACATGCTGTCGACATTTTACTGATAGTCTGTAGATAGTTTGTCGAGCATCTACAGATGGACTATCCAAATAAAGTGTTACCCTCTCTTCCTCTCTCCTTCTCTCCTACTCTCTGGCCACTGTCACTCTACACATACATGTATAGTGTCCTCTTCTCCTCTTCTCCTCGGCCCTCCTCGCCCCTCCCCGCCCCTCCTCGTCCCTCCTCGTCCCTCCTCGCACCTCCTCGCCCCTCCCCGCCCCTCCTCGCACCTCCTCGGCCCTCCCCGGCCCTCCCCGGCTCTCCCCATCTGGTGACGCCACCGGTCTCGTCACGTTAAAGAAATTAGGAAACTCAGACGGGAAGAATTCTGCTATCTAACAGATGTTACAGTCTGGTCAGTGTCCTGATCATGTTTAGCATCAGAGACTGTGGTAAAGAAAGCAGACTGGGTCTGAGACAGAGACAGACAGACATACAAAGACAGGGAAAGGAGACAAAGAACATGCATGGGTAAAATGGCTGTGGAAGCCAAGAAAAGGAATGCCATATTACAACCTACCAGTTGTTATGATTGCGTTGTTTGCTCTATAACATGTTAGTTCATATGCCTTGTGGCCGTGATATCTAGGCCTAAGGCTGAGACAATAAGACACAGTGGCAGAATAAATTCAACCACACCTTTGTTCCATCATAAAATCGGAGAGCAACATCTGTCCACAAAACATATAGCATGTAACAAACAGTTAAATGACCGGCAGCATGGTCAAGAAAGTGAATGTTTCTGACTACTGAACAACTATTGATTTAGAACCATGGAGAATTACAGCGAGTTGCAAAGAAAACAGGCACTGCCTCCACTATTCCTGGACCATTTCAACAGCATTTAATCACCTATGCTTAATCTAATACAGTGACAACTAAAATATACCAAAAAAAATGTATTTAGTCCAATCAACGTAATCTTAATCTGATTTGGCCGTCCATGCGACTTTATTTGTGTGTGTGTGTGTGTGTGTGTGTGTGTGTGTGTGTGTGTGTGTGTGTGTGTGTGTGTGTGTGTGTGTGTGTGTGTGTGTGTGTGTGTGTGTGTGTGTGTGTGTGTGCATGCGTGCATGCATGTGCGTTAGCATGCAAGTAGAAGAAACATGTTGACTCACCCTACTTGTAGAGAAACACCAATGCCATCCTCCTCTTGTATGTTGCCTAAACGGTCTATGACTGTCATGCACGCTTTTGTTTTTTGTTGTCCTATGCTACCTGGCTAAAATGCTTGCTTGCTAGCCTAACTTCCTTTCATGGGCAACGATGAGCCAGCAGTTAACATTAGTTAGCCTACTACATCCAGCTACATACTGAACATTCAATATCTCAGGCAAGAGGCACAATGTATGAGTTTATGGTTGGATCAGAATCAACGTTAAAATCATTGGCCATCAGTGGCCAGAATTAAGTAAAACCACAAGTCCAAATTCCTATCTCTATTTATTTTTTTTATTTTTCATTTCACCTTTATTTAACCAGGTAGGCTAGTTGAGAACAAGTTCTCATTTACAACTGCGACCTGACCAAGATAAAGCAACACAAACGCGACACAAACAACAACACAGAGTTACACATGAATAAACAAACATACAGTCAATAATACAATAGAAAAAGTCGATATACAGTGTGTGCAAATGAGGTAAGATGAGGGAGGTAAAGGCAATAAATAGGCCATAGTGGCAAAATAATTACAATATAGCTACTAAACACTGAAATGATAGATGTGCAGAAGATGAGTGCGCAAGTAGAGATACTGGGGTGCAAAGGAGCAAAAATAAATAAAATAAATAACAGTATGGGGATGAGGTAGTTGGATGGGGTATTTACAGCTGGGCTATGTACAGGTGCATTGATCTGTGAGCTGCTATGACAGCTGGTGCTTAAAGTTAGTGAGGGAGATATGAGTCTCCAGCTTCAGTTCATTTTGCTATCCATAGCTAATTTAGGAAAGGGACAATTTTATCTAGCTAGCTAGCCACCGGAGGACAACGACACATGAGATGCAACAATTAAAGTTTTCTGTCAATGACGTTTGATTTCTAATGTGATGTGTTTGGTGGCTTCCCCCTTTTTTTGGGGGTCTGCCAGGACCATTCATGTTTGGCTCACTCAGTTTATCTCAATGCGGATTGGCTATTGTTTGATACTTTTTTTTAAAGGGAGGCCAAACACTCTCTGACATTCCTTGCATTCAATGCTACAGGTGGCAACAATGTTGTACTCTTTTTGACCAGACAGCATCAGATAGATTGGGCTATACATACAGAGACAGAGGGGCACTGTTTTGTTCGTCTCTTGCGAATTGAAACACAGAGAGACGAAAGATACATAAACATTTTTTGCTGTTCATTCTTTTGGAGAATCCTGGCTTCCTTTGGCATCCATAAATACACGCCACTGCTTTTACATCCGTTTGCATCAGTCTCTGTTACACACTGCCTTACTGTAGTGTTACAACACTTTAGTGTAGTGAAGTACTAACACCACAAGGTGGCACTCTAGAGTAGTGAATACTCCACTACACTGTACCTCTGCTATCAGTATGACAATCGGGTGTAGCTAATGACACATTGGAATATGATACATTCAGCTTAACCAGCTTGTGCTATATTTCATATGTAATTAATCATTGTGACTTTGTCTTTTTTCAGAAACAAATCCCACTATTTACACTCAGTGAAGCCTTTAGAAAAGTACACTGCTATATTTGTCTCTGACTGTTTCTGTACAAGGGTAATTGCTGAGCATGTCTGAAAATTGTTTAACCACCAGATAAAACTGCCACTGTAATCGCCATTAGAGCTGTATTCCCTGTAGGAAGATGAGTAACAGATGCCCATGTGGGTAACTCTTCATGAGTAACAGATGCCCACGTGGGTAGACTACAGGCCCAGGACTCATGTCTCAGTGCTGGCTAATATGGGAATGTGTGTGTGTCAGTGTTTGTATGTGTATGTGTCGCATGCATGCATGATTGTGTGAGGGGGGCCTGTCGATGTGTCAGATCCTCTGTCTACAGCTCAATTCACCAAATAAAAACATTGAACTGTAATTACACTGTGACACTATATTCACACGTATACTGGATATCTGTCAGCTTGCTTAAGTTATTTTCACCCACACCATACTCTATCTACACCTGTCTTGTGTTCCCATTATTGTGTTCTCTGCCCAATTCCCTGAGAGTGTGTGGAGTGAAAAGTACCCCGTTTGTTATTGCAGAGGGAGGATTAGAGGATGTGACGGTAACAGTTGACAGTCTGTCTGTTCAACCACCTGTACACTGTAATGCAATACTCTGTTCTTAGAGTAACGACCACTAATCACCCCAACAACGGACTGCAACTGGGTTAGTGTCTGACATGTTTTATTACATACGCACACAAACTCAGGCATACACGCACACACACATACACAAGCATGCACGCACGCACACACAACACCTCCCATTTTGGTCAGGCTATCACGGTTTAGTTTCACAAAACAGTGTCTTCATGTGTGTGTTTTATTATTTATGCCTAGTTTGTTGTGTCGGAGAGATCGGAGACTGACAGACCAAACAAATGTGCAGTGATTACACCAGCCAGTCTTGTTGGTATACTGCTACGTAGGGGTAGAAGGCACACATTGACATTCTTGTTATGCGGTATCTGCAATGTGATGTTTACTGTTTGTTGTTGTGGTGTTCATTGTTTGTTAATGTGGTAAGGCCATTTCATTCAAATGTGGGCATTATAAGTGGGTGGTCTTTTCTGTGATTTCCTGTACATGTGGATGTAAACACGTATGCCCTATATCACTCTCATCTGAGGAGGGTGGCGAGGCAGACGAGAGACTAGAGGTTTTAGAGCATCACGTCCCAGACCAGACCTCCTTACAGGCTAGTGTGGGTGGTTGTGGTCTAAGGTTATGATAAAACATACAAAGCTGGGCCTCCCGAGTGGCGCAGTGATCTAAGGCACTGCATCGCAGTGCTAGAGGTCTCACTACAGACCCGGGTTTGATCCCGGGCTTTATGACAACTGGCCGTGATCGGGAGTCCCATAAGGCGGAGCACAATTGGACCAGCGTCGTCCGGGTTAAGGGAGAGTTTGGCCAGAGGGGCTTTACTTGGCTCATTACGCTCTAGTGACTCCTTGGGCCGGGTGCCTGCAGGCTGACCTTAGTTGTCAGGTGAACAGTGTTTCCTCAGACACATTGGTGCACTGGCTTCCGGGTTAAGCGTGCGGGTGTTAAGAAGCGAGGTTTGGCAGGTCATGTTTCAAAGGACGCATGACTCCACCTTTGCCTCCCCAGCCTATTGGGTAGTTGCAGCAACGAGAAAAAATATAAAGCTGAAAATTGTTCATGTTTTGCAGCATAACGTGCGCTTCAATGACCTAACTCTACTTAATAGAACTATAAGACAACGGCATTGTTTCTAGGACATATGATTGTGGCCGTTTCTACAACATTTGCTGTGGTTCAGTTCAGTATCTTCTAGTTGCAGCTGCAGACCATGGTCATCTGGGTCCTAGGTCACAGAGAATACTTTTGCGATGTATTGGGGTTGTGCCGCAGAGTCTCATCATTATTGAATTGTTATAAAGACGTGGTTATGAAACCCACGAGACAAAACAAATATAAAACTCTTAAACAGAGAAAAACACTCTCATAAATTCTGCTATTTAACCCCAGGTCTTCATGCTCCACTTAAACTGCTCCCTTTTAATAGTCCTACATATTATTCTACACATTTTGTGTTCTTTCTGATTAACATTTCTGGACAAACTTAGTCTCTCCAGCAGCAGTTAGCCTCCGTAGTTTCCCAGATTCACAGAGTGTTGTGTTTGATTTGGATTGAAACAGTTGATTATTGCTAGAAGCTTGCATCACAGTAGGATAAACACACACAAATAACCTGGCTGTTAAGCTGGAAACAAGTGGACTTGGAGTGGGAAACAAAGGTGCCTTTGTGAGTGAGTTTTGTGTGTGTGTGTGTGTGTGTGTGTATAATGTGATTTACATACTTGAACCCACAACAGGAGTCAATCTGAGGTCCAGCTCTGTCTGTGTTTCTGCCAATAGGACTAACACAGGTCCGGTACTCAGTGTGTGTGCCAGCTTACAGTATGTGTGTGTGTAAGCGTGTGTGTCACCGCTGATCAAGGGGTTCTTTGTTGGCGGCGGCAGCATGTTTTCCACTCTTCACAGCATTTCCACACTCTTAAAGTTCCTCAGGGCTTAAACAGCTAGGCCATTTTACAAACATCTAGGGTATGTTCTAAACATCTAGGGCAGGAGTCGGCAGCAGGCAGCCCGTGGGCCAAAACCGTGCCACTATTGATTTTTTTTGCTTAAAAAAAAAAAGACTGTAAAATAACCAGGAATTCAGCTAAAATGTTATTTAGAAAATCTGTTCCCAAGTATTCCCATGGATAGAAAAAGAGACAAGGGGCAATTCCACTTAAAGTTCTGTCACCGAGCAAGACCCACTGTTCCCCGGACGCCGAAGACTTGGATGTCGATTAAGGCAGCCCCCCATACCTTTCTGATTCAGAGGGGTTGGGTTAAATGCGGAAGGTATCCCCCTTTCTCTTTCCCTAAAACGTATGCCATACAAAAACCATTCATTTCAAAGTTGAACAAACCATACAACTCTATGCATAAGGACTGCTTTTAACAATTTACACTGAATATTTTACAAAAACACATTTACTGGGAGAGCTGTGCGGATGCAAAGTGCGGTAAAAGAATTCCAGTAACATCAGCTACGTATGTGCACTTCACTGCCCTGGGGCATCACTTTAGACCAGGGGGAAGAGTGCCCCCTACTGGCACACCAACACCACATCCAGCAGCATTTGGTCTCCCATCCAGGGACTGATCAGGACCAACCCTGTCGAGCTCCCAAGGCAAGCCATCAGTGGGCTGCAGAGTGGTATGCTGCTGGTGAAGGGAGCTAGGATGCTTATCTTCTGAAGGTCGTTGACCTCAGTGTGTGAGTGTCTTTGCCTGCATGTGTGGCGTTTACGTACGTGCGCGTGTGTGTGTCTGTGTTTATGACCACCTCTGGGAAGGGCAATCCAGCCACAGCATTATTTTTAATGTCATTCACAAACCAGGTAATCTTTAACCAGCCATCAGAAAGAACACTCTGGCACAAACACCCTTCACCAACCTGTAGCGCTCACACACAAACACCCGATACACACACAACCATGATCCGACCGGCCACACTCACCTTGTGTGTGTGGAATGCTGTATAAACCGACTAAGTGTGTGTGTGTGTGTGTGTGTGTGTGTGTGTGTGTGTGTGTGTGTGTGTGTGTGTGTGTGTGTGTGTGTGTGTGTGTGTGTGTGTGTGTGTGTGCGTGCGTGCGTGCGTGCCTGTGTGCGTGCGCGTGTGCACAAGCTTGGGTATTTGTGTGTGTGTTTCAACGCTGCTTTAGACCGATTAGTACCCAGCCACTCACTGAGAGGCTCAAAAAGACTGAGCCCCATGGAGCTGTGTGGATGCTGCCTCTGTTGCCACTGTAACCCCTGGAGCTGAAATTGCATAGTGCATCTGTAGCTACTAAAGCTCACCTGTGAGATTGTACTGCAAAATGTCACATTAATATAGGCTCCAATAGAACCCACAGACTGACGTTTGAACTGGAGAGAGGTGGATTAGAGAAGGAAGAAAGAAGAGTTGTAAAAGAGGAGAGAAGTGTTTGCGCGATGGGCAGCGTGGTGACAGCCTGGTGGGTCGTGGTAGAGGTTGCCTGCAGGATTCTGGGTATTTCTACATCAGCAGGTAGGAGACCGCAGGACTGTAATTGACTGGACACACACACTATCTCTTTCTCATTTACACAACATCAGGTAGGAGACAGACTGTAGGCCTGGACTTTAAAATGGAGCTGTGAAACGAATTTTGTCATCTATCACAGAGGTTGTGAGTGAGTGAGTGAGTGAGTGAGTGAGTGAGTGAGTGAGTGAGTGAGTGAGTGAGTGAGTGAGTGAGTGAGTGGTGAGTGAGTGAGTGAGTGAGTGAGTGAGTGAGTGAGTGAGTGAGTGAGTGAGTGAGTGAGTGTAGAGGATTAATCATGAACCTTAAGGCTTATCTCCTCTTGTTCTCTAGTGAGAACAGCAGGCTAAATGGTCTAGACTAATATGTACTGTATTGTATCATATATAACTGTGTTTTAGTGCTCCTAGAGGGCTACGGAGACACAGAGCTCCCTCAGTCTACTCTCATACTATATCATAGCATGAATCACATACTGCTTTGTTTCAGCTACAGTACACTCTCTACCTCCTGCTATATCCATTTAAAGGTCTGGTATTTACAGTGTAATATACATGGGACATCTATATGTCTGAGCTGGGTGGTAAGTGTCTAGTCTCACATCACACAGAACTCATCTCTTACTGTCTTATTGGCTAATTTGACCATATGCTGACACACATACACTTACTTTTTAGATCTACACCGTCCCTTTGAGAAGCATGTCATTTTCCACTAGGTCTAGTCTACAGGCAGCGTTAATTCTCCAAACACTCCATAAAGTCCTACTAACCATTTAGCCTCGGTCCCCTGATCTAGACATATTCCCTTGGTGCAGATTCCAGCACCGCATTTCTGGTAAACAGATTTGACCAATGACTTCCACATGTCAGTAGTGACCACCGTTTCAACCCTGTCACCTTACTCACACACACACACACACACACACACACACGCACATACACACACACAAGCATACATGTATGCACACACACACAAATTTAAAATGTATTTAAAATTTATTTAAAATTTTAAAATTTAAATTTAAATTTAAATTTTAAAATTTAAACCATTTAAAGAAATTTAGTCTATCCTTAACAAGCAACCCACAAACAGTTGACTCACTCTCGCTTCACTTTCTTGAATGTAATGTAGACATACTGCAGTGGTACCTACTTCACTGCAGATATTTATTTGAATACATTTTTCAAGGAGTTGGGCTGTACCACTCCTTTTGTATTTTGTAAAAGCCTTACTGAAGAGATAGTACAGTGTTGGAAAGATGAGGGGGAGACTGAGGCAATGGTGTGCCGCCCCATGGGTCTCCCGGTCAACTGCGACAGAGCCTGGACTCCAACCAGGATCTCTAGTGGCCTTAGATCACTGCGCCACTTGGGAGGCGTCATGGACCCCTCTTTGTGCACGGGGGCATTGTCATGCTGAAACAGGAAAGGGCCTTCCCAAACTGTTGCCACAAATTTGGAAGCACAGAGCCATCTAGAATGTAATTGTATGCTGTAGCATTAACATTTCCCTTCACTGGAACTAAGGGGCCAAGCCCAAACCATGAAAAACAGACCCAGACCATTATTCCTCCAAACTTTACATTTGGCATTATGCATTGGGGCATGGCGCGTTCTCCTGGCATATGCCAAACCCAGATTCGTTGGTTGGACTGTCAGATGTTGAAGCGTGATTCATCACTCCAGAGAACGCGTTTCCACTGCTCCAGAGTTCAATAGCGGCAAGCTTTACACCAATGCAGCCGACGCTTGGCATTGCACATGGTGATCTTAGGCTTGTGTGCTGCTGCTCGACCACGGAAACCCATTTCATGAAGCTCCAGACAAACAGTTCTTGTGCTGACGTTGCTTCCAGAGGCAGTTTGGAACTCGGTAGTGAGTGTTGCAATCGATTTTTAAGTGCTACGCGCTTCAAACGTGTGGCCAATCACTTCATGGCTGAGCTGTTGTTGCTACTAGACATTTCCACTTCACAACAACAGCACTTACAATTAAGTGCTCTAGCAGGGCAGAAATTTGACGAACTGACTTATTGGAAAGGTGGCATCCTATGACGGTGCCACGTTGAAAGTCACTGAGCTCTTCAGCAAGGCCATTCTACTGCCAATGTTTGCCAATGATTCCATGGCTGTGAGCTCGAATTTATACACCTGTCAGTAACAGGTGTGGCTGAACTAGCCAGATCCACTAATTTGAAGGAGTGTCCACATACTTTTGCATATATAGTGTATTTAGGAAAGACAGCCATGTGGTAATTCTGACATCTAGTGGCCACTACATGTACAAATAACCTGTTGGACAATTAGGCCTAGAGTTCATTTGGAATAAAGTACTTAATTCAGTAGTTAATTTACTATCAATTTCATCTAAATCATCATCACTATTTTGTTTAAATGCTAAATGTGAAGTGTGTGTGTGTGTGTGTGTGTGTGTGTGTGTGTGTGTGTGTGTGTGTGTGTGTGTGTGTGTGTGTGTGTGTGTGTGTGTGTGTGTGTGTGTGTGTGTGTGTGTGTGTGTGTGTGTGTGTGTGTGTGTTCATGTGTAACCTGCCCTTCTGCTGTCTCCAGTGCTTTGTGTTGTAGGAGTGGATACGTTACGACAGGGGAAGTTCCACAGTCTGGCCATCTACCTGCTGTGAGTACTCTCATTGGATAGAAACAATCACTGCTAAACTCTATATAAAAACTTCCTGCTTCACTTGGATAGGTTACTGTTGGTACATACAGTTCCCCATAAGTCACACAGGAGTCCCTCTAGACACCCCCCTACACACACACACACACACACACACACAAACACAACTTTAATAAAAGAAAGAATGTGTGTTTCAGGTCAATCTGCACTCATAATGGAAAAAGAGGAGGTTGGCTAGGGGAGGGGTGGTCTAGGGTGGGGGAGGCAGTACAGGAAGAGCGGGGCAAGCAGGAGGAGAGGCAAGTGACCTGGGTCACTGTCCTACTTTGCATTATGTCTGTGACCCATGGCTAAACTCCCATGAAGCAACACGCACTGCACAGCACAGGAAAACATCTCCCTGAGGAGTAGAGAAATGCAAGACTGTTTATTACATTTATCAACAGTGGAGACCGAGTCTTCTGATAGGAAATGTCATGGGTTGTACTCTGTATGACATTGTCCCTTATTCTGGTCCGTAGTTGTCTGATCACTAGCATCTGTTTTGTTCTTGGTCTGTTCTTTGATCTGTTTGTGTGTTGAAACCCTTAGGGTGTCTGGGGCAGGTATGATGGTGTTTGAGGTAGCCTACTTCCTAGATGCCCTCCTGCAGATGTGTCTGCCGTGAGTACACTACCCACAATCTCCAACTAAGGCTTTGTCTAAGTGTGCATCCAAAATTGTACATTATTCTCTGTATGGTGCACTACTATGGGAGCCAAAGGGCGAGAGTGTTGTATAGGGAATAGGATGCAATTTGTCCTTTGTCATCATAGCAAATGTGTGGCTATTTCTTTCAGAAGTGAAGTGAACAAAAAAAACTTAAACATAATACTGTCCCCTGCCCCCCCCCCCTCTCCTCTCTCTAGTTTCCCCCCAGGGTGGCGTGTGTTTGTGTTGTGGGGAAAGATGGCTCGTCTTGGAGGCTTTCAGAAGTTCCTCTACTACTCCATGATGTCAGTGGTGTGTTTCCTTCACCCTGTGTTAGTGTGGCATGCTGTTATACCAGGTAACACCACTCTACCAGGTAACAACATTACCTAACCATGGCATTATCCTTACCTAACCATCACTATTGTTACCAGGTACTACTACACACTATTATTACATTTAAGAAGGTTGATGTAATTCACAAACATTGATACTCACCCAACATGTCTTTTAGATTCAGTTTAAATTCAAAACAACATCTGATGTTTAAATGTATTGTATTTCTTCAGTTTGAAAAGTTCTCCCCTATGATTCCAGGCATCATGCTCCTGGTCACAGCCTTCTTCAACTTCATCCTCAGCAAAAATACCGAAACAGTGTCCCCTAAAGACCTGGAGGACAATGTAGGGATAACGTCTGTGTGTGTGTCTGAGAGAGGAGGGACAGAACATACCTTCTCTTTCCTCCACATGGCGATGGGCAGGAGAGGGGCAGGGCTGGCCTTCGTACCCAGGGAGAGTGGCTTGGGAGTGGGGGAGAGAGGAGAGAGCAGCCAGGCCATGCTGGAGGTAGAGATGGAGCAGCCAGGGTCAGAGCTAGAGCGAGTGAGGAAAGAGAAGAATAGACATGTGCATTTCCAGAACAGTGCTACAGAGGAGACAGAAATGGAGGAGTACCATGACTTTGAACCAGAGACCACCTCGGACACCGCTCCTATGATCACGAACTGAACATTACACTACTGTTATTCATTGAAGGCCCAGGAGATTATGGTGGAGAAGAGAGACTGAGCTCCATTAACATCAGCAGAGCTGGGGCACAGTGGAGAAGATGGCCAAAGACTGCCAGAAGTGGAGAACCTTGTCGGTGTGGAGGAGTGGACGAGTGAGTGTGTGACACTACAGAAGCAATACAGTTGGGGGTCAGCTGGAGCAGGGCTTGAACCAGGGACCTCAGACACCGCACATATGATCACTGACTGAATATTACACTACTATAGTAATGCAGGGGGACAGTTGAGGTGAGGTTTGAACCAATGGCCTTGAGGTTAAAGGTGAATTGTGGTGGTGGTGACTAACATTTGGATGCTGATGCTCATCAGTCAATGACCCAATGCCAAATAATACATATAATCAATGGTCTATATACTATAGGAGAGTTAACTCATTGAAAACAGACTAACGTGTTTGCTTGCCCACTTCTTTCTTAGATTGAACACATTTCTGTTAGCTAATGGTAATATAAAGACCAGAAACACTGGCTTTGTATGATACAGGTGTGGGCCCCACATTCCACGAGCTGTAGGAGGGTCACACACTACACAGACGTTTGGGAAAGGCTGCTGTTACTAACTGCTGACCGCACAGTCTGACTTAATCTATTGCATATGATGAAGATGATAATGATGATGATTTTAATGGTGATCATAATGAGGATGGCGATGGTGATCATTTAAAGTAAGGGTCTGATTTTAAGCGAGGCAGTCCACTAAGGTGAATGTATGTGTTGTATGGAATCTGTTTTAGCTGCACACAGAACATGTGTATAATGTTTTGCACATGTAGAATGATTTCTATAGTAATAAAACCCCTTTGTACCGACGGATTGTGAGGCTTTATTGTGTTGTTCTACAATGTAATTTGACCAAATCCTCTTTGTCTTATGCTATGGATGATTTACTGTACATATCTGGAGAAGTGTGGGGGTAGGGTGGTTGAAGCATTAAGGGTCAGGGCAGTGTGTGTGTGCGCTTGTCTGTTCGGGCAGAGGGTCACTTACATCCCCCATGCATTATTCATATACAGCAAGAACCCTTTCTGTGTCCCTGAACTTCTGACCCTGGTCCCCTATGTGAGAGTGAGTGAGTGTGTGTGTGTGTGTGTATTATGTGCTTACTTCTGTGTTGTGTGTGAAGGATTGTGTGTATGGTTATTTATTACACTCCCTGTTTGGGTGTGTGTGTGTGTGCGTGCGTGTGTGTCGTAACGGACCACCTAGGTGGGGTGACCATGCTGATGGAGCACAGGAAGAGGTTACTCCTGGATTGTCCTAGCAACCCACTGGGAACAGAAGTCAGTTCAACGTCTAGTTTGGATTTACTTGGTAAAGTTGTCAACTAATGTGAATTCAACGTGAAATCCACAAATAAGTCACCACGTCGTCAGATTTACTGTAGGTTAAAAGTTGGGTAAAAAAAAAAAAAATGAATTGCCGTTATGTTGATGACTTTTTGCATATCCAATCAGTTTTCCAACACATCACAGATTTTTTGGGTGGGGTTGAAATTATGTGTAAACAACTTTGATTCAACCAGTTTTTGCCCAGTGGGATCCTGACAAACAATTGGCTCTTCTATCTCCTGGGAGAGTTCTCAGTAGAAACAACATCAGACACGGGTAGGTGTAGCTACAGGGTGTACAGGCTCTGCTCCAGCCCAGCTCTTCATTAAGCTTCCTCTATCACAAGCTGGTACTCCGCCTCAATCTAGTGTCTTCTGTCTTGCAAACACAGGTGACCGCCCTCTTGAAACACCTTAGCCAGTTGTGCCCCTGAAAACAGTCCCAAAATGTGTAATCCATCCCATCTGGCACTACACGCAGGTAAAAGCGAATTATCAAAGTATTTGAAAGATTTCAAATAATATTTGAACCCAGGTCTGGGAGACACAATTCCTCTGGGAGGAACACAGGTGTCAACAACAAAGGTGTCTTCTCAATTAGCTATCAAACAGTCGGTAGATAAATCCTGTTAATATACCCTGTAGAACTCACCTCAAAAGGAATTATGGCATTAGCAATCCATGCTTTCAGACATATCTCTTCTACTCTAGCTATTAATCAATACACATACACACACAAAAGCATGCACACACAAACACACCCTTTATCAGACAGAACCCAGACTCTGGAGAGAATCAATAGAAGCAGATACTCATTCATCAGACAACACCTAGAGCGCTGGAACTCTACGTAGACTCTCTCTCTCTCTCACACACACACACACACACACCCTTTATCAGACAGAACCCAGACTCTGGAGAGAATCAATAGAAGCAGATACTCATTCATCAGACAACACCTAGAGCGCTGGAACTCTAGGTAGAGTCTCTCTCTCTCTCTCACACACACACACACACACACACACACACACACACACACACACACACACAGAAACCAGACTTGTGGTATCCCCTCATGGTTGTCTTCTATCCTCCTGTCATCCTCCCTTTCTCTTTCATACACTAGCAAGCAGGCTGCTCCACTCATCAGAGTTCTGAATTCAGTATCCACTACAACTCCTCTACAGGGTCTCTCTGGCTATTGTCCAGGGGCTATTAAGGGTGGGTTACAGGGACTCTTTGTCCTGAGGAAGCTGAATGGTTTGTAACCTTGCTCTGTATTGTCCCCTTGAAAGGGGGTAGTGACTGAACTGTCCCAAATTCAGCTCTGTGTCCTGGGGAGCTGGGGTGAGAGGAGAAGAGAGCTAGGATCCACATTAGTTGTTGTACATTCAGCAGTGCAGAACAGCTAGATACAAGAACAGCATGAGCTAATATTACATTACATAAAACACAAGATAAGAGAGTCATATATTATCCAGACACCAAGAGACAACAAAAATCATTATTATACACTATTCATATACACATACTGTATTCCTGTTCTTATATACAGTACAGTTAAATCAGTTACAAATATTTAGAAAGTAGAAAGGCACTGTGATACAACACGTTTTGTTACTGTTTTCAAAAAACTGAACTTGCTTTTTGCCTGAGTAACCTCAGGAGATATTTAGAGAAAGAATGAGAACAGTTAGCCAGGAAAGAGGTGTTAACACGCAGCCTCAATATTTCCAGTCTGCTTCCTCAAACTTCCTCATCCTTTAAAAACATTCAAAAACACGTTCCTTATTTGGAATGTGTTTTGTCATAATCACATCCTCTAAAACAAACAGTTTCCCCTGGTAGAAGTGTCTTGGTTGCTGGAATAACTGACCTACCCTCTGGTACACACATACATATAGACACAAATGCACATACGCACACACACACACACACACACACACACACACACACACACACACACACACACACACACACACACACACACACACACACACACACACACACACACTTCACACACACACACACTTCCTTGGATTCTCTTATACCAGCTCCTGCCCTGTGATAGTTTCCTAGATGCCAAATCCAGTCTCAAAGACAGGATGTGAGGGCTGCTTCTCAACAGTCAACTGTGGTTTCCTTTCCACCTTTCTTGTCCTTCATCTGTCCTGATCTGAAAATACAGGACAGGTAAGAAGGGATAAAGTGGCCTTCTGGAAGCCTGCTTTCACCTGTCTAGCTGTCTCTCACATCAGTGCAGAAGGACATTATATTATCACTAGGCAATAATTAACCAATTCATTCATAATAATCAATCTCTTCAGGCACGTTGTTATACTGCTTTGTGATTTAAAGTTGAAGTCGGGAGTTTACATACACTTAGGTTGGAGTCATTAAAACTCGGTTTTCAACCACTCTAATTAACAAACTATAGTTTTGGCAAGTCCGTTAGGACATCTACTTTGGGCATGACACAAGTCATTTCTCCAACAATTGTTTACAAATTGATTTCACTTATAATTCACTGTATCACAATTCCAGTGGGTCAGAAGTTTACATACACTAAGTTGACTGTGCCTTTAAACAGCTTGGAAAATTCCAGAAAATTATGTCTTGCTTTAGAAGCTTCTGATAGGCTAATTGACATCATTTGAGTCAATTGGAGGTGTACCTGTGGATATATTTCAAGGCCTACCTTCAAACTCAGTGCCTCTTTGCTTGACATTATGGGAAAATCAAAAGAAATCTGTGAAGAAAAAAATTGTAGACCGCCACAAGTCTGGTTCATCCTTGGGAGCAATTTCCAAACGCCTGAAGGTACCACGTTCATCTGTACAAATAATAGTACGCAAGTATAAACACCATGGGACCACTCAGCTGTCATACCGCTCAGGAAGGAGACGTATTCTGTCTCCTAGAAATGAACGTACTTTGGTGCGAAAGGTGCAAATCAATCCCAGAACCACAGTAAATGACCTTGTGAAGATGCTGGAGGAAACAGGTACAAAAGAATCAATATCCACAGTAAAACGAGTCCTATATCGACATAACCTGAAAGGCCGCTCAGCAAGGAAGAAGCCACTGCTCCAAAACCACCATAAAAAAGCCAGACTACGGTTTGCAACTGCACATGTGGACAAAGATCATACTTTTTTGGTGAAATGTCCTCTGGTCTGATGAAACAAAAATATAACTGTTTGGCCATAATGACCAGCGTTGTGTTTGGAGGAAAAAGGGGGAGGCTTGCAAGCCGAAGAACACCATCCCAACCATGAAGCACGGGGGTGGCAGCATCATGTTGTGGGGGTGCTTTGTTGCAGGAGGGACTGGTGCACTTCACAAAATAGATGGCTTCATAAGGAAGGAAAATTATGTGGATATATTGAAGCAACATCTCAAGACATCAGTAAGGAAGTTAAAGCTTGGTGGAAAAATGGGTCTTCCAAATAGACAATGACCTCAAGCATACATCCAAAGTTGTGACAAAATGGCTTAAAGACCACGAAGTCAAGGTATTGGAGTGGCCATCACAAAGCCCTGACCTCAATTCTATAGAAAATGTGTGGGCAGAATTGAAAAAGTGCGAGCAAGGAGGCCTGCAAACCTGACTCAGTTACACCAGCTCTGTCAGGAGGAATGGGACAAAATTCACCCAACCTATTGTGGGAAGCTTGTGGAAGGCTACCTGAAACGTTTGACCCAAGTTAAACAATTTAAAGGCAATGCTACCAAATACTAATTGAGTGCATGTAAACGTCTGTCCCACTGGGAATGTGATGAAATAAATAAAAGCTGAAATAAGTCATTCTCACTACTATTATTCTGACATTTCTCGTTCATAAAATAAAGTGGAGATCCTATCTGACCTAAAACAGGGATTTTTTTTAAAGGATTAAATGTCAGGAATTGTGAAAAACTGAGTTTAAATGTATTTGGCTACGGTGTATGTAAACCTCCGACTTCAACTGTATATTCATATAAGAGGTACGCAGCGCTGGATCCTCAGGCAACGTAAACTCGCCCACAGATGAATCTTATTGGTTTTGTCTTATCAATCAGCCCCGTTACTGGATAATATTTATGTCAATCTCTCAACCCGGTTTCAATCCAACACCAGAATAGCGCAGGGTCAAGGAGGTTTTAAGGGAGATACGAGATAAGGGAGATACAGCGAATACCAGACTGAGACCGCCTGGTTTTGGAATAATAATAAAAAACGCTACCCTCCTTTTGCACTCTGTGATGGTAAGAGATCTGCAGTTATTGTTGGAATATATTATATTAGATAATTCCAAAGCATGCTAATGACAGCCGCTGTGTTAAATGTATGCTCATCAGTTCCTTACTATGTCAGTCGTCGTTCTTTTGTGGTTCATATAGCCAGCCTACTGTCGACAATCTTCTCGTTGTTTTGTTTTTTTGTTGCTTGATCTGTCAAATGTTATACACGGTCGGCAACTGAGTGAAGAAAAGAGTTTTAGGAAAAAGCGCACGGATTCATGATGCTATGATGATAGAGGTAGTTAATAAAGTATGTCATTCATAAATGACTGGATAATTTAAACCATATATCATAGTTGCCATTGGCTATTATGGAAAACTCTTTGAGGCACTGAACAGTAAAACAAAACAAACACTCCAGACTGAGATAAAAAAAAAAATACTGTATTTACTTTTTGATTTGATTTAGAAGCAAAATCGCATTTTCAGCAGATTTTCTGTGCCTCTTCACCTACTTGTGTTTTTGGAGAAAATCCTTTTACACAAACAATAGACAGTTACCAGCTGGTCCCAGCTGGGAAGAGGAGCAGCAATTAGATGGACAGGGTCTCGCTCTGCCTGATCCAATCAATTAGTTAGTGCTCTGCTGTCTGAGGAGCCTTTGTCCACGGGGATACTGTCCTCAAAGACCTGAGCCTGTATGGCTCCACACGGCAGGCATCTATAGCCTACAACAGACTAAACTAGAATAGAAGAGGAAACGGCTATAGAGTAAAATAGAATATAAAATAAGAGACATCAATAGAAGAGAATAGGAAACATCAGCAGAAAATAATAGGAGGGAGCATCAATAGAATAGACTGAGTTATATTGTTCAAGCACTGGTGGACATTTGCCTTTGGCATCACCTCAAAGTTAACACAGGATGGATAACCACAGAACATATACTAGCAATCCTTGCTATATGAGTCACTTTACAATTCCCAGCAAGTGGGTTAACCCTATTGGGGCAATGCGTTTGGGGTGCCTTTCATAGCAGTGACCTGGGTTTGCCTCCCTGCCCCACCTTCCCCTACACTGGTGTCAGAAGTGAGATGGTGGCCGTGAGGCCTTCGGAACGCATTGCTGGATGTGTGAGGGCACAGGGATGTGCCTTCCTGTTCATTGTAGTGATCCTTGCTATCTGAGCCACGTTACAATTCTCATCAAGTGGGTAACCCTATTGGTGCATAGGGTGTTTGGCTTTCACGCCAGCTACCCAGGTTTGTTTCCCTGTCTTCCCCTACAATCATAATGATTTTTTGTTGTGAGGAGCATATGCCCGGTCTGTCTCAGAAGGTCCATGTGCTGGGGTTTAATAATTCATGTAAATGGTGACAGACTTAGATGCTTTAATGTTGTGGAATATTTATACATCTATTTGAGTTTATGAATATGTATGACCATGCTGGATGATCCAGTTATCCAGTCATCTCTGTCAGTGAATCCAGAGGAGAAATGGGCCCCTATCTCTCTCTCTCACACACACACACACACACACACACACACACTGTGGTCACAGAGTTAAAGGGTCCCAGACCAGGGTTAATGGAATAACCCCACCTGTAGTGTCCTGTAAAATATTTCACTCCCATCAACCTGTGGAGCTAACTAAACCTCAATGAGAGAGCGAGAGATCCTCTTACCAACCAGCACCTACAGGGCTGTGACAATACATTGAATCAAGGATGATTATTGATACAAATGGGACAAGTAATTTGATTATGTAAATTGAAACATTTTTAAATAGGACATTGTAGTGCAGTCTCCAACATTACCTCTTCTCTATATGAGTTAGATAATAGGTTAGTGTTGTTCGTCCTGCTGTGGTCGAGTCTAATGATATGAGCTGATGACAGGTGACTTTACAGATGGTTAAGACTGATCATTAGTGCCAATGCAGTTTGTGATTTAACCACTAGGTGCCAGTGTCCTCCCACTAACCCCAATGAGAACCACTCAACGACATGGGAACACAAGTGTTGTGCATTTAATTGATTGTCACAATGAAAAATATGGACTAATTGTTTAAGTACTCTACACCAGGGATGGGCAAACTTTTGTGGAACTCATTCGGAGTTTCAACTTAATGTTGAGAGTTAGAATAGTAGAATACTAAGGTGCAATTTCAAAAATGTTTTTTGTTTTTCTCTTGTTATGTCAGTCAGTCCAATTGGCAACAGATTTTCACGTGAATATAAAAACATCAGCTAAAAAACATTTCCACCAAACTGACTTGTTCCGGGTAAAAATCAGTGTGTGATGATGTAGTGAACACAAAATGTACTTTTTCGCTGAAGTTTTCATGTATCGAATAAAATCTCAAGCTCAATGTGTTTCCATCGCATTTTCAACTCTACAGATAGTGACAAAACTAACGGTTGTGTTAAATAGCAAATGTATTCGGACAAAATGGTCCTGTAGAAAAAAACACAGTGGCTGCATTCCAAACAATTAAAAGACACATTCTCTCCCCTCAGCCCTGAAATTAAGTGGACACTTCTGATGACGTATCATGACATCTGACGAGTATATACTTGCAGGACAAGGGTGGAGGGAGGAAGGAATTTATTTTAAATTGCCCGGAAATTCATCACTTGTTCATCCCGCGACGATTGTGTTTTCAGCCACCGGTAGCTTGTGGTTGCTTTATACAGTGGGGCAAAAAAGTATTTAGTCAGCCACCAATTGTGCAAGTTCTCCTACTTAAAAAGATGAGAGGCCTGTAATTTTCATCATAGGTAAACTTCAACTATGACAGTCAAAATAAGAAAAATAAATCCAGAGAATCACATTGTAGGAGTTTTTATGAATTTATTTGCAAATTATGGTGGAAAAAAACTTTTGTTATTGACCAAATACTTAATCTCAATACTTTGTTATATACCCTTTGTTGGCAATGACAGAGGTCAAACGTTTTCTGTAAGTCTTCACAAGGTTTTCACACACTGTTGCTGGTATTTTGGCCCATTCCTCCATGCAGATCTCCTCTAGAGCAGTGATGTTTTGGGGCTGTTGCTGGGCAACACGGACTTTCAACTCCCTCCAAAGATTTTCTATGGGGTTGGGATCTGGAGACTGGCTAGGCCACTCCAGGACCTTCAAATGCTTCTTACAAAGCCACTCCTTCGTTGCCCGGGCGGTGTGTTTGGGATCATTGTCATACTGAAAGACCCAGCCACGTTTCATCTTCAATGCCCTTGCTGATGGAAATCTCACGATACATGGCCCCATTCATTCTTTCCTTTACACGGATCAGTCATCCTGGTCCCTTTGCAGAAAAGCAGCCCCAAAGCATGTTTCCACCCCCATGCTTCACAGTAGGTATGGTGTTCTTTGGATGCAACTCAGCATTATTTGTCCTCCAAACACGACGAGTTGAGTTTTTACCAAAAAGTTATATTTTGGCTTCATCTGACCATATGACATTCTCCCAATCTTCTTCTGGATCATCCAAATGCTCTCTAGCAAACTTCAGACGGGCCTGGTCATGTACTGGCTTAAGCAGGGGGACACGTCTGGCACTGCAGGATTTGAGCCCCTGGCGGCGTAGTGTGTTACTGATGGTAGGTTTTGTTACTTTGGTCCCAGCTCTCTGCAGGTCATTCACTAGGTCCCCCGTGTGGTTCTGGGATTTTTGCTCACCGTTCTTGTGATCATTTTGACCCCACGGGGTGAGATCTTGCGTGGAGCCCCAGATCGAGGGAGATTATCAGTAGTCTTGTATGTCTTCCATTTCCTAATAATTGCTCCCACAGTTGATTTCTTCAAACCAAGCTGCTTACCTATTGCAGATTCAGTCTTCCCAGCCTGGTGCAGGTCTACAATTTTGTTTCTGGTGTCCTTTGACAGCTCTTTGGTCTTGGCCATAGTGGAGTTTGGAGTGTGACTGTTTGAGGTTGTGGACAGGTGTCTTTTATACTGATAACAAGTTCAAACAGGTGCCATTAATACAGGTAACGAGTGGAGGACAGAGGAGCCTCTTAAAGAAGAAGTTACAGGTCTGTGAGAGCCAGAAATCTTGCTTGTTTGTAGGTGACCAAATACTTATTTTCCACCATATTTTGCAAATAAATTCATTAAAAATCGTACAATGTGATTTTCTGGATTTTCTTTTCTCATTTTGTCTGTCATAGTTGAAGTGTACCTATGATGAAAATTACAGGCCCCACTGTATGCTCTCTAGTCAATTATGATTGCATGTCTACTTATATTAACTATATAATTATTTATATACGCCTACTGTATGATAGCTAGCAAATTAATTGCCTCGCTACTTCTGAAGAAGGAAAATGTTTTATTTCTACAATTTCAGAATTAAACTCCGACACTGCAGGGTTTGGAGGAGATTTTAAATGTTTGTTGAACCCACTTATTGACAAGTTTCCCAGCAGAATAGCTACACCCTCTCCTCAAGATAGGCCGCTTAAAGCTATTTGTAATGATCTGGGGAATGCTGATGTATGGTGAACCTTTCATCCCGCCAACAGTTTTTCTCTTCACCTCATTGGATGTCAGACTAGAATAGATTACTTTTTTTATGCCCAGGACGTTTTTATAGTCTGTTTTATCTACTAATATAGGAAGCATAGTCATATCGGATCATGCTGAGGTGATCCTGGACACAAAACTCAAAGGGTTACAGTGACAATATTAGGCGCAGTGGTTGCAGAGTCAGGTGCAGGAGGCAGAAAGTTCTGAATAGCACTTTATTCAGCACCGGGCAAAATAGTATATACAACGAAACTGAGCGTCATAAAACAAATGCCCAAAACAGGAACCAAACCAAGATCGCACTACCACACATACAAAGTGAGAATAAACAAGCCCGCACGAAGAGCAGACGGGCCTACCGACTTAAATAGCCAAACTAAAAGTCTAAACAAGAAACCGGTGAAACAAATCAGACCAAACCAACAGAGAAGGTAAAAAGATGACGACGACCACCGAGCACCACCCGAACAGGAAGGGGAGCCCTGACACGTGGCTCCCGCAATGCGCCGACACCGGCCTCGAGGACGACCCGGAGCGTGAGGCGCAGGGCGATCCGGATGGAGGCGATGAAGATCCCTCAACATTGACGGATCCAAGATGTCCCCCACCGGTACCCAGCACCTTTCCTCCGGACCGTACCCCTCCCAGTCCACGAGATACTGCAGGCCCTCACCCGGTGTCTCGAGTCCAGAATAGCATGTACTGTGTACGCCGGGGACTCCTCGATGTCCAGAGGGGGCGGAGGGACCTCCGGCACCTCACCTTCTTGCAGGGGACCAGCTACCACCAGCCTGATGAGAGACACATGAAACGAGGGGTTAATATGATAATAGGAAGGGAGTTGTAATCTATAACACACCTTGTTTATTCTCCTCAGGACTTTGAAGGGCCCCACACACTGCGGCCCCAGCTTCCGACAGGGCAAGCGGAGGGGTAGGTTTCGGGTCGAGAGCCAGACCCTGTCCCCCGGTACAAACACGGGGGCCTCACTGCGGTGGCGGTCAGCGCTCCTCTTCTGCCATCCACCTGCTTGCTTGAGGGATTCCTGGACGGCCCTCCAGGTCTCCTTGGAGCGCTGCACCCACTCCTCCACCGCAGGAGCTTCGGTCTGACTCTGATGCCACCCGCCAGGACCGGCTGGTAGCACAACACGCATTGGAATGGTGATGTCCGTGGAGGAGTGGCGGAGTGAGTTCTGGGCTAACTCCGCCCATGGTACGTACCTTGACCACTCCCCTGGCTGGTCCTGGCAATACGACCGCAGAAACCTACCCACCTCCTGGTTCACTCTCTCCACCTGTCCATTACTCTCGGGGTGATAACCAGAGGTCAAGCTGACCGATGCACACCGAACAGGAAGAGACATAGATCCTAACGTCCCTGGCCAAGGTGGGCCACCAGTACTTCCCCCTAAGACTCCGCACTGTCCTTGCCACACCAGGATGACCCGAAGAAGGTAGTGTGTGAGCCCACCGAATCAATTCATCACGAACACCAAGCGGCACGTACCTACGACCTGTAGGACATTGTGGAGGTGTAGGTTCCACCCGTAACACCCGTGTCCATGTCCAACACCAATGTCCGTGTCCACCTCCCATACCACCTGTGCCACCAGCCTAGAGGCTGGAAGGATGGGAGTAGGATCGATGGGCCAATCCTCCGTGTCATAGAGATGGGAAAGCGTGTCGGCCTTAGTATTCAGGGAGCCTGGTCTATACGAGATGGTAAACCTAAATCGGGTGAAGAACATGGCCCACCTTGCCTGACGCGGATTCATTCTCCTAGCTGCCCGGATATACTCCAGATTCCGGTGGTCAGTCCAGATGAGAAAAGGGTGCTTAGCCCCCTCAAGCCAGTGTCTCCACACCTTCAGAGCCTTTACTACAGCTAACAACTCCGGGTCCCCCACATCATAGTTACGCTCCGCCGGACCGAGCTTCTTCGAAAGGAAAGCACAGGGGCGGAGTTTCGGTGGTGTACCCCAACGCTGTGATAGCACGGCACCCACCCCAGCCTCGGACGCGTCCACCTCCACCATGAACGCTAAAGAAGGGTCCGGGTGCGCCAGCACGGGCACATCTGTGAACAGCGCCTTCAACCGATTGAAGGCTCTGTCAGCCTCTGCCGACCACCGCAAACGCACCTGCCCCCCCTTCAGCAGTGAGCTAATGGGGGCAGCTACCTGACCAAAACCTCTGGTAGTAATTGTCAAACCCTAAAAACCGCTGTTCCTCCTTCACCATGGTTGGAGTCGGCCAATTACGCACGGCCTTAACGGGGTCACACTCCATCACCAGCCCTGAGGTGGAAATGTGATTACCCAGGAAGGAGACGGCTCGTTTGGAGAACACACACTTCTCAGCCTTGACATATAGGTCATGCTCCAGCAGTCTCCCGAGCACTTTGCGCACCAGGGACACATGCGCGGCGCGTGTGGCGGAATAGATCAGGGTATCATCGATATATACAACCACGCTCTGCCCATGCAGGTCCCTGAGAATCTCGTCTACAAAGGATTGAAAGACGGCTGGAGCATTCTTTAATCCATACGGCATGACGAGGTACTCATAATTGCCCGATGTGGTACTAAACGCGTTTTTACACTTGTCTCCCTCCCGAATACGCACCAGATTATACGCGCTCCTTGAGGTCCAGTTTCGTGAAAAACTGCGCCCCGTGAAATGATTCCACCGCCATAGCAATGAGAGGTAGTGGGTAACTAAACTCCACCGTGATGGAATTGAGACCTCTATAATCAATACACGGACGCAAACCTTCCTCCTTTTTTCACAAAAAATAAACTCGAGGAGACTGGTGAAATGGAGGGCCGAATGTACCCCTGTCTCAGAGATTCCGTGACATGTCTCCATAGCCAACGTCTCCACCTGTGACAATGGGTACACGTGACTCTTGGGAAGCGCAGCGTTTACCTGGAGGTTTATCGCACAATCCCTCTGTCGATGAGGTGGTAATTTAGTCGCCGCCTTCTTACAGAAAGCGATAGCCAAATCGGCATATTCAGGGGGTATGCGCACAGTGGAGACCTGGTCTGGACTCTCCACCGACGTGGCACCAATGGAAACCCCCATAAACCTACCTCCAACGTGGCACCAATGGAAACTCCCATAAACCTACCTGAACACTCCTTATTTTAGAATAAGGCTGTAACATAACAAAATGTGGAAAAAGTAAAGGAATCCGAATACTTTCCGAAGGCACTGTAAATAATATTTTATTCGAGGGTAAAGCGTTTTTCTCTGTTAACTCTCAATCAACAGACAAGCTTGTCGCTCCTTTGGGAAACCTGTAAAGTGTACGCCAGGGATCTGATTATGTCATAATCAGCCACTAAGAGATGGAAAAAAGACATGAAAAGCAAAAACGTTAGAGGGTGAATTGGCAGCTGAAGAAGACTACATAAAAAATTCCACTCCTGAACTATTAAAAAAATATCAGTCCTGAGATCAACGTTGGACTCTCTCCTAAAACAGGACGCTGAAAATAAAATTTGATTTGTCTGTGGAAAGCTTTATGAACATGGCTATAAACCAGGAAAATATTTGTCTTACCTAGCTAAAAAGACAGCAGACTCCCAGTCAATTGCTATTATTACTGATTCTGATTGCAAACCATTTATATAAAAATAAATGGCTAAATTAGTAATTGAAGACATTTTATGCAAATATTTATGCCTCAGAACTGACAAATGATGCACCCAAAGTAAGATTGAGCTCCTTACTATTTCCGAAGAACAGAGGTCTCTCCTTAATGTCCCTATTACCAAGGAAGATATAATGTTTGGAATTGAGAATTTGCAAAATGGTAGGGACCCAGGATCAGACAGGTTTTGTAGTGAGTTCTATAATGAGTTCCATGGCCTGATCCTTGAGCCATTGCTTGATATGTTTAACCAATCATTTTCAAATGAAAGTCTCCCTCAAACACTGAGGGAAGCTAACATTTCACTTATTCTCAAAAAGGGAAAATGCCCAGAGTCTTGTTCCTCATACAGACCTATTGCCCTTATGAACGTGGATAGAAAATTGCTTTCTAAAATCCTAGCCACAAGACTAGAAGAGTTATTGCCACTAATTGTGAAAGGGGACCAAACTGACTTGATTAAGGTCCGCAACTCACATAATAATGACAGGCGTCTTCTTAATGTTATAAAAGCCTACCAATGAAGTGCAGTGGATTGTCTCCCTAGATGCTGAAAAAGCATTTGACCGTGTGGAGTGGTCCTACCTATTCTTAGCTCTGACTAAATTTAGTCTAGATGACAACTTTATAAAATGTGTTATGGTTTTATTTGATGACCCTCAGGCTGCTGTCCTTACTAACGGGCTAAGGTCAAATAGCTTCTCCACACACAGAGGTACCAGACACGGCTGTCCTTTGTCCCCTCTCCTATTTGCGCTCGCTATGGAGCCATTGGCCAAGGCCATCAGAGTAATGCCTGCCATACAGGGTCTACTCATTGGTGACGTTCATCATAAAATAAGTTTGTATGCTGAAGATGTTTTTATATTGCAGCTGCCAGGTTCTAGGTTGTGGTGGTGGTGTGCCCACTTACGTTATATTTCTGACTGGATCACAAATGTTGACTCCTCAATTTGGTTAGACATTGAGACTTCTTTTTTAAAATACCCCTTGCAGGATCTTTTATTTTTCAGAAGCTTCAAGTCAGTAAAAGATTACTGCAATAATCCCATTACACTTAACAAACTCAAAGCATGGAGGTCAGTTAAAAATTTTTTGGGAAGGTCCAAACTAACCTCTACTCTTACCCCGGTTCTTAACAAACCAGATTTTGTACCGGGATTGCTGGATGCTGGCTTTAACATTTGGCTTAATTAAGGGCATAGGCAGACTAAATCATTTATTTGCTGATACGATTTTATTGTCATTTGAGCAGATGGTTGAGAAATATTGACTCCCAAAGCAGGACTTTCTCCGCTTTCTACAAGTAAGACATTATATTTAGAAGAGCACCACCTTGATTGGCAACCCTGATGTGTCTGTCATGGAAAGAATGCCTTTTTTACAAAGGGAAATGTCTGTAAGTTTATTTTACAATGCTTTAAGGTCCTTTTCTACTGCTTTTCTGCAAGTGTGGGAGAAATAATTGCCTGTTACTATTGACTAGGAGATGTGGGAGGACATTTGGAAATACCACAAAACAATATCTATCTGTAATTGAACTAGAGTAATCCAATTAAGAATAATACACAGATTGCATATATCCCCAAATCACAGACATTATTTTAGCTCCTCCTCCTCCTCCTCCTCTCATCAGTGTCTCAAATATAAAAGTGATACAGGCCCCCAAACACATGGTTTATGGTTATGTTCCAAATTACAAAGATACTTGTCTAATGTGCTTCAAGAAATTGAAAAAATCCTAGGTGTTGAGCTAGAATTGGATCCAGTTTCTTTGTACACTATCAACTGCATGGTTTCCTGAGATGTAGTGGGACGACCACACACCATATCATCGCTTGACTCCAAGTTTACCTCAATATGATGGTAATTATGTCAGTGTTTGCGCATAAAGGTATTTCCACCGCCATTTCTCGTGTAATTAAATTCAAATAAAATGAAGTTGTATTTGTCACATGAGCCGAACACAACAGGTTGTAGACCTTACCGTGAAATGCTTACTAGCCCTTAACCAACATTGCCGTTTTAAGAAAATATTTACGAAACAAACTAAAGTAAAACTTTTTTATGTAACACAATAAAACAACAATAATAAGGCTATATGCAGGGATACAGGTTAGTCAAGGTAATTTGTACATGTAGGTAGGGGTAAAGTGACTATGCATAGATAATAAACAGTGAGTAGCAGCAGTGTAAAAACAAAGAGGGGGAGAGGTCAATGCAAACAGTCCGGGTGGATATTTGATTAATTGTTCAGCAGTCTTATGGCCTCGGGGTAGGAGTTGTTAGACTTGACCTAGAATTGGTGCTCCGGTACCGCTTGCCGTGTGGTAGAAGAAGGAACAGTCTATGACATAGGTGACTGGAGTATTTGACAATTTTTTGGGGCCTTCCTCTGACACGACTAGTATATAGGCCCTGGATGGCAGGAAGCTTGGCCCCAGTGATGTACTGGGCCGTACGCACTACGCTCTGTAGCGTCTTACGGTTGGATACAAGGCAGTGATGCAACCGGTCAGGATGCTCTCGATGATGCAGCTGTATACATTTATGAGGATCTGGGGATCATGCCAAATCTTTTCAGTCTCCTGAGGGGGAAAAGGTGTTGTCGTGCCCCCTTCACAACTGTCTTGGCGTGTTTGGACCATGATAGTTCAATGTGGACACCAAGGAACTTGAAACTCTCGACCCGCTCCACTACAGTCCCATCGATATGAATGGGGGCATGTTCCTTTGTCTTGCTCGCGTTGAGGGAGAGGTTGTTGTTTACCACCGCACTGGCAGGTCTCTGACGTCCTCCCTATAGGCTGTCTCATTGTTGTCGGTGATCAGGCCTACCACCGTTGCGTCGTCAGCAAACTTAATGATGGTGTTGGAGTCGTGCTTGGCCACGCAGTCGTGTGTGTGAACAGGGAGTATAGGAGGGGACTAAACAAGCACCCCTGAGGAGCCCATGTGTTGAGGATCAGCGTCGCAGATGTGTTGTTGCCTACCCTTACAACCTGGGAGTGGCCTGTCAGGAAGTCCAGGATCCTGTTGCAGAGGGAGTTTTTTTTTTCCTAGGGTCCTTAGTGATGAGCTTTGTGGGCACTATCGTGTAGAACACTGAGCTGTAGTGAATGAACAGCATTCTACCTTAGGTGTTCCTTTTGTCTGGGTGGGAAAGGGCAGTGTGGAGTGTGAGTGAGATTGTGTTATCTGTGCATCTGTTGGGGCAGTATGCGAATTGGATGGGTCTAGGGTTTGCGGGATCATGGTTTTGATGTGAGCCATGACCAGCCTTTCAAAGCACTTCATGGCTACCGAAGTGAGTGCTATGGGGCGGTAGTACTTTAAGCAGGATATCTTCTCTTTCTTGGGCACAGGGACTATGGTGGTCTGCTTGATACATATAGGTATTACAGAATCGGTCAGGGAGAGGTTAAAAATGTCAGTGAAGACACTTTCCAGTTGGTCCGTGCATGCTCTGAGTACACATCCTGGATATCCGTCTGGCCCAGCAACCTTGTGAATGTTGACCCGTTTAAAGGTCTTGCTCACAACGGCTATGGAGAGCGTGATCGCACAGTCGTCCGGAACAGCTGGTGCTCGCATGCATGCTTCAGTTTTGCTTGCCTCAAAGTGAGCATAAAAGGTATTTAGCCTGTTATGTCACTGTGCAGGTGGCATTTGAGGACTAAGCGGGATTTCTTATGTGTCCGAATTAGTGTCCCGCTCTTCGAAAGTGGCAGCTCTAGCCTTTAGATCGGTTGTTGATGTTGCCTGTAATACAGTACATGGCTATTGGTTGGGATATGTACAGTTGGAGGCGGAAGTTTACATACACTTAGATTTGAGTCATTAAAACTTGTTTTTCAACCACTTCACAAATCTCTTGTTAACAAACTGTAGTTTGGGCAAGTCGGTTAGGACATCTACCTTGGTGCATGAAACAAATAATTTCCAACAATTGTTTACAGACAGATGATTTCTCTTATAATTCACTGAATCACAAATCCAGTGGGATAGAAGTTTACATGCACTAAGTTGACTGTGCCTTTAAACAGCTTGGAAAATTCCAAAAAATGATGTCTTGCTTTAGAAGCTTCTGATAGAACAATTGACATAATTTGGGTCAATTGGAGGTGTACCTGTGGATGTATTTCAAGGCCTACCTTCAAACTCAGTGCCTCATTGCTTGACATCATTGGGAAATCAAAAGAAATCAGCCAAGACCTCAGAAAAAAATTGTAGACCTCCACAAGTCTGGTTCATCCTTGGGAGCAATTTCCAAATGCCTAAAGGTACCACGTTCATCTGTACAAACAATAGTATGCAAGTATAAACACCATGGGACCACGCAGCCGTCATACCGCTCAGGAAGGAGACGTGTTCTGTCTCCTAGAGATGAACATACTTTGGTGTGAAAAGTGCAAATCAATCCCAGAACCACAGCAAAGGACCTTGTGAAGATGCTGGAGGAAACGGGTACAAACGTATCAATATCCACAGTAAAACGAGTCCCTATATCGACATAACCTGAAAGGCCGCTCAGAAAGGAAGAAGCCACTGCTCCAAAACCATCATTAAAAAAAGCCAGACTACGGTTTGCAACTGCACATGGGGGAAAAGATCGTACTTTTTGGAGAAATGTCTTCAGGTCTGATGAAACAAAACTAGAACTGTTTGGCTATAATGACCATCATTATGTTTGGAGGAAAAAGGAGGACGCTTGCAAGCCGAAGAACACCATCCCAACCATGAAGCACGGGGATGGCAGTATCATGTTGTGGGGCTGCTTTGCTGCTTGAGGGACTGGTGCACTTCACAAAATAGATGGCATCATGAGGCAGGAAAATGATGTGGCTATATTGAAGCAACATCTCAAGACATCAGTCAGGAAGTTAAAGCTTGGTCGCATATGGGTCTTCCAAATGGACAATGGCCCCATGCATACTTCCAAAGTTGTGGTTAAATGGCTTAAGGACAACGAAGTCAGGTATTGGAGTGGCCATCACAAAGCCCTGGCCTCAATCCTATAGAAAATCTGTGGGCAGAACAGAAAAAGCGTGTGCAAGCTAGGAGGCCTACAAACCTGACTCAGTTACACCAGCTCTGTCAGGAAGAATGGGCCAAAGGTCACCCAACTTATTGTGGGAAGCTTGTGGAAGGCTACCCAAAACATTTGACCAAAGTTAAACAATTTAAAGGCAATGCTACCAAATACTAATTGAGTGTATGTAAACTTCTGTCCCACTGAGAATGTGATGAAAGAAATAAAAGCTGAAATAAGTAATTCTCTATTATTATTCTGACATTTCATATTCTTAAAATAAAGTGGTGATCCTAACTGACCTAAAACAGGGAATTGTTACTAGGATTAAATGTCAGGAATTGTGAAAAACTGAGTTTAAATGTACTTCGCTAAGGTGTATGTAAACTTCCGTCTTCCACTGTATGTACTCTCACTGCGGGTGAATGCATGAATGCATTGATGAAGCTGGTAACTGAGGTGGTATTCTCCTCAATGCCATTGGATGAATACCGGAACATATTCCAGTCTGTGCTAGCAAAACAGTCCTGTAGCGTAGCATCCGCATCATCTGACCACTTCTGTATTGAGCGAGTCACTGGTACTTCTTGCTTTAGTTTTTGCTTGTAAAAAGGAATCAGGAGGACATAATTAAGTTCAGATTTGCCAAATAGAGGGCGAGAAAGAGCTTTGTGCACGTCTCTGTGTGTGGAGTAAAGGTGGTCTAGAGTTTTTTTTTTTACAAACATCAATTTGACCTTACGAATTGGTCAGCCTCTTGTCCCTCTGCACTCTGCTCTCTGTCCTGCCTAACTCTCTCTTCCTCTTTCTCTCTCTCAGCTCTCCACTTATCTCTCTTCCCTCTCTTCTCCTCCTTCTTTGTCCCCACTTCTCTGCCCTCTGTCACAAAACACGTTCTACAGGAAACAAGTGTTTAAAATAAATCAGTTTAGCCGACTCCAAGACACAGAGGCTTTACTGGTGTCATAGGTTAGTGTTACTCCAGGTCAGGGTAGATTACGTAATACCTCACACAGTGGGCCGGGACAGGATGTGGATTAGTATTTATTGAGAGACCGTATTTTAGTTTTAGTATCTAATGATGCTTTATTCCATGTTGCAGCCTTGTGTGTGTGTGTGTGTGTGTGTGTGTGTGTGTGTGTGTGTGTGTGTGTGTGTGTGTGTGTGTGTGTGTGTGTGTGTGTGTGTGTGTGTGTGTGTGTGTGTGTGTGTGTGTGTGTGTGTGTGTGTGTGTGTGTGTGACCCCAGATGGCCTGGTAAAGTAGGTTCAAGTAGGTTTCACAGGAGCCCTGTAGTTTACTAGAAACCATGTGACTGGGAGCTGACTGGATATGGGCATGCCGGAAACAAGCAGTGAGAGGGACAAAGGCACTGTGTGTGTGTGTGTCCCTCACCCCTTGTTTCCTGCATGCCCATATCCAGTCAGCTCCCAGTCACATGGTTTCTAGTAAATCACAGGGCTCCTATGAACTGCAATAGATCTATAACACACACACACTCTCCAAATAATAAAAACATGTATCTGATGATTTATGCATATGTACCAGTGGAGGCTCCTCAGGGGGGACCATCCTCCTCAGTGAATTTCAGAGAAATGTAAATACTGAACCATTAACCGTCAAATTGTAGATAAAACTATACTAAATATATTCACGTCACCAAATAATTGATAAGACACTTTTGCAATGATGGTCTACAGTAGCCTCAACAGCACTTTGTAGGGTAGCACCATGCCATAGCCAGAGGACAGCTAGTTTCCATCCTCCTCTGGGTACATTGACTTCAATACAAAACCTTGGAGGCTCACCCCCTTCCATAGACTTACACAGTAATTATGACAACGCCCTCCAACCGATCAGAGCTCCTGCAGCGGGAACTGACACGTTATCCACCCAATCAAAGCACCAGAAAATGAATCTAGTACTGAAAGCGTAAGCTACAGCTAGCTAGCACTGCAGTACATAAAATATAGTGAATAGTTGACGCAAAGAGAGAGAAAGCCAATAGTTGAACAGTTTTAAATAAATGAATTCCTTCAAAAATTAGGGAAGAAGCCCGAAAGAAAGAGGCTGCGTTTCAAACACTTAAAAGACACACACTCCTCCACTTACACTTGTGTTATGCCTTGGGGGAATCCCTGATGGCCATTTTTACCGTCAGTCCAAACAATTAGCCAAGCAAGGGAAGTTGGCAAAGTAAGCCCCTCAGCCCTCGTTTCTGATAGAGTGTGCGAGTATACAATTCTATTCACTCCGGGGCCTGAAATACACCAACATCAATTAAATATGGAAAAGTCAATATACAAGTGTAAGCAAAAACAAATTTAAATAAGTTAGAAATTGAACTACCAGTGCATATGACGTCACAACGGGGTTGCAAAGGATCGGAAACTTTCCGGTAAATTTCCAGCATTTTTACATAAATTTTCCAAGCCTTGGAATTTGGGAAATTTTGCTTAAATTCATCAAAAAAGTTAGCTTATAACAGTGAACCTTTTTTGTGGGATACCCATAAGGCAATTCTAGGTCTTGTGGCATATTTTGGTTAACTATCCCCAATTCAATGGAATTGCAACCCTCTGCATGCATTCTTCCATCACATGTACAGCTGATTCTCATTATCTTGCACACTAATGAGATGTTATTGAGCCCACACTACTACCCTGCCTGAGCCAAGGACAACATGCTTTCCGGTAAGTTTTGATTACAATACTGGGTGTGGCGAATATATTTTACACGACATACATGATTTTTGGGGGTAAATAGTAGCCTAAATAGCCTAAATCCTTTCTAACTTGTTAACAATTTCTGCTAGTTAGTTTTGCTACCATGTGAGTTTTAGCTTGCTTGAGCCTGATAACTGGGGAGTGTTAATTCACCTGTTTCCATACATGTGTCATTTAAAAACATTTATCTTATGAAGGAGTTGTTTTAATCTAATTGCTTAACTATTTATCTGTACATGGAATTGTATTTGTTTTTTTTACCTCATTCATTTCTAATCTTTACAGGAAAATGCCATGGACACTATCTGATGTGTGGAGATATTTCACTGCAGCTAATGTAGAAGGAAAAGCTGTGTACATTTGCAAATACTGTGCCAAATCGTATGTGAGAAATTCAACAAAGATGCAGAATCATCTGGCCAAGTGCATAAAGTTCCCTCAGCACTCACAACAAGCAGCATCTGGAAAAAGTCTCTCTACTTCTATTCGAGGTGAAAATTATGAATCAGATACCTTATCCATAGGAACCGCTCACGGTCCTCCTGGAATCAGAAGTTTTTTTGACTCAATGGAGGAACATAGTCAGAGAAATACTGGTGAATGTCTTGCTCGAGCAGTGTATGCAACTGGTTCACCTCTGATGCTCACAGGCAATGTGTATTGGAAGAGATTTCTGAATGTTCTTCGCCCAGCATACACCCCTTACAACCAGAGATGCTTTATCTACTCATTTGCTGGATGCAGAGTTCAACAGAGTTCAAGTTAAGGTCAAGCAAATCATTGAGAAAGCGGACTGTATTGCAATCAAGTCTGATGGGTGGTCGAATGTTTGTGGGCAAGAAATAATGAACTACATCATCTCCACCCCTCAACTAGTATTCTACAAGAGCACAGACACAAGGGACAACAGACACACCAGTCTCTACATTGCAGATGAGCTGAAGGCAGTCATCAATGACCTTGGACCACAGAAGGTATTTGGACTGGGAGTGAATGTGCTTTTCAGATCAGTTCAGATCAGGGCGTAGAGCCACACGTGCACATTTGTTGATATTCTTTGCTAGTTAGCGAGTTACTAGCCCAGTTATAGATAGGTTTAGGTCAGCAATGCGGAGTTACTGCTTCCTACAAGAACACAAAAGGTGTAGGCTACATTTCAAGCTGTCTTTGAAAAGCCAGTCAGGTAAAAAGCTTATGCCTTAATTAAAGGGGCAGTGTTGTATTTTGAGACCGGCTTGAATATGAAAATACGCCAATAGGCAGAGGGGTAGCCTACATTGTCTAATTCTTTGTATGGTAATCATTTGTTTTATTTTGTAAAGTGGTGTCTTGCATCATACAACACAATACAATGCAATTGACAGTCACCTATTGGGCCCGTGGTGTTACAGACCAAGTAAATGACAAGCAATTCATAAATCGTCTTAGGGATAGGTGTTCGGTCAACGGGATAGTTGTAAATCATGCAGCACCTTATGTCACGATCGCAGATTTTAGAGAAACAACAAATGTCGGTACATATAAGTGTCCTATATCGGCTGAAAGCTTAAATCCGTGTTAAAGTAAATGCATTGTCCAATTTACAGTAGCTATTACTGCGATATAACACAATATAACAGAGATAACGTGAAGTGTCGTTTTGTTAGATAAAATCCTTTTTTAGATCCTAAAAAGGTCCATATAGCATGCATGATAGATTTTGTATTTCCACTTGTTCATTATGCAAAGAAAGGAATCTGTGAATATCTAACCCTAAACGTTGTTTCCTCGAACATAGCCAGACTTCACTATATCATTAGGGGTATAGTATATCCTATAGGACACCACATTTGGTCAGAGAGTGACGCCTTTATGGCACGACGATGACGCGGGCGGTCTTCACTTGATCGACTCTAACTTTGTCAAATAAGCACCAATCGGAGTCAAATAAACCTAGCTAGATAGCCAATGAGCTGGGCTTTACGGGAGTATTCGGAAACCGTGTATCTGTTGCAGAATGTAGCTGTTAACCTTTTGCGACAGCATGTCTTTTCCTTTTGGACAAAAATTATAAGTAAAAAGAGTATACAGAGTTATGAAGTTACGAAAACTGGTTGTTTTGCAAATGTTGAACTTATAATATGGCAAATGCCGACCGCGTTATCTACCAAGAGAATTCTCTTCGATCATAATCACAGTCGTGTATATTCCCCCCCAAGCAGACACATCGATGGACCTGAAAGAACATCATTCGACTCTATGTAAACAGGAAACCATATATCCTGAGGCTGCATTTAAATTTGGGGTGGCAGGGTAGCCTAGTGGTTGGACTAGTAACTGAAAGGTTGCAAGTTCAAATCCCCGAGCTGACAAGGTACAAATCTGTCATTCTGCCCCTGAACAGGCAGTTAACCCACTGTTCCTAGGTCGTCATTGAAAATAAGAATATGTTCTTAACTGACTTGCCTAGTTAAATAAAGGTAAAATAAATGTATTGTAGCTGGAGAATTTAACAAGGCTAATCTGAAAACAAGGCTCCCCAAATTCTATCAGCATATCGATTGTGCTACCAGGGCTGGCAAAACCCTAGATCACTGTTATTCTAACTTCCGCAACGCATATAAGGCCCTCCCTTCGGGAAAGCTAACCACGACTCCATTTTGTTGATCCCTGTCTATAGACAGAACCTAAAACAGGAAGCACCCGCGCTCAGGTCTGTTCAACGCTGCTCTGACCAATCGGATTCCACGCTTCAAGATCACTTCGATCTTCCACGCTTCGATCACGTGGACTGGGATACGTTCCGCATTGTGGTGAACAACAACATTGACGAATACGCTGATTCGGTGAGCGAGTTTATTACCAAGTGCATCGGTGATGTTGTACCCACAGCGTCTATTAAAACATTCCCCAACCAGAAACCGTGGATTGATGCCAGCATTCGCGTAAAACTGAAAGTGCGAACCACTTCTTTTAATCAGGGCAAGGTGACCGGAAACATAACCAAATACAAACAGTGTAGCCATTCCCTCCGCAAGGCAATCAAACAAGCTAAGCGTCAGTATAGAGACAAAGTGGAGTCGCAATTCAATGGCTCAAACACAAGAGGTATGTGGCAGGGGCTACAGTCAATCACGGACTACAAAAGAAAAACCAGTCCCCTCGCAGACCACGATGCCTTGCTCCCAGACAGACTAAACAACTTTTTTGCTCGCTTTGAGGACAATACAGTGCCACTGACACGGCCCGCTACCAAAACCTGTGGGTTCTCCTTCACTGTAGCCAACGTGAGTAAAACGTTTAAACGTGTTAACAAGGCTGCAAGGCTGCAGGCCCAGACGGCATCCCCTGCCGCATCCTCAGAGCATGCGCAGACCAGCTGGCTGGTGTGTTTACAGACATATTCAATCAATCCTTATCCCAGTCTGCTGTTCCCACAGTGAGGTCTGCACAACGCATTGCTACTACCTCCCCTCTAGGACACCTACACCACCCGATGTCACAGGAAGGCCAAAAAGATCATCAAGGACAACAACCACCCGAGCCACTGCCTGTTCACCCCGTTATCATCCAGAAGGCGAGGTCAGTACACATGCATCAAAGCGGGGACCGAGAGACTGAAAATCAGCTTCTATCTCAAGGCCATCAGACTGTTAAACAGCCTTCACTAACATTGAGTGGCTGATAACACCTTTTATACTGATAAAAAGTTCAAACAGGTGCCATTAATACAGGTAACGAGTGGAGAACAGAGGAGCCTCTTTAAGAAGGTCTGTGAGAGCCAGAAATCTTGCTTGTTTGTAGGTGACCAAATACTTATTTTCCACCATAATTTGCAAATAAATTCATTAAAAATCCTACAATGTGATTTTTCTCTCATTTTGTCTCTCATAGTTGAAGTGTACCTATGATGAAAATTACAGGCCTCATCTTTTTAAATGGGAGAACTTGCACAATTGGTGGCTGACTAAATACTTTTTTGCTCCACTGTATACAGGGGTTACCGGTACCGAGTCAATGGCACGGGTACAGGTTAGTCTTGGTAATTTGTACATATATGTAGGGGTAAAGTGAGTATGCATATATAATAAACAGCGAGTAGCAGCAATGTAAAAACAAAGCAGGGGGGATCAATGTAAATAGTCCAGTTGTCCATTTGATTAATTGTTCAGCAGTCTTATGGCTTGGGGGTAGACGTTGTTAAGGATCCTTTTGGTCCTAGACTTGGCGCTCCGGTATCGCAAGCAAAGAGAACAGTCTATGACTTGGCTGACTAGAGTGTTTGACAATTTTTGGGCTTTCCTCAGACACGCCTAATATATACAGTTCAAGTCGGAAGTTTACATACAATTAGGTTGGAGTCATTAAAACTCATTTTTCAACCAATCCTTAAAACAAACTAAAGTTTTGGCAAGTCAGTTAGGACATCTACTTTGTGCATGACACAGGTCATTTTTCCAACAATTGTTTACAGACAGATTATTTCACTTATAATTCACTATCACAATTCCACTGGGTCAGACGTTTACTTACACTAAGACTGTGTCTTTAAACACCCAGAAAATCATGTCATGGCTTTAGAAGCTTCTTATAGGCTAATTGACATCATTTGAGTCAATTGGATGTGTACCTGTGGATGTATTTTAAATCCTACCTCCAAACTCAGTGCCTCTTTGCTTGACATCATGGGAAAATCAAAGGAAATCAGCCAAGACCTCAGAAAAAATGTGCAGATCTCCACAAGTCTGGTTCATCCTTGGGAGCAATTTCCAAACGCCTGAAGGTACCACGTTCATCTGTACAAACCATACTATGCAAGTATAAACACCATGGGACCACGCAGCCATCATACCGCTCAGGAAGGAAATGCGTTCTGTCTCCTAGAGATGAACGTACTTTGGTGCGAAAAGTACAA
Organism: Oncorhynchus tshawytscha; assembly: GCF_018296145.1. Taxonomy (NCBI): domain Eukaryota; kingdom Metazoa; phylum Chordata; class Actinopteri; order Salmoniformes; family Salmonidae; genus Oncorhynchus; species Oncorhynchus tshawytscha. The sequence continues at coordinate 58,076,720 of NC_056434.1, read as the reverse complement.
ATCAATCCCAGAACAACAGCAAAGGACCTTGTGAAGATGCTGGAGGAAACGGGTACAAAAGTATCAATATTCACAGTAAAACAAGTCCTATATCGACATAACCTGAAAGGCCACTCAGCAAGGAAGAAGCCACTGCTCCAAAACCGCCAAAACCGCGAAGCACGGGGGTGGCAGCATCATGTTGTGTGGGTGCTTTTCTGCAGGAGAGACTGGTGCACTTCACAAAATAGATGGCATCATGAAGAGGAAAATTGTGGATATATTGAAGCAACATCTCAAGACATCAGTCAAGAAGTTAAAGCTTGTTCGCAAATGGGTCTTCCAAATGGACAATGACCCCAAGCATACTTCCAAAGTTGTGGTAAAATGGCTTAAAGACAACAAGGTCTAGGTATTGGAGTGGGCATCACAAAGCCCTGACCTTAAAACAATAGAACATGTGTCGTCAGAACTGAAAAAGCATGTGCGAGGAAGGAGGCCTACAAACCTGACTCGGTTTCACCAGCTCTGTCAGGAGGAATGGGCCAAAATTCACCCAACTTATTGTGGGAAGCTTGTGGAAGGCTACTCGAAACATTTGACCCAAGTTAAACAATTTAAAGGCAATGCTACCAAATACTAATTGAGTGTATGTAAACTCTGACCCACTGGGAATGTGACAAAAGAAATAAAAGCTGAAATAAGTAATTATTTTGTCACGGGTGTCGTAAGAAGAGGACCAAGGTGCAGCGTCGTGAGTGTACATATTCCTTTTTATTAGAATGTCGCCAACAAAACAATAAACAATACAAACCGACTGTGAAGCTTAACTTTGTTAGAGGCATCATAGCCCTGTTAACTACCCACACTGAAAAGAGGGAATAAGGGGTACATAAGTATGATTCCCAATCAGAGACAACGATAGACAGCTGTCCCTGATTGAGAACCATACCCGGCCAAAACATAGAAATAAAGAAACAGAAAAAAAACATAGAATGCCCACCCCACATCACACCCTGACCTAACCAAATAGAGAAATTAAACGGCTCTCTAAGGTCAGGGCATGACAGTCCCCCCCTAAAGGTGCGAACTCCGGCCGCAAAACCTGAACCTATAGGGGAGGGTCCTGGTGGGCATCTGTCCGCGGTGGTGGCTCTGGTGCGGGACGTAGACCCCACTCCACCTCTGGTTCACCCCACTTTGGTGGCACCTCTGGTGTGGGGACCCTCGCCGCCGACCCCGGACTGGGGACCCTCGCGGCGGGCCCCGGACTGGGCAAACTCGTTGCGGGCCCCTGACTGGTCACCCTCATTTCACATTCTTAAAATGAAGTGGTGATCCTAACTGATCTAAGACACAGAGAATTTTTACTTAAATTAAATTAAATGTCAGGAATTGTGGAAAAACTGGGTTTAAATGTACTTGGCTAAGGTGTATGTAATCTTCCGACTTCAACTGTAGGTCCTGGATGACAGGAAGCTTGGCCCCAGTGATGTATTGGCAAGTTCACACTACCCTCTGTAGTGCCCTATGGTCAGATGCCAAGTAGTTGCCATACCAGGCGGTGATGCAACCGGCCAGGATGCTCTCGATAGTGCAGCTGTAGAATTTCTTGAGGATCTGGGGACCCATGCCAAATCTTTTCAGTCTCCTGAGGGGGGAAATGTGTTGTCGTGCCCTCTTCACGACTGCCTTGGTGTGTTTGGACTATAATAGTTTGTTGGTAATGTGGACACCAAGGAACTTGAAACTCTCAACCCGCTCCTGTCGATGTTAAATGGGGGTCTGTTCGGTCCGCCTTTTCCTGTTGTCCACAATCAGCTCCTTTGTCTTGATCACATTGAGGGAGAGGTTGTTGTCCTGGCACCACACTGCCAGGTCTCTGACTTCCTCCCTATAGACTGTCTCATCGTTGTCGTTAATCAGGGCTACCACTGTTGTGTCATCAGCAAACTTAATGATGGTGTTGGAGTCGTGTTTGGCCAATCGGTCGTGGGTGAACAGAGAGTACAGAAAGGGACTAAGCATGCACCCCTGAGGGGCCTCAGTGGCAAAACATTTATAAAATCAAAAGCTTAGCTTGACTTGGAAGAGTTCCAGTGATGGATAGCCATAGCCAGCTAGCTAAGATAGCATCTCTCTCTGTTTGAGCTGGGTGTTTGAGTTGGCTGTATTTGCTAGCTAAGTAACTGAAAGTGAAAATAATACTAAATATGGCTAGCTCACTCTCTCTGCATTCCAAACACGCAAAAGACACACCCTCTCCCCTCAGTCCTGAAATTAAGTGGACACTTCTGATGACGTATGATGAGTTGAGACTTGCAGGGCAAGGGGCGAGAGAATAATGTGTTAATTTTAAATGGACCGCCCTTGCCCGGAAATTCGTCACTCGTTCGTCATACGGTTATGTTTTCAGTCATCATGAAACCACCAGGAGGTGTTGTGTGTGCTTTATATGCACTACAGTCAATTATGATTGCATTTTATATCTTGGGTAGAAGACAACGCATCCGCAGACATTGAATACTAGCCATCCGACGATATCAGGTCAATTGAAAATTACAATGTGATGTCAGGGAAAGTTATATGGCTAACCAAACAAAAATCGAATTACTTGTAAGGTATGTGTTTGATGTAGGGTTGCACATTTTGGGGAATATTCAGAGACCTTTCTGTGGCAATTAAAGGGAATATGGGAATTAACAGAAATATGCAAATTAATATTATTACCATTTAAATATAGATTTGTAGAGTTTTTTTGAGTTGGATAAATTTACCATATTGTATGGAGATGGACACAAACATTTTACCTTATCATAAGTAGACATAATTGTACATTATTAAATCCTTCCAATATAATTTTTTTTAAAACAATTTAGTTACGAATTGAACTTGAATTAAATTAGTTGACTCTTCACACGGGATGATTTCACTGAACAACTAAATAAAGGGAATATTGAATGATCCCTAATGATCCTTCGCATCTCCCAGTCCCTACTGCTGAAAAACATCCCCACAGCAGAATGCTGCCACCACCATGCTTCACCATAGGCATGGTGCCAGGTTTCCTCCAGATTGGATGCTTGACATTCTGCCCAAAGAGTTCAATCTTGGTTTCATCAGACCAGAGAATCTTGTTTATCTTGGTCTGACAGTCTTTAGGTGCCTTTTGGCAAACTCCAAGCGGGCTGTCATGTTCCTTTTACTGAGGAGTGGCTTCCGTCTCTCGGCCACTCTACCATAAAGTCCTGATTGGTGGAGTGCTGCAGAGATGGTTGTCCTTCTGGAAGGTTCTCCCACAGAGGAACGCTTGAGCTCTGTCAGAGTGACCATCGGGTTCTTGGTCACCTCCCTGACCAAGGCCCTTCTCCCCCGATTGCTCAGTTTGGCCGGGCGGCCAGGTCTAGGAAGCGTCTTGGTGGTTCCAAACTTCTTCCATTTAAGAATGATGGAGACCACTGTGTTCTTGGGGACCTTCAATGCTGCAGAATTTTTTTTTGCACCCTTCCCCATATCTGTGCCTCAACACAATCCTGTCTCGGAGCTCTACGAACAATTCCTTCAACCTCATGGCTTGGTTTTTGCTCTGACATGCACTGTCAACTGTGGGACCTTATATAGATAGAAGTGCGTGCCTTTCCAAATCATGTCCAGTCAATTGAACTTATCACAGGTGGACTCCAATCAAGTTGTAGAAACATGTCAAGGATGATCAATGGAAACAGGATGCACCTGAGCTCCATTTCGAGTCTCATAGCAAAGGGTCTGAATACTTTTGTAAATAAGGTATTTCAGTTTTTATTTTGTATACATTTCCAAAAATGGCTAACAACCTGTTTTCGCTTTGTAGATTGATAACAAAAATACATATTTAATTGATTTTTGAATGAGGCTGTAACGAAACAAAATTGGGAAAACGGGAAGGGGTCTGAATACTTTCTGAATGCACTGATAAAACAAACAAAAAAACGGGTTTAAGTGAAAGGTCTACCTGGAGTCTTCAAGTGGCTACATACCTCTCCAAAGTATGCACAGTTCCTAAGTAATTTCAATGTACTTTTATGACTCAAAGAAGAGTCTTCAACTATAAGGTACTTTTTTGTGCTCTCCTAACTTTGCCGTTGAGGAACTACAGCATGTTCAGTTGTAGTTGTTTTGTTTGGAACACAGTCCTGCATCCCTGCTATCACACTATTACTATTGTTGTTTGCGCAATCCAAATCGCAATCTGAGTCAGATGGGTATCATTTCAAAGCTTGTTCCTTGGCCAACATGACTAGTTAAATGATCAAATACGGTCCTACACTGTTGGGCTTTCACAAGGCAATTCAGAGAAGCAGATCGTAATTTTGGTGTGCGTAGAAGGGGGTCATGAGTGCATTCAGAGGCGTGGTCCACAGCAAATTTTATTCACAATACAACAAACAGGCTCATTCTGTTCAGGACACCCCAGGGTATAACGCCATGTCATCTTGTAACTGTACATCAAACATAGTGATGATAAACATTAACAGTCACATGAGTTTTATGACATGGAAATGTGAAGTGCACATTTGGACTCACAAGTGTTTGGCCTGCTTGTATGACATCAAAGCAGTATTTATTATAATCCTCTATCTCATTTTTCAAAATACATTGAGTCCTCATAATTGACAGCATTTCCCTCACTCAGACAAGCAGTTTGTTTGGCAATAGTTGCCCATTTAGCAGGAGGGATGGGGGCAACTTCTTGTCGCATGCAGTGCTCAAGTTCATAACGCCTCTCAGTTAATACTCATACAGAGCTGTGATGCAGAGACTCTGACCTCATGTATAGCATGACACTGTACAGCCACTGCATTCCATATTTAGGCACTTAGGTCTAAATCAGTCATTTTGAACTTGTGTACGGGTACGAGTGTAAAGGGCTACCTTATAGATGTATTAGACACCAGACCAGGTCGCAGGGATGGCTAATTCAATCTCCACTGAGTTAAGTAAACCTGCTTTTACTTTGTTTTGCACCTTGCTTGTGGAATGGTCTCCAGGCTCTCTAAAGTTGGAGGAATTGGTACCTCTAGGGCAATTCAAAAGGCTGATTTGAGGACCTTTTTCCTGAAAAATGTTTGTTTTCTATAATTGTGTTTTTCTTTTCGTGTATTGATGTGAATAGTTATGTGAACAGTGGTGTGTAGTGTACATTTGATGTGTATTGGTGTGTTTACAAGGTTCACCTGTGGAAGAGAGCTAGGTCTCAGCATGACTCCCTGTCGAAATAAAGGCTCAATAAAAAATGCCTCCTGTGTTTTTCCATAGCTCAGCCAGTGTAACTTTATCTGTTCTGCCTTGATTCTATCTTAACTCTTTCAGAGACTGATAGAAACACTAAAACACCTGCTGTCATGTGCCATGGTGTGGATGTGACAAACTGGGTTTGAACCAAGGTCTTCAGCACCTCACAAAAAGTCAAGTTTGGGCATTAGCTTGGGGAGATAACAAAAGTCTTCAGGTCTAATCACACATGCGCGTGACAGTCACTTATTCAGGACAATAAAACCAGAATCATTTATAGAAGATGTTTGGTTGTGGATATGTGTGTTGTCAAATATTTAGCATTAGTAATGATAATTGATGTGTAATATTTACTTTCCTGCTGTAGCTGATATGAGATTCTAGTTGATTAACAAAATAAGTCGGTTCCTTCATGGAAACAGTCTATTACATAATTCTTCATTGTATCCAGACTCAGGATATGACCCAGATGCCGACACGAGGCGGATGGTTCAGTTCTCAGATAATTTATTATAACACGAGGAGCAGGCAAAGGGCAGGTGGAGGACAGGCAGAGGTTTGTAACCAGACCAGAGTCCGACAGGTACTGGACAGCAGACAGGGTCAGGGCAGGCAGCAATTCATAAACCAGTTCAGAATCAGGCAGGTACAGAATGGCAGGCAGGCTCAGGGCAGGCAGAAAGTTTTGAACCGGAAAAGTACAAAACAAAAAAAATTGAGCGCAGAGAAAACCAGGAAGCACGCTGGGACGACCTGACAATAGAAGACGAACTGGCAAAAGACAAACAGAAAACGCAGGTGTAAATACACAGTGGAAAATGGGAGACACCTGTTGGTGGGTGGAGACAAGCTCTAGACAGGTGAAACAGATCAGGGTGTGACACAGTGAGAGAAAGAGAGGGGGGTTGGAGAAAGAGAGGGAGTTTTTGGAGAGTGAGAGAAAGAGAGAGGGACTGACAATAACAGAATGTTATAATGGCTGTAGAAAACAAGAACATATTGAGCAACAGTCAGTCAGTGCATCAGTTTTAATATTTATTACAAAACACCTTGAAAAAGTATAAAAGTATTACAAATAGCAACATAGATACCAACAGTGTTTACGATAAACAGTTAGAAACGACAATGTCTGTAACTGAACATAATGATACATTAAGGATATCCATTCAACACAACACATTTGTATGTGGTGTCTGTAGAACCTCTGTTGTCCATAGTTTCTCTGGTGTCTGAATGAACAAGAATCGGGGCTCACGGTCGGTATGTACTTACAAAAAAAGTCTAAATAGAAAGTTACATGCAACCCCCCCAAAAAAGTATTGTCTGAATCTATGTATTGTTTTTGACCAAGTGTGCATGCGCTAAATCCACCTCTCCTGCACCTTCAATAAAATCCCTCATTACTGCCACGCACAGGTCAGCTGATCCAGCAACAGGAAAGCAACAGGATTGACAACATTGTATGAACGTCATAACAATCTGTTGTTTCACCCACGCTACACAGAATGCAATAATATTTCATGCAAGTCAATTATGTAGACCTTATAGGGTATGTTTGATGTACAGTACATCTTTCCCCAGGCCTTTATAGCCTATCGTCTAGCTAGTCCATAACGGCAGTAATGGTGATAGTTGCTCAGCGAAACTCCATTTTTTTGGTAAGTACGTATTTTGTCATTATTAAGCTTGAAAAGCTGGTAAATGGCAAGTTGAATGGCTACTTCCTAGGTAGGCTTAAAGGACAATCGCCATATTCAACATCTCCTGTAAAACCCAGATTCTGGTTCGGTGTCTGTAGTGCTTCTGGTGTCAGTAGTTTTTCTGGTGTCTGTAGTTGTCATCTGGTGTCTATAATTGGTAGTACCTCTGGTACCGGTGCCTCTGGTGTCGGTAGTGCCTCTAGTGTATTGGTCTGGTCTAGGGTTACAGTGTAAACTAGCTAGAACACTGCAGTACTGGTCAGGAAAATGGACAGGTACTGGCTCTGTGGTCACCCTAAGGCAGGGATTGGTGTTGCCCTTCTTTTGCTTTCTTTAGATTGTCTCCTGAGTTTCCTCTGTTTCTGTCCTCATTTCCCCTGCCCTCTCCTCCTTCTCAGACACCTCTTCTTATCCAATCTGCTGGTTCTGGGAGAGAGAGAGAGAGAGAGGGAGCGAGAGAAGAGAGAGAGAGAGAGAGAATATACGTGGATATGTTTAGTACAGCTGTTGGAGGTAGAGAGAGAAAAAGATAGAGGGTAAATGAAGACAGATATAAGATAGAGAGAGAAACTAGCTGAACGGCTCTTTGTATCACAACATGTTGACAGGATTTTATGATCTGAATCACAGTCAAACTGAAACTAACGACTCAATTTTATCAAACCCACATGTCAGTATTTACTCTGCAGCATACTGTATACATGCATATTTTCGTCTAGAGTCAACTAAAATCGCAAACCAGCCTTGCGTTCAACAACCTTTGCTACATTGTGTTGCCAAATTGGTTAGACATTCTAGATTGTCTTTCGGAAGTATGCCATATAACTACCCACTTACAGTAAAGTACAGTAAAGTACTGAAATGAATAGTAACAAATGCCTAAGTGAACCCAGCTAGCACATAACGTTCTGAAAACCATATGTTACTTAGGTCTTGGTGAGACTGAGCACGTCGTTGCCTGTGGTTATTTTCCATACAAACTTCCCACACCTTTCTGGGAATGGTGCAGGATACTTGCTTGGCTTTGTAACATTCTCAGCACATTATTTTCTTGGTATTTCATTACTTTAACAGAACAAAAAGTTCAAACATGGTTACATTTACAATTTTGGATAATGTTCTAGGATCTCCAACTGGTTTGACAAAGGGAATGTTCTCAAATAGTTCAGAGAATGTTAAGAGACTACGTGCTTCTGTGGGAATTTCAGTAGTGATGTTTCAGCATGATGTTTTCTGCAGGGTTTCCTCACTGTTCTATTTAAAGTCATGTTCTCAGAACATTAAGAAAACTTTCCGTAAAAAAACACAAGAAAGCATTAGTAGCGTTCAAAGAATATTATTTAAAAACATATCCATTCCGTTCTCAGCGTCAACAAAACTCTGTCAAGTGTTAGTAAAAGTCTTATTGAAACATTCAATAAAAATGTTAAGGAAGTTATTCAATATCCTTCAAATATCCTATCATTTCTGTTCTCAGAATGTTAATAAAAACCTCAGGAAAACAGACAGGGAAACATAGTAAAACGTTCTCAGAACCTTCCTGCAACCTTAAAATGTAAGTTACCAGAACAGGTAACATTTTCTGTTCCGTTCTCAGAACGTTTCAGTTTTACCGGTCAGGAAACGTACTGCTTAAACAATGGGAAACCAAAAGCTTACGTTCCCACAACTTCCAAGGAACCAAATGTGCTAACTGGGAAGTAAAGTGAAGTAAATCAAGTACTGGATGTTAAAATGTCTCTTACTTCTTCCAGCAGCGCAGTAGCTGTTTTCCCAGTTGTCCCATTGGATTCACACACACAGGCTCACTGGTCCTCTTCATTACCACTCTACAACACAGAGAGAGAGACACAGTTAACACACACAGGGACACAGATAATCATTACACACACACACTGTCATGACACAACACGAGGAGGAAACACATGCTTTATCACACACATACACTCATACCCACTGGGCACAGACATCAATTCAACATCTATTCCACGTTGGTTCAAGGTAATTTTATTGAAATGCCGTGGAAACAATGTTGATTCAACCAGTGTGTGCCTAGTGGGTAGTTAATTTAAATAGCTTTGAGGTTAATAACCTTTTACGATACTATAGCTTGTCTGTGTGCGTGCACATGTCTGTATGTCTGGGTGTGGGCCGTTGTGTGTGCATGTGTGGTCTGATACTTACATGATTTGGTCAGTGTTGCAGGTGAGGCCTTTGAGTGTGACTTTGAGGTCAGACAGTGGTCCGCTGACAGTTATCTTTGTGTCATAACACTCACACCTCCCTGGAACAAACTGCCCCTCACTTTTACCCACTGTAGAGACGGGCACGCAAACAGCAAATGGTGATTCAGGTGAAATTCCTCATGTCATCATGTCACACACAGTTTAACTCTCATTACACCACGTGGAAAAATAATATTCCAGAAAAACAGATTAGAGTTTGAGTGCACAGATCTCTAGTTACTATTCAGCCCACAGAGTACAGACCGACAGACTGACTCACAATCGCAATGTTGCTTATACAAACTTTAACCCAACCTGTGTGCGCCTGTCCGTGTGTGTAAGGTTATTACCTGTAAGCAGTAGGCAGTAAAGTGACAGACTCGCCAGCAGGTAGAAAGACAGGACAGAGTTCATATTTCAACTGAGCACTGAAGTGAACAGTAGAGCTGCATGAGCCTCTTATGTATCCACACACTCCGCCCCCTAAAGCCCGTATCTGGGGTTTCCAAGCATTCACACGCTTACTGGAATTTCCCTTTCTCCCTTTCAGCGAAAGTAAATATGAGTATGTATAAGCTGAAAGATGAATCCTAAGTGTTGTTGTCCAATGCTTAACTGGGGTGGTATGGTTAGGGGAAAATATAAATACATATTTTTTGTACATTTTATGGAATCATGTAGGAAGCAAAAAAGAGTTAAACAAATCCAAATATATTTTAGATTTTAGATTCTTCAAAGTAGCCACCCTTTGCCTTGATGACAGCGTTGCACACTCTTGGCATTCTCTCAACCAGCTTCACCTGAAATGCTTTTCCAACAGACTTGAAGGAATTCCCACAAATGTTGAGCACTTGTTGGCTGCTTTTCCTCCACTCTGTGGTCCAACTCATCCCAAACCATCTCATTTGGGTTGAGGATGGGTGTTTGTATTTACCCAAGTTCTTTCTCAACTCCGGGACGACCCGCCAGCTGATATATTTTGCCTGATGCAGGACTCTAGTGCAATAGGAGAGAGACTGACTGAAACATTCAAAACTCCATTAATTTACAAAATGATAGTCTAATAGCTCGCTGGGTGTGAAAAATCCCCCAATTTGTGCCACAGTTTAGACTACGGATAGATGCTGCGGTCAATCAGAGTTCAGTCATATTGTGGAGTGTAGCCTAATGGCCAAAAAAGGGCGAACTTGCAATATATTCGATGCTTAACTACTCTAAAGTTTTACATCAACCCCTACAATTATATAAATGTATTATAATCCACATAATAATTCAAACAAAATTGGCTGTAGTGAGAGGAGAGACTGCATGCTAAATGTAACGGATGTGAAACGGCTAGCTTAGTTAGCGGTGGTGCGTGCTAAATAGCGTTTCAATCGGTGACGTCACTTGCTCTGAGACCTTGAAGTAGTAGTTCCCCTTGCTCTGCAGGGCCGCGGCTTTTTTGGAGCGATGGGTAATGATGCTTCGAGGGGTGACTGTTGTTGATGTGTGCAGAGGGTTCCTGGTTCGCGCCCGGGTATGGTCGAGGGGACGGTCTAAAGTTATACTGTTACATAAAGACAATCAGAATATGTCTTGAACCCTGCATTATAACTTTGAACGAAAGCCAGGAATGAGTGAGTCACTCAGCCCTATGCTATTCCTGCTTCTGTGGCCTATTTGACTGTTTAATAATATCCTACTGATTCTATGATCACCAAGCCTCATGCCACCGCAAAATGTTGGACAAAGCAATTTTGCAAATCCAGCTGTTTTTAAACTTTCTTATGCTGTACTAAAGGCTTTATCATTTTTATTTATTAGAACAGACTTTCTGGTATTACTTCTACTTTTGTAGTATTGTTTATACGGTTCCAAACTAGCAGATCAATTATATTGTAATCTAACAGCACCTGTTGGTCATGAAACAATATCTCTCGCGGTTTTGTCAATGATTTTACATGGGGCCTAATTCACATTATATGCTAAAAATAATTATCCACTAGACTAATAAATAATGAAAATGTTCCTTTCGATTATATAATTAACCTATATCATGTTATTTCAAGTTATCCCTTTGGAGCACATGCAAAAGTGATTTGTAGTTGTTGAACAGGAGTGACAAAATGTATTACAATTGAATTTAAATTAACTGAATGATGAGGATGAAGAAAAACAGATGTTTGCAAGGCATGCTACTTCTCCCATCTCTTTGCATAGCCCACCACATGCACTGTTGTCTAACCACATCTTGATGGATCCATAACAAATTACTATGGGAATAAATATCACTGAATGACAGAAATATTTGAAATAAAGTAGGCTAATGCAATTGAAGGCAATTGTTGCTTACTGAAAACACCCAAAGTCATCCAATTGTTGTAATAGGATTTGAAGCAATAGACTACCCACGTGTGGTTACCGATTTCAGCACCGTTTCGCTCTGCTTTGAGACCAGCAATGTTGACTGGTCTTCATAAATCAATCTGATTTTATATTCACTGAATCTCTGTTTGGGTATTGGTAGGCCTACAATTAGGATATGGAAATGTTAGGATAATTTTGCTCTTCACTCGCAGTCGATTAGGCCTACTCCCGACCGGTCACGTTGTACAGTGCAAATACTTTCCTAACGGAAACCCTTGGGCCTACATAGGCTACTGTAAAATGCATCTTTGTTTTCCTTGGAATAGAAACACCATAATATTAATTATTTGAATTAAGCTACATTTCTAACAGTGTAAACAGCACAACAAATACAATAATAATTTACAAACAAATTATAATCAATCCCATATAGTCTGTTATAAACACAAAAAAAGGTTTTAAAGTCTCAAGTACAGCTAATATTAAAAACAGTCAAATGCATTTGTGAATTCAATCACTTTAGCCGACATATTTAGGTTTATTCATTGTTTAATTATTCAAGGCTCCCTTTGTTATTTAGTTTTATAACTAAAATGCTTGACTCTATTTAAAGACATGGATGACTTGTATGCTGTGTGATGACATGCACAAATGAATGATTGATTGATATACTGTATATTGAAGTAAGCCTTTATGCTAATAAGTAACTTATGTTAAAAAAGCTACAGCAAGCAGGACTGTTAGGCCTACAGCTCCATGTCATTTCAATAACTTAGCTTCTCAACGATGCATGTGTCTGTGCCTGTGTCTCTTCACAGTCCCCACTGTTCCATAAAGTGTATTTTTTATCTGTTTCTTTTATCAAATTTCACTGCTTGCATGAGTTACTTAATGTGGAATAGAGTTTCATGTAGTCATGGCTCTATGTAGTACTGTGCACCTCCCAGAGTCTGTTCTGGACTTGGGGACTGTGAAGAGACCTCTGGTGGCATGTCTTGTGGGGTATGCATGGGTATCCGAGCTGTGTGCCAGTAGTTCAAAGAGACAGCTCGGTGCATTCAACATGTCAATACCTCTCACAAATACAAGTAGTGGTGAAGTCAATCTCTTCTCAACTTTGAGCCAGGAGAGATTGACACGCATATTATTAATGTTAGCTCTCTGTGTACATCCAAGGGCCAGCCGTGTTGCCCTGTTCTGAGCCAATTGCAATTTCCCTAAGTCCCTCTTTGTGGCACCTGACCACACGACTGAACAGTAGTCCGGGTGCGACAAAACTATGGCCTGTAGGACCTGCCTTGTTGATAGCGCTGTTAAAAGAAGGCAGAGCAGACTTCTCCCCATCTTAGCTAATGTTGTATTCATATGTTTTGACCATGACAGTTTACAATCCAGGGTTACTCCAAGCAGTTTAGTCACCTCAACTTGTTCAATGTCCACATTATTCATTGCAATATTTAGTTTTGGGACAATATTTATTAGTGAATGATTTGTCCCAAATACAATGCTTTTAGTTTTTTAAATATTTAGGACTAACTTATTCCTTGCCATCCATTCTGAAACGGACTGCAGCTCTTTGTTAAGTGTTGCAATCATTTTAGTTGCAGTAGTAGCTGATGTGTATAGTGTTGAGTCATCCGCATACATAGACATCCTGGCTTTACTGAATGTCCTTCACAATAAGCATGCTGAAAGTCTGTCAATTTGTTTACTGTATTGTATCTGGTCAAACACAATTTTTTCCAAAGGTTTACTAAGGATTGGCTGATTGGTCAACTATTTGAGCCAGTAAAGAGGGCTTTACTACCGGAATGACTTTTGCTTCCCTCCAGGCCTGAGGGCACACACTTTCTAGTAGGCTTAATTTGAAGATATGGCAAATAAGAGTGGCAAAATCATCCGCTATTATCCAAATAAATTTTCCATCCAAGTTGTCAGACCCTGGTGGCTTGTCAACTATTTTTTCACCTCTTCCACACTCACTTTACAGAGTTCAAAATTGCAATGCTTGTCTTTCATAATTTGGTCAGATATACTTGGATGTGTAGTTTCAGTGTTTGTTGCTGGCATGTCATACATAAATTTGCCAATCTAGCAAATGAAAAAAATCATTAAAGTAGTTGGCAATATCAGTGAGTTTTGTGATGAATGAGCCATCTGATTCAATGAATGGTGGAGCTGAGTTTGCCTGTCATTCTTTGTCATTTATCTTTGTTTCATAGTGTAGTTTATTATTTTTATTCAGTTTAGTAAAATGATTTCTCGATTTCTCAATTTGCAGAAATGTCTTCTGAAACATGTGAATGTTCATGTGCCTTCATAACAAACGTGTATGCCATCTGTATGTACAAATACAATTGTTAATTTAAGAGCCTAGTTGGTATAGCCACGGAAAAAGTCAGCAACCTTCCCGCTAGCCATGATTTTCTGAGATAATGGATGGGCTGGACAAGCCTAGAGATGAGTTTGGATTGGTCTGCCATGTAGCACTCTTCTGTCTAAAACATGAGCTGGTCAGTACGTGTAGGTCATCCTTTCTAATGCAGCTTTTTTGAAAGATGTCACATAGTTCATCTGCAAAACTGTTGCTCTCCACTTTCTGGAGGACTGAGTTTGGAATTCAGTGGAATGCGAAATGGAATTAGAGTATGATAATTAAGGAGATGGAGAAAAATCTGGCGTTTGATTGGAAATGTGCAGAGGGAGTCAAAAAGAGAACACACAGAAGGCTCTGGATTACATCTTCAAACTAAGGGCAACCATAGCATCCGTGACAGAAGTAGAAGCGTCCATCCATGTAAGATAGTCTAGCTAGCTACATTTTCAGATATTACACATTTCTAATTTTGTCTAAGTCATTTTCACTTCAAGTTAAGCTAGCTATATGTCAAAGACTCCACTGTGCAAGTAAACATTTCACTACACCTTCTGTATCCTGTGCATGTGACAAATAAACTTTGGTCCAGTGTATGTGTTTTTATCAGAGACGGTAATGTGAAGAACCTGCACCAAAGTCAAATTAGGATATAATGTTAGGCCAACAAGACAGTGTCCAAGTTCTAAAATTCTCCGGTAGAATGCCCTGCTTTTATTTCACCACACTCACAACCATAAGATATTTTCTGTAATTGGCTAGCCATTAACTTATAAATAATGATTTTGTTGTGAGGTGGAATATACACAGCTGTGACTATAACAGAAGAAAATTCTATTGGGAGGTAATACATTTGATTGTGAGGTATTCTAGGTCAGGTGAACAAAAGGACTGGAGTTTCTGTATGTTATCACAATCACACCATGAGTAGTTATTCATGAAACATACACCCCCGCCTTTCTTCTTTATTCCTGTCTGCACAATGTACTGAGAACCCAGCTGGCTGTATGGACGAAGACAGTATATCCCGAGAGCGCCATGTTTCCGTGAAACAAAGTATGTTACAGTCCCTGATGTCTCTCTGGAAGGAGATTATCGCCCTGAGCTCGTCTACTTTATTATCCAGAGACTGAACATTAGCGAGTAATATACTCAAAAGCGGTGGATGGTGTGCGAGCCTCCTGAGTCGGACTAAAGGTCCACTCCAAATACCTCTTCTCCGCCGGTGGTGTTTTGGATCAGCCTCTGGAATCAGTTCGGGAAAGTCATATTCCTGGTCGTAATGCTGGTGGGCTACCACCGCTCTGATATCTAAAAGTTATTTCCGGCTGTATGTAATAACACAACAAAATTCCTGGGCTAATAATGCAAGAAAAAACACACAAAAATAAAATAAATACTGCAAAGTTGCTTAGGAGCTAGAAGCACTAGCTGCCCTCTCTGTCGGTGCCATCCCGCTTGAAGGGATATCATCTGTAGGCAGCAAGAGTGTGCAGCTCTCAACTGGTTTTGGCATGGAGCAGCTCACAGAAGAATGACACCAGTAGCCTGTAGGGTAGGAAAGACATTTACATGTATGATATTTACCAGTAACAAAGGCAACAATGGGTATGCAAACCAGGTATTGACATTTTTTTTGTCCGAACTATTGGTTAGGCTATTTCTGATGTGCAATTGTCATCAATAGATTATTTTTGACTCAACATTGTTGGTTTGGCTACATATGGACCGTTGGTGGAATTACCGCAAGAGAGTAATGGTTAATGTGATTAGATGTTAGTTATTTGACTAAACAACCTGTATTTGACATTGTGTTGTTATTTCGCTGAACACTTTCAGTGGCTAAACACAGCTAGAGATGCAGGTGTCATTTGATTATCTAGCAAGAACTTGAATGACTATTATTCAGTTAGCATTTCTCTTGCGTTCGCAGATTAACTCTGGCTATCTACTCCGATTTCAGAGCACTCTCGGCTGAGTGTGCCGGAGTGCAGAGCAACTGATGAATTTATGAAGTAAATAAATAAACCGTAAACAGACACAAAAAGTAATAGCTAGTCAAGAATGCTCTAGATAACATGTAAACAGTCTAACCAGCTCTGATACGGCGAGTAAAACGGTCAGAGTGAGGTGTTCTCTTATTTGTGTTTGGAAGAAGTTAGCTAGCAAGCTAGCCAACTTTAGCCAGTTAGCTTGGGTGCTTGGTTTGGACAAGCATGCACTGGCAGGCAAGCTGCAGAAGGACGAGGAGGCTACAATTCCACATCGTGTATCAGTGCAATTTTGATGGCCAACTAGCCAAAAAAGTTTGAGAGGGTTTATCTAATGTGCCTTCGTTAGACTTTTTTTAGCTCATCTTGCTCTGGCTAGCATTAGTTGTTTATGTGCATAGCTGAGGGAGAGAGAACCTACCTTTTCCTGGTTGTTTGAACAATCAAACTGTAAAGTTCCCAAATGTAAGAGGACTCCCATGGCGTTTACATGTTTGAAATCCATTTAGGTGTATTTTGTGGCTTTTGGCGAATGCGTTGTAATGCTCTAAAGTTGCGCTTGCAACTGCCAGTCCAGTTAAAATTGAATGATGGCAGGCCCGTGTGGCAAATGGCTTGTTTGTATAAAGGTGTCAGCGTCAGTGGTGTATAGGTGAGGACGGAGTCAAGCGCAGGAAACAGAACTGAGTAAAAATAACGTACTTTACCAGGGAAAAAATAATAAACAGTACAAAGTATCCACGTAGGGAAATACAAACCCTAACACACAAGACCATCACATAACAGGAACAATCACGCACAACACATAATGGGAACCAGAGGGTTAAATAGGGAAATAATAATAACTAAATGGGAACCAGGTGTGTACACTCAAGACATAACAAATGGAAAACAGAAACATGGATCGGTGGCAGCTAGCAAGCCGGGGACGACAAGCACAGAACACGGCCCGAACAAGGAGAGGCACCAACTTCGGCGGAAGTCGTGACTAAAGGCCTACTGTAGTTCTGATTGGCTATAGTGCACCGGTTTGTGTAGACTCTCGGACAAGACAGATGTTTTTATTCAGTTTTATTTACTGCAGTGTCTATTAATTGTCCAAACGCACGGTCGCTTTCCCACTCTGTATTGCTTTAGAATTTTCACAAATGCCTTAGTCTTTTTTGTGAAGAAGAGGGATGGAGGTCTGCGCCTGTGCATTGATTATCGAGGTCTAAATCAAATCACGGTGAGGTACAGTTACCCCGCTACCTCTTATTGCCACGGCAATTGAGTCAATGCACGGGGCGCGCTTCTTCACTAAACTGGATCTCAGGACTGCGTACAACCTGGTGCGTATCTGAGAGGGAGACGAGTGGAAGACGGCATTTAGTACCACCTCAGGGCATTATGAGTACCTAGTCATGCCGTACGGGTTGATGAATGCTCCATCAGTTTTCCAATCCTTCGAAGACGAGATTTTCAGGGACCTGCACGGGCAGGGTATAGTGGTGTATATTGATGACATTCTGATATACTCCGCTACACGCACCGAGCATGTGTCCCTGGTGCGCAAAGTGCTTGGTCGCCTGTTGGAGCATGACCTGCACGTCGAGGCTGAGAAATGTCTATTCTTCCAACAGTCCGTCTCCTTCCTAGGGCATCGCATTTCCATGTCAGGAGTGGAGATGGAGAGTGACCGCATTACAGCCGTGCGTAATTGGCCGACTCCCACCACGGTGAAGGAGGTGCAGCGATTCTTAGTGTTTGCCAACTACTACTGGAGGTTTATCCAGGGTTTTGGTCAAGTAACTGCTCCAATTACCTCACTGCTGAAGGGGGACCCGGTGCGCTTGCAGTGGTCAGCTGAGGCGGACGGGGCTTTTAGGCACCTGAAGGCTCTGTTTACCTCTGCTCCTGTGTTGGCCCATCCGGATCCCTCTTTGGCGTTCATAGTGGAGGTGGACGCTTCCAAGGCTGGGATAGGAGCTGTGCTCTCTCAGCGCTCGGCTACGCCACCGAAACTCCGCTCCTGTGCCTTCTTCTCTAAGAAGCTCAGCCCGGCGGAGCGAAACTATGATGTGGGGGACCGGGACTTTGAAGGTGTGGGGACATTGGCTTGAGGGGGCTAAACACCCCTTTCTCATCTGGACTGACCACCGCAATCTTGAGTACATCCGGGCGGCGAGGAGAATGAATCCTCGCCAGGCAAGGTGGGCCATGTTTTTCACCCGTTTTGTGTTTACCCTCTCTTACGGAGCAGGCTCCCAGAACGTTAAGGCAGACGCACTGTCTCGGCTGTATGACATAGAGGAGTGGTCCATGGATACCACTCCCATACTCCCAGCCTCTTGTTTGGTGGCGCCGGTAGTGTGGGAGCTGGACGCGGACATTGAGCGGGTATCACGTACAGAGCCCGTTCCCCCTCAGTGTCCAGCTGGGTGTCTGTACGTTTCGTCTGCTGTCCGCGATTGGCTGATCTATTGGGCCCACACGTCACCCTCCTCTGGTCATCCTGGGATCGGTCGGACGGTGCGCTGCCTTAATGGGAGGTACTGGTGGCCCACTTTAGCTAAGGATTAAGCCTTCGTTCCATGTGTCTCTTCTCAGGCCGGTGGTGGCTGAGGTACGGGAGGTTCCTCCTCCCCCTCTGGACATCGAGGGGGTCCCGGCGTACTCCGTTCGATCCATCCTGAATTCGAGACGTCGGGGGGTACTGTCATGACTTCTGCCGAAGTCGAAGCCTCTCCTTGTTCGGGCCGTGCTCGGCAGTCGACGTCACCGGGTCTTCTAGCCATCATTGATCCATGTTTAATTTTCCGTTGGTTTTGTCTTGTCTTCCTACAGACCTGGTTCCAATCCCATTCATTATATGTTGTGTATTTAACCCTCTGTTTCCCCTCATGTCCTTGTCAGAGAATATTTATTGTTATGCTCGTGTTTTAATGATTGGTGTGCAACGGGTTCCATATGTTTATCTGTGCTTGGAAATTAAAACAGCTAAACTAGCAGAGTTAATAAGTCTTATTATTAATAAGTGAATAAGTTAATAAGTCTTATTGAAACATGCAGTGAACGTTTTAAGGAAGTTGTTAAAAAACATCCAAATAACCTAAACATTTCATTCAAAACATTCACAAGATTTAGAGAATGTTCTCTGAATTACCTTCAAATAACCTATAATTCCCATTCTCGGAATGTTAATAAAACCTCCCAGGAAAACATTCAGGGAACCATAGTAAAACATTCTCAAACTCCCTGCAACCTAAAAATGTACATTCTGAGAACGTTTAAAAAAACGTTCTGTTTTACCGAAGTTCAACAACTGCCAAGGAACCAAATGTGCTAGCTCGGCTCTCTTTCTCATGCTCTCGCTCACGCACACGCACACAAGCACACACCCCCACACCATACATGCTTTAGTCCAGACAGGTATTTACATGCAACTATTCCCTATTTTTTCCCCATTGAGATCTAGGTACTTCCCTGGGAAAATAGATAAATAAGTTCCTAAGTTCCATACCATGACCATCTTGAAATGTAGCAGGAAAAGTGGAAGGAGTGTTGCCTCCGGTCTCCTGTAATACACTTTTAGTCTGTAGATTGTACAGATGAAAGTATTAGTGTAATTCATATTCAACACGTTACTACTGTATGTGCTCTGAAATTGAGTCTATGTTTCTGAAAATGTTAGTAACTACATTCATGTTATTACAGTGTGTATATTGTACAGTGTGTATACTTTTCCCCCTACAGCATCTCTATAGAACAGAAAGCTCTGGTTACGTCCCAACACAAATTATTGCGTTGTTTTGTTAACATAAATCTCTCTCTCTCTCTCTCTCTCTCTCTCTCTCTCTCTCTCTCTCTCTCTCTCTCTCTCTCTCTCGCTCTCGCGCTCGCTCGCTCGCTCTCTCTCTCCTAGCTGTATGAGTGTATCTCAGAATGGCTGACTATGTGAAGCTGGATGAGGAGAAGTTTATCCCAAAGTGAGTCCAGCTGTGTGTCTGTCCTACATATGACCTCAGATTACGTAGGACCACATGTATGTAGTCATGTGTAATATTTTTTTTAAATGAACTAACGTATACAGAGCTTCTTACTTATCCAATGTTAATGTACCACGAGTGGAATGCATCAATACCTACATTAACCCTGTCTGTCTCTCTGGTGTTGTGTTGATATTCAGGTCTGACATCTTGTCTCTGCTCAGGACCTACAACTGTTACCATGAGGGGAAGAGCTTCCAACTCAGACACAGAGAGGTAGGAGCCCTTCGTAAACTGGCCTGGTACATTAAATTACTCTGTCCATCAGTCACCTGTAGTCGTGGGAACTCTTTCACTTTTATCTGGAGTAGTTTACTCACCTTGCGGTAGGTAATCAGCATGTCTCATCTACACTCCCATGCTGATAAGGACTGACTAAAGGCAAAAAATAAAATACTTTGTTCATGTGTTGTGCTGAATAGGTTTCTAACTATTGCATTGTAAATCAGTAGAGCTGTCAGTGTGTGTGTGTGTGTGTGTGTGTGTGTGTGTGTGTGTGTGTGTGTGTGTGTGCCTGCCAGTCAGTCAGTCAGTTTGGCGTTTCAGGTATAACAACGTCTTAAAGGGGTCAGATTAATGTATGAAGACATCCAACTGAACTGGAACCACAGATGGACAATAGAGTGCTGGGTACCAGGCAGTTAGCAAGTTTGGTAGGCTACTAATGACCAGCAGCATCAGAACTTGGAGAAGCCAAATTCCCGTGACAACATGGTCATATGGAATTTGACTTCCTTCATGACTCATGACCGCCGGTGTGACGATAATATGGTCACCCCAACAGCCCTATTCAGGACCCATTTATTACTGGCCGCTTAATCCAAAACAAACTGCAACTCTTTGTTAAGGGTTTCAGTAACTTCATTAGCTGTGGTGGCTGATGCGTATATTGTTGAATCCTCAGCATACATGGACACACATGCTTTGTTTAATACCAGTGGCAGGTCATTGGGAAAAATAGAAAAGGTTAGAGGGCCTAGAGACCTCCCCTGCTGTACACCAAACTTTACATGTTTGACATTAGAGAAGCTTCCATTAACCTTTTCACACATACCAACAAACGGGTGTGATCATTCTACAGTGATCCATGCAGAGTACGCTCAAACCCGTGTGATTAGAACAGTTATTTAGAATGTCCAGTTTTGATTGACGCAACAGTCAGCATTTGATCTAGCCACACTGTTTTTTCACAGAAACATTTTGCTCAAAAAAGTCCTTAGAAAGTTATGTTGGGGTGGCAGGGTAGCCTAGTGGTTAGAGCATTGGACTAGTCACCAGAAGGTTGCAAGTTCAAATCCCTAAGCTGTCAAGGTACAAATCTGTTGTTCTTCCCCTGAACAAGGCAGTTAATCCACTGTTCCTAGGTCGTCATTAAAAATAAGAATTTGTTCTTAACTGACTTAGTTAAATAAAGGATAAATAATGTGACCAGTTTATTTTGTGATGAAACGTTCACACATTCACAGAAGTAGTGACAGCATACACAATCATGGAAACTGGGAAATGTGTGCTACATTAGTCCTAGTGCTAACTGAGGAAAGATTGACATAACACAAACGGTCATATTTAGATAACTATTGGCTGTCAGACACCAAAATATGAATTACTAATAGCAATTACTATTTATAATTAATCACATCACAGGTGAGCTCACCATTGATCGAAATAATAGTGTAAAACACTTTCTAGAAATCGAAAGTAATCCGCCGTGTTTGTTTTTTCTCATCAACCACAGATAATAAGAGGAGACAAGATTAGTTTGGTCTGTTTGAAGTATGTATGTTGAAGGGGGGGGGGGTGTCTTCTATGATCATTCACTTCCCTTCATTCACTTACAGAAGTTTACCCTTCACCTCATTATACCATCTTTGGTCTGACAGACGTTTACATGACAACCAGAATGCATTGTATATTGTCAACAAACATGGCACCACACATAGCTGGCAAATAGCTTAGCATTAGCTCATTATAATCAGTAGAACCTTCTAAAAAGTATTTTACACTCATCATAGGTGTCCATTACAATCTATGCAATAATCGGAATGCATTATTTGTCACCAGCACTTGAAAACATGTGAATAAAACTGTAAATACATTATTCTCCATACATACATACATACATGCATACATACATACATACATACATACATACATACATACATACATACATACATACATACATACATACATACATACATACATACATACATACATACATACATACATACATACATAAAAATATATGAATGAGCGATGGACGAACGGCATAGGCAAGATGGTATAGAGTATAGTATATACATATGATATGAGTAATGTAGGGTATGTAAACATTATATAAAGTGGCATTGTTTAAAGTGGCTAGTGATACATTTATTACATCAATTTGTTCATTATTGAAGTGGCTAGAGATGAGTCAGTATGTTGGCAGCAGCCACTCAATGTTAGTATTGGTTGTTTAACAGTCTGATGGCCTTGAGAGAGAAGCTGTTTTTCAGTCTCTCGGTTCCCGCTTTGATGCACCTGTACTGACCTCGCCTTCTGGATGATAGCGAGGTGAACAGGCAGTGGCTCGGGTGGCTTTTGTCCTTGATGATCTTTTTGGCCTTGCTGTGACATCGGATGGTGTAGGTGTCCTGGAGGGCAGATAGTTTGCCTCCGGTGATGTGTTGTGGAGACCTCACTACCCTCTGGAGAGCCTTACGGTTGAGGATGGAGCAGTTGCCGTACCAGGCGGTGATACAGCCCGCCAGGATGCTCTCGATTGTGCATCTGTAGAAGTTTGTGAGTGCTTTTGGTGACAAGCCGAATTTCTTCAGCCTCCTGAGGTTGAAGAGGCGCTGTTGCACCTTCTTCACGATGCTGTCTGTGTGAGTGGACCAATTCAGTTTGTCTGTGATGTGTATGCCAAGGAACTTAAAACTTGCTACCTTCTCCACTAATGTCCCGTCGATGTGGATAGGGGGCTGCTCCCTCTGCTGTTTCCTGAAGTCCACGATCATCTCCTTTGTTTTGTTGACGTTGAGTGTGAGGTTATTTTCCTGACACCACACTCCGAGGGCCCTCACCTCCTGTAGGTCGTCTCATCGTTGTTGGTAATCAAGCCTACCACTCTAATGTCATCTGCAAACTTGATGATTGAGTTGGAGGTGTGCATGGCCACGCAGTCATTGGTGAACAGGGAGTTCAGGAGAGGGCTGAGAACGCACCCTTGTGGGGCCCCTGTGTTGAGGATCAGCGGGGTGGAGATGTTGTTACCTACCCTCACCACCTGGGGGCGGCCCGTCAGGAAGTCCAGGACCCAGTTGCACAGGGCAGGGTCGAGACCCAGGGCCCTGAGCTTAATGATGAGTTTGGAGGGTACTATGGTGTTAAATGCTGAGCTGTAGTCGATGAACTGCATTCTTACATATTCCTCTTGTCCAGATGGGTTAGGGCAGTGTGATTGCGATTGCATCGTCTGTGGACCTATTGGGGCGGTAAGCAAATTGGAGTGGGTCTAGGGTGTCAGGTAGGGTGGAGGTGATATGGTCCTTAACTAGTCTCTCAAAGCACTTCATGATGACGGAAGTGAGTGCTACAGGGCGATAGTCATTTAGCTCAGTTACCTTCGCTTTCTTGGGTACAGGAACAATGGTGGCCCTTTTGAAGCATGTGGGAACAGCAGACTGGGATAAGGACTGATTGAATATGTCCGTAAACACACCAGCCACTTGGTTTGTGCATGCTCTGAGGACGCGGCTTGGGATGCTGTCTGGGCCGGCAGCCTTTTAAGGGTTAACACGTTTAAATGTTTTTCTCAAGTCGGCTGCAGTGAAGGAGAGCCCACAGGTGTTGGTAGCGGGTCGTGTCAGTGGCACTGTATTGTCCTCAAAGCGAGCAAAGAAGATGTTTAGTCTGTCTGGGAGCAAGATTCGTGGTCCGCGACGGGGCTGGTTTTCCTTTTGTAATCCGTGATTGACCCTGCCACATACCTCTCGTGTCTGAGCTGTTGAATTGCGACTCTACTTTGTCTCCATTCTGACTAGAGGTCGACCGATTAATCGGAATGGCCGATTAAATAGGGCCGATTTCAAGTTTTCATAACAATCGGAAATCTGTATTTTTGGACACCGATTTGGTGGAATTTATTATTATTATTTATTTTTTTACACTTTTATTTAACTAGGCAAGTCAGTTAAGAACACATTCTTATTTTCAATGACGGCCTAGGAACGGTGGGTTAACTACCTTGTTTAGGGGCAGAACGACAGATTTATACCTTGTCAGGTCAGGGATTCGTTTTTGCAACCTTCCAGGTACTAGTCCAATGCTCTAACCACCTGCCTTACATTGCACTCCACGAGGAGCCTGCATGGCAGGGTGACTACCTGTTATGCGAGGGCAGCAAGAAGCCAAGGTAAATTGCTAGCTAGCATTAAATTTATAAAAAACAATCAATCTTCACATAATCACTAGTTAAAACTTCATAGGGCTGCAATCCCGTTAACGGGATGATATGACAACAGCCAGTGAAAGTGCAGGGCGCCAAATTCAAAACAACAGCAATCTCATAATTAAAATTCCTCTAACATTCATGTATCTTATACTATTTTAAAGGTAATCTTGTTGTTAATCCCACCACGGTGTCCGATTTCAAATAGGCTTTACAGTGAAAGCACCACAAACGATTATGTTGGGTCACCACCAAGTCACAGAAAAACACAGCAATTTTTCCAGCCAAAGAGAGGAGTCACAATAGGCACAAATAGAGATCAAATTAATCACTAACCTTTGATGATCTTCATCAGATGACACTCATTAGATAAAATACGGAAAGGTTCCGTATTTCACTGAAAGAATAAACATTTTGTTTTCGAAATGATAGTTTCCGGATTCGACAATATTAATGACCAAAGGCTCGTATTTCTGTGTGTTATTATGTTATAATTAAGTCTATGATTTGATATTTGATAGAGCAGTCTGTCTGAGCGATGGTAGGCAGCAGCAGGCTCGTAAGCATTCATTTAAACAGCACTTTCGTGCGTTTTGCCAGCAGCTCTTCCCTGTGCTTCAAGCATTGCGCCGTTTATGACTTCAAGCCTATCAACTCCCGAGATTAGGCTGGTCTAACCGATGTGAAATGGCTTGCTAGTTAGCGGGGTGTGCTCTAATAGCGTTTCAATCGGTGACGTCACTCGCTCTGAGACTTGGAATAGTTGTTCCCCTTGCTCTGCAAGGGCCGCGGCTTTTGTGGAGCGATGGGTAACAATGCTTCGAGGGTGGCTGTTGTCGATGTGTTCCTAGTTCGAGCCCAGGTAGGGGCGAGGAGAGGGACGGAAGCTATACTGTTACACTGGCAATACTAAAGTGCCGAATAGAACATCCAATAGTCAAAGGTATATGAAATACAAATGGTATAATAGAGAGAAATAGTCCTATAATTCCTATAATAACTACAACCTAAAACTTCTTACCTGAGAATGTTGAAGACTCATGTTAAAAGGAACCACCAGCTTTCATATGTTCTCATGTTCTGAGCAAGGAACTTAAATGTATTGCACTTTTACTTTCTTCTCCAACACTTTGTTTTTGCATTATTTAAACCAAATTGAACATGTTTCATTATTTATTTGAGGCTAAATTGATGTATTACATGACGTTAAAATAAGTGTTCATTCAGTATTGTTGTAATTGATGCAACATCTCAAGACATCAGTCAGGAAGTTAAAGTTTGATGGTAAATGGGTCTTCCAAATGGACACGGACCCCAAGCATACTTCCAAAGTTGTGGCAAAATGGCTTAAGGACAACAAAGTTAAGGTATTGGAGTGGCCATTACAAAGCCCTGACCTCAATCCCATAGAAATTTGTGGGCAGAACTGAAAAATCTTGTGTGAGGAAGGATGCCTACAAACCTGACTCAGTTACACCAGCTCTGTCAGGAGGAATGTGCCAAAATTCACCCAACTTATTGTGGGAAGCTTGTGGAAGGTTGCCAGAAACGTTTGACCCAATTTAAAAAAAAATAAAGGCAATGCTACCAAATACTAATTGAGTGTATGTGGACTTCTGACCCACTGGGAATGTCATGAAATAAATAAAAGCTGAAATAAATCATTCTCTTGTGAAAAACTGAGTAAATATATTTGGCTGAGGTGTATGTAAACTTCCGACTTCCACTGTATATGCTAGAATGGGCCAATAGCTTGTGCTTGGCTCTGTCCACGTTCTTGCTTGTTCTTCCCACAATGATTTATCTGCGGTCTATCTTGGTTGAGTTGTCCAAAAGCAAGCGCGTTTCCTGGTCTATCTCCTCCACTGCGAAAGGGGGAACCGAGTCGGTTGCACAACTGAATGCATTCAACTGAAATGTGTCTTCCGCATTTAACCCAACTCCTCTGAATCAGAGAGCTGCCTTAATCGCCATCTTCTGCAAAGTAAAATCTAGCTATGGTAGCTAGCCAGCTAATTTAACTAACGTTCGCTAACAAGTTGAACAGTGTCTGACACAGGTCCAGGAAAAGTGTCAGACTTAGCTAAGGTAGCTAGCTAGCGAACCTTAGCTAGCTACCATTATAGACACTGATATAGTTCGCCAGCTAACCAAACATCAACCAAAAACCTTACATTTAGGTATATTCCGTGATAACACGTGGTAAGCTAGCATTATCACAGCCAGAGATATTAGCTCAGGAAATGGCTAGCTAGCTGACGGTCATTAGCTAATTTCTAAGCTAACTACATAATTATGATAGGACAACCTGAATGACCACGAAATTAATCATTCGTAACATTTGTTATTTACCGTTTTCACTGTTTCCAGTCAGCCAAAACACCCTTAGTCTGTCAAAATAACGTTAGCCGTTTTCCACTCAGTCACACTAAAAGACTTGCAAGTTACCGGTTACAACAATGCCACATCTCGATACTTGCTCACATTCTGCTGGACTCCACGCGCTGCTAGCGGGAGAATTAACCCACTGGCTGGGTCAAATGTCCATAATCCAACCTAAATAACCCAACACCAACAACCCGACCTGGCTGTTTTTACAGAAAACAACCCAACATTTTTGAAGTGTTACCTACATCTCAAAGCCATTCATGTAAAAAGCCTTGACCTGGTGTACACATATTTCTCTCTCCTCAGTTTGATTGAAGGCCTCAATCTGTATTTTTGTCTTGTAACTGATCGCTTCTAGAAAGAGAGAAGGAACAACACAAGATACAAAGGAGCTAGCTTTATTTCCAGGGTGTTGATGCATCCTCCTCACAATACAGCATCTTCCAACACCACTGGTAGGGTAAGGGTATACTTCTGAAAAAGTAAAGTTTTGCTTTGATGCCAAATCAACTCATGTTGTTGCTACCTTAGATGTTGTACTAACTAACATGCTACTGGACCGTGAGACTAGCATATTGACATGTATTAAAAGAGAGCAACATTTTCACCTAAACATATAACTGTTCAGGCAAATCATTAGTTAGCTAGCTAGCTATCACATTAATTGTGCAAAAATATGATAGCTAACATTAGTTAGCTAAGCACTAGCCAGACAGTTGTCCTGACAAATTGAAACTAGTATCAACAAAATGTGTTTCAATCTATCCCATAAAACATGACATTGCTAACTACAGTAGGCATCATTTAGCTAATCAAATGTTAAAGTTCATTAGGAAGTTTAATTAATATTTAGACACTTACCGGACAACTTTAGTAGGTACAGTGCATTTGGAAAGTATTCAGACCCCTTGACTTTTTCCACATTCTGTTACGCTACAACATTATTCTAAAATGTATAAAATAAAACAATTTCCTCATCAATCTACACACAATACCCCATAATGACAAAGCGAGAACAGGTTTTTAGAAATGTTTGCACATTTATTTACATAAGTATTCAGACCCTTTGCTATGAAACTCGAAAATGAACTCCGGTGCATCCTGTTTCCATTGATCATCTTTGAGATGTTTCTACAACTTGATTGGAGTCCACCTGTGACAAATTCAAATGATTGGACATTATATAGAAAGGCACATACCAGTCTATATAAGGTCCCAAGGTTGACAGTGCATGTCAGAGCAAAGACCAAGCCATAAGGTCGAAGGAATTGTCCGCAGAGCTCAGAGACAGGATTGTGTCGAGGCACAGATCTGGGGAAGGGTAGCAAAACATTTCTGCAGCATTGAAGGTCCCCAAGAACACAGTGGCCTCCATCATTCTTAAATGGAAGAAGTTTGGAACCACCAAGACTCTTCCTAGAGCTGGCCGCCTGGTCAAACTGAGCAATCGGGGAGAAGGGCCTTGGTTTTGGAGGTGACCAAGAACCCAATGGTCATTCTGACAGAGCTCCAGAGTTCCTCTGTGGAGATGGGAGAACCTTCCAGGAGGACAACCATCTCTGCAGCACTCCGCCAATCAGGCCTATATGGTAGAGTGGCCAGACGGAAGCCACTCCTCAGTAAAAGGCACATGACAGCCCAATTTTAGCATAAGACTGCAACATAAAAAACTGTGGAAAAAGTCAAGGAGTCTGAATACTTTCCAATCGCACTGAAGCTAGCTAGCTAGATAGCTTGGTTTCCTTTTTCCAACAGACATTTCTAATCCCCCTGATTGGTCATCAACGGTTACTGATCTTGGAACACAGATAATTGTTGTCACAGGTTTCCCACATATTGAAATAGAATCTTGAGAGAACTGCCAGAAAAAAAAACTCTTTCAAACTGTTTGCCACTAAATATTTTCGTTGCCAAATGTTTGCCAC
Organism: Oncorhynchus tshawytscha; assembly: GCF_018296145.1. Taxonomy (NCBI): domain Eukaryota; kingdom Metazoa; phylum Chordata; class Actinopteri; order Salmoniformes; family Salmonidae; genus Oncorhynchus; species Oncorhynchus tshawytscha. The sequence continues at coordinate 58,048,058 of NC_056434.1, read as the reverse complement.
AGATTTTCCACTAGTGGAGCATGTGGGGTAATGAGTAAGATTCTGTGTTTTCACATGCAAAAGTGATTGCTTTTGAGATTTATCTGCCTTCCCAATGAAAATTAGTTAGAAAATTCTAACATTTATTTTGTGGAAAATAGATGTATGTTGTATGTTTCTGGATGATGCACCATGCTGCCTTGTTGACAAAATGACAGAGTGGCACAGGTTACTGTTGGATTTGAGAATGGCGCTCCTCCCTCCCCGCTTTTGCCCGACAACGTAACTGGCCTGCCTATGCAAGTGTATTTTGGAGTGACCGAGGAATGAACCAATCACATTTTGACTTGGAATGGGTGGGACCATTTTGAAAAAAAGTAAAGTGACTACTGACTGAGAGCAATAGCCTAGTTTTCCCATGCTTTTGTTGTATTGAGTGTGACAATGGAGGTGGCTTTAGCAGGTGTTATCGAGGAGGAAATTGTGGCTAATTTGTTAGCATCGCCCTTTTCAAGATTAGCTTTCAACAAGAAATTAAATGTTATGCAGAGGGGGAGGCCAACACCGTGGATGACTGGGTGTGAGAAGACCAACAAGCTGCAGTGTTGGGATTATTGTCTACTCTTCAGCACCGGCAAGATATCAACCTGGGCCAGTACTGGTTTCAAAGACCTAGCCAGTTTTATGAAGTCAGTTCTGTGCCACCAAGACTCAACTTCACACCTGCGAGCTACGGTGAGTTCAAAAACATTTGAGGACACGAGTAGACCTTCGGCTTAATGAGTAGCAGCACAGAGAAGCTCTTTCTCACAATGATAAAATACTGCTTTCTCAAGTCTTGAGGAAATCTAGAGCCCAACTTTGATCTACCGTGGCTCAAAACTAAACTCACACAGTGATGTACTCCAACTCTGACTTCGAAAGTAGGAGCCCGGCCTGTCTTCTCCACTTTCTCCAGAATTTAGAAGCGGCTGAATAAGAGTATGTACCAACTGTATCTGCTTATCTGTCTGGTCTTGACCATTCTTGTGTCCACTGCCTCAGTTGAAAGGATAATCTCCGCCCTGAAATGGATCAAGACTTACTCCAGGAACACCACCAGACAGGCCCGACTGTCAGCCTTGGCTTTGATCTCAACCGAGAGTACTACTCTCAGATATAAAATCAAAGGACAAACTACAAGACCTTGCCATTGCCCATTTCATGAAGAAGGACCGGAGGAAGGATTTTGTTTAAAATTATCATCATCTGTTGAGTGGCACAGATTCTGTTGCTATTAATCTCTTTGATATAATGTGTGTGAAACATTGTTGGATTTGAACATAATCACTGGTTATTTTGTGTGCTGACAGTGCTAAAAGATGTTTGTAATGGGAAGTAACAGCTGGCTTCTTCATTTTGTGTTGGAATTGCTAAATGGTTTACATTTTTGTATTGTTACGATTGGGGTCTACTGACTTATTTTCGAGTCAATGGACTACTTATTCTTTAACATTCTTATTCTTTAAGATTCTTGAAGGCCTCATAGGTTAAACTTAATTACAACTATAGGCTACATTACTTTTGAATTGGTGACACTACACAATGTTCGTAACCAAGCCGCAACTTCTCCAGGTGCGCAATATTTTCTGTGTGGAAGACTTTCACACACACACACGCGCTATAGCAAGAGAGCAGGGAGGGGGCAAAAAAGTAGGCTATGCGCCATTTTCATAGTATTGACATCACTTTTACGGTAGCCTATCACACAACTAATGTGTAATGCAAATGAATGATAACTGAGTGAACGTTTGCCTACTTCCTTTAGTAAGCTACACACGGTCTTGGTCCTACTACTGTAACATACAAAATGTTTTTGTTTTTTTTAAATTAGGCCTATCTGAAATGCAGCCATACACAACAGCTGTAATCTTTGACACAAGAAAGCACACGATGTTGAAGAGAATCCTCACAAAGACTGGTAGCCCAAGATGTGCTCATTAAAACAGAACACAATGCAACCATCGATTCAGGACCATGGACAGAAGGCTACCGCTAGTCAGCGCCATTTGATGGATAACGTTTGATGCGCTACCAATTTCAGCACCACTGTAGGGGACATCCAGGGCTAAACTTATAGCACAACCATTTAAGGTACATTGGTCATTGTCCATATACCCATCAAATAACGCAAAGCTGTATATCTATCAAAAGCAATTAGACCAGCAAAAGCAAGTAATGACATTAAGAATCAAAGATAAATAGAAATTATGCATAAGCATAGCCCTAAACTGTACCTTACATTAAAACTTTTGCCAAACCACCAGTAGGCTTACACGAGGGAAAACCAATGAAAAAATTATTCTGGCATTGCGGCCAGGGTGATAAAGGTTGTAGCTTACCATTTAGAAGAGTTGCAGCCTCCTCGATGCTGTGTTGATACTCATGAGAAGTTTTTGATTTCATTCTCCTTCCTGCCAAAATATACTTGTCAGGTCCCTCTCAAATGTCAGCTGGACAAGCTGGGCTTTTCATTGATTGTAACATTGTAACATGCTCTGTGTTCAGAGTCTGTGTTTATCGAATACTTTCTTCGGGGTGGAGAACAATTTTTTTGCACATTGCTGTCGATGCCCCCAAAATGTTGTTTCAGTGCCAACAGCACAGTCAGCATTGCTGACAAAGGCCCGCCATATCTTTGAGGAACAATGAATGGGGTCCATGTGTTGTTGCTGGCTGTGGTTGAGATTTCACTTTGCAAGAACGTGCCAGCCACAATACACTCTGCTTCCACTAGCTCAGTTTTGGTTAGATCCAACAGGTCGTCAGGTGCTCGTGACCAGGGTAACCAAGTTGCTTCTTGTTGGTCAGCAGGTGGCGTGGGGGATGGGTGGGTATAACATTTGATGCTAGGCTCCTCAACCTCAGTGGTCAGGCCTGCAGGTTGGCTGGTGAGCTTGTCTGCCCTTGGCAGTGACCAGCCATTTTCAGATAGGTCTATTAATGCTGATCAAAGCTTAGGCAACAAGCAATAAAACATAACGAAGCTAGTAGCTACTAGCTGGCCTATTATTAGCTGTAAGCCTAGCTGTCTGCAAAAGTGAACAACTTGTACCCCTCTGTAAGAAAAAAAACCCACCCTGGGATCCAATGAGCTTCCTAGACAAGGTAATGAAGGCGGTACCTTATGACATTGAATGGCTAGGTGCCCAGTCAGAATGCATTTGGGAATTGTACCTACTATATATTACATCTCCCCTCCCTCACCCCTCTGGGTGTGCCCTCAGGTTATGAGGGCACACCCAGCATATCAAATGAAATCACATTTTATTGGTCACATGCACGTGTTTAGCAGATGTTTTTGCTCCGACAGTGCAGTGCAGTGCAGTAATATCTAACAAGTAATATCTAACAATTTCACAACATATACCCAATACACACAAATCTAAGTAAAGGAATGGAATTAAGAATATATAAATATATGGATGAGCAATGTCGGAGTGGCATAGACTAATATACAGTAGAATAGAATACAGTATATACATATGAGATGAGTAATGCAAAATATGTAAACATTATTATAATGACTAGTGTTCCAATTATTGTAGTGGCCAGTGATTTAAAGTCTATATATTAAGGGCAGCAGCCTTTAATGTGTTAGTGATGGCTATTTAACAGTCTGATGGCCTTGAGATAGAGAGACTGAAAAACAGCTTCTATCTCAGCTTTGATGCACCTGTACTGACCTCGCCTTCTGGATGATAACGGGATGAACAGGCAGTGGCTCGGGTGGTTGTTGTCCTTGATGTTTTTTTGGCCTTCCTGTGACATCAGGTGCTGTAGGTGTCCTGCAGGGCAGGTAGTTTGCCCCCGGTGATGCGTTGGGCAGAGCGCACTACCCCCTGGAGAGCCCTGCTGTTGCAGGCAGTGCAGTTGCTGTACCAGGTGGTGATACAGCCCGACGGGATGCTTTCAATTGTGCATCTGTAAAACTTTGAGGGTTTTTGGTGCCAAGCCAAATTTCTTCAGCCTCCTGAGGTTATTTTCCTGGCACCACAGTCCCAGAGCCCTTACCTCCTCCCTGTAGTCTGTCTTGTCATTGTTGGAAATCAAGCCTACTACTGTTGTGTCGTCTGCAAACTTGATGGTTGAGTTGGAGGCGTGCATGGCCACGCAGTCATGGGTAAACAGGGAGTACAGGAGGGGGCTGAGCACACACCCTTGTGGGGCCCAAGTGTTGAGGATCAGCGAAGTGGAGGTGTTGTTTCCTACCTTCACCACCTGGGGGCGGCCCGTCAGGAAGTCCAGGACCCAGTTGCAAAGGGCAGGGTTCAGACCCAGGACCTCAAGCTTAATGATGAGCTTGGAGGGTACTATGGTGTTGAATACTGAGCTATAGTCAATGAACAGCATTCTTACCTGGGTATTCCACTTTTCCAGATTGGATTGGGCAGTGTGCAGAGCGATGGTGTTTGCATTATCTGTGGATCTATTGGGGCGGTAAGCAAATTGAAGTGGGCCTAGGGTGACAGGTCTGGTAGAGGTGATATGATCCTTGACTAGTCTCTCAGAGCCCTTCATGATGACAGAAGGGAGTGCTACATGCGATAGTAATTTAGTTCAGTTACCTTTGCTTTCATGGGTACAGGAACAATAGTGGCCATCTTGAAGCATGTGGGGGCAGCAGACTGGGATAGGCAGAGACATAGCCTCTGTCCCATTCTGCGCCTTCTGGCAGGACTGGCAGCGCTACATTGGCAAAAACAGGCAAGGTAATTTGTCTACTATTTCTTATGTTTATGGAGAAGCAAAACTGGGGGGGCACAAATTACATCTGGGGCGGGGGGCAGCTGTGCTGTCTCTGTGTGAGTTGCAGCCTGAAGCACGGCTCAAGCCTGTTTGATGTTGTCATCAAAAAGCATTGCTTCTCCTGCAATAGATTGCACTAGAACGGTCCAACTACGCAATATAATGTTGTGCGCATTAAGTGATGCTCTGTTTGTTTTTTTCTTGATTTTTGAATTTTGCTGTAACAAATCTGATATACCAGAAAGTACCTCTTGACTTATTCCAAAGTGAAAACATGTTTTTAGACAGTTTTGCAAATGTATTAAAAATGAAATACTTTGCACCTTTGGCAGTGATTATAGCTTTGAGTCATTTTATGTATGCCTGTATCCGCTTTGCATGTCTGGATTTGGGGATTTTCTCCCATGCAAATTTCTTCAAGCTCTGTTGAGTTGGATATTTTTATTTAACCTTTATTTAACTAGGCACGTCAGTTAAGAACAAATTCTTATTTACATTGACAGCCTACCAGGGAATAGTGGTGAATTGCCTTGTTCAGGGGCAGAACGACAGATTTTTACCTTGTCAGCTCAGGGATTCAATCCAGCAACCTTTCGGTTGCTGGCCCAATGCTCTAACCACTAGGCTACCTGCCACCCCAGGGAGTGGCAGTGAACAGAATGTCTTTCCACAGATTTTCCATGGGACTCGAGTCTAGGCTTTGGCTGGGGCACTCAAGGACTTCTTGGTCTGAAGCCAGAACTTTGAATTCAGGCTGTAACACAACAAAAAAGTGGAATAAGGGTATAAGAACACTTTCTCAAGGCACTGTACATCCAATAGTCATGGTTCGCCACAGTCTCAAACACTGAAATAATTTTTGTAAGGACCTGTAGTTGGATTCCTTGCCAAGTAAACCGGTTGTGTGTGTGTGTGTGTGTGTGTGCGCACGCGCGTGTTAGCGTGCATGATTGGGTGGGTCCGTGGGTGCATGCGTCATGTGCATGTGTGTTATTGAGTATGGGTGCATTGTTACTTTAAGCTCATATGACCTGAACAGGTGATGTACTTATAATGCCCTACATACATTGTTGATGGTAGTAAAAGTGCCAGTAGACTTGTCTGTCTGTCTGTCTGTCTGCATGCATGCCATTTGTGCATTATCAGACCCCCTTAGTGTGTGAGCAGTGTTGCGAAAGTAGCATACATAGCTTCTCTATTATTCTAACTACATGTTCTGGTAGCTTTATGCTGGTTGAGTTTATTTTAAAGCTATGAAGGTAATTAAATATAATGAATTCATTTGATCGTCATGTGTAACTTTTACAGTAATTATGACATCCTATGCCAAGGTTTGCTTGCTGGCAATGGAGTAGGGGTAGAGGTCATTTCTAGGACTACAGGACTAGGGTTATGGATTAAGGGTTGTTTCTGGTCGGAGCCACTGTCACACTGAAGGTTCAAGCCATGGAAGAGATACATCAAGCTAAAGTTTATGACTGTAGCTACCCCTGCTGGTTGCCACTTAAGCAATAAAGCCCAAGGGGGTGTGGTATGTGGCCAATATACCACAGCTAAGGGCTGTTCTTAGGCACGATGCAACGCGTCATATAACTGGTAAGCAACATAATTAGAGCTGTAAAAATACATGTTTTGTCATACCCGTGATATACCCCGTCTATCGGCCAATCAGAATTGAGGGCTCAAACGACCCAGGTTATAATGTGAATTATAAACTGGGTGATTCCAGCTTGAATAATGATTGGCTGACAACTGTGGAATATCAGACCGTATACCACGGGTATGACAAAACATTTATTTTTACTGCTCTAATTACATTGGTAACCAGTTTATAATAGCAATAAGACATCTCGGGGGTTTGTGATATATGGCCAATATACCACAGCTAAGGGCCATATATATGTATATATATCATTGATTTAATAAAGCCACATACAAACATGGTCTCTTTTTTGTTTTCTTGAGTAAGGCAGCTCCAAAATGCAGGTGTTTCAGCCTAGCTCAGTGTTATCTGTGGTGGTGGGGCTTGCCAGCAGAAAATACGGAGCGTTGCGCCGTGATTGGCTCAGTGTTCTGTCACTCATGGGGACACTGTCACTGCCAAGTCTAAGTTTAGAGCTTGAAACTTCTTGCCCCTTGGGTGCTGCCATAGAGTTACACTAGAAGTGCCCATCCAAGAAGGCTCAAGGTCATTGGCCACAGATAAAATTATGTCAAATCACGTTATATGTACAGTAGCTTTGATTGGACTGATCATGTAAACATCATACTTTCACAATCTTAGCTAGCAGTCATCATCATGAATCAAGTCAACAATCTACTGGCAAATCCTTTTTAATCCATGTCATATGAAGAGAAATTATAGATAAAATGTACAGGTGCTCATCGGCAATTGGACTTAAACATTACACAACAAATCGCAAATTCAACAATGAGTGGTTTGGAAGGAATCAGTAACAGTGGCTAACTGCAAGCATTGCAAAACAATAACTAGCCTGCTATTCAGTGGAATGGCTGTGTGGTCCCAGATCTGGGATTAAGGGGCTCTTTTACAATTTTAAAATTATAAACATTTTAACATTGGCCATGCTGTCAATGAAGCACGATTTGTGCCACGCTCGTGAAAACTTGACTTCAGTGAGTTCAAGGTAAACGGGATAGTCGGAAATAAACAAGCTCCGAATGGGAAAATTCGTTTTGAACGATAATCCAACTCGGAATTGTAAATCTGGCCTCTTTTTAGAGCTACGACCTGAAGACCAATGACATCATCATGATTTGACATTATTTTTTTCAGAGTTCTCAGTTGTTTTAAAAGCACCATAAATCCAGAGAATTCCAGACTTTGATGACAAAATTTGCCCCACGAAGGACCGCCGTGCCACCTTCCTGTTCAAGTGAGCACAGCACAAACAAGATGAGTCCAAAAATGTATTCTATGCTGCTGCATAAATGATGTAATATCCCTGGGAGATATGTATACTGTAGCTAAGAAAGTAATACTAAATGTATGTTGTGTAGTAAGATGTTAGTAACCCATGTGCCTCACCCTAATCATTTGGTCTGTTTACCCCTCAATTTTGCTTACTGTTCTGACTTGGTGGTGCACATGCAGCCTATAACCTGTTTTAGAGAAATGTAATCATCAAATATTGTAAGAGCTTTCATTGTCTGACTTGGAATGAAATAATAGTCATCAAATAAAACAAATTAAATATACAACAACTCACATCTTTTATTGAAGTAAAGAAATGTGAATAAATTATGGTTAATAAGTGATAAGGAGTATAATGGGCAGTTACTACAATCATGGGACTTTATTGTGTTATTCTGTGTTGTTACAGCATTCAACCCACATAATGCAAAGTGCATTTAATGTTGTTGTTTTTTTACTGAAGTAAATTAAATAAAAACTACATTTTGTTCAATCGAACTGACAGCGAACAGGCCTCAAAAAGCACTAATCGCTCAGCACTATTTATCAGCGGCACAGAGAACAGAATCTCAGAAGTAAAATTTGTTTCAGACAGTGGTTGAAGTGGACTGAAATGGGTGCCGGCACTCGTTTTGGGTGCCGGTACTGTGCCAATATTTTAACAGTAGATAATTTAAGGTGCCGGTACTCAGTACTGGTGTGTTCCGACCCAAACCAAGCACTTGTAACACATTTAGATTTATCTTGCTCTCAGTTTGGAATCTTTAGTATTGTCACGCCCTGACCTGAGAGAGCCTTTTTATGTCTCTATTTTGGTTTGGTCAGGGTGTGATTTGGATGGGCATTCTATGTTTTGTTTTCTATGTTTCTTTATTTCTATGTTTTGGCCGGGTATGGTTCTCAATCAGGGACAGCTGTCTTTCGTTGTCTCTAATTGGGAATCATACTTAGGTAGCCCTTTTTTCCCTCCTTTCAGTGTGGGTAGTTATCTTTGTTAGTGGCACTATAGCCCTGTAAGCTTCATGGTTGTGGCTTTGTTTGTTTGTTGTTTTGTTGGCAACATTTTAAATAAAAAGGAAAATGTACGCCCACCACGCTGCACTTTGGTCCACTTCTTTCGACGGCCTTGACAAGTATTCCTAAAATATATTATATATAGATCTTGATGCATTAAATATGCAAACATGAAATGTGAAGTTCATGTCTATTGTCTACTTAAACCTGTAAACCTGTAAACCATTTCTCAGCCGCGTAGCCACCGCTTCACGCTGTCTGGTCTCTAGAGTTTTAAATTCCTACCATTTCAACGTGCAGCCACCGCTCCACGTTTTTATGGTCTCTATTACCGTCATCCTACTTGGTCTGATGTGAATTTCGTCACGAGGGGTTTTATACTAGGCCCGGGTTTATATGAAAATACAACTTCTCATTTAGAAGACTAAAATCACATTTTATCTTCCCACAAATAGTTTAATATTTAATCATAAGTTTTACAACATTTAGATGCAACTCTGACATATATTGTAAAAGCTCTTAAAGTTACAATGTTTACATTACAATGTCTTTCATGATATCACAAAACAATAAATGTTGGACATGATTATTCTTTAAATAGCCACAAACCATTCCAAATGTTTAGATTACAGAAATATTGCTTCATTATCCAATCTTGGATGTTACTGTACTACAAAATCTCTCTGTTGTAAACAAAGGGATTTTCAACTTCCATTTCTGCAGAGTGGGAGAGAGTTTCTGCAAGGTATTAAACAACCCAGCAGTTAAGTCATAAAACTCTGGTGGGAGAGAGGGGGGGAGCTGATCTGGCAGCTATGATCCTCACTCAAGAGGGAAGGTCATGACTCGGTCCTCATGAGAGCCAGTTTCATCATAACGCTTGATGGTTTTTGAAACTGCAATTGAAGAAACTTTAAAAGTTCTTGAAAATGTCCGTGTTGACTGACCTTCATGGCTTAAAGTAATGATGGACTGGCGTTTCTCTTTGCTTATTTGAGCTATTCTTGCCATGATATGGACTTGGTATTTTACCAAATATGGCTATCTTCTATATACCACCCCTGCCTTGTCACAGCACAACTGATTGGCTCAAACACATTAAGAGGAAAACGTATTCCACAAATTAACCTTTAAGAAGGCACACCTGTTGAAATGTATATGAACCTGGTTGAGAGAATGCCAAGTGTGCAAAGCTGTCATCAAGGCAAAGGTGGCTATTTGAAGAATCTCAGGTGGCTATTTGGAGAATATAAAATATAAAATCTATTTAGATTTGTTTAACACTTTTTTGGTTACTACATGATTCCATATGTGTTATTTCATTGTTTTGATGTCTTCACTATTGTTCTACAATGTAGAAAATAGTAAAAATAAAGAAAAACCCTTGAATGAGTAGGTGTTCTAAAACTTTTGACCGGTAGTGTGTGTGTATGTATATATTTTTTGTACCAACAGGGGTCATAAAATTCTAAATAAAATAGCTAAATGATCCTTGGTATGACCATCTTATGAAATAATGAGGATTTACAGTGCATTCACAAAGTATTCAGTCCCCTTGACTTTTTCCAGATTTTGTTACGTTACAGCCTTATTCTAAAATGTATTAAATATTTTTTCACTCATCAGTCTACACACAATAACCCATAATGACAAAGCAAAAACAAAGCATTTTTGCAAATTTAGACCGGTGGGGTCTGTGTTTGAACAGAGCCCGAGGACCAGCTTGCTTAGGGGACTCTTCTCTAGGTTTATCTCTCTGTAGGTGATGGTTCGTTATGGAGGTTTGGGAATTGCTTCCTTTTAGGTGGTTGTAGAATTTAACTTTTCTGGTATTGGCCTAATTCTGCTGGCGTTTTACGTTGTTTTTGAATTGAGATTGAATCTCAATTTGGTGTTTGTCCCATTCTGTGAATTCTTGGTTGGTGAGAGGACCCCAGACCTCACAACCATAAATGGCAATGGGTTCTATAACTGATTCAAGTATTTTTAGCCAGATCCTATTTGGGATGTCGAATTTTATGTTCATTTTATTGGCGTAGAAGGCCCTTCTTGCGTTGTCTCTCAGATCGTTCACAGCTTTGTGAAAGTTACCTGTGGTGCTGATGTTTAGGCCGAGGTAAGTATAGTGTGCTCTGGGGCAACAGTGTCTAGATTAAATTTGTTTTTATGGTCCTGGCAACTACCTTTTTTGGAACACGATTATCTTTGCTTTACTGAGATTTACTGTCGGGGCCCTGGTCTGACAGAATCTCTGCAGAAGATCTAGGGGATGCTGTACGCCCTCCTTGGTTGGGGACAGAAGCACCAGATCATCAGCAAACAATATACATTTGACTTCAGTGCTGCAGACTGTTTTAGTGCAATCGCCAATTCGTTGATATATACAGTAGATCAGCCTGATCGAGGTTTAGATTACATCTCACATTCCAGTGTTCAAACTTGAGCACAAGGCTGCATGTGAATTCTCTTATTGTGACTCAGTGCAGCAAATAGCAATGTCCACTTTATGTATAATGCCAGGAGTCACTTGTAGATTTGACAGCTCTAACGCAGTTCCACCGCCAACACCACCAAAAGCAAGGGAGCGAGCAATGTCGGCTAAAGCGGACCTGATTGAGTAGAGCATGAGGCAGCACGTTTTATACAGACACACCGTGTGTGTGTGTGTGTGTGTGTGTGTGTGTGTGTGTGTGTGTGTGTGTGTGTGTGTGTGTGTGTGTGTGTGTGTGTGTGTGTGTGTGTGTGTGTGTGTGTGTGTGTGTGTAGGAGGAGCAAGCACTGGTCGTCGAGGGGTTGTTGAATATCTACTGGGGTCTGCGGCGACCAATCAGACTGCAGATGCACGACGACAACGAGAGACTCCACTACGGAGGGGTCAACAGGTACACACACACACACACACACAAATGCACTAAGCCTATGTGAGTGCCAATCAGTTATGTCAAGAATTTGTGTTTGTAGGAATGAGAGATCCCAGGTTCTTCCAAAGCAGACAGAATCTAACAACAACATACTCGACAGAACTACTGACCCTGCCTTGACCAGTAAGTACACACACAGACATTTACATTTTAGTAATTTAGCAGACACTCTTATTCAGAGCAACTTACAGTCATCTTAAGATACACTTTATACAAAAGTATGTGGACACCGATTCAAATTAGTGGATTCGGCTATTTCAGCCACACCCATTGCTGACAGGTGTATAAAATTGAAAACAAAGCTATGCAATCTCCGTAGACAAACATTGGAAGTAGAATGGCCTTACTGAAGAGCTCAGTGACTTTCAACGTGGCACCGTCATAGGATGCCACCTTTCCAACAAGTCAGTTCGTCACATTTCTTCCCTGCTAGAGCTGCCCCGTTCAACTGTAAGTGCTGTTATTGTGAAGGGGAAACAACGGCTCAGCCACGAAGTGATATCCACACAAGCTCGCAGAACAGGACTGCCGAGTGCTGAAGCACGTACTGCATAAAAATCATCTGTCCTTGCTTTCAAAACTTACTTCCGAGTTCCAAACTGCCTCCAGAAGCTATGTCAGCACAAGAACTGTTCGTCGGGAGCTTCATGAAAGGGGTTTCCATGGCTGAGCAGCTGCACACAAGCCAAAGATCACCAAGCGCATTGCCAAGAGTCAGCTGGAGTGGTGTAAAGCTCGCCGCCATTGGACTCTGGAGCAGTAGAAACACATTCTCTGGAGTGATGAATCACTCATCACCATCTGGTAGTCCGACGAACTAATCTGGGTTTGGCGGATGCCAGGAGAATGCTACCTGCCCAAATGCATAGTGCAAACTGTAAAGTTTGGTGGAGGATGAATAATGATCTGGGGCTGTTTTTCATGGTTCGGGCTAGGCCCCTTAGTTCCAGTGAAGGGAAATCTTAATGCTACAGCATACAATTACATTGTAGACGCTTCTGTGCTTCCAACTTTGTGGCAACAGTTTGGAGAAGGCCCTTTCCTGTTTCAGCATGACAATGCCCCCATGTACAAAGTGAGGTCCATACAGAAATGGTTTGTTGAGATCGGTGTTGAAGAACTTGACTGGCCTGCACAGAGCCCTGACCTCAACCCCATGGAACACCTTTGGGATGAATAGGAACACTGTCTGCGAGCCAGGCCTAATTGCTAACATCAGTTCCCGACCTTGCTGATGCTCTAGTGGCTGAATGGAAGCAAGTCCCCGCAGCAATGTTCCAACATCTAGTGGAAAGCCTTCCCAGAAGAGTGGAGGCTGTTATAGCAGCAAAGAAGGACCAACTCCATATTAATGCCCATGATTTTGGAATGAGATGTTCGACTAGCAGGTGTCCCTATACTTTTGGTCACGTAGTGTAGCTAAGTCAGACAACCACATATCACATATCACATATTTGTCCTCAATAAGTAATTATTAGCAGTCAGAGCAACAACAAATACAATAAGTCAACAGTGAGTCTTTTTTTTGTGGGGTGGGTGGGGAGGTCAGTGTAAGAAGGGGGTGTGAGGGGGTTGCTGTGGGATTATTTAAAATACTCTTTGAAGAGGTAGGGTTTCAGTTGTTTTCAGAAGATGGGCAGGGACTCTGCCCTCCTAGCTTCAGGGGGAAGCTGGTTCCACCATTGGGGTGCCCGGACAGAAAAGAGCTTGGACTGGGCAGAGCGGAGCGGGAGCTGACCCCCCCGCTGGGGTGGGAGGGCCAAGAGACCAGAGGTGGCAGAACAGAGTGATCGGGTTGGGGTGTAGGTTTTGAGCATAGCCTGATGGTAGGGAGGGACAGCTCCTCTTGCCGCACCATAGGCAAGTACCATGGTCTTGTAGGGGATGCGAGCTTTGACTAGAAGCCAGTGGAGTGTGCGGAAGAGCAGGGTGACACCAGGCGGGCTGCAGCGTTCTGGATAAGTTGCATGGGTTTGATGGCACAAGGCAGGAGCCCAGCCAACAGTGAGCTGCAGCAGTCCAGGCGGGAGATGACAAGTGCCTGGATTAGGACCTACGCCGCTTTCTATGTGAGGTAGGGTCGTACTCTGGGCATTAACCTGCAGGAGGGAGTCACTGCTTTGATGTTTACAGAGAACGACAGGGTTTTGTCCAGCCTTTTTCTAAAATCGTTTTTTTCCCACATCAATCTACACACAATACCCTATAATGACAAATCAAAAACTGTTTTTTTAGAATAGAATATATCACATTTACATAACTATTCAGATCCTTTACTCAGTACTTTGTTGAAGCACCTGTAGCAACGATTACAGCCTTGAGTCTTCTTGGGTATGAGGCTGCAAGCTTGGCACACCTGATTTGGGGAGTTTCTCCCATTCTTCTCTGCAGTTCCTCTCAAGCTTTGTCAGGTTGGATGGGGAGCGTTGCTGCGCGCTATTTTCCGGTCTCTCCAGAGATGTTTCATCGTGTTCAAGTCCGGGCTCTGACTGGGCCACTCAAGGACATGCAGAGACTTGTCCTGAAGCCACTCCTGCATTGTTTTGGTTGTGTGCTTAGTGTCGTTGTCCTGTTGGAAGGTGAACCTTCACCCCAGTCTGGGATCCTGAGAGATCTGGAGCAGCTTTTCCTCAAGGATCTCTCTGTACTTTGCTCCGTTCATCTTTCCCTCGATCCTGACTAGTCTCCCAGTCTCTACCGCTGAAAAACATCCCCAAAGCATGATGCCGCCACCACCATGCTTCACCGTAGGGATGGTGCCAGGTTTCTTTCAGACGTGACGCTTGGCATTCAGGCAAAAGAGTTTAATCTTGGTTTCATCAGACCAGAGAATATTGTTTCTCATGGTCTGAGAGTCCATAGGTGGCTTTTGGCAAACTCCAAGCGTGCTGGCATGTGCCTTTTACTGAGGAGTGGCTTCCGTCTGGCCACTCTACCATAAAGGCATGATTGGTGGAGGGCTGCAGAGATTATTGTTCTTCTGGAAGTTTCTCCCATCTCCACAGAGGAACTCTAGAGCTCTGTCAGTGTGACCATTGGGTTCTTGGTCACCTCCATAACCAAGGCCCTTCTCCCCAAATTGCTCAGTTTGGACGGGCGGCCAGGTCTAGGAAGAGTCGTGGTGGTTCCAAACTTCTTCCATTTAAGAATGATGGTGTCCACTGTGTTCTTGGGGACCTGCAGAAATGTTTTGTTACCCTTGCCCAGATCTGTCCCAGAGCTCTACGGACAATTCCTTCAACCTCATGGCTTGGGTTTTGCTCTGACATGGGCTGTCAACTGTGGGACCTTATACTGTATAGGTAAATAGGCAGCACCTGATCTCAATTTGGAGTCTCATAGCTAAGGGTCTGAATACTTATGTAAATACGGTATTTCTGTTATTTAAAAAAATAATTTTGCAAACATTTCTAAAAACCTGTTTTGCTTTGTCATTATAGGGTATTGTGTGTAGATTGTTGTGGAAAAACATTTATTTAATCAATTTTAGAATAAGGCTGTAACGTAACAAAATGTGGAAATAGTCAAGGGGTCGGAATACTTTCCGAAGGTCCTGTACATATCTATAAATACACTAAAAGTATTATGGCCTGTACAGACACTGTATAAACATTACTTTTGAGTTAGAGTATGAGGGGGGTGATGAGGGTAAGGAGGAGGAGCAGAAGGAAGAGGAAGTTCTAATTCTTTGTTCTCTCCCTCAGGTAGTCTGGAGGAGGACGATGAGGAGGTCCCCCAGCTGCTGCGAACCAGGAGTGATGCCTCCTTCATGGGGGTCACCAGAAGGTCAAAGACACACGCACACTCCGACCTGCAGCACTTACGCTCACACAGATTCTCCATCAATGGACACTTCTATAACCACAAGGTAACACATGCATACAGTATGTACACACACACACACACACACACACACACACACACACATAGCTGTGCTTACTGGTGACTCCAAAGTTTTATATGCCCTTTTTCAGAAAATATCTGAAAACCTACCTCTTCAAAAAGTATCTTGATTAATCCCACTAACACTCGCACTTGTCTTTTCTTACTATAGCACTGACTTTACTGATATCTGCTTTATTTATGCTATTTTTTTTTTTTACTTACTATGACTGTGATACGTGGAGGTCTCACCTAGTTGCCTTTAGATGAATGCACTAACTGCACATACTTCTCTCTGGATAACAGAGGCTGCTAAATTACTGAAATGTAAATTATATTGTTCCTCAAAGATCCGTTTTGGGCCCACTGCCCTTTTCACTGTATATATTTGCTATGTATGTGTGTGTGTGTGCACTCGTGCATGTGTTCTCGCCAGACATCAGTATTTACTCCAGCGTTCGGGTCGGTCACTAACGTCCGAGTCAACAGCTCCATGACAACACTACAGGTCCTCAACCTGCTGCTACAAAAGTTCAGAGTGAGTTATACACACACATTTTAGCACACACTCACACAATACACACACACTAGTTTCTCAGATGTGATTGTCATGTTTCTGACTCTCTGTGTCTCCAGGTGGAGAATAAATCAGATGAGTTTGTTCTCTACATGGTCCATGAGTCTGGTGGTAAGTGACCACATCTCGTTCCTTTGTGCCGTGTGTGTGTTTATGCTTGGGTATGTATGGAATAGTATATTTATGTGTGTGCGTACGTGTTTGTGTGCGTGTGTGTGTGTGTGTTGCAGAAAGAACCCCATTGAAGGACAGTGCGTATCCTCTGGTGTATCGTGTGCTTCATGGACCCTGTGAGAAGATCTCCAAAATCTTTATTATGGAGACAGATCTTGGGGAGGAGGTCACACATGACGTGAGCCTGCACTCTCTCTCTCTCTCTCTCTCTCTCTCTCTCTCTCTCTCTCTCTTTCATACTGTATGTGTATTCTAAGAGGTTGGACCTCCATGTTGTGGTGGCCCTCCAAATACAGACCCATAGCGATATCCCAGTGACATAATCAGTGGTATTTGATCTAATGGAATGCGGATGATAGACTTCCCTGTTAGGACTGTATTAACAATTGGGGCAGTGGCTGTTTAATTGCAGACTGTTATTGCAGCTGCTACATTATTGTTGACAGTGAATATATCCTTCTGTTCAGTGTAATGTTAGGCTCAAATTGAAATATTTTTATTGTTGTTTTTCCAATACAGCTGTGTCATCATAGTTATGTGGATGCGTTGTATTTATCTTCAGCTTAATGGGACTCTGGTGCACTGTGTGGACTTGCAAATAAACATGTAGTAGCTCTTTCCTGCAATCAAATGCCCTAGTGGCATCAAAAACCAGAAAGTCTGTTGTTATTATTTCAGAAACTCCGGTGTTTCTATGTCAAGCGGTTTTGTGTGATGTAAACTCAGAAAAAAAAAGAAACGTCCTCTCACTGTCAACTGCATTTATTTTCAGCAAACGTAATATGTGTAAATATTTGTATGAACATAACAAGATTCAAAAACTGAGACAAAAGCTGAACTAGTTCCACAGACATGTGACTAACAGAAATTGAATAATGTGTCCCTGAACAATGGGGGGGGTCAAAATCAAAAGTAGTAGTCAGTATCTGGTGTGGCCACCAGCTGCATTAAGTACTACAGTGCATCTCCTCCTAATGGACTGCACAAGATTTTTAACATCTCACAGTTCTTGCTGTGAGATGTTACCCCACTCTTCCACCAAGGCACCTGCAACCCTGACATTTCTATGGGGGGAATGGCCTTAGCCCTCACCCTCCGATCCAACAGGTCCCAGATGTGCTCAATGAGATTGAGATCCGGGCTCTTCGCTGGCCATGGCGGAACACTGACATTCCTGTCTTGCAGGAAATCACGCACAGAACGAGCAGTATGGCTGGTGGCATTGTCATGCGTGAGGGTCATTTCAGGATGAACCTGCAGGAAGGGTACCACATGAGAGAGGATGATGTCTTCACCTGTAACGCACAGCTTTGAGATTGCCTGCAATGACAACACGCTCAGTCCGGTGATGCTGTGACACATTGCCCCAGACCATGACGGACCCTCCACCTTCAAATCGATCCCGCTCCAGAGTACAGGCCTCGGTGTAACGCTCATTCTTTCGACGATTCTTCCAGTCTCTCTCAGCCTATTACGGACAGTCTGAGCACTGATGGAGTGATTGTGCATTCCCGGTGTAACTCGGGCAGTTGTTGTTACCATCCTGTACCTGTCCCTCAGGTGTGATGTTCGGATGTACCGATCCTGTGCAGCTGTTGTTACATGTGGTCTGCCACTGCGAGGACGATCAGCTGTCTGTCCCGTCTCCCAGTAGCGCTGTCTTAGGCGTCTCACAGTACGGACATTGCAATTTATTTTGGTGTTTTTCAGAGTCAGTAGAAAGGCCTCTTTAGTGTCCTAAGTTTTCAGAACTGTGACCTTAATTGCCTACTGTCTGTAAGCTGTTAGTGTCTTAACGACCGTTCCACAGGTGCATGTTCATTAATTTATTAATTGAACAAGCATGGGAAACAGTGTTTCAACCCTTTACAATGAAAATCTGTGAAGTTATTTGGATTTTTATGAATTATCTTTGAAAGACAGGGTCCTGCTTAGTTTATATAAAGTGTCATTTTGGGATGCGAACTCAAAATGTAACACATTTGAACTCTATATCTGACAGATCTGTCGTCATATAAACATATTTGCTAAATGTTTATTTGCAAGTACATAGTGTGCAAGAGTCCAACCATTCTACTCTCATTTTGGCTTCTTCTACTCACGTGTAAAAAATAAATGATAGGCCTACTTCATGTTATGAGAAAATATTGCAGGTGTTATATGACAATACTTCTGTTTCTCCCCAGGTGGCTCAGTACATTAATTTTGAGATGCCAGTCCTGGATAGCTTTGTAGAGAAACTGAAAGAGGAAGAGGAGAGAGAGATTTCTAAACTGACCAGAAAGTAAGTATGTCACTCTTCACAACAAACAAGATTACTTCAGGGGTTTGGGTGGTTTTTACGTGTTTTACGTGTTTTTTGTGTTTTTGAGCAACATTTCCTCTTGCAAAACAATTCTGAACTGTGCAAAAAGTACTGTACAACACAATTTATGTTTTAACTTTCATTCAAAGGAAGTAAACATTGCAGAACGTGACACAATGGCTAGCTGCAGTATATAGAACTTGCCTTGGATAATGTGCTGTGCCATTGATACAGTTAGTTTGGTTAGAGGAAGATGTCTTGTAAAAGTTGAATGTTCATCTTGTCATTATTGTATATTGTTGCTATGGTTTGTCTTTTAGTGTGTTGTTAGTGTGTTATTTCTGTAAACATTGTGCTGAATAGAATGACTTTCACCCACCAACAAAATGTAATGTCCTACTGAACAACATTACTCTGTGTTGACAGGACACCTTAAGGAGGATATAAACTACAACACACACACACACACACACACACACACACACACACACACACATACACACACCAGTTCAGTTGGTAGGGCATGGCACTTGCAATGCAGGGTTGTGGGTTCGTTTCCCAAGGGAGACCAGTATGAAAAATGTCTCCACTCACTAATGTAGGTGGATTTGGATAAGAGCATCTGCTAAATTACTTAAATGCTTATGTAATCCTGTCTGTAGCTTCAGTCAATCAAATGTATTTATAAAGCCAATCAATACAATGTATTTATTAAGCCCTTTTTAAATCAGCCGATGTCACAAAGTGCTTATACAGAAACCCAGCTTAAAACCCCAAAGAGCAAGCTAGGAAAAACTCCCTTGAAAGGTTGGAACATAGGAAGAAACATAGAGAGGAACCAGGCTCTGAGGGGTGGCCAGTCCTCTTCTTACTGTGCCGGTGGAGATTATAAGAGTACATAGCCATTAAGGCTAGATCGTTCTTCAAGACACTTCTGCGGGCAGGCCTTTCTAATCGACCTGGCCCGGGTATCCTGGAAGGATGCCTGGTTGTTCTATAAAAGTGCTTTCCTCATCAATTTAAATAAGCATGCCCCTTTCAAAAAATGTAGAACCAAGAACAGATATAGCCCTTGGTTCATTCCAGACTTGACTGCCCTTGACCAGCACAAAAACACCCTGTGGCGAACTGCACTAGCAGAAAGTCAGGAACGAATACACACAGTCAGGAAAGCAACAGCTAGCTTTTTTAAACAGAAATGTGCATCCCCTTCAGCACTAATTCCAAAAAGTTTAGGGACACTGTAAAGTCCAGCTGCTCACTGCACTGAGACTAGGAAACACTGTCACCACTGATAAATCCACAATATTTCAATTAGAATTTCTCTACGGCTGGCCATGCTTGCCACCTGGCTACCCCAACCCCGGCCAACAGTTCTGCACACCCCACAGCAACTGGCCCAAGCCCCACCGGCATCTTCTTCACCCAAATCCAGACAGCTGATGTTCTGAAAGAGCTGCAAAATCTGGATCCCTACAAATCAGCTGGGCAAGACAATCTGGACCCTCTCTTCCTAAAATTGTCTGCGGCCATTGTTGCAACCCCTATTACTAGTCTGTTTAACCTCTCTTTCATATCGTCTGAGATTCCTAAAGATTGGAAAGCGGCCGCGGTCATCCCCCTCTTCAAATGGGGTGACACTCTAGACCCAAATTGTTACAGACCTATATCCATCCTGCCCTGCCTTTCTAAAGTCTTCGAAAGCCAAGTGAAAAAACAGATCACCGACCATTTAGAATCCCACCGTACCTTCTCCGCTATGCAATCTGGTTTCCGTGCTGGTCATGGGTGCACCTCTGCCCCACTCAAGGTCCTAAACAATATCATAACCGCCATCGATAAAAGACAGTACTGTGGAGCCGTCTTCATCGACCGGGCCAAGGCTTTTGACTCTGTCAATCACCATCTTATCGGCAGACTCAACAGCCTTGGTTTCTCTAATGACTGCCTCGCCTGGTTCACTAACTACTTCTCAGATAGAGTTCAGTGTGTCAAATCGGAGGGTCTGTTGTCTGGACCTCTGGCAGTCTCTATGGGGGTGCCACAGGGTTCAATTCTCGGGACGACTCTTTCCTCTGTAAATATCAATGATGTCGCTCTTGCTGCTGGTGATTCTATGATCAACCTCTACACAGACGACACCATTCTGTATACATCTGGCCCTTCTTTGCACACTGTGTTAACAAACCTCCAAACAACTGCGACCTGTATGCTCTCGTTGGCTGGTCCTCACTCTATATTCGTCGCCAAACCCATTGGCTCCAGGTCATCGTTAAGTCTTTGCTAGGTATAGCTCCGCCATAACTCAGCTCACTGGTCACCATAGCACCCACCCGTAGCACGCACTCCAGCAGGTATATTTCACTGGTCATCCCCAAAGCCAACACCTCTGGCTGCCTTTCCTTCCAGTTCTCTGCTGCCAATGACCGGAACAAATTGCAAAAATCACTGAAGTTGGAGACATATATCTCCCTCACTAACTTTAAGCGTCAGCTGTCAGAGAAGATTACCGATCGCTGCAGCTGTACATAGCCCATCCGTAAATAGCCCGTCCAACCAACTACCTACCTTATCCCCATATTTGTTTTTGTTTTTCTGCTCTTTTGCACACCTGTATTTCTACTTTCACATCCTCATCTGGTCATATGTGTAAATTGCTAAATTGTAATTACTATTTATTGCCTTACCTCCTTACTTCATTTGCACACACTGTATACAGATTTTTCTTTTGTGTTATTGACTGTAAGTTTGTTTATTCCATGTGTAACTCTGTGTTGTTGTTTTTGTCGCACTGCTTTGCTTTATCTTGGCCAGGTCGCAGTTGTAAATGAGAACTTGTTCTCAACTGGCCTAACTGGTTAAATAAAGGTGAAATAAAGAAATACAATAAAAAATATAAAAAAGATGTTCAAACATTCATAGATGACGAACATGGTCAACTAATAATCAGAGTGGTTGTTGAGGGTGCAACAGGTCAGCACCTCAGGAGTAAATGTCAGCTGGCTTTTCATAGGTTCAGACAGCAGGTGTGGTAAAGAGAGACAAAGAGGGAGAGTATCCAGCCATCAGACTGCTGAACAGCCATCCTGTAGTTAGTGAGAGTAGTAAGTAGTATGAGACAAAGATAGACTCACTTACACAAAACACACACAGACACCTTATACACATGCAGTCTCCGAAGACACACACGCATACGCCAATACACAAACACACACAGCCAATGCTGCTGTCCCATGTATGAGACATTATTCTAATATATTTCACTACTGTACATAATTGCATTCTTGTTTGTTTATACACACTGCATATTTATTATTATAAACATTTATTGAACCTTTATTTATTAACTAAGCAAGTCAGTTAAGAACAAATTCTTATTTACAATGGCGGCCTACACCGGCCAAATCCGGGTGACGCTGGGCCAATTGTGTCTGTCGCCCTATGGTACTCCCAATCACGGCCTGTTGTGATACAGCCTGGAATTGAACCAGGGTGTCTGTAGTGACGCCACGAGCACTGAGATGCAGTGCCTTTAACCGCTGCGCCACTCAGGGTCCCATATTTATATACTGGATTCTTCTTTATATACTGGATTATATACCGGATTCTTATTAATATACTGGATTCTTCACATAGTGCATTCTAATATTCTACCACTGTATATAATTGCATTTTTGTTACACTGTTTATACACACCGTGTATTTATATACTGGATTCTTGACATAGCTCACTGTAATATTTATACTGCTGTACATATCAATCTTAGTAGGTAGTTTTGGTGTATATTCGCATAGAATGCATTTTGGATAACTGGTACAGTGTTATTTGGGTTTTCAACTGGATTTGTCCTGACATTTGTTATTTCTTGATTCTAGTTTTTGATTATTATTTGTGTACTTTTTACATTTTTTTATTGAACTGTAACACAGGAACTATTAACACATGCATTTCGCTGCACCCACTATAACATCTGCTAAACTCTGTACGCAACCAATACGCTTTTATTTGTAGATGCCTTTAGGAGAATATAAACATGAAATCATTTTTTGTCAAAGTGTAATAAGGCCACTGCCATTCACCACCATACCGTGTGTGTGTGTGTGTCCATAGGTACAGCGCACTGAAGTCCATGATTCTACAGCAGCTGGAGGGCATCACTGACACTACTGTCTGAGTGTGTGTGTGTGTGTGTGTGTGTGTGTGTGTGTGTGTGTGTGTGTGTGTGCGTGCGTGCGTGTTCACAGGACCATTACACTGTTACAGTGAGAGGAAGTCAAGCGGATTGTTTGAGCACTGAGACCTTTCTTCATGTACAACTACAGTTGAACCATAGCATGTATAGCATTTTCTAGTAATGAAAACTACAGACATGTTGAAAGCTTTCTACCGTAGTGAATGTAATGTAAACAGCAATAAGAATGCAATACTGCCACATCTTGCATCAATGTTTGTCACTTCGCAAATGAACTGTATTCATAGAATTTGTAACTTTTTTGCTACTGTATTGTCTATGATTGAATACTTTCCATTGATCTTGTTGTTTACTATCATTGGTAAAATACTGATTCCTGTGTGTCTTCCAAGGTCTTCTAAAACTGAGCTTTCCTCGAAAGGCAACATTTCCGTCAAGGCCAATTTCTAATTTAGCCACTGTAACAGATTATAAGAGAGCTACAGGGCGTGCAGGCTTTTTTTTTCCCAGCTCTGCACGTCTAACACACATCTCCAGCACCAGAGTTGGAAACCCTGACCTAAACTTGTGTTCACATAACTATGCTGAAGGTTTCTGCAGGGTTAGCAGACCTGTTAGGCCCATACTGTATTTTACCACACAGATAAAACACACACACACACCTCATTGTTCTCCCACAGAAAGGGGTAGAGTTGTTTCCAGGGTGACTGAAGCAGAGTTAGTATTGTTCTGAGAGTGAGTGACCCTCTCCACCTGTGTGTGTGTGTGAGAGAGAGAGTTGGTCACGCCAGTCCTTTATTCTGTTACAGTAGTTGAATCAGAACAGACTGTTTACAGGATGTATGTCTCATCAGAGAGGTTAGAGGTTTTGTTCCATTCTGTTCTAATAAATACTGTAACTCTAATAGGACTTGGACTCCTGCCAACCTCTGTGTGTGTGTGTGTGTTAGAGAGAAAGTATTGGCTAGCCCATCAGGGTTATACAGCAGGGGTGTGGGGATAATAAATATTACCACACACACAAACACAAAGCACTTCACTGTATGTAAAAAAAGACAGGAGAGTTTTAGTTTGCAATCATATACAGTTGAAAAAAATATGACTGTTTGGAATCCCTTTTCAATGGTTCATCACACAATGGAGACACGTGTGAAAGACAGAAAATAAAAAAGTGTTGTCATATTTAACAGCGGCAGCTCGAGGAAGCTGCAGGGTTAACTCCAGTGTAGATGACCAGCACCTTTGTTCAACCATCCTTATCTTGAGAGATCACAGTATTATTACGCTCCATATTGTTATGCAATTTTTCTGCATTTAGTATTAAACAGTAGTGTGGTCTGGTGCCAAATTAACGTTGTATTTGAAGAATATAATAGAATATAGTGAATAGAAGTATCCACATACAGTCACCATATTCAGTGTTTTGGGGAAAGTAGAGTAGTCAGAAATCAACCAGACACATTTAATTATTGATGACTGCGCGATAGGTCTGACATATTGGAATTATCCTGACCCCATTGACAGTCTGAGAGAGGAATAAATCTGTCCACAAGGTTTTACTAGGCCCTAAATCGGACCTTCGCCCCTCTCCTAGCTACCATCAAAGATATTTATAACTAACCTTAACTGCTCCTTGTTCTATCTGTGCTACTGTCGTTGCCACCGCCTCTTCTTCTTCTGTCGGATTTATCGGCGGTTAACATCCAACATTATGGTGCATTACTGTAACCTACTGTACTGGAGTGGCCCCCGACTCCTATCTTAAAAATGGACCAAAAGAGGTATAAAGAGGTGTTCCTGCAGATGCAGAAATTCCCACATGCAGGAATTGTGCCTGTTATCATAGAGATCGATGACTCATCGTGGATTTAACCAGTTTCAACATGGATATTGCCATTGAGGGCTTCCGCCATTTTAAAGTTGTCAACTGGGTGGGATTCCTAAGAGTTGGGAGCAATCAGCAAATGAAGAAGAAGAAGTCTTTCTTTAAAATGGAGATAGTGTAATGCTCCGGGTGTCGTGGGTGTGGAGTCAGACGCAGGAGACAGAGAGTGCAATGCTGTGCTCTTTAATTGCACCAACGCACCACAGGGTGCTCACAATAATAACAGCCCCAAACACGGGGAATGAAAAATGTACAACTGAAACACACGACCAGGAACAAACACGTTCCTCTACTACAGAGCCGAAGGTCACAATAATTAATCCCGCACAACAAACAGGCGGGCCGGCTGTAAAAAGAAAAAAAAAAAGTATGGAGATTGGAGTTGTTTTGACTGGGCAGATGTAAGTACAGATCAGGAGACCGATATAGAGAGGGGTACAGAAAGTGGTTAACGGCACACACGGGTGGTACAGGGTTACATTTTCCTCACCTTGTCCCAACATAAAGAGGGTAAAGGGAACATTCAATTTTTTTGTAGGCATAGCTGACTATTATACACTGCTCAAAAAAATAAAGGGAACACTTAAACATCACAATGTAACTCCAAGTCAATCACACTTCTGTGAAATCAAACTGTCCACTTAGGAAGCAACACTGATTGACAATAAATTTCACATGCTGTTGTGCAAATGGAATAGACAACAGGTGGAAATGATAGGCAATTAGCAAGACACCCCCAATAAAGGAGTGGTTCTGCACAGACCACTTCTCAGTTCCTATGCTTCCTGGCTGATGTTTTGGTCAGTTTTGAATGCTGGCGGTGCTTTCACTCTAGTGGTAGCATGAGACGGAGTCTTCAACCCACACAAGTGGCTCAGGTAGTGCAGCTCATCCAGGATGGCACATCAATGCGAGCTGTGGCAAGAAGGTTTGCTGTGTCTGTCAGCGTAGTGTCCAGAGCATGGAGGGGCTACCAGGAGACAGGCCAGTACAGTACATCAGGAGACGTGGAGGAGGCCGTAGGAGGGCAACAACCCAGCAGCAGGACCGCTACCTCTTCCTTTGTGCAAGGATTAGCAGGAGGAGCACTGCCAGAGCCCTGAAAAATGACCTCCAGCAGGCCACAAATGTGCATGTGTCTGCTCAAACGGTCAGAAACAGACTCCATGAGGGTGGTATGAGGGCCCGACGTCCACAGATGGGGGTTGTGCTTACAGCCCAACACCGTGCAGGACGTTTGGCATTTGCCAGAGAACACCAAGATTGGCAAATTCGCCACTGGCGCCCTGTGCTCTTCACAGATGAAAGCACGTTCACACTGAGCACATGTGACAGACGTGACAGAGTCTGGAGACGCCGTGGAGAACATGCTGCTGCCTGCAACATACTCTAGCATGACTGGTTTGGCGGTGGGTCAGGCATTTGGGGGGCCGCACAGCCCTCCATGTGCTCGCCAGAGGTAGCCTGACTGCCATTAGGTACCGAGATGAGATCCTCAGACCCCTTGTGAGACCATATGCTGGTGCGGTTGACCCTGGGTTCCTCCTAATGCAAGTCAATGCTAGACCTCATGTGGCTGGAGTGTGTCAGCAGTTCCTGCAAGAGGAAGGCATTGATGCTATGGACTGGCCCGCCCGTTCCCCAGACCTGAATCCAATTGAGCACATCTGGGACATCATGTCGCGCTCCATCCACCAACACCACGTTGCACCACAGACTGTCCAGGAGTTGGCGGATGCTTTAGTCCAGGTCTGGGAGGAGATCCCTCAGGAGACCATCCGCCACCTCATCAGGAGCATGCCCAGGCGTTGTAGGGTGGTCATACAGGCACGTGGAGGCCACACACACTACTGAGCCTCATTTTTACTTGTTTTAAGGACATTACATCAAAGTTGGATCAGCCTGTAGTGTGGTTTTACACATTAATTTTGAGTGTGACTCCAAATCCAGACCTCCATTTGATTTCCATTGATAATTTTTGTGTGATTTTGTTGTCAGCACATTCAACTATGTAAAGAAAAAAGTATTTAATAAGAATATTTCATTCATTCAGATCTAGGATGTGTTATTTTAGTGTTCCCTTTATTTTTTTGAGCAGTGTATATGAAATGAAAGAAATACTAATATCTTTGTAAAACTGTACCTAAAAATGTCTGTTGCTTCTAATGTGTATTTGCATATAAGCAATGTAAAGGGGAAAACCTTGAATTCAGACTTGAATCACTCCCATATTGTGGTAGTGATTAAAACATAAATGAATATTTCCGATCAACAAAAATGTGGTAATTAATGTTTGTACTAAAACAAATGAGAACAAATTATAACTGAATACATTTCTGAAAAATAGGATTCTGATTGGGGTGACATAATCCTACAAGTATAGGATCCAATAGGATGACTTTTGAATTCCATTAGTAAAAAAAGTAGTCAAATAGGATTCTGATAGAGGTGACACAATTTCATAGGATTGAGAGAATCCTATAGGATCCATTAGGATGACTAAAAGTCGCCTTGTCCTAGAGAGATTTACACAGTTATCAAAACGTCATGCCAGGGTAAGCCTACACGAAACACAGACCTTATTTTAAGTGTTAATAAAATCCCCTATGGGAAAAATGTATGGTGGAAAAAGGATTGTAACCATTTCCCTGTTTGCTAAAATCCAAAAACATACTTTTTATGTACATTTGACAAAAGGTGGGTTTTAATGAGTTTAGAGTTAGTTGGTAGGGCAATTCAAAATATACTTTAAATTTATTTTTCCTGTTGCCCATTTTCCAATTTTGTATCACAAACTGTAATGGATTTATACTATAGTTCAGTTTGAGGAGTTAATGAAACATTATTGGATGTTAACCGGTGTTAAACCCCACCGAAGAAGAAGAAAGCAATAAGATGGCGTAAGTGGATGCTGAGTTCGAATCAAGCAGTGATTTGATTAACTTCATTTCTGAAGAACAGAGGAAGATTTCAGTGGGCCTCAAAAGAATCCGGACAACAGACAACAGTTTTGTGTTTTGAACTTCGGAATAGAGCACCTGTCAAAGGAGTCATCTCAGGGGTGATGACGTATGTTCATGTTGAATACCTGAAGAGAATACCTGGTGTAGTTGGTACCCGGCCTCTGACCCGCTGGGTGAATGGAGCAAAAGAAGAAAGTCTGTCGGTCCTGTTGTTATTTGATTAAGAGCAAATACCTACACATGTGAAGCTTGGTTATGTAAGATATGTTCTAAGAGCTTTCGTTCCCAAACCACTGCAGTGTAATAATTGTAAAGGACTTTGCCAAGGTTCATGTGTGTGCAGATGGACAGAGTATACTGAAGAACGATGGTGTTGCAATTGTGGTGATTGAGGAGATTGAGGTGGCAAAAGTTAAAGCAGTCAATCTAATCTCCTATGCGAAGGGATGCTAGTGAAGATATGGTAGTGGATGCACCACAGCCTGCAGTAAATGTTTGCTTCAAGACGAAAGATACCCTGTGTGTTAAAAAGGTGGATTTTTGTTGCGTTCACTGCCACAGTTATTAACTGTACAGCACAAGCCTCAAAGAAGTCTAAGAAACGTTTACATCTAAAGACTAGCAAGAGGTACTGGCGCCGGAAGAGCCCCCCTCCCAGGTTCCCATTGAGCCTGTGTAGGGATCAGATCGGTTTATTTTTTAACAGAAAAGTTGTTCTTTTCTTTTCTTTTCTTTCGTTTTTTGTAGTTTTTTGGGGGCAATTTTAGGGGGAATCCTGTTTCCATCTCGCACGGTAGGTGGCGGGATGCACATTAAATTGTGTGATCGCCAATATACCATATACTATACCACGAAGAAGAAAGTATTCTTGTCGTGACGTGATCGAGGCGGCAGCGGGGCAATTTTCAAAGTCAGCGTAGCTGCGCACCTTGGCTTTGGACAGTTGGTAAACTGTATCTTTATTTGTTTGTTTTTTGGCGGATTTGGCACAACTGTACTGTGACTGGGGTCGGCATGGCGGATAGTTTAGATGGTAGCATTAGGGATATTGATAATGATGATAAAAACCAGTGATGATCAGCTATTTACACCTGTTGTAAATAGGAGTAAGAGAAATCGTAATGAGGGTGATGGAGGGATGAATACTGCTGGGGAGACAATGAGTAGTGTTGAGAGTACTGTAGAACTGTAAAGTGCAGGACCACTGTAGACAAAGAGGTTAGTGTATAAAGTTAAAAAGATATGGTAGTGTTCCCAGAACCAGCAAGTAAGTACTTCCATCCCTTGCATTTGACAAAAGCAGTTATAGGGAAGAGATTGGGGTGATTTAAGGTTGCCAACCTGCTGGATTATGGGATGGTCCTGATCCTTGCAAATAGTCGAAATTAAACTCACAAAATGGGGGTCTGGTGAAATTTGAGATTCCATTGGAAAGCAGTCAAGGCTTCCCTGACAGGAGGAAATGTTATTGACACGAAAAGGATGGAAAGCAAAAAAGAGTGGCAGTCGGGTGGACACTACAACTGTATTGTTACAATTTGAAGGGATCACTCAGTTATCTGGTTAAAGAGTCCTTTTTGGTGCTTTAAGTGCCAACGGATAGGGCATGTTGCTAATGTGTGAAAAGGTTAAATGAGATGTGCAAAATAAGAATATATATTGCTTTTTTAATCTATAAAATGAGATGTGCTAAGTGTGGTGGGGATCCCGAGCGTGGGAAATGTGATCCTGAAGCTAAAGTTAAACGTTGTAACTGTGACGGAGCACATTTGCATCACACAAAGGATGTGAAGTACAACATAAAGCCATGGAAGCGCAGCGGTACAAAATTACAAACAATGTATCCTATGCTAACGCTGTTCGGAAAGTGAATAACAAACCTAGGGTTCAAATTACTCCAGATAAAACATATTGGCAGATAGTGGCGGCTCTGAAGGCGCCAGTGGAAACTCAGCCGGGTTGTTAATGGGATACGCGAGTATAAATGGTCAATTACAGAGAGGACCATGGTAGGAAAATATGTAGACCTCTTGGACTTCACGTGTTGGGAAATCAATATGACTGCTCCATATAAGAGCAGGACTGCATGAATAACATAAGTAGTAAAGGCAGCCAAAGACAATCTAGGGATATCTGAAGTTACGGTAGAAATGATACATCGGATGCTGAACCAGAATTCAAATCAATAGTATTATGGTGGTTTTTGTTGTTCAATGGAATGCTAGGAGTTTGATAGCCAATGGATAAGAATTGAAGTAGTTAAAACATTATTTAGATGTTTTACCGGATATACTGTACAAGAAACATGGCTTAAACCGCAATTGGATTATATTATACCTGGGTTTGTCTCTCTGAGAAGTGATAGAAAAGAGCACGGGTTTTCAACTGGTTTTGAGACGGGACCGGAATTTAACCAGGTTGCCTGTCGCGACCCAATATTCGCATCGCAAAAAATAATCGCCAAAATACAATGTGGAAAACTATACTGAAGACAAATATAAACGCAACATGCAACAATTTCAAATATTTTACAGAGTTACAGTTCACATAAGGAAATCAGTCAATTGGAATAAATTCACTTGGCCCTAATTTATGGATTTCACCATGACTGGGCAAGGGGTGCAGCCATTAGTTGGCCTGGGAGGGCATAGGCCCACCCACTGTGGAGCCAGACCCAGCCAATGAGTTTTTATCTACAAAAGGGCTTTTTTATAGACAGAAATACTCCTCAGTACTAGTGATGGGTCGTTCGGAAACCAGTCGGCTCTAGGAGCGGCTCTTGTAATGTGAAAGTTGGGAGCCGGCTCGCATATCAGAAGAGCCGATTCTATTTATAAAAATATTTGTAAAATTAAGATATGAATAACCAAAAGATTTAAATGAATAGAATTAACTAATTCAAAGAACTAAAAAATAAATCAAATAATATAGGCCAAAATGCTCAAGTGCACGCACACACATTCGTTCTGACTGTCTGCTCAGACTAACAGCCTCACCTGTTGTTCCTGTCAATCAGACACACAGTGTCAACCAATGAACAAGCATTTCGCTACTCTCGCATTAACATCTGATAACCATGTGTATGTGACAAATAACATTTTATTTGATTTGAGATGCGCGAGGGAGGCCCGAGCCAACTCACTCACAGTCACACACTTTTAGCAGCTGAGGAGAGAAAGGAAGGACAGCTGTGAAAACAACATCTGGAAAATTAGTCGGAAGCACAGTAGCATTTGGATGCATTTTAATAATGTAGACAATGTTAGAGCACAGTGTAGAATTTGCCAAAACAAAATCTCATATAAAGACAGTTCTACGCACAACCTACACCGGCGTATGCGAACTGTGCACCCAACTGTGAAGTTAACTGTAGCTGAGCTTTGAGAAACTAGCGGGCCTGCTAGTGATAGTGGTGGAGCTAGCACCTCCACACGTGGAGATGTATCCACTCAGCCAAGTAAGCCTGCTAGTGATAGTGGTGGAGCCAGCAACTCCACACATGGCGATGTATCCACTCAGTCAAGTAGGCCTGCTAGTGATAGTGGTGGAGCCAGCAACTCCACACATGGCGATGTATCCACTTAGTCAAGTAGGCCTGCTAGTGATAGTGGTGGAGCCAGCACCTCCATACGTGGAGATGTATCCACTCAGTCAAGTAGGCCTACTCCGCGACCCACAGCAACGCAGTCTTCTATGGACCAGTTTATGTCAAAGTCTATGTCTGTAGCAAAACAAGGACAAATTGATATTGCACTGGCTAAAATGTTTGACACCAATTACCAGCCATATTTGATCGTGGAGGGCAGAGGTTTTAGAAATTATGGCAATAGTCTAAATCCAATATAGACAATTCCTAGCAGGAAAACCCTTTCAAAATCAAGTATTCCACAACTGTACGAGAGCACACAGGCTTCAGCGCGGGAAAGAGCCCAAATAACTACTGCAGTTTGCCTTACCACTGACTGCTGGACATCAAGGGTAACCACTTCTTACATGTCGGTTACATGTCACTTCATTGAAGGTGTTTCGATGTCTAGCTGTCTTCTGGACTGCTTTGAGTTCAGCGACAGACACACCTCAGAGAACTTGGCAGAGGAACTGTTGAGAGTGGCCAGAGAATGGCAAGTAGATGGAAAAGTGGTCTGTTGTGTTAGCGACAATGCAGCTAACATAACCAAAGCCATGAAAATGTTTAAATGGACCCATCATCCATGTCTTGCCTACACAATCAATCTGATTGTAAGAGATACTCTGAAGGTGATGAAGCCCACTGTGGACAAAGTGAAAGCAGCTGTGGAATACTTCCACAGGAGCACAGTAGGTGCTGAAAAACTTAAGTCTACACAACGCCAGATGGGGATGCCTGAGCTGGGGCCTAAACAAGACTGCACTACAAGGTGGAATTCAACATTTTATAAGTTGAAGCGGTTTCTTGAGTCAAAGGATGTCATCATCTCTACCCTGGCCGTTGTCAATGCACCTGTTGATGCTCTGACCCAAGAGGAATGGGAGGTGGTTGAGGAGGTGTGCAGAGTAGTGATGGGAATTCCAGCTCTTTTCAGTGAGCCGGCTCTTTTGGATCCCAAATGGCTCTTTAAAAAAAAAATGTTTTATATTTTTTCAAGTCAAACTGTTTGTGGTAGTTTGACTATGATTGGTGTTAAAACAATTCTAAATAAATTATTAGATGAACTCATACTCTACCTTAACCCCCTTGTATTTAAAAATGCATTGGTTTGTTATGATAAAGAATGCTATTAAACGTTTTAATGTGTATAGACAAAGTGCATGTAAATCTAACCATTCAATGCTATCACACGTGCATTTAAAGTATAACTTTTTTAATGTATATTAACAAAAGTGCATATAAATGTAACTATTCAAAACTAATAGAATCTGAACAACATAATAATAGAATATTGCTCCATATCAAGGAAAAATAAATAACAACGTGCAAAACTGCAGCATCCCACTTAAAAAATTTAACTGGTCCCTCTTTTCTCTCTCTTCTTTATGGCGGCATGTAGCCTAGTGGTTAGAGCGTTGGACTAGTAACCGGAAGGTTGCAAAATTGAATCCCCGAGCTGACAAGGTAAAAAATATGTTGTTCTGCCCCTGAACAAGGCAGTTAACCCACTGTTCCTAGGCTGTCATTGAAAATAAGAATTTGTTCTTAACTGACTTTCCTAGTCAAATAAACTCACTGGTTTGACACCATGAAATCAACCAAAATGGCTCTGCCAATAGCTCTATATTTAAAAATACTGTTATTGAAGAAAGATTGTTCAAAGATTAAATTATAAAAAATGTAAATGTATTATCATTTCTACACACTTTCTACCTGGTTTAAGTCATTTAAGTTCAGACTGGAGTGTTTTAATGACAAATAATCCTTGTAAGCCCATCGCTGTATCTGAGTTGGACATACTTGCGAAATCCAGTAAAGGTGATCAGGAGCTATGGTGTGGAGATTTCAATGTGCATAACACCTTGTGGGGCAGCAATACCACAGATGCCAATTGTTAAGTGGTTGAAGATGTTATGGAACGGAGGGGACTAGTTTTTATAAACAATGGTCGGGGGACACGGGTAAATGTGACTAGAGGTACATCGTCATGTTTAGATCTTACATTGGTGTCCTCCTCCGTTCCATTACTCCATTATATGTGAGCAGGATTTGAAGATGGATTCCACAATAGGTAGTGATCATTTCCCAGTCATGTGCAACATAGAGCTTGACTTATGTTTTCAGAAAAGGGAACTGGTTTCAAATTGGTGCTTTGACAAAGCAAACTGGGAACTTTTTTACACTTTGTGTGAAATGGAGAGTCATAAATTGTCAATGGAAAGGTCAGTCGTATTGGATGCTGCCGTATTGGCTATTCCAATAAGATGAGGGGGATGGTAGAGGAAAGACACTTCCTTGGTGGACGGAAGCATGTAATAAGGCGATTGATCGTGATAATGCTTTTAAAACATTGAAGAATAATTTGACATTTGATAGCATGATAGTCTTTCAGAGAAAGAGAGCATTGGGCTATAGGAAAGTCATTAAGAACACAAAGGAAGGTGCATGGTGGGATTTCTGTTCTTCTATAGGAAGGGAAACACAACTGGGGGATGTGTGGAAAATGCTAAAGAGGATGATGGGGAAAGGACAGACAGGACAGATACCTGTGATAGCTGAGAAAGATGTTATGGCTGTTCCAAACAAAGAAAAAGCAGATGCTCTAGGAAGAGCTTTTGCAGCAGTGCATAAAGTTGGCAATCTATGAGATGAATGTAAAAGACGTAAGGAAGAAATTATAAAAATGCATCAAGATGTAAACCGTAAGAAGTGTGATTCTGGAGAGTCATTGGATGCTGAATTCGCCATGTTTGAAAGGGCTTTAGAGGGGTGGGGTTGCACTGCTCCAGGTGAGGATTGATTATGCTACAATATGTTTAAACATCTGCCTACAGCAGTTTTGGGAAAGATTTTGAGTTTATTTAACAAAATCTGGAGGACAGGGGTGCTACCATCAGGATGGAAACGTGCTGTGGTTTTGCCTTTTGTCACGCCTGGTAAAGATCAATCCAGTCCTGTTAGTTATAGACCTATTGCATGTACATCAAATCTCTTTAAATGAATGGAAAAGTTGATTGTAGGAAGATTGATGTATTATCTAGAACAGTGGTTCCCAACCTTTTTCAGTTACTGTACCACCATATGAAATTTGCTCTGCCCGAAGTACCCCTAAAGTACCCACTCATGTGCATTTTACCAGTAGGCCTATGGTCTTCTCAAGTACCCCATCTACCCCATATAACTGGATTATGGATTTCTTGTTTGACCGAATCTTCCAGGTTTGGCTGGGATTGGTGTTATCAAGAGAATATGAGGTGGAAAATGGAACTCCACAGGGTAGTGCTATTAGTCCTATCTTATTCACGTTGATGATTGATGATATCTTTGGGGATATTGGAAAGGGTATAGGGGCAGCGTTACATGCAGATGATGGTGCAATTTGGAAAAGGGGAATGAATATTCCTTATGTAATAGAGAAAATGCAAGGTGCTGTTGTAGCAGTAGAGGAATGGTCCTTATTATGGGGTTTCAAGTTATCTTTATCTAAATCTTGCCAGATGTTGTCCACTAACAAAAAGATTAAGGAAGATGTTAGTGTTTAATTTTTTGGAGAACAAATGGAAAGGGTAACAGAATTGTATTATTTGGGG
The DNA here is from genome assembly GCF_018296145.1 of Oncorhynchus tshawytscha. Lineage (NCBI taxonomy): Eukaryota > Metazoa > Chordata > Actinopteri > Salmoniformes > Salmonidae > Oncorhynchus > Oncorhynchus tshawytscha. The sequence continues at coordinate 58,013,224 of NC_056434.1, read as the reverse complement.
CTATAGTTTGATGAAAAGCTTACATGGAGATGTCACATTACATGTATTGAGACTAATTGTAAGAAAGTATTACATCTTATGAGTGTAACGGCTGTCGTGGGAAGAAGGTGAGGACTAATGCGCAGCGTGGTACATGTTCATCTTTTTAATAAAGTAAACTGAACACTGAATAACAAAACAACAAAGAAACAACCGAAACAGTTCTGTCTGGTGCAGATGTGACAGGTTAAAGGATTAAAGGAAATATGCATAGCCTGTTATACATTAAAAAGTATTAGTAAGTTCATAGTATGTGAGTATCTTAAAACATCTAAGGTTAAAAAGATCATGCATTCAGTATTAGTTGATAGAGATAGAAAACATTCATAATTGTGTTAAAGTTCAAATCCGTCAAGCGTACAAAGGGTACAAATTGTGAGAGTAATGTGTAAATATTATATTGATTACTTTATTTTGTGGTGCCTAAAAGTGTTAATCTGGGATCTACGAAATGCTCTTAATCTATGAGCCGGAGATCGATTGCTCTGGTCTCCACCCATATTCCTGGGGAAATCAGGTCTTTTCTCATTGAACTAAAAGTTGAATTGAGAAAACAACACCGTATCACTCTCGTGATTATTTATGCCCTGTTTTCAGGTACTTTATTGATGATAAAAAAATAGTAATTTAAATGTTATAACTCGCTAACATGTCAAGAGTGTTTAAGGTGTGTCTTAATAACATCTTGAGGAAGTTAGAGTTAAGTTTGAAGAGAGTAATATGAGCCCTGCTCGGTTGTAGCGAAGAATAGCATCGTACTGAGAGTAGCTGCCATTTTATGTTGATTGTGAATGAATATGTGCGTTGTTAATAAGATATTTTGCTGTGTTATTTGTATAATGGTTTTTCTGTTGTTTTGTAATGTGTTACTTTTGTAAAATTATTGAACTAAAAGTTGAATTGAGAAAACAACACCGTATCACTCTCGTGATTATTTCTCCCCTGTTTTCAGGGGCGTAACACAGACACACAAAGACTGAAACCAGACAACACAAAGACTGAAAACAACCACCCACAAAACACAATGGAAAACAGGCTACCTAAATATGGTTCTCAATCAGGGACAACGATTGACAGCTGCCTCTGATTGAGAACCATACCAGGCCAAACACAGAAATAGAAAATCATAGACAAACTAACATAGACAACCCACCCAACTCACACCCTGACCATACTAAAACAAAAGACAAAACAAAGGAACTAAGGTCAGAACATGACAATGAGGACAATAGTTGGGCATGATTGGGGGCAAATAGGCTATCTTTACTGAATATTTATTGTACTTTGATGAGATCGTCCATAGATAATGGATGCGAGCTTTGTATATGGTTTTGCGGCTTTTACATTGCTGTTGCGTTTTGCATCTAAAACTACAACGGTTGAGGCTTTACAATTAGATACTGGGGAAATGCCACTATCCCTTAGAAGAGTTAAGCTAGCCCTGGCAGAATGGGCAAGACTGAAGGGTAGTATAGTATATCATTCTACACTGACAGTATTGGAAGACTGCTGGGAATAAGAATGATATCAAAAGAGGGGTTTTGGCCCAGAGATTTGAAAAAGGGTTGAAGAATATGGACTCAGAGATATTGTTATATGGCCATCTGTGGCATTAGGAAATGTGCCACCATAGTTTTATACAAGACCATATGTTGATCTTAGTCTGAAGAAAATAAACAGTGGTGTGAAGAAGTTAATGTAGGAACAATAGGGGATGTAGATATTAGTAATATAAGGGAACAAGGCGAGACCCAGATGCAGACACAGGAGGCAGATGGTTAGAGTCTAGATGGAAAGAGAATGGTCGTGGACAGGCAAAAGGTCAAAACCAGATTCTGAGTCCAAGAGGTAAAGAGTGGCAGACAGGCTCGATGTCAGGGCAGGCAGAAGGGTCAGGCAGGTGGGTACGGAGTCCAGAAACAAACAGGCAAGGGTCAAAACCGGGGAGACTAGAAAAAGAGAATAGAAAACAGGAGCACGGGAACATACAATATGAACTGGCACAGAGAGACAGGAAACACTGGGATAAATACACTGGGGAAAATAAGCGACACCTGGAGGAGATGGAGACAATCACAAGAACAGGTGACAGATCAGAACAGATCAGGATGTGACAAGTAATCAGTTTTATACTTGCTTTGCAGTGTATACAAATGGTTCAAAGGATCCCATGAATTGGAAGACAGGAGCAGGTGTATTTATTCGTGAGTTCGATATTAATCTATGTAAGAGACTAACAAATGATTTATCTGTATATTCAACAGAAATGGTTGCGATAATTGCTGCATTGCAGTGGATAGAGGAGGTGCAACCAAGAAGAGTAGTAATATGTTTGGACTCTACATCAGTTTTGTGTAGTTTAAGATCTGGAAAGTCAGAACGTGAGGATTTCTGGTTAGAAATAATGATGCTACTATTGGGGTTACAAAAAAATTGTATTGAAATTCAGTTCTTTTGGATTCCAGAGACAATGGAATGAACGTAGTAATCCCGTCACATTTTTATAGTACATGTACAAGGAAATCTGTACTGGAGATGCTCTCATATAATGGGACCAGAAGGGAGGAGGTTATGTTGTGTAGGATGAGATTAGGGCATACGGGACTGAATTCATCTTTGAAATTGATAGGGAAACATGGTACTGGAATGTGTAATCGCTGTATGGTAGAGGAAACGGTTGTTTTGTGAAATGTATGATGTAGAAAGGGAGAGGTTGTTTAATAGGGTCAGAGAGGTTAGACCGGGAGTGGGTGGTATTTTGGGAGGGGGTTATGGGAGTAGTGAGGTTTTATTAGAAATTCAGGGTTAGTTAAGAGAGTATGGTGTATGTAGATAGATCGTGCCGGCCTCGCACTCTGGTACAGTAGGTGGCGGTGTATGCACCTGTCAGCTGGTTGTGATTTGCCAATAAAACTTAAAGAAGAAGAAGAACGCATACAGTGCCTTGCGAAAGTATTCGGCCCCCTTGAACTTTGCGACCTTTTGCCACATTTCAGGCTTCAAACATAAAGATATAAAACTGTATTTTTTTGTGAAGAATCAACAACAAGTGGGAAACAATCATGAAGTGGAACAACATTTATTGGATGTTTCAAACTTTTTTAACAAATCAAAAACTGAAAAATTGGGCGTGCAAAATTATTCAGCCCCTTTACTTTCAGTGCAGCAAACTCTCTCCAGAAGTTCAGTGAGGATCTCTGAATGATCCAATGTTGACCTAAATGACTAATGATGATAAATAGCCAAAGCTAGACAAGCATTTGTGTAAGTTTATCGATAGCCTAGCATAGCATTATGCCTTGCTAGCAGCAGGCAACCTTGTCACGAAAATCAGAAAAGCAATCAAATTAAATTGTTTACCTTTGATGAACTTCAGATGTTTTCACTCACGAGACTCCCAGGTAGATATCCAAAGTTCATTTTTTCCCAAAATATTATTTTTGTAGGCGAAATAGCTCTGTTTGTTCTTCACGTTTGGCTGAGAAATCGCCCAGAAATTGCAGTTATGAAAACGGTGAAAAATATTCCAAATTAGCTCCATAATATCGACAGAAACATGGCAAACGTTGTTTATAATCAATCCTCAATGTGTTTTTCAAATATCTATTCGAAAATACATCCGTCGGGACAATTCGTTTTTCAGTAGGACCGATTGGAGTAATGGCTACCTCTGTATTTTACACGAGAGTCACCCTGGGAGCCATCAGGTGACCACTTCGCAATGTAGCTGCCTACGGCTATTCTTCAACATAAATGTGTAAAACAGTCGACACCTTGGGGAATACGTAGAAAGCGTAAGCTGGTTGATAGCACATTCACAGCTCAATAGGGACTCATTGGAACGCAGCACTTTCAAAACCTGGGGCACTTCCGGATTGGATTTTTCTCAGGCTTTCGTCTGCAACATCAGTTCTGTTATACTCACAGACAATATCTGTACAGTTTTGGAAACTTTAGAGTGTTTTCTGTCCTAAGCTGTCAATTATATGCATATTCTAGCATCTTGTCCTGACAAAATATCCCGTTTAAAACGGGAATGTTTTTTTTGCAAAAATGAAAATACTTCCCCTAGAGTCGCAACAGGTTTTAACATCGACGGGGCTGTAGTGGAGCGGGTCAAGAGTTTCAAGTTCCTTGGGGTCCACATTACCAATAAACTATCATGGTCAAAACACACCAAGACAGTTGTGAAGAGGGCACGACAACACCTTTTTCCCCTCAAGAGACTGAAAAGATTTGGCATGGGTCCTCAAGAAGTTCAACAGCTGCACCATTGAACATCCTGACTGGTTGCATCGCCGCCTGGTATGGCAACTTCTCAGCATCTGACCGTAATGCGCTTACAGAGGGTAGTGCGTATGGCCCAGTACATCACTAGGGCCAAGCTTCCTGCCATCCAGAACCTATATACTAGGCTGTGTCAGAGGATGGCCCAAAAAACTGTCAAAGACTCCAGTCACCCAAGTCAAAGACTGTTCTCTCTGCTACCGCACGGCAAGCAGTACCGGAGCACCAAGTCTAAGTCCAAAAGCCTCCTTAACAGCTTCTACCCCCAAGCTATAAGACTGCTGAACAATTAATCAAATGGCCACCCATTTATTATCTATGCATAGTCACTTTACCCCTACCTACATGTACAAATTACCTCTACTAACCTGTACCCCCACACATTGACTCAGTACCGGTACCCCCTGTATATCGCCTCATTATTGTTATTTTATTGTTACTTTTTATTTTATTTTTTACTTTAGTTTATTGACTAAATATTTTCTTAACTCAATTTATTGAACTGCATTATTGGTTAAGGGCTTGTAAGTAAGCATTTCACGGTAAGGTGAAGGACAGAAGGAAGAGACAGAAGAGACAGAAGAGAGGAGGCTATTTTTTTTTTACAAGATTAAGGGTGGGACACAGCCAGTTGAATAAGACTTTAAACGTGAAAGGAAAAGCATCCAACAGGAAAGTGGGATTGTTGTCAGGAAACCGAAACAGTGGAGCATGTACTGAAACAGTGTGGGTAGTATGAGAGGGAAGGAGAGAGGCTGAGATCCAGTATGAGGGAGAAGGGGATACAGGAAATGAGTTTAAAGAGTATACTGAGTCGAACGTAATTAGATACAGCCTCAAACATTTTGTTGTCTTTTTTAGAGAAAAGGGGCTGGCAGGTAGGATTTAGTTTCTCCTTGTCTCTGGCCCACACCCCAGTACAGTAGATGGCGGTAATGCATCATAACGTTGGATGCCAACAGCCCCACCGAAGAAGAAGCAACAACCCTCTTAGGAAGCTCTTCTGCCAGATAGCTGTACTGCTAGATCGAGTAGAGAGTAGCTGTAATGGATGCGGAAGATGGCGTAAACTGAGGTTTTGTTTGAAACTGCTAGTGAGTCGAGTGAAGCTAATCGTACAGAAGGTGAGAATGAGTGGGTTACAGTGGCGAAGAAAAAGGGAAACGAGAAGTAAAGCTATGTTGGAAAATAGGAAGGTTAGGGTTTTGGATAAATGCTACTTGGGAAATCCATTTAACGTCTCCATGAAAATCTGGAATGTGTTGGAAGAAAGTGTGGAGTCGGTGAGAGTCACAAAGTGGTCTTATTTAGATTTTTTGTGTGTCTGCAGAGAAGAAGAATTGTGTGTTAAGACTGAAAAAGATATCGGAGTGGAATGTTTCCTGCATGGATTTTCACAGCAGGGTGCCAATCAAGGGAGTTATTTCTGGGGTGGCGCAATAAATAAAGGTAGAGGATGTAACTGAAGACATCGATGGAGTGGTTGGTGCACGTCGATTGACCTGTATGGTGGATGGAGAAAAGAAGTTCACTTCATCCATCCTACTGTTCTTTGATGAACAGTCTCTCCCTTCCATTGGCGATTTTAGCATGTAAATCTGGTGGGGCAACAAAAAACAATTATGTGGGATGCATGTCATACACAACACAACACTAAACAGTATATTAATTGCACTGTAATGGTGACAAACGGTGCCCACAAACTTTTAGGGCCGACATAAAGCTGTCCCAACAGCAGTGCCAACATCTTACCACCGCTACATCTGGCTATCAGTAGAGCTTTGTCTGGCAGCAAAACAGTTCATTCAGCCTCATTTACTGCCTTTAAAAAAAACATAGTTGATATGGCTGACTTTCTTAAACAAATGTGGTTTCTAATGTCAATTGAGATGTACAAACTATGGCATAAAGGGGACGACAAGCAAATATGAGGCAATCCGTCATTTTGATTAAAACGTTAATGAGCGAGCTAGGGCGGACGTAGTCAATATAACTATTTGTTTAGCACTATTGAAATGCACAGAGACAGAATTCAGAACATGGCTGTTCTTACAGTGTTCTCCCTGTACACCAAGTCAGAACCGTAGGATAAATAAAAGTGTCATATAAGCAGACAATGAAATCTCTTACAATATTCGATGATTACATTTCTCTAAAACTGGTTATAGGCTACATGTGCACCACCAAGTCAGAACAGTAGGCAAAATAATAGGGGTAAATAGACCAAAGCATTAGGGTGAGGCACATGGGCTACTAACATTTTACTACACAACATACACGTAGTATCACATTCTTAGCTACAGAATATACATTTCCCGACATATTACATAATTTATGCAGCAACATATAATACATTTTTGGACTCACCTTGTTGTGCTGTGGTCCTTTGTGGGAAAATGTTGTCATCAAGTCTGGCATTCTCTGGATATATGATACTTTCAAAACAACTGGGAACTCTGGAAAAAAGCAAGGTTGAATCATGATGATGTCATTGGTCTTCAGGTCGTAGCTCTAGAAAGAGGACGGATTTACAAATTCTGAGTTGGATGACCGTTCAAAGCGTATTTTCCCAGTCGGGGCTCGTTTATTTCTGACTTCCCAGTTCACTTGAACTCACTTAAGTCAAGTTTTCACAGTTCCGAGTTAACAGTTTTGAGCTTCATTGACAGCATGGCATTTTAAACTTGTAAAAGAGACCCTTAATTCCAGATTTGGGACTACACAGCCACTGTCACTGATTCCTTCCGAACCTCTCATTGTTGAATTTGCCATTTCCAGCTTGTTGTGTAATGTTTATGTCCAATGGCCGATGAGCATCTGTCACACCTTGGTCTTAGTATTTTGTGTTTTCTTTATTTATTTGGTCAGGCCAGGGTGTGACATGGGTTTATTTTGTGGTGTGTTTTTGTATTGGGGTTTTAGTAGGTATTGGGATTGTGGCTGAGTAGGGTTGTCTAGGAAACTCTATGGCTGCCTGAGGCGGTTCTCAATCAGAGTCAGGTGATTATCGTTGTCTCTGATTGGGAACCATATTTAGGTAGCCCGGGTTTCACTGTTTGTGTGTGTTTGTGTGTGTTTGTGGGTGTTTGTCCCTGTCTCTGTGTTTAGTTTTCACAAGATAGGCTGTATAGGTTTTCACGGTCCGTTTGTTGTTTTGTAGATTTAGTTATTTCATGTATCGTTCATTTTTACATTAAAGAACATGAGTAACCACCACGCTGCATTTTGGTCCGCTTCTCCTTCAACGGAAGAAAACCGTAACAGCATCGATACATTTTATCTATAATTTCTCCTCATTTTTTCTCTTCATATGACATGGATTAAAAAGGATTTACCAGTAGATTGTTGACTTTATTCATGATGATGACTGCTAGCTAAGATTGTGAAAGTATGACGTTTACACGATCAGTCCAATCAAAGCTACTGTACATATAATGTGATTTGACATCATTTTATCTGTGGCCAATGACCTTGAGCCTTCTTGGCTGGGCACTTCTATTGTAACTCTATGGCAGCATCCAAAGGGCAAACATTTTTTAGGTCTACCCTTAGACTTGGCGGTGAAGTAGTGTCCCCATGAGTGAGAGAACACTGAGCCAATCACAGCGCAACGCTCCGTATTTTCTGCTGGCTTGCCCCACCACCACCACAGAAAGCACTGAGCTTGCCCGAAACACCTGCATTTGAGCTGCCTTTCTCAAGCAAACAAAAAAGAGACAAAGTTTGTATGCAGCTTTAATAACTAAATTCTGTATATATTTTTTACATTGTTGTAAACTGATATGTGACACGTATTAATGCTTAAATAACATGCAAAACAGGCAAGCCCCCCTCATATAAACGTAGGATTCATGAGATGCGCAGTAAGAGCTTTTGTGTACAAGCCCCTTCAGTGTCATAAATGTAAAATATTTGGTAATGTGTCAAGTGTGCAGGATGGAAGAAATGCTGCAATTGTGGTGGTGAACATGCACCTGAATTCTTGGAGTGCCCTATGAAGGGTGAAGGAGAATGAGGTGGCAAGGGTAAGGAGCGTCCAACGTGTCTTATCTGGAGGCGGTGAGAAAATGTAAAGGAGCGTGTGGTGGGGAAGAAGCAATGTTAAGTAGAGCCACCACAACCAGCAAAGGTTTCTCATCAACCGAGGGATAGTGAAATGTTACATGTTAAAAAGGTGGACTTTGTATTATTTATTGCAATAGTTATAAACTGTACAGCACAAGTGGAGAAGAAGTCTAAGAAAATTGGAGTCATTGTGAATGCTGCTGACGTTTTTGGGGGTCTTCGCGATTTCACAGCCGATGCAGTGCAATAAATCCTGTCTGTGAATGTACACAGGCCCCTGAGCCTGTGTAGGGATGCATTTTGGAGTGGACTGTGATTGAATAAGTATGGTGTTTTTATTTTACTTGTTATTTTACGTGTTTTATTTAGTGTGATGTCGTTTTCCACCTTTCCCCGAATGTTTTTGTTGTTGTTCTTATTCAATACCCCGTACAGCTGGTGGCGGTAATGAACCATTAACATTGGATGCCAACCGCCGTTAAACCCCATCGAAGAAGAATAAGAAGCTAGAGGGAGAGACGGAGACCAGTTGATAGACATCAGGATATCGTTATGGCTTTTCGGCACGGTTTGGACTCGCAGATAGTAATAGTTGGCTGTGGAATATCTGGTATTGGAGCAGCTGTGAAGTTAACCAAACATGGTTTCCGCAATGTGAGGATCCTGGAAGCGACGGGGCGGAGTGGAGGAAGGATAAAGACAGGCAAAATGGGTGAGTGTAGAGGGAACATGAGGAGAGAAAGGGTGGGTTCGATCGGATCACTTAATTTTGCCAAGTCGATTCTCACCGCTTTTCAAAGTGTTGCATTATGGGGATAAAATCGTCCGATTTACGCTTACATCTCGACTGCAATAACTTTACAAAAATCATGTGATCAAAGGTCATGAAGTTATGTCTTCACTTCACCAACTGCATCCATCAAGAGGATAGGCGAAAAACGTGAAGTTGAACGATCCCAGTCTAAGGAAGGAGCTGTTTTTTGTTGTTCATATGACAGTAAAACATTCTTATGATGACTATAACATGTGTTGGCACCTTGAAATTTCTCATAAAAAGTATACTTGAACACGGCCTACTCGGGCAAATGTGGCGAACGGCTGAATTTGAACTCTCGTACACCTCGTGATGAAGACAGTCAATCTTCTATCTACTGTTTCTAGTCGTAAACACAGCCTGTTGTGAACGCAAGTTGCTGTCTGATGAAGAGGAATAGCTATAGATATCTGTTTTCGAGTGCACTTGAAATATGCAGCATGCAATACGATTTGTTTTGATCCTGTGAAGAGGTAACATCGTTGACCATTTAGCCAATTTATTGAAAGCTAGGCAATATTACAGTTTGACTAGCCTAGCCAGCTACTATAAACGTCAATTTGTGTTTAATTATCCATATCTCTGTCAGTGAATTAAAAGTATTGTCTCATTTCAAGGAACTAGCTGCAAGCTTAACGAAACATTTAATAATATACTTTGCATAGAATCCCAAATAAAAGCAAAAGGTGGAAAGGTGTGTGTAATCATGTATGCTAGAATGGAGGTTAACAGGCAGACTACACCGCTCGCGTCGCAAAATACATTCCGAAATCTATGTTATTCAATCATTGCGCGTCTGCGATGCCAAGGGCTAAAATAGAACTCCTTTCTATTTCTGATGCAGATTGCGCTGCAAGTCCTGCCTCTCCCATCTCCTCATTGGTTATACCCACGTGGGTGATTGAAAGACAAACTGTTTTGCTGGTTGTCGTGGTAATACTATGAAAGTGTAGATGCCAATCGCCATATAAGGTCAAAGATGAAAAAGCCTGGAAGGAGGAGAGATGACTAGAAACAATTCGGTTGGCCATTTTGTGTGGATTAATTGTCGGAGTAGAGGACCTTGTGCATTTCAGGTAAAATAACAACTCAATGTTTATATCCCAGGACAAATTAGCTAGCAACAGCAAGCTAGCTAAATAGGACAAATTAGCTAGCAAGTGAAAGCTAGCTAGCTAAATTGCCATAAATGTTTAATGCTTTTTGACCTGTTCCCAAATTAATGTAATTGGTTCAGAGTTTGTTTTGATATTTTAACCTGCGTGTCGTGATCGCGTTTGGTGTGAGGGGGGACAACAGAAATGTATGGACGATGGTGCGCGCACAGCCAGTTTGGGTTCCGTGTTGGAGACCGCTGCAATATGCATATTTGCCAAAACATATTTAAGCAATAAGGCCCAAGGGGGTGTGGTGTATATGGCCAATATACCACTGCTAGAGGCTGTTCTTAGGCACGATGCAATGCGTTGCCACAATACCCTGAGGAGCCTTATTGCTATAATAATCTTGTTACCATCGTAATTTGAGCAGAAAAAATACATGTTTTGTCATACCTGTGGTATAGGTCTGATATATCATGGCTAACCTAATTGACAGAATGAAAAGAAGGAAGCTTGTACAGACTAAAAATGTTCCAAAATATGCCTTCTGTTTGCAACAAGGCACTAAAGTAAAACTGCTAAAAATGTGGCAAAGAAATTAACTTTGTCTTGAATACAAAGCCTTATGTTTGGGGCAAATCCAGCACATCACTGAGTACTACTCTTCATATTTTCAACCATGGTGGTGGCTGCATCATGTTATGGGTATGCTTGTCATTGGCAAGGACTAATGTGTTTTTTACGATAAAAAGAAACGTAATAGAGCTAAATCTTAGAGGGGAAAATCTGGTTCAGTCTGCTTTCCAACAGACACTGGGAGACATTCACCTTTCAGCAGGACAAATAACCTAAAAACCCAAGGCCGAATATGCACTGCAGTTGCTTACCAAGAATGTTCCTGAGTGACTTAGTTACAGTTTTACTTAAATCTGCTTGGAAATCTATGGCAAGACTTGAAAATGGCTGTCTAGAAATGATCAACAACCAACTTGACAGAACTTGAAGAATTGTATAAAAAAATTGTACGATCCAGGTGTGCAGAGCTCTTAGTCTTAACCAGCGATTAAGCTTAGAGTCTTAATCGCTGCCAAAGGTTATTCTAACGTGTATTGACTCGGGTGTGCATTCTTATATAGATACGATTTCTGTATTTCATTTTTCTAAAAATATGTTTTCACTTTTTGGGTATTATGTGTAGATGGTTGAGAAAAGTATATTTAATCCATTGAGTTCAGGCTGTAACACAACAAAATGTGGAATAAATCAAGGGGTACGAATTCTTTCTGAAGGCACTGTGGCATACCTTGCGATACAATCTGTGTAATAAGATAACCACTTTGATTTCTAAACCAGATTAGTTCTCAAATAGCAGCTGATCAATTCCATGGTGGCCATGCATAGAGTTTGATGCATTGGAACATAAGGTATGGAGAATGATGAATACTAAATGTTAAGTGAATATGAGTATATTTAGGTGGGTTAAATGATTAACTTTCCCACTAACCTCATAAAAGGTGACTGTGCCTAAATCTTACCAATCCATTTGTTATTCTACAAATTATGACTGAGTGTGAGACATGGTTTTCATGATGTATGTTTCATGCATATACATTCGAAAACAAAGAACACCATGACAGTGTTTCACCATTTATTGAGTACGGAGACAAATAGCAAAGGTGTCTCAGGTAGTATTTGAAGTATCTAATTATAGGTTAAACTACCAATCAATGTATATCAAGTGCTGTGGAGGGCACAATCTTACCATGTTGCAGTCCAGAAAGGAGAGCTTTACCATCTATGCCAAAAGCCTGGGCCTCTGTTGACTGTAGAACTGTCATCAGGGCGGCAGGGTAGCCTAGTGGTTAGAGCGTTGGACTAGTAACCGGAAGGTTGCAAGTTCAAATCCCCGAGCCGACAAGGTACAAATCTGTCGTCCTGCCCCTGAACAGGCAGTTAACCCACTGTTCCTAGGCCGTCATTGAAAATAAGAATTTGTTCTTAACTGACTTGCCTAGTTAAATAAAGGTAAAAATTGAATCAATGCATACTTCAGTGTTCCCACTTCTCTCTTGGAGAATTTGTGTGCCTAGGCCCCATAGAGATGTCGAAAGCAGTGGCAGTTGGTGGGTGGGGCTATAGGAGGCGGCCTAATTGTAATGGCTGGAATTGAATTAATAGAACAGACTCAAACGTGGTTTCCGTAAGTTTAATGAGTTTGATACCATTGCATTCCAGCCATTACAATGACCCCGTCCCCCTATAGCTCCTCCCACCAGCCTCCACTGATCGAAAGGATCCCACCCTGGTCACCAATGTAGCTGACTGATGTAGAGAGCAACAAGTGCCTTAGCAGTATGCAATCTAAAGCTGTGGTCCAGAGATGAGAGCTCTACCATCTATGTCAAAAGCCTGGACTCCTGACGGGGACAATAGAATTCTCCCCACTGCATGTTACAATAGTAAAATAATCTGTTTGTCACTTGTTAAACTGATTCTACATTGCATTGGTTGGTGTTCTTCAACTCTAAAATGCACTACACTGTGTAAGACAAACTCCACAACGAGCAAATGCATATGTGGTATCAATGTCTAAATGGTGACAGCAGGGCTAATTTCTAAATCAAATCAAATACCATTTTATTTGTCACATGCGCCGAAATACAGCAGGTGCAGTAGACCTTACCGTGAAATGCTTACTTACAAGCCCTTAAAAATAAGAGTTAAGAAAAAACAAACATTTGACTAAATAAACTAAAATTAAAGAGCAACAATAAAATGACAATAACGGGGCTATATTGAGGTAATATGTACATGTAGGTAGGGGTAAAGTGACTTTGCACAGGTAATAGTTCATAAACAGCGAGTAACAGCAGCGTAAAAATGCATGTAGTCCCGGTAGCCATTTGGTTAGCTGTTCAGCACTCTTATGGCTGGGGGTAGAAGCTGTTCAGAAGCCTTTTGGACCTAGACTTGGTGCTCTGGTACCACTTGCCGTGCGGTATCAAAGAAAATAGTCAATGACTAGGGTGGCTGGAGTCTTTGGCAATTTTTAGCATTCTCACATAGGTGTTCCTTTTGTCCAGGTGGGAAAGGGCAGTGTTTAGTGCAATCGAGATTATGTCATCTGTGGACCTGTTGCGGCAGTATGCAAATTGGGTTGTGTCTGGGACAATGGTGTTGTGAGCCATGACCAGCCTTTCAAAGCACTTCTTGGCTACAGATGTGAGTGCTACGGGTCGCTAGTCATTTAGGTAGGTTACCTTGGTGTTCTTGGGCACAGGGACTATGGTGTCCTGCTTGAAACATGTAGGTATTACGGACTCGGCCAGGGACAGGTTGAAAATGTCAGTGAAGACACTTGCCAGTTGGTCAGCGCATGCTCGGAGTACACGCCCTGGTAGTCCGTCTGGCCCTGCGGCCTTGTGAATGTTGACCTGTTTAAAGGTCTTACTCACATCGGCTACTGCCTTACAGAAATAAAATAACAATGTAGACCTATCTTTGATAAATGTGAACTTGAATCCGTTTGCAGTCCACATTGTTCTAAGTAATTGCATGGCTGCAATAGCATTCACACTGATATAGGATCTAGGCCTATTGTAAATTGCATTATGGCTGTGCATGGACATGCCAAACATTGTTAATAAGCAAGATTACATTAATAAATAAATTAATAAGGCCTAAAAAGAGAATGAATAATACAATTCCAATTCTAAATAGGCTATGTCACACTTACAGGCACCATCCTTTCTCCCTGTGGGCATATAATGTTAAAACAACGCAGACTATGGATGGTTTTACACACATCCAAACTTTTCACAGTAGCTGGACAAAGATCCAATATATGCTGAACAAAAATGTAGCATGCAACAATTTCAAAGATTTTACTGAGTTACAGTTCATATAAGGAAATCAATTGAAATAAATGTATTAAGCCATAATCTGACTGCAATGTCGCAGTCATGTTGGGCCTGGGCGGGCTTAGGCCCACCCACTTGGAGCTAGGCCCAGCCAATCAGAATGAGTTTTTCCCCACAAAAGGGCTTTATTACAGACTGAAATAACTCCCCACCCTAAATAATCCTGCAGAAGCTAAATGTGGAGGTCCTGGTCTGGCGTTGGCTTCACGTGGTCTGAGATTGTGAGACCAGTTGGACGTACTGCCAAATTCTCTAAAACAACGTTGGAGGTGGCTTATGGTAGAGAAATTAACATTCAATTCTCTGGCAACAGCTCTGGTGGACATTCCTGCAGTCTGGCCATCTACTCTGATTTCAGGGCACTCTCATCTGATTGTGCCAGAGTGCAGAATAACTGATGAATTTAGAAATGGGCAACACCCATTGAATATGACCGGTGTCAATAAACATTGTCAAAAAGCATGTGATACAGTAGGCTGTAGCTTTATCAATATACGGTAATATATCAAACCATGATGCGTCTTTAACTGCAGTCTGTATCATAAAACCATAGCACTTATTTTTATTGCTGTGTAATTGTGTAACCTACTCATATGCTGTGTGTCGCTAAAACTTGTTTGAATGTATTACACTCTCTCTCTCCCTTCCCACTCTCTCCTCTAGGTAATAACATCATAGAGATTGGTGCTAACTGGATCCATGGTCCGTCGGAGGCTAACCCAGTGTTCTGTCTGTCCAGACAGTACAGCCTGCTGGACCCAGAGAGCCTGACTCCGGAGAACCAGGACCTGGCTATAGGAGGTCACCCACCATGGGTACCAAACTGGTTCTCCAGCTCTGGTAAAAAGTTGGGCCAGACAGAGACTGATTTTAATGGATGAAAATGTAATATTATGTCACCCAGTCCGTTTTTTTTTTTTCCGTTTTTTTTGTCCGTCAGAAGTTAAAATAAGTTGAACTAACATGAGTTGTGTATGTACAAGTGACAGACCAAACTGCGGATGCGCTCTCCGTTCCTTTTTTTTTTTTTTTTTTTTTTTTTTGTCGGTCAATGTATGAACCCCATAGAAAAAACATTGGTTCATACAAAGTCTTAGCTAGTCGGTAGTTTGTTAGCATTGTGTTATGTTTCTACCAGGTCATAAGCTGACTCCAGAGCTGATGGGTCCTGCTGTAGAGCTGTTTGCTGAGGTGTTGGAGGAGGGAGGCGAGTTCAGCGAACAGGGAGGAGAACCGTATAGCAGTGTCGGAGAGTTCATAAGGACAAAGGTACGTCACACATGCGCCCATACACATATACACACCGTATACCTATATCTCTTGCCTGTTAAATGTCCGTGTGTGTGTGTGTGTGTAGGTGCGTCAGCGTGCAGCAGAGCGGTGGCAAGGTGACAGTCTGTCCTGTCAGTCTGTCCGTCTGTCTTTGATCAGTACTCTGTTGAAGGCGGAGTGTTGTGTGAATGGAACACACACTCTGGACACGCTGGGCCTGGGAGCCTTTGGACTGTACAAGACCTTGCCTGGATTGGACTGCACCTTCCCCCGGTCAGTTTGTGTGGGCTCGCAGGGGTTCGGCTGGGTTAAATGGAATAGTAACTGAAATCTGCACAATGACTGTACTCCTATAACCTCTCACAATGTAGCCTAATATAATATTAGTAGGCTACCAAATTAACATTTGGTGTATCGTTTTACGGCAAGCAACAATTTTGTCTCTGGAACAGGAGTGGAGAGAAATGATGTATTTATTTCAGCATCTTGAAAGACTGCGAATGGACCGTTAAGTACTTTGCAAACGTGCCATCTTTTTCGGAGAAACAAAGCTGACAGTAGGCTATTTTAACCACATAAAATATGCATCCAAGACCAACTGAAGTATTATTATCTGAATCTTGATGGATTGTTTTCACAGCTTTTCATAAAACCGGTCAAAATGGTGTCATTTGGAAGTTTTACAGAAAATCTTTCCGGGTTATTGCAGTTTCTCCCTGGTCTCTAAACGTTAAAGAAGAACTTTACAGATGTCAGCTAGATTATTGATACATTTATTCTATTGATGTTATGACTTTATTCTGGTGAGCAAGGCTTTATTAAGTATTCTAGGGCAACAAGTAATGCCCGAAGAGAAGCTGCGTGTATCTAATTCTAAACAAGTTGAGTAACAAATAGCCTACCAAATGTCGTAAATTCTAAGCATAAAATATCTAAATTAGGCTGTCAAAAATACTTGTGTGTGTGTGTGTGTGTGTGTATAGACATCGATTGCACCTTTCTCAGTTTACCGCTGAGTGCCATCGCTGTGTGAGTGACTTGACTAGACTGCTGTTCTCTCTTTCAGAGGTTATGAAGGGTTAATCGACAACTTGATGAAAGAGCTTCCTGCTGGGATAGTCTCCTACCATCGACCAGTCAGCTGTGTCCACTGGCAGAGGGTGGTGAGGAAAGGAGGGAGAGAGTACCCTGTTGTGTTGGAGTGTGAAGATGGAGAGAGAATCCCAGCGGACCACGTCATCCTCACTGTCCCTCTCGGTAGGTCTCACGCACACACACACACACAGATGTCAAATGACTACTGTTAAAATGTTCTCTTATATTACATTTTATGACATCTTTTCTAAGTTTCTAAACATTAACCTTTTATAACCAGTAACAAACATTGTGACCGAACCTTCTCAAAGAACTGGAAGTCGTGAGTTTTCTGTGCTGACAGGCTACCTAAAATAGGCACCATGCCATGTCTCTCTTCTCCTCTCATTTACATTTTTTTTTAGAACAACCTCAAACTACACTGGACAAACATATAAATGCAGCAATTTCAAAGATTTTACTGAGTTACAGTTCATATAAGGAAATCAGTCCAGATAACTATTTTTTTTAAAGTAGGGGCGTGGGTCAGAACCAGGCTGTTGATTGTGGGATGTCGTTCCATTGCTCTTCAATGATTGTGCGAAGTTGCTGGATATTGGCGGGAACACAATGTCGTACACGCCGATCCAGAACATCCCGAACATGCTCAATGGGTGACATGTCTGGTGAATATGCAGGCTATGGAAGAACTGGGAAATTTTCAGTTTCCAGGAATTGTGTACAGATCCTTGCGACATGGGGCCGTACATGAACATGCTAGTACATGAACATGCTAGAACATGAGGTAATGGAGGCGGAAGAATGGCACGACAATGTGCCTCAGGATCTCATCATGGTATCTCTGCGCATTCAAATTGCCATCACTAAAATGCAATTGTGTTCGTTGTCCATAGCTTATGCCTGACCATACCATAATCTCGCCGCCACCATTGGGCACGCTGTTCACAATGTTGACATCAGCAAGCCGGTACAGTTGAAACCAGGATTAATCCGTGAAGAGCACACCTCTCCAGTGTGCCAGTGTCCATCGAAGGTGAGCAGTTGCCCACTGAAGTCGGATACGACGCTGAACTGCAGTCAGGTCAAGACCCTGGTGAGGACGACGAACACGCAGATGAGCTTCCCTGAGACGGTTTCTGACAGTTTGTATGGACATTTTTTGGTTCCGCAAACCCCCAGTTTCATCAGCTGTCGGGGGTGACTGGTCTCAGACGATCCCGTAGGTGAAGAAGCTGGATGTGGAGGTCCTGGGCTAGCATGGTTACACGTGGTCTGTGGTTGTGAGGCCGGTTGGACATACTAGCAAGTTCTCTAAAATGACATTGGAGGCTGCTTATGGTAGAAAAATGAACATTTAAATTATCTGTCAACAGCTCTGGTGGACATTCCTGCAGTCAGCATGCCAATTACATGCTCCCTCAGAACTTGAGACATCTGTGGTATTGTGTTTGACAACTTCACATTTTAGTGGCCTTTTTTTGTCCGCAGCACAGGGTGCACCTGTGTAATGATCGTTCTGTTTAATCAGCTTCCTGATATGCCACACCTGTCAGGTGGATGTATTATCTTGGCAAAGGAGAAATGCTCACTAACAGGGATGTAAACAAATTTGTGTACAAAATTTGAGAGAAATTTGCATAATGTGCATATGGAACATTTCTGGGATCTTTTATTTCAGCTCATGAAACATGAGACCAATACTTTTTACATGAAGTGTTTACATTTTTGTTCAGTGTACCTAATGATATCTACAATTATTTTATCAGGTTATCTGAAGCAGCATCATGGTACCCTCCTCTCCCCTCCTCTACCCCTCCACAAGCTGCACTCTGTTCAGAGGATGGGCTTTGGAACCAACAACAAGATCTTTGTGGAGTTTGACCAACCCTGGTGGGACGACGACTGTGAGGTCATATACCTGGTCTGGGAAGACGAGGTATGAAACAAAGCATGCGGTGAAAAGAGTATTGGGCCCAAAACAGATCCTTGAGGAACACAATATATATCTGTCATTGCAAACACACAGACAGTAACAGAAGTTTTACTGTTGCCCTCTAGTCAGACTTGGTGGACCAGGTATCAGATGTGGAGAGACTCTGGATCAAGAAACTGTTTGGTTTCACTGTCCTCAAACCCACTGAGCGGTAACTAAGACGTACACACAAACTAAAAATCTCTAACTCAATGTCTTGAACTCCCCACGCCTCTTGCCTCTCACCCTCTTTCCCCCTCTCTACCCCTGTATCTCCAGGTATGGCCATGTTTTGTGTGGCTGGATCGCTGGTCATGAGTCTGAGTTCATGGAGACTCTGCCAGAACAGGACGTCACACACTCCGTAACACACCTGATACGCAGGTTCACAGGTAAACCTTCTAACATCTAACCCCTCCATCACATGCCTCATACGCAGTTTAACCCATTGTACTTTAATGTCTGTAATCTACACTTCAGTCAGTAGTGTGTTAATCTTTTGTTCCCTTAGTTCGTAGAGGCGAACTAGCTACTACTAGGTATTCCTGCTTCCCCACGGTGGAGTTGCTTGGGTAGCTCTATTGTTTAGTGTAGTGTTAAGTCACTTGGTTATTCTAAACGGACCTTGCTTTGGTCAATAAGGCCATCTAGCCTAGCTAGGACTGAAAAGACTCCTGGCTAACATCAGCTAGCAGCCTTGACTTCCTGTGAATGAAGCTTTCCCCCAGCTTAATGGCAACCCCATTCCTATTTCCAATTCCTGGAGTTGGAGGATTTTGAGGAATCGGGTCTTGCGTGAACCTCCGATGAGGAAGCAGCCCCTTTAAACTTGGCTAGGCTAACCGCCGGAGCGAGGGGCCTTAACACAGGTCTGAGCGACCAATGCGCCCCTCCCCCCTTGGTGTCTCATTACTGGGATTCATTGATGATTCCTGCCTGTAGCTCACTAGTCCCTTTGAGGTGTCTAGTGGTACAGGTTATGGGCTCTGTAGGCGATTGGTTGTTGGTAACTGAGTCGAGGGAACAAGCAGGGTTGGATCCCGACAGGAGCGGTCTTTCTCGAGCTCAACACTTGTCATTCCTGGGAATTCTATTTTATTATGAATCGCCCCTGGGTCATTCCACCTCAAAAAGCACAAGAAAAAGGGGTTATGACACTCACCCCATCTCAGATTGTTAAGAAATGGTTTATTATGTTAAAAAAGGATCAAATTCGCATTCCTGCAACATTATTTTGTTGAAATAGAATTTTGATCTCCTGGAAATTAAGCTAATTGATTGCACCCAAATTGGCATTTTTTTATTTATAGGATTCATATATTTTATTATAGTACCTAACATCCGATTTGGATCAAACTTATTTGGACATTAAAAAAAAATGTAAAAAGCCACCCATGGACACACCACGCCAGTCCCACCCCAACAACGAGTATATAGTATCAGTGCTCCATGTCTGACAATTAGTATGGAGCTGCGGCTCGGAGTATTGATTCTTCATCCTTGGATATGAAGTGCGAAAATGCTAATATAGGTTCCATTGACTTGCACTGGATCTGTGCCACAAACGCTAAAAAAAAGTTAGCATTTGAAACATTGGCCAGGTAAACAAAACCAAAGTGTGGGTTTCTGTCATACCTTGACCATAGACTGCTTACAGGGTAAGGAAACTTATATGTAATTTGGGTGAACTATTCCTTTAACTTTGAGGGGAGGGGTGATTCTTACATTTAAAAAGAAAATGGCCTAAAAGCATGAACAGAACCATCTAGTCGTCAGAACCTGATAATATCAGGATGTACAGTGCATTCGGAAAGACCCTTTCACTTTTCCCACATTTCATTACTTATTCTAAAATTGATTAAATAATACATTTTTTCTCATCACCCTACACACACAATACCCCATAATGACAACGAAAAAACCTGTTTTTAGAAATGTTTGCAAATGTATTTAATTAAAAACATCTTATTTACATAAGTATTCAGAGCCTTTACTCAGTACTTTGTTGAAGCACTTTTGGCAGCGATTACAGCCTCGAGTCTTCTTGGGTATGATGCTACAAGCATGGCATACCTGTATTTGGGAAGTTTCTCCCATTGTAATCTGCAGATCCTCTCGAGCTCTGTCAGGTTGGATGGGGAGCGTTGCTGCACCGTTATTTTCCGGTCTCTTCAGAGATGTTTGATAGGGTTAAAGTCTGGGCTCTGGCTGGGCCACTCAAGGACATTCAGAGATTTGTCACGAAGCCACTCACGCGTTGTCTTTGCTGTGTGCTTCGCCCCAGTCTGCGCTCTGAAGCAGGTTTTCTTCGTTCATCTTTCCTTCGATCCTGACTACTGAAAAACATCCCCACAGCAGGATGCTGCCACTACTATGCTTCACTCTAGGGATGGTGCCAGGTTTCGTCCAGAAGTGACACACGGTGTTCAGGCCAGAGAATCTTATTTCTCATGGTCTGAGAGTCCTTTAGGTGACTTTTGGCGAACCAAGCAGGCTGTCATGTGCATCTTACTGAGGAGTGGCTTCCGTCTGTCTGTCTTCCGACATTATATTAAGTAGCATTGTTTAAAGTGGCTAGTGATATATTTTACATCAATTCCCATTATTAAAGTGGCTGGAGTTGAGTCAGTGTGTTGGCAGCAGCCACTCAATGTTAGTGGTGGCTGTTTAACAGTCTGATGGCCTTGAGATAGAAGCTGTTTTTCAGTCTCTCGGTTCCCGCTTTGATGCACTTGTACTGACCTCGCCTTCTGGACGATAGCGGGGTGAACAGGCTCGGGTGGTTGTTGTCCTTGATGATCTTTATGGCCTTCCTGTGACATCGGGTGGTGTAGGTGTCCTGGAGGGCAGGTAGTTTGCCCCCGGTGATGTGTTGTGCAGACCTCACTACCCTCTGGAGAGCCTTACGGGTGTGGGCGGAGCAGTTGCCGTACCAGGCGGTGATACAGCCTGACAGGATGCTTTCGATTGTGCATCTGTAGAAGTGTGTGAGTGCTTTTGGTGACAAGCTGAATTTCTTCAGCCTCCTGAGGTTGAAGAGGCGCTGCTGCGCCTTCTTCACGATGCTGTCTGTGTGGGTGGACCAATTCAGTTTGCCCGTGATGTGTACGCCGAGGAACTTAAAACTTACTACCCTCTCCACTACTGTTCCATCGATGTGGATAGGGGGGTGTTCCCTCTGCTGTTTCCTGAAGTCCACAATAATCTCCTTAGTTTTGTTGACGTTGAGTGTGAGGTTATTTTCCTGACACCACACTCCGAGGACCCTCACCTCCTCCCTGTAGGCCGTCTCGTCGTTGTTGGTAATCAAGCCTACCACTGTTGTGTCGTCCACAAACTTGATGATTGAGTTGGAGGCGTGCGTGGCCACGCAGTCGTGGGTGAACAGGGAGTACAGGAGAGGGCTGAGAACGCACCCTTGTGGGGCCCCAGTGTTGAGGATCAGCAGGGTGGAGATGTTGTTACCTACCCTCACCACCTGGGGGCGGCCCGTCAGGAAGTCCAGTACCCAGTTGCACAGGGCGGGGTCGAGACCCAGGGTCTCGAGCTTGATGACGAGTTTGGAGGGTACTATGGTGTTAAATGCTGAGCTGTAGTCGATGAACTGCATTCTCACATTCCTCTTGTCCAGATGGGTCTTCTTCTGTGGTGTCCTCACATGAACACCAGGTCTTCTTCCGTGGTGTCCTCACATGAACATCATTTAGTGTTTTACGTATCGTAGACTCGTCAACAGATATGTTCTCATGTTCCAGAGATTTCTGGAAGTCTTTCAGCTGACACTAGGACTCTTCTTAACCTCATTGAGCGTTCTGCTCTTGCAGTCATCTTTGCAGGACGTCCACTCCCAGGGAGAGTAGCAACAGTGCCGAACTTTCTCCATTTATAGAAAATTTGTCTTAGTGGACTGATGAACATCAAGGCTTTTAGAGATACTTTTGTAACCCTTTCCAGTTTTATGCAAGTCAACAGTTCTTAGGTCTCCTGAGATCTCTTTTGTTTGAGGCAAGGTTCACATCAGGCAATTCTTCTTGTGACTAGCAAACTCAAATTTTGTGATTTAAATTTTTTATTTTATATAGGGCGAGGCATCTCGTCTCATTGATTGGACTCCAGGTTAGCTGACTCCTGACTTCAATTAGCTTTTGGAGAAGTCATTAGCGAAGGGGTTCACATACTTTTTCCAACCTACACTGTGAATGTTTAAATTATGTTTTCATTGTAGACAATAAAAATACAATTTGTGTTATTAGTTTTTAAGCACACTAAGTTTGTCTATTGTTGTGACGATGAAGATCAGATCAAATTTGATGGCAAATTTATGCAGAAATCATGGTAATTCCAAAGGGTTCACATACTTTTTCTTGTCACTATAGCAGCAAGGGTTACCTAGCGGTGTACGTGCCCACTCTACCCAGGGGTCTGGCAGCGTCTTGGGCTTTATTTAAAGAATTGACTGTTGGATATTTGTGCGGTGGCAAGTTGGGCATCACCACACTTTTGTGAGGTTTGTCGCTTGGATGTCACTGCTCCAAGTGTAGCCCATAGCGTGCTGACAGGAGAGGGTCTAAGGCAGCGTGCAATACCCAGACGACTGCATCTTGCAGGTTGGAGGTCTGGATGGTCTTCCATGGGCTATTTCACTTGGTATCCATTGGGTCGACTTGGGACAGGATTACATTTCCCCATAGTTGTGTTGTACCTAGTGTACCAACTGAAAGTGAATGTAACGTTATGACTATAACTACTTTTCCTTTGAGGAAAATGAGGTACAACGTCTGTTTGGCCCTGCGCCACCCAGTTCTGGGCGCAGTGAGGTGTGGTACTGACTTGAAGAATTGAAGAAATATATCCGAGCCTCAGAGTTATCACCTGTGGAAGGCAGGGCTTCCAGCGAGGCGTGGATTTCATTGGCCTCGTCAGGAGTGACTTTAGTTCTTCAATATACGTTGCGACTGTGTTACTCCACATAGTTGGATTGTACCTCCTTTTCCCTCCTTCAGGGAACAGTAGTTAGTCATAACGTTACGTTTCTGTGTGTTTGTCTGTGTGTGTAGGGAACCCAACCATCACCCCACGGCGTGTCCTGAGGTCTCAGTGGTTTCATGACCCATGGACCTGTGGCTCCTACACCTACACCGCTACTGGAACCTCACTGCAGGATATACACAACCTGGCTGAACCACTACCACAACAAGGGGAACAGGTATACACACATACACAGTTCATGTGATGTATTCTGTCATCTTTTGACCCACATTCTCTCTCTCAGCCTCTCCAGGTGTTGTTTGCTGGAGAAGCCACCCATCCTTCCTTCTTCTCCACTGTCCATGGAGCGCTGCTTACTGGCTGGAGGGAAGCTGGTAGACTCATATCTCACTACTCTGCCCCCAGCACATTCCAGCCAACCAGATCAAAGCTATAAGGACAAGAACTCACTCGTTGTAAAAGTGTTATATACTGAACAAAAATATAAATGCAACATGCAACAAGATTTTAATGAGTTACAGTTCGTAGAAGGAAGTCAGTCAATTGAAATAGATAAATTAGGCCCTAATCTATTAATTTCACATGACTGGGCAGGGGCACCACCACCCACTGAGGAGCCAGGCCCAGCCAATCAGAATGAACCCCCCCCCACACACACACACACACACACACACACACACACACACACAAAAGGGCTTTATAATGGACATAAATATTCCTGTTACCTTTTATTGTCCCCAGCACAAGGTTCACCTGTGTGATCATCTTCCTGTTTAATCAGCTTCTTTATATGCCACACCTGTCAGGTGGATGGATTATCTTGGCAAAGGAGAAATGCTCACTAACAGGGATGTAACCAAATTTGTGAACAAAATTTGAGAGAAATACGCTTTTTGTGTATGGAAATTTCTGTGAAAAAATGTTTGTTTTTTACATTTCGGCTCAAGAAACATAGGACCAACACTTTGCATGTTGTGTTTTATATTTTTGTTCAGTATATCTCTGGGTATAAGTTACCCTTATGTTTAGTTCTAGGATCCGCTTACAAGTCCTAATATTAATCATTAGGGAAGAAGCAAAAAATAGAACTTAAAACAGTGTGTAGGGGCACAGTGATTAATGAAAACATTCTTGGCAAATGCTTTCGCTTTCGTCCGTCTTGCGCCGGTCCAAGAATTTCACCTCTAGCGGCACAATACGAATGCCCCCGGCCGTCCCTCTTAATCATGGCCCCACAACTTGATCTTACACAAAAGGGCTCCATATATTTGACTGTCCAACGTGGGTTAATGTTCCCAGAACCTATTGCTACTGAACCATTTGTTGAATATTATGATCTTTACCAAATATTTGTTTTAGGAGATTATTCACGATTTGAAATTGTTTTGATTATTACTTAAATCAAATTAATTGCAAGCCACTCAGTCTCATGGTCTGATTTTACTGTTAACAATTGGTGTTTAAATCTAATGATTTTAGATTTCACAATGTTCACCATTACTTTCAGTGTCTTATTTTTTTATGTAATGTTCAATATCACGCCTTAAATCTGTCCTCTTAAATATACTGTTCATATCAATAAAAAACTGATGTATTGCACAAAAACTTTCATAGGACATGTTTTGTACTCCCTTTTATATATATACCCTGCTCAAAACAATAAAGGGAACACTTAAACACTCATTTTTGTTTGATTTTGTTGTCAGCATATTCAACTATGTAAAGAAAAAAGTATTTAATAAGAATATTTCATTCAGATCTAGCATGTGTTATTTTAGTGTTCCCTTTATTTTTTTGAGCAGTGTTTTTATATTGTTCTCTCATATATATATGTGTGTGTGGAGTGGTTGAAAAACAAGTTTTAATGACTCCAACCTAAGTGTATGTAAACTTCCGACTTCAACTCTGTGTGTGTGTGTGTATATATATATATATACAGTTGAAGTCGGAAGTTTACATCCACTTAGGTTGGAGTCATTAAAACTCGTTTTTCAACCACTCCACACATTTCTTGTTAACAAACTATAGTTTTGGGAAGTCGGTTAGGACATCTACTTTGTGCATGACACAAGTCATTTTTCAAACAATTGTTTACAGACAGATTATTTCTCTTATAATTCACTATCACAATTCCAGGGGGTCAGAAGTTTACATACACTAAATTAACTCTTCCTTTAAACAGCTTGGAAAATTCTGATCGGCTAATTGACATAATTTGAGTCAATTGGAGGTGTACCTGTGGATGTATTTCAAGGCATACCTTCAAACTCGGTGCCTCTTTGCTTGACATCATAGGAAAATCAAAATAAATCTGGTTCGTCCTTGGGAGCAATTTCCAAACACCTGAAGTTACCACGTTCATCTGTACAAACAATAGTACGCAAGTATAAACACCATGGGAGCACACAATAATGCGGAAAACTGGTGCGAAAAGTGCAAATCAATGACTTGTGTCATGCACAACAAAGGACCTTGTGAAGATGCTGGAGGAAACAGGTACAAAAGATATCAATATCCACAGTAAAACGAGTTCTATATCGACATAACCTGAAAGGTCGCTCAGCAAGGAAGAAGCCACTGCTCCAAAACCGCCATAAAAAAAAGCCAGACTACGTTTTTCAACTGCACATGGGGACAAAGAGCGTACTTTTTGGAGAAATGTTCTCTGGTCTGATGAAACAAAAATAGAACTGTTTGGCCATAATGACCATCGTTATGTTTGGAGGAAAAAGGGGGATGCTTGCAAGCTGAAGAAGACCATTCCAACCATGAAGCACGGGGTTGAGGTATCATGTTGTAGGGGTGCTTTTCTGCAGGTGGGACTGGTGCACTTCACAAAATAGATGGCATCATGAGGGAGGAAAATGATGTGCATATATTGAAGCAACATCTCAAGACATCAGTCAGGAAGTTAAAGCTTGTTCCCAAATGGGTCTTCCAAATGGACAATGACCTCAAGCATACTTCCAAAGTTGTGGCAAAATAGCTTAAGGACAATGAAGTCAAGGTATTGGAGTGGCCATCACAAAGCCCTGACCTCAATTCTATAGAAAATGTTTGGGCAGAACTGAAAAAGTGTGTGCGAGCAAAGAGAAACCTGGCTCAGTTACCCAACTTATTGTGGAAGGCTACCCGAAACGTTTGATCCAAGTAACTCAATTTAAAGGCAATGCTATCAAATACTAATTGAGTGTATGTAAACTTCTGACCCACTGGAAATGTGATGAAAAAAATAAAAGCTGAAATAAATTATTCTCTGCTATTATTCTGACATTTCACATTCTTAAAATAAAGTGGTGATCCTATCTGTGCTAAAACAGGGAATTGTTACTAGGATTAAATGTCAGGAATTGTGAACAACTGAGTTTAAATGTATTTGGCTAAGGTGTATGTAAACTTCCGACTTCAACTGTATATATACAGTCAGTACCAGTCAAATGTTTGGACACATCTACTCATTCAAAGGTTTTACTATTTTCGACATCGTAGAGTAATAGTTAAAACATAAGCTATGAAATAAAACAAAGTGCAACCAAACAAATATTTTATATTTGCGATTCTTCAAAGTAGCCACCCTTTGCCTTGATGACAGCTTGGCATTCTCTCAACCAGCTTCACCTGGAATGCTTTTCCAACAGTTCCCACATAGGCTGAGCACTTGTTGGCTGTTTTTCCTCCACTCTGCAGTCCAACTTATCCCAAACCATCTCAATTGGGTTAAGGTCGGGTGATTGTGGAGGCCAGGTCCTCTGATGCAGCACTCCATCACTCTCCTTGGTGAAATAGCCCTTACACAGCCTGGAGGTGTGTTGGGTCATTGTCGTGTTGAAAACAAACGATAGTCCCACTACGCACAAACCAGATGGGATGGCGTATCGCTGCAGAATGCTGTGGTAGCCATGCTGATTAAGTGTGCCTTAAATTCTACATAAATCACAGACACTGTCACCAGCAAAGCACCATCACACCTCCATGCTTCACGGTGGGAACCACACATACGGAGATCATCCGTTCACCTACTCTCCGTTCACTTACACGGCGGTTGGAACTAAAAATCTCAAATTTGGACTCATCAGACCAAGGGACAGATTTCCACTGGTCTAATGTCCATTGCTCATGTTTCTTGGCTCAAGCAAGTCTCTTATTATTATTTGTGTCCATTAGTAGTGGTTTCTTTGCAGAAATTGGACCATGTAGGCCTGATTCACGCAGTCTCCTCTGAACAGTTGATGTTGAGTTATGTCTGTTACTGGAACTCTGTGAAGCATTTATTTGGGCTGCAATTTCTGAGGCTGGTAACTCTAATGAACTTATTCTCTGCAGCAGAGGTAACTCTGGGTCTTCCATTCCTGTGGCGGTCCTCATGAGAGCCAGTTTCATCATAGAGGTTGATCGTTTTTGCAACCGCACTTGAAGAATGCTTGTTCTTGGTCCCAAGAAACAAAAAGAATCTTCTGTTGAATCTGACAATTAATCTTGATGGTTGTACAGTCATCTCAAATAAAACTGTGAAGGACCTCAGCATTCCTCTGGACCCTGATCTCTCTTTTGACGAACATATCAAGACTGTTTCAAGGACAGCTTTTTTCCATCTGAGTAACATTGCAAAAATCAGAAACTTTCTGTGCAAAAATGATGCAGAACACTTAATCCATGCTTTTGTCACTTCTCGATTAGATTACAAGCATTGCTCTACTTTCCGGATACCCAGATAATGCACTAAATAAACTTCAGTTAGTGCTTAACACAGCTGGTAGAATTTTGAATAGAACCCCAAAATTTGATCATATTACTCCAGTGCTAGCCTCTCTATGCTGGCTTCCTGTTGAGGCAAGGGCTGATTTCAAGGTTTTACTGCTAACCTACAAAGCATTAGACGGGCTTGCTCCTACCTGTCTTTCCGATTTGGTCCTGCCGTACATACGTACGCTACGGTCACAAGACGCAGGCCTCCTTACTGTCCCTAGAATTTCTAAGGAAACACCTGGAGTCAGGGCTTTCTCCTATAGAGCTCCATTTTTATGGAATGGTCTGCCTACCCATGTGAGAGACGCAGACTCGGTCTCAACCCTTAATTGTTTTTTGTAGACTCATCTCTTCAGTAGGTCCTATGATTGAGTGTAGTCTGGCCCAGGAGTGTGAAGGTGAACTGAAAGGCACTGTAGCAACGAACCACCCTTGCTGTCTCTGCCTGGTCGGTTCCCCTCTCCCCACTGGAATTCTCTTCGTCTAACCCTATTACAGGGGCAGAGTCACTGGCTTACTGGTGCTCTTCCATGCCGTCCCTAGGAGGGGTGCGTCACTTGAGTGGGTTGAGTCACTGATATGATCTTCCTGTCCGGGTTGGCGCCCCCCCATTGGGTTGTATCGTGGTGGAGATCTTTGTGGGCTATACTTGGCCTTGTCTCAGGATGGTAAGTTGGGGGTTGAAGATATCCCTCTAGTGGTGTGGGGGCTGTGCTATGGCAAAGTGGGTGGAGTTATATCCTGCCACCCTTTGCCTTGATGACAGCTTGGCATTCTCTCAACCAGCTTCACCTGGAATGCTTTTCCAACAGTTCCCACATATGCTGAGCACTTGTTGGCTGTTTTTCCTCCACTCTGCGGTCCAACTTATCCCAAACCATCTCAATTGGGTTAAGGTCGGGTGATTGTGGAGGCCAGATCCTCTGATGCAGCACTCCATCACTCTCCTTGGTGAAATAGCCCTTTTACACAGCCTGGAGGTGTGTTGGGTCATTGTCGTGTTGAAAACAAATGATAGTCCCACTAAGCACAAACCAGATGGGATGGCGTATCGCTGCAGAGTGCTGTGGTAGCCATGCTGATTAAGTGTGCCTTGAATTCTACATAAATCACAGTGTCACCAGCAAAGCACCATCACACCTCCATGCTTCACGGTGGGAACCACACATACGGAGATCATCTGTTCACCTACTCCCCATTCACTTACACAGAGGTTGGAACTATCGTTTGGCCCTGTCCGGGGGTGTCGTCGGACGGGGCCACAGTGTCTCCCGACCCCTTCTGTCTCAGCCTCCAGTATTTATGCTGCAGTAGTTTATGTGTCGGGGGGCTAGGGTCAGTCTGTTATATCTGGAGTGTTTCTCCTGTCTTATCTGGTTTCCTGTGTGAATTTAAGTATGCTCTCTCTAATTCTCTTTCTCGCTTTCTCTCTCTCTCGGAGGAGGACCTGAGCCCTAGGACCATGGCTCAGGACTACCTGTCCTGATGAATCCTTGCTGTCCCCAGTCCACCTGGCCGTGCTGCTAATCCAGTTTCAACTGTTCTACCTGCAGCTATGGAACCCTGACCTGTTCACAGGATGTGCCACCTGTCCCAGACCTGCTGTTTTCAACTCTCTAGAGACAGCAGAAGCGGTAGAGATACTCTGAATGATCGGCTATGAAAAGCCAACTGACATTTACTCCTATTATTATTATTTGACCATGCTGGTCATTTATGAACATTAGAACATCTTGGCCATGTTCTGTTATAATCTCCACCCGGCACAGCCAGAAGAGGACTGGCCACCCCTCATAGCCTGGTTCCTCTCTAGCTTTCTTCCTAGGTTTTGGCCTTTCTAGGGAGTTTTTCCTAGCCACTGTGTTTCTACACCTGCATTGCTTGCTGTTTGGGGTTTTAGGCTGGGTTTCTGTACAGCACTTTGAGATATCAGCTGATGTACAAAGGGCTATATAAATATATTTGATTTGAATTCAACAGTGAGCCTGTCACTTAGTTCTCGCAGAGCATCCAGCCATGATCCAATGCCCTTTTCCTGATTTTTGAAAAAAACAATTCTCTGGCCTCTGTTGCTTTAGTCATCCTAATTTTGGCCATCCTACAAGGATACATTTTAGTAAATACTCTTATCCAGAGCAACTTACATTTGCAGTTAGGGTTAAGACATGGACAATATTTTGTTCGCCTTTTGGATTCTAGGCTACCTGCTAACAATTATTTCTGATTCCCCCCACCTCCACCTGTTCTCTATCCCTATGGGGAACTCCAACCCCTTTTGAATGGATTATGATAGAGACATGAGGTTTGGACCATTTGTTTTCTTAGAGGAGTATATATTCTACACAATTAAGATATTTGTTTACCCATTGGTCAAAATATGCGGTTTTGATTGGACACCCTAATATACTGTATATACGTTGTATTATTAGCTATGAGTATTATTTTTTATGATTATTGGTATTTTTATGATGATTATTATACAGTATAATTCTGACATTTAGTGCCTAAAGAATAATTGTAATAGCGGAACTCAATCGCCGTGACAATAGGGAAAGTCGGGATGTAAACAGTGTAACACCAATGTGAACATGGCTTCAGTAAAATGCTGTCAATGACAGAGGACTTCAGACCAACGATTTACATATACACATGATTACTTCAGACACGTGAAAGAAACTAATATTTCGGTTTTTAAAACAACAAATATGAGGCTTCATCAGATACTCCGCAATGCAGCAAACTTCAGGACGGTCTTTGACTTCGGCGACAGAGAGGTTGCCCACTGGTTCCCCAGACATATGGCAAAAGGTTGGTGAGCACTCTCAGCTAACGTTACGCGCGTGAGCGGTCTGGTCAACGTGTTAGCTAGTGAGGCATCTTTATGTCAGTTGTTGGCTATATCTAGCTAAACGCTTGTAATTAAGTTACTATGTGACATGACTTATTAGAGGTCACAAAATGAATACAGAATCAAAGAAAGCAAAAAGTAAACTAACTAACATAGTTATCTAGCCCAGGTTTCTAACATAAACCTAGTAGCCTGGGCAGCCCCCCCATCCCCCTTCGCGTGAACGCGCACGCACTCGATTCTTCAATGCTGCAACTTGCTTGCTAGTTGAGATTTCTGCTCTTCACTCCGTTGACAGTTTAGCCTACGTTTCACTGATCGTAGTAGCAGAAAGCATTATTATTATTTTTTTTTACTTGTGTCCTTTGATCGCGGGGGAGGCACCAGTAATGTCTGCAGTTTTCGGTTTGGCTATTTGTTTCAAGTGTATTAGTCTAAATAAGTCCCTTTGCCAAAATTCGTCATCTCTCCCATTTCTTATTCGACTAGAAGTTGTTGTGAAATGCTTATCGCTTGCCTACATTTTACTCCCTCCTCTATGTTTAATATAACACGTACATTAATTGTTAATTTCGGTTGCCTATGACGTGAAGTTTGTTCTATAGAAAGTATTTGACTCTGATGCGTGCCACAGAAAGTATTTGACTCTAGTGCCAAAATTAAGGAAATTAGAAGGGGAGGTGATTTCAGCAAGGACATTTTCTTGCCTGCCGAAATTCTCCCCGCCCTTCTATCTTGGGACTGCAAGGCATGGCACACTTCAGAATCATTTTGGTAGCTCATGTTGACCAGTAGTGTGTGCCACATAAAGTATTTGACTCTAGCCACAAAATGAAGGAAATTAGAAGGGGGGAGTATTTCGCCCCCCCCCCCCTTCTAATTTCCTTAATGGGAGGGCGCTTCCATTGCGACAACCAGACCAGGCCGTGGACTCTTCTAATGGATGCAGAGTCCTTGGGGCTAGACCACTATCCAGAGATGGATAACATGGTGGCAAGGATGCTTGACAAGGAGATCGTTGGCAAGGTGCCTCACCTCAAACCAGGACCTGAAAAAGTAAGCGAGGAACAGATGCAAAGCACTTTCGGGAATCTCTCCATCACGACGTGCCTCAAACTTGGTTATGATGCTGCAATCCTACCTATAAAATACTGTATGTAATTATAAGATGAGTAATGCAAGATATGTAAACATTGGTGGCAAAATTAAAGTGACTAGTGATCCATTTATTAAAGTAGCCAATGATTTCAAGTCTGTATGTAGGTGTTAGTGATGGCTGTTTAACAGTCTGATGGCCTTGAATGGTGACTTCATGCCACCATCTTTGGCTGGCACATTCTAAACTGCCACCGACAGTTAAGAAAACATTCTTGGAGCTCCCCTTCACGCCAGGTTCCACCTTTGGGCCATGGTTCAACAATACAGGAAGACTACAAAACTGCACAAAGGCAGTGAGACTTTGCAGGAGTTCTTGCCGAATGCGCGCCCTACTGCTCCCCCACGGAGGAGCTGGAAGACAGGGCAGTGTGTGTCGAGGGTGGCACAGCAACGTCTTGGCCCCCCTCCTCCACCGCCGAGACTGCAGGGAAATGGGAACCACCATTTTACACCCGACAGCAGGACAGGCGCCGTGACCACCCTTACAAGCTGCGGCACGCAGCTAAAGGTGGGCGGGCCCAGGCAGTCCTTTTGAGGTGCTGGCGGTCGGCTGTCTCTCCCAGGCCCAAAGGGCAAACTGGGAGAGGCAGGTGGTATCCCTCCAGGACTGTACTGGGCACAGTCCTGAGTAGGGATGGGTACCGAAACCCGGTATTAAACGGGCCCCAGGGCTAAATTATGAAATACCATAGTATTGATAAGCTCCGACATTGTCGGTTCTGCTTTCGGTACTGGAGAAATTAAGAAAATACATGTCCTATTTATTATTGCTACATAAACGTTATCATGCACATTTTATCTCACCAACAGTTTCTAATTTGCAATAAGATTAAGACATTCGTCTATGATGCGTTTTTGCTATTCCCAAACGCTACAGCACACACAGCACCCTGCTCTTAGTTAGTGACCATGACGGAGAGAGCTAAACGTTAAAAAGTGTGGTTACACTTCGCCAGAGTCGATGCTGACTGCTCAATGGAACTAGTGCCATAACACTTTTGCTCGTTCGTTTCCGCCCTTACAAGCAATCTGTCCAAACATCTATGGAAAGTGCATCATGTACAGGCAGAGAGATGCATTTTGACTGCCTAGCTCGTAGTTCATCTCTCGTTGCCCAGTCTACGTTAGGTATGTATGCTAGCAGTCTAGAGCCCACACACTGGAGTTAACTCAATTATGCGAACATGGGTTCATGATCAAAATCAAATCAAATCAAATTTTATTTGTCACATACACATGGTTAGCAGATGTTAATGCGAGTGTAGCGAAATGCTTGTGCTTCTAGTTCCGACAATGCAGTAATAACCAACAAGTAATCTAACTAACAATTCCAAAACTACTGTCTTATACACAGTGTAAGGGGATAAAGAATATGTACATAAGGATATATGAATGAGTGATGGTACAGAGCAGCATAGGCAAGATACAGTAGATGATATCGAGTACAGTATATACATATGAGGAGTATGTAAACAAAGTGGCATAGTTAAAGTGGCTAGTGATACATGTATTACATAAGGATGCAGTCGATGATATAGAGTACAGTATATACGTATGCATATGAGATGAATAATGTAGGGGGGGAAACGCAACCATTAGCAAGCTGATTGTTTAGCTATGGGTGTATTCATAAATTCAATCACCCATTTTAAAAATGTTGCTAATTTTTTGTTAAACTTGCAGCTACAATGAACCAACCCACTCCTCCCTCTAATACCGCTGGTCCAAGCCAAAGACCAGCCCAAAGCCCCTTCACGCTGGCAGCTAGTGGGAGGATGACTGAGGAGAGGGTGAATGAGTGCCACCTAGCCGTGACCAAGTTCATAGTGAAAGGCCTTACACCACTTTGCAACAGTGGAGTCCAAGGGCTTTAGGTAACAGTCTGTCAGTAAATATTGTATTAATTTTTAGGATATAGTAGTATAAAAGCATTGTATGTTAGTCCTATCACTCCACAATACACAACAACACAACCCCAAATATACCCCTCTCTCCAGGAGTTACCTCGGTGACACATTCACTCCTACCTAGTATGGCGTAGAAAAGGCCAATGTGATCACTGAGCTGAAGGACGTTCCAAAGCTGGCTATCACATCAGACAGGTGGACCAGCCTCTGTCAGGACCACTATCTCACAGTTACAGTGCACTACACAAGCCAGGGCAGTGTAAAACAGAAGGTCCTCCACACCAGGGCAGTGTACAAATCGCAAACTGGCCAAGTAGTGGCAGAGGAGATCTCAGACATTCTGGAAGAGTTTGAGATAGAGCCGAGCAAGATTGTAGCTGTGACTGTTGATAATGCTGATAATATGGATGTTGCCATCAAGAGGCTACACGTCCTAAAAATAGGACACATTGAATCTGGCAGCGCAGAAAATCATTAATAAATGGGCAGCCTGAATCAGAGCAGTGGTCGTGTGGTTCAAGAGATCCTCAATGTCCAAAACAGTCTTGAAGGAAAAGCAGCAGCTCCTTGGTAAGATGCCTGTTCAATCTATTACAGTTTAAAGTATTATTTATAAATTCCCTCATTTAAAATTTTTATTGAATATTCAAGTGTGCGGTAATTAAATGTATGTTATTTTTTTGTTGTTTCAGGCATTCCGCAACACTCACTCATCCTTGATGTCAAGACCAGACGGAACTCGCTCTATCTAATGATAGAGAGATTCATGGAGCAGTATCCAGCGATCCAAGCAGCAGCCTTGGACCCACGACTGCGAAAAGCAATGACCAAGGACAACCTGAACCGTCTGAAGGACGAGGACTTCCATAAGGCTGAGGAGTTTGTCCAGCTCATGGGAATCCTCCATACACCCACACTGTCTGTCATGTGAAAAGAATGCCACCTGTGGACAGAACATACCCATCCTCCAAAAACTGGAAGAGCACTGGGAAGCATGAAGATACAACGCTTGTGGCAACCATCAAAGAGAAGGTATGGGAGAACCTCTCAAAGCGCTATTAGGATGAGGACATTCAAGTCTTCCTGTGTGAGGCCACAGCAATTGACCCCATATTTAAAGGGAGGCCGGTGAGTGACGCCACCTGGAACAGGCTGAGGAAGGCAACTGTTGAGGCCAATGTGACAGGAGCAACACCAGGGCTGTCAGAGGAGCCGGAGCAGACACACAGAGCACCAGCTGCAGCAGCAGGAGGAGGAGTATGAAGGAGAAGGAGAGGAAATGGAAGAGACATTGGGCTCCCGAGTGGCGCAGTGGTCTAAGACACTGCATCTCAGTGCAGGAGGCGTCACTGCAGGACCTGCATCACATCCGGACGTGATTGGGAGTCCCATAGGGCGGCGCACAATTTGGCCCAGCGTCGTCTGGGTTTGGCCGGGGTAGGCTGTCATTGTAAATAGGAATTTGTTCTTAACTGACTTGCCTAGTTAAATAGAGGTTAAATACATTTTTTTTAAATGTACAAAACAAGGAGTGCCTTGGAGAAGCTGTTCTCAGAGGAGGACAGGGAGTTGAGGTTGACAATCCAACAGGACACCCCGTCCCTCTCCCTCAGCGAGCGTGTTGACCTAGAGGTCGAGCTCTACAAAGGCCCATGGCTGAAGATCCTGTGATGTGGTGGTGGGAGAAGAGATACTCTGCCCCTCCCTCACAAACATTGCAACAAACTACCTCTGTGCTCAAGCCTCCTTCACCACTAGTGAGAGGGTATTTTCGACTGCAGGAGAGGTCCCCACTTCTGCAAGAGAAGGCAAATATGTTGATCTTTCTCCAGAAGAACTCCTAAGAACTGTTAGTCATTTTGCAGCCTACCTGCATGCCCCACCTGTGTTGCTCTATACCACTGTATTTTCTTTTGCAAGAAAGTATTGTTTATTTAATTTGTTTTCCATCATCACAACATTAGTCTGTAATAGTGATTCGTTCAAAACATTGCTGTTTCTTTTGCTGTAAGTAATTGTTTATTTTACATTTCAGAAAATAAAGCAATGTTAATTCTGTTCTTAAATTATTATTTTTTCATAAAAGAATAACAAAAAGAACCGATAAGAATACCGTTAAAGTACCAGATCAATAAACAGTATCGGTAAGAATAGTAAATCCGTTAAAATCTTAACAATACCCGTCCCTAGTTCTGAGGGATACAAACTCCAGTTCTGATGCCGACCACCGTCCTACAGAGACATCTGGGTCACCTCAGTGCTCCGGTTGGAGATAGCCTTGCTTCTCTGCAGAGAAGAATGTGAGAAACACAGGAACAAGGCTAGTCTTGTAGAGCCGCTAGAACGGCTAAGTGGGTTCTACTCCACGTATTTCATAGTTCCGAAGAAGAGCGGCAGCTCTCGGATGATTCTTGACCTGCGAGGCCTCAACAAATGTTTAAAAGAGCTCAAGTTCAAAATGTTCTCGCCAGCGTGGGTGTTGCAGGCAATCTTGAGCGGCCAATGGTTGACCACGCTCGACCTGACGAATGCATACTTCCATGTTCCTGTTCATCGAGATCACTAGAAGTACCACCGGCTTGCCTTCGAAGGAGTGGCTTACGAAAGTCCTCCCGTTCTGCCTCTCATTGGTGCCGCGTACATTCACAAAGTGCATGGATGCAGACCTAGTTCCTATCATGTTCCAGGGGGCATTCTAGTGCTGAACTACTTGGATGACTGGCTGGTGTGTGCTCAATCAAGAGAGCAAGCTACAGCAGACAAGGATAATCTTGAAGCACATTCAAGACCTGGACCTCAACATAAACAGGGAGAAGAGAAACCTGACTCCCTCACAGACGGTGGTCTTCCTGGGGATGTTGATAGACTCAATTCTTATGACAACACGTCTCCCTCAGGTGAGATTGGAGAAGATACAGGCCTACCTAGACCGTTTCTGGCTTAGACGAGCCATGTCCGTATTAAAGTGCCTGGAAGTTACTCGGCCTACTCACGTCGGCTTCTCTGATTCCGCTGGGCCTTCACCTCAGGCCACTCCAGGCGGCTTCTCTCACCATCTACACAAGAGACGACGCAGACATCATCAGCTATCGGTGACAAATGCATGTGTGTGGAATATGTTGAAATGGCACTCTCACTCCTTCCTGTTAGAGTGATACAGAACAGTCCACTGCAGGGAGCTAGTTTGCATCGATGCCTCGCTCGTGGGTTGGGGGGGTGGAATGTATCTTGCTGAGCGAAAGGATACCATATTGTAGTGCTCCAATAGCTCACATAACCGTGGTTACTCGCGTAACCTTCGTTAACCTTGATACCTGTGTAACTCTCTTTTCATAGTAAGTGAAGGTTACAGTAACCCATCCTCCTCTCCTCTGGTCTCTCTTCAGGTCTGAAACAGATGAAGGCCAGTGTGAAGAATGTTGACTGCATCCTAGAAATCCACGATGCCA
Source organism: Oncorhynchus tshawytscha (assembly GCF_018296145.1). Classification (NCBI taxonomy): domain Eukaryota; kingdom Metazoa; phylum Chordata; class Actinopteri; order Salmoniformes; family Salmonidae; genus Oncorhynchus; species Oncorhynchus tshawytscha. Next base: position 57,975,563 of record NC_056434.1, on the reverse strand, counting down.
GAATATCCTTTAAAGGGCGATTGCTCTTCCTGATTTGGTGTTTTTCATCAATGCTCATTAAGAAATGCTAGCGGCCTTGACTGAAGGCAAAAGAACGTTTTCTTGAGTGTGGGGTTTGATGTGGGTGTGTCTTTGCCATTCAATCACAACAAACAAGGCCAGTAGTGAGTACAGCGAGATAAGCTAAGCTAGCTTTGCTATGAAGAGAACAAAATTTTGAAGTAGAGGACTTCTCCCTTCTCATAATGGTCAGCAAATTCAGAAACGTGTAGGCTAAAGTCTGAGCTGACCTTGTCTTTAGCCAAGCTGAAAGCAGCTTGTGGGGTATTCAATGTGAACATCCCACACATCTTCCTCTGAAATGCTACATCACAAAACACGTTAGCTTGATGTATTTAGCTAGCTACAGAATCATTCCCCTTTCATCTGTGGAATCATAGATAGCCTGGCTCGCTAGCATTATCAAATTAGGTTGTATAACCAAAAGTAGCTACTAGCTAGCTAGTACTAGCTATCTACTTAGATAACATACTCACCAACACCAGTAGTTTGACGGTTGACAGGCAGCAGAAGTGACCGTGTCGGTTGTAATCCATTCCTGGCCATCTGGCAATATTGTTGAAATGCATTGGAAGTTTGAACTAAATTTATGTAAGCCCATTTTCACTCCTATTTGCCGAGCTAAATGCTTGTGCTTTCCACCCATATGCAGACTTGACAACACATGTCCATGTGGCAGCTGGGGACGGACCTTAACGTGTTGTCTCTGGGCAATTGGACATCATTGGCAAAAGTGGCCATGTAAGTAATCCATACCCATCCTCCCAGTAAGACATGACGAACTCACCTAAGGCTGACTTTATGACCAAATGATCCTATTTACACTTTGTAGTCAATTTTGACACTATAACAAATGTTTATGGCTCATATTGATGCCACATAAGCAGTTTAAAACCAGAGAAGTTTGTTCTAAGGGGCAGTTGTGGCATACATCACTTTCCCTACCTTGCCCAATACCCTCTGATAGACTCACATCACCAACCATGGTTGCAGGATGAGTCGCCTTGTCTTGAGACCTGAAGAATTGCATTAGCTCCCAAACGAATGACAAACAAGTTTCTTTAACAGTAGAACATCCCGTTCTCGGGTAGAAACCCTCTTTTCCAGGATAGTCTGGACGTCAGACCTCATCTCCTGGTGCTGAACAAGATGGACCTGGCTGACCTGTCTGCCAAGCATGTAGGCTACTGTAGCAGATCATTGTTTTGTTTCTGTAACCTGGAAGCTTGTCTGTTTCTGTTGATGCATGACAATGTCTGACATACAGACGGGTTGTTTTGTGTTTTTATCCAGACAAACCTGTGTGAGTGTACAGTGGGGCAAAAAAGTATTTAGTCAGCCACCAATTGTGCAAGTTATCCCACTTAAAAAGATGAGAGAGGCCTGTAATTTTCATCAAAGGTACACTTCAACTATGACAGACAAAATGAGGGGAAAAAATCCAGAAAATCACATTGTAGGATTTTTTATTAATTTATTTGCAAATTATGGTGGAAAATAAGTATTTGGTCACCTACAAACAAGCAAGATTTCTGGCTCTCACAGACCTGTAACTTCTTCTTTAAGAGGCTCCTCTGTCCTCCACCATTTACCTGTATTAATGGCACCTGTTTGAACTTGTTATCAGTATAAAAGACACCTGTCCACAACCTCAAACAGTCACACTCCAAACTCCACTATGGCCAAGACCAAAGAGCTGTCAAAGGACACCAGAAACAAAATTGTAGACCTGCACCAGTCTGGGAAGACTGAATCTGCAATAGGGAAGCAGCTTGGTTTGAAGAAATCAACTGTGGGAGCAATTATTAGGAAATGGAAGACGTACAGGACCACTGATAATCTCCCTTGATCTGGGGCTCCACCCAAGATCTCACCCCGTGGGGTCAAAAGGATAACAAGAACGGTGAGCAAAACTCCCAGAACCACACGGGGGGACCTAGTGAATGACCTGTAGAGAGCTGGGACCAAAGTAACAAAGCCTACCATCAGTAACACACTACGCCGCCAGGGACTCAAATCCTGCAGTGCCAGTACATGTCCAGGCCCGTCTGAAGTTTGCTAGAGAGCATTTGGATGATCCAGAAGAAGATTGGGTGAATGTCAAATGGTCAGATGAAGCCAAAATATAACTTTTTGGTAAAAACTCAACTCGTCGCGTTTGGAGGACAAAGAATGCTGAGTTGCATCCAAAGAACACCATACCTACTGTGAAGCATGGGGGTGGAAACATCATGCTTTGGGGCTTTTTTTCTGCAAAGGGACCAGGACGACTGATCCGTGTAAAGGAAAGAATGAATGGGGCCATGTATTGTGAAATTTTGAGTGAAAACCTCCTTCCATCAGCAAGGGCATTGAAGATGAAACGTGGCTGAGTCATTCAGCATGACAATGATCCCAAACACACCGCCTGGGCAATGAAGGAGTGGCTTCGTAAGAAGCATTTCAAGGTCCTGGAGTGGCCTAGCCAGTCTCCAGATCTCAACCCCATAGAAAATCTTTGGAGGGAGTTGAAAGTCTGTGTTGCCCAGCAACAGCCCCAAAACATCACTGCTCTAGAGGTGATCTGCATGGAGGAATGGGCCAAAATACCAGCAACAGTGTGTGAAAACCTTGTGAAGACTTACAGAAAACGTTTGACCTCTGTCATTACCAAACAAGGGTATATAACAAAGTATTGAGGTAAACTTCTGTTTTTGACCAAATACTTATTTTCCACCATAATTTGCAAATAAATTCATTAAAAATCCTACAATGTGATTTTCTGGAAAATGTATGTATGTATGTAGTCCTGATGCAGACTTGTGTGTCCTGATCTGAATGTTTTGCTCTCCAGATGATTTTGAAACAGCTTGAAAGACATGGAGTGAAGAAGGTCCTGTTCACAGACTGCCTCAGACAGAGAGATGACAACGTCAAAAAGGTAAGAGAGACCGAGAGAGATGGAGAACATCATCAAAAAAGGAGAGTGAGAGCCTGTAAGATCCTTAAAGGAAATATCCACCCAAAACCAAAAATTCTTATAAATATAAATGGTGGTAAATATAACACTAATGTGTGAGAACAATATTTTTTGGTGAACAAATGTTTTATTTTGTTATAATAAGATTGGTAGCAACGTGAAAATTGTAGAAATCTTTTGCAGCTCAAGTCGACTACAAAACTCACAATGCTCTCTATGGGCTGGCTGGCTAGCAAGGCAGCTAGCTAGCTAATTTAACTACACACATTTAATACCAAAGAATATCAGTGACTTAGTGCAGTTTGTTTTAGGTGATTTTACAGCTATCAATTTAGGAGTCATTTTCAGTTAGATGTGCCTCGCAGAGTGGAGTACGACATTGGCAACTGCCATGCAATGCACCCTGGACTGCAGAGGCAGACAAATAGAAGAAATGTGGTGGACCCTCTATCAAATAAAAAAATTCTCTAGGTAGGAATATCGCAAAAATATGATCAAATAGCTCATTGCAGAGAAGACAAACTCTCGCGTTATGACATCGGCCAGAATTTAAATCTGACGTGTATAATAGACATTTTTGCGATCTAAAAGTTGTATTCCTATTAACTTCCAGTGTAGTGAGAGCAGTTTTACCACAATTTATTTCACCTTTATTTAACCAGGTAGGCTAGTTGAGAACAAGTTCTCATTTGCAACTGCGACCTGGCCAAGATAAAGCGTAGCAATTCGACACATACAACAACACAGAGTTACACATGGAATAAACAAAACATACAGTCAATAATACAGTAGAACAAAAGAAAACAAAAAGTCTATATACAGTGAGTAAAAATGAGGTAAGTTAAGAAAATAAATAGGCCATGGTGGCGAAGTAATTACAATATAACAATTAAACACTGGAATGGTAGATCGGCAGAAGATGAATGTGCAGGTAGAGATACTGGGGTACAAAGGAGCAAAATAAATAAATACCAGTATGAGGATGAGGTAGGTAGATGGGCTGTTTACAGATAGGCTAAGTACAGGTGCAGTGATCTGTAAACTGCTCTGACAGCTGGTGCTTAAAGCTAGTGAGGGAGATGTGAGTCTCCAGCTTCAGAGATTTTTGCAATTCGTTCCAGTCATGGGCAGCAGAGAACTGGAAGGAAAGACAACCAAAGGAGGAATTGGCTTTGGGGGTGACCAATGAGATATACCTGCTGGAGCGCATGCTACGAGTGGGTGCTGCTATGGTGACCAGTGAGCTGAGATAAGGCGTGGCTTTACCTAGCAGAGACTTGTAGATAACCTGTAGCCAGTGGGTTTGGCGAAGAGTATGAAGCGAGGGCCAACCAATGAGAGCGTACAGGTCGCAGTGGTGGGTAGTATATGGGGCTTTGGTGACAAAACGGATGGCACTGTGATAGACTGCATCCAGTTTGTTGAGTAGAGTGTTGGAGGCTATTTTATAGATGACATCACCGAAGTCGAGGATCGGTAGGATGGTCAGTTTCACGAGGGTATGTTTGGCAGCATGAGTGAAGGATGCTTTGTTGCGATATAGGAAGCCGATTCTAGATTTAATTTTGGATTGGAGATGCTTAATGTGAGTCTGGAAGGAGAGTTTACAGTCTAACCAGACACCCAGGTATTTGTAGTTGTCCACGCATTCTATGTCAGAGCCGTCCAGAGTAGTGATGCTGGACGGGCGAGCAGGTGCGGGCAGCGATCGATTGAAAAGCATGCATTTAGTTTTACTTGCGTTTAAGAGCAGTTGGAGGCCACGGAAGGAGATTTGTATGGCATTGAAGCTCGTCTGGAGGTTAGTTAACAGTGTCCAAGGAGGGGCCAGAAGTTTACAGAATGGTGTTGTCTGCGTAGAGGTGGATCAGAGAATCACCAGCAGGTAGAGCAACATCATTGATGTATACAGAAAAGAGAGTCGGCCCGAGAATTGAACCCTGTGTCACCTCCATAGAGACTGCCAGAGGTCCGGACAACAGGCCCTCCGATTTGGCACACTGAACTCTATCAGAGAAGTAGTAAACCAGGCGAGGCAATCATTTGAGAAACCAAGGCTGTCGAGTCTGCCAATAAGAATGTGGTGATTGACAGAGTCGAAAGCCTTGACCACGTCGTTTAATACGGCTGCAAGTAATGTCTTATCGATGGTGGTTATGATGTCGTTTAGAACCTTGAGCGTGGCTGAGGTGCAATGCTACGTCATACCAGATGAGTTTCTGTCTGCTTTAACGGCAGTAGCTCAGATACACATGAAATGACCCCGGGAATCGATAGATCACTCAGAGATGCACAAAAACAATATAACATTCAAAATGGGTGAATCTTTCCTTTAAGAAAGGGTGACTTTGCAGTTTTTGTTATAACAGTTCCACAGAAGACCGAGTTAGTAACATTGTGACAGCTCTCTCCTACTCTGTTAATCTTCCTTTCTGTTGTTGCAGCTGGTTCCCATGGTCACAGAATTAATCGAGAGCCAGCCACGCTTCCACCGAGAGGAGGTGAGGTCACGGCCTAAAACTGATTGAGGAATGATTGATTGGTTTAGATTTTGTGTTTAGAAAAAAACGAATGTGTAGTATAGGACTACGTTCAGTCTTAGACGATAACAAATGAGAGGTTTACTACCCTAAATTCCAGTTCATTTGGTTGTCAATTTGAAGCTATGTTAGTGTGTCCAGTCTCCTTTCCATCCTCCTGGAATGCTTACGGGACCAGCCCTGAGCTCGTTTTTCAGTTGTGTTGTCCCACGAGGATCCGTTCTTGGGACACATCCTGTTCATTCTGTTTACTCTCGGTCGTGTCATCAGCTGTAATAAATAATATAATCTTACACTGCTATGCTGATGACACAGCTGTATCTGAAAACTTCAACAAGTCCCTCTGCTCATTAACACCTGTCTTGAGGATATAAGGGCTTAGATGAAGCAAAACTTCCTTCAACAGCAGCAAAATCACTCACCGATAACCCACCTCACAGGCAAGAACATCCCCCTCTCATCCAATGTTTACAATCTGGGCATTAAGCTTGACTCCTCTCTAACCTTCGACAATCACATCAAGCATCACTCTTATCACCAAGAACATTGCCAAACTCCGTCCCACCCTTACTCAGTCTGATGCAGAGAGGCTCTTCCATGCCTTTGTCACCTCAAGGCTGGACAACTGCAATGCACTCTGCACTCTTCACGGACACTGTGGTGAAGAAGGCACAACAGGGACTCTTTAACCTCAGGAGGTTGAAAAAGTGTGGCCTATCCCAAAGTGCCCTCAGTGTTCTAAAGGAGCACCATAGAGAGCATACGGTTGGGCTGCATCACAGCTTGGTACGGCAACTCAACTGTCACTGACCGCAAGGCACTACAGAGGGTCAGCTGAACGCACCATTGGGTGCACACTGCCTGCCGTCCAGGACACCTACAATACCACGGCCTGTTCTCTCAGCTTCCATCACTCAGACATGGGCAGTACAGGAGCGTTATGGCTAAAACGAAGACTGGCCGATAGCTTCTACCTCTAGACCGTCAGGCTGCTGAATAGCTACACTACCGGTCAAAAGTTTTAGACCACCTACTCATTCAAGGCTTTTTCATTATTTTTACAATTTTCTACAATGTAGAGTAATAGCGAAGACATAAACGATGCAATAACACATGGACTCATGTAAAGATGGTGCAGAAGAACAACATTTTTTTGGTTTATTATTTTGTCGGATATCCTGCATTCACTGGACAGGCCCAGATCCACACCTTTTGTGTGAAGAAAAGATGCCGGAAAAGGGGACGCAGATCGGGATCCTTCTGAGAATCCGGAAGCGAGCGAGTAAACTCCCAATGCCTTACATTCTACTCGCTAACGTCAATCAATGGAAAATAAAATTGATGACCTACTATTAAGATTATCCTACCAACGGGACATTAAAAACTGTAACATCTTGTGTTTCACCGAGACGTGGCTGAACGAAGATACAGACAATATAGAGCTAGCGGGATTTTCCATGCACTGGCAGAACAGAGACGCTACCTCTGGTAAGATGATGGGTGGGGGTGTGTGTCTTTGTCAATAACAGCTGGTGCTCGATGTCTAATATTAAAGAAGTCTCGAGGTATTTCTCGCCTGAGGTAGAGCACCTTATGATAAGCTGCAGACCACACTATCTACCAAGAGAGTTATCATCTGTATTATTCGTAGCTGTCTATTTACCACCACAAAACGAAGCTGGCACTAAGACCGCTCTCAACCAACTCTATAAGGCCATAAGCAAAGAAGAAAATGCTTTGCATCTGTGCTGGTAATTTTACTTGTCCTCATAACTGAAAAGCTTTCAATCTCTCCAACTCTTGTCCAGTCCACTTAGTTGTCAGAGTTTCGTCACATAGATAATTCAGTCTCGTTTTAGTGAAGTGAAATGGAAAACTATTTTTTGTTTAGTGTTAGTTTTCTCTGGGTCTATTTAGTTAGTTATAGTCTCGTCAATTTGCCACTGAAAAATAGGTGTTTGACTAATATTTTTGTCACCCATGTTTCTTGACGAAATTAACACTGGCTCGACCGCCCTCCCGCCTCTGGAATGCACTCACGGCACTACAGACTCTGGGCTCCTTTAAAACTGGCCTAAAAACCACCCTCTTTAGAAAAGCCTTCTCTTAGTTATAGCTGTGCTCCTTGGTGTCTTTGTCCTTGTAGCGTCAGCTGTGTTCTTTGTCAGTTGCCCTGTCTAATTGTGTCCTTATTTTGTCTGTCTTGTTTTTCTATATTCTTCTGCATTTCCCTGTAGTACTTTGAGATTGTTTTTCAATGAAAAAGCGCATTAAATTCAATTTATTACAATGATTTACAAATTCACTTCAATCAGTAATTGGAGGTTAGGCTGTTACGGCACCCTGTGTGTCATGGCTGAGGATGATGTAATCATAATGTTACAGTTCTGACCTGCGTCTGACCAGGAAGTTTGTTGTGTTCCACATCATTTAGTTGTCCTTTTGATCTGGTTGTGATTCATTTTATTTTGGTGTTTTAGTTGCTGTCATGAGGATTGTATGGTGAATAGAGGGGGTAAACAACGGTCTTTTGTGTGGTCTGAATTAGAGGTCAACCGATTATGATTTTTCAACACCGATACCGATTATTGGGTGACCAAAAAAGCCGATACTAATCGGCCGATTTCATTTTATTTGTAATAATGACAATTACAACAGTACTGAATGAACACTTATTTTAACTTAATATAATACATCAATAAAATCAATTTAGCCTCAAATAAATAATGAAACGTTCAATTTTGTTTAAATAATGCAAAAACAAAGTGTTGGAGAAGAAAGTAAAAGTGCAATATTTGCCATGTAAGAAAGCTAACGTTTCAGTTCCTTGCTCAGAACATGAGAACATATGAAAGCTGGTGGTTCCTTTTAACATGAGTCTTCAATATTACCAGGTAAGACATTTTAGGTTGTAGTTATTATAGGAATTATAGGACTATTTCTCTCTATACCATTTGTATTTCATTAACCTTTGACTATTGGATGTTCTTATAGGCACTCTAGTATTGCCAGTGTAACAGTATAGCTTCCGTCCCTCTCCTCGCTCCTCCCTGGGCTCGAACCAGGAACACAACGACAACAGCCACCCTCGAATCAGCTTTACCCATGCAGAGCAAGGGAACAACTACTAGAAGACTCAGAGCGAGCGAGTGACGTTTGAAACGCTATTAGCACGCGCTAACCATCCAGCCATTTCACTTCGGTTACACCAGCCTCATCTCGGGAGTTGATATGCTTGAAGTCATAAACAGCGCAATGCTTGACACACAACGAAGAGCTGCTGGCAAAACGCACGAAAGAGGTGTTTGAATGAATGTTTACGCGCCTGCTTCTGCCTACCACTGCTCAGTCAGATACTTAAGATACTTGTATGCATGTATGCTCAGTCAGATTATACGCAACGCATGACACGCTAGATAATATCTAGTAATATCATCAACCATGTGTAGTTGGCTAGTGATTATGATTGATTGATTGTTTTTTATAAAGATAAATTTAATGCTAGCTAGCAATTTACCTTGGCTTACTGCATTCGTGTAACAGGCAGTATCCTTGTGGAGTGCAACAAGAGGCAGGTCGTTATTGCGTTGGACTAGTTAACTGTAAGGTTGCAAGATTGAATCCCCCGAGTTGACAAGGTGAAAATCTGTCGTTCTGCCCCTGTACGAGGCAGTTAACCCACCGTTCCTAGGCCGTCATTGAAAATAAGAATGTGTTCTTAACTGACTTGCCTAGTTAAATCAAAATTAAATAAAGGTGTAAAAAAAAAAAAAAAGAAGCAAAATCGGTGTCCAAAAATACCGATTTCCGATTGTAATGAAAACTTGAAATCGCCCCTAATTAATCGGCCATTCCGATTAATCAGTCGACCTCTAGTCTGAATGTGGTTACGGTCATATTATGTGGTCATGTTATGACGTGTGTTTATTCAATGTTCAGAACACCAACTTCTGTCTGATGGTGATTGGGGTGCCCAACGTTGGAAAGTCATCACTCATCAATGCTCTGAGGAGAACCAACCTCAAGAAAGGTACAATTTAACGTTACAATGAGATATAGGGATTAGGATAAATCCTTGCATAGTTTTGTCATGTGCATTTCATTTAACCCTTGTTGAAGTAATGATGATCCATCTTTTTCTACCTTTAGGTCGGGGGTCAAAAGTAGGAGGGGAACCAGGCATTACCAAAGCAGTGTTGACTAGAATACAGGTGAGTGATGGTTTCACCTGTGCGCTCCTGTCACTTGTCTGTTTTTGTGTATATTCAGTACTTACTCAATGTTTGTGTGTTCCTCTTGTGAGGTGTGTGAGAGACCCATCATCCATCTTCTAGATACGCCTGGTGTCCTTCCTCCGAAGATACAGAGTCTGGAGACAGGCATGAAGCTAGCCCTATGTGGTGAGTACAGACTAGGTCTGGCAAATTATGTGTAGCCTCTTTCCATGACATAGACTGACCGGGTGAATCCAGGTGAAAGCATGATCCCTTATTGAGGTCAGTTGTTAAATACACTTCAATCAGTGTAGATGAAAGGGAAGAGGCGGGTAAAATAATTACTTTTAATGCTTGAGATATTTGAGACATGAATTGTGTATGTGTGACATTCAGAAGGTGAATGGGCAAGACAAAAGATTTAAGTGCCTTTGAACGGAGTATGGTAGTAGTTGCCAGGCGCACCAATATTTGAGTGTGTCAAGAACTGCAATGCTGCTGGGTTTTCATGCCCAACATTTTCCAGTGTGTATCAAGAATGCTGCTGGTCCACCACCCAAAGGACATCTAGCCAACTTGACACAACGGTGGGAGGCAATGGAGTCAACTTGGGCCAGCATCCCTGTGGAACACTTTTGACACCTTGTAGAGTCCATGTCCTGACAAATTGAGGCTGTTCTGAGGGCAAAAGGGGGTGCAACGCAATATTGGGAAGGTGTTCTATTACATATATGGTTCTGGACCCACCTGGTCTCTGTATTCCATAGTGTTACAGTGTCACCTAGTGGAAGCTAATATATTATTTATTTATTTTTCCCCAATTTCGTGGTATCCAATTGTCTCATCGCTGCAACTCCTGTACGGACTCAAGAGAGGCAACGGTTGAGAGCCATGCGTCCTCCGAAACACAACCCAACCAAGCCGCACTGCTTCTTGACACAATGCCCACTTAATCAGGAAGCCAGCCGCACCAATGTGTTGGAGGAAACACCTGGCCATCTGTCAGTGTGCAATGTGCCCGGCCCGCCAAAGGAGTCGCTAGTGCGCGATGGGACAAGGACATCCCTGCCGGCTAAACCCTCCCCTAACCCGGACGATGCTGGGCCAATTGTGCGCCGCCCCGTGGGTCTCCAGGTCGCGGCCGGCTGCGACAGAGCCTGGACTCAAACCCAGAATCTCTAGCTGGCACAGCTAGCACTGCGATGCAGTGCCCTAGACCACTGCGCCACTCGGGACGCCAGTGGAATCTAATATAACAACAGCCAAGCTCTGATGGGCCTCTCACACTGTATGGATAAATATGAATTTTCCAATGCTCTCATTCATATAACAATCGAAGCATGTGTGAATTATATGGCAGCCCTTTGACACAGTGACTCCACATCAAGCCATGTGATTATCAGCAGGACATGCAGTATGGCCGTTGTAATGATGACTCCCTCCTCTGCTGTTACTGTCAGGGACCATCCTAGACCATCTAGTAGGAGAAGACATCATGGCAGACTACCTACTGTTCTCTCTCAATAGACTGGAGAAGTACAGGTACAGGCAAAGCATTGATTCCAATATTGTATATTGCAGCGACATTGAATCCATTGAGATACTCAAAGTGATTTTACTGTCGCTGTGTTTATTAGTAACCTTGGGAGTTGAGTGTTTCTCTGTGTCTAGTTACATGAAGTGTGTGTGTGTGTGTGTGTGTGTGTGTGTAGTTACGTGGAGAGGTATGATCTCAGTGAGCCTAGTGATGACATCCAGCAGGTGTTGAAACGTATCGCTGTCAAACTGGGAAAGACTCAACGGGTTAAAGCCATCACTGGAGTGGGTAAGAGTAAACCATATCGTACTAAATATATAGTAAAACTGTGTATTTACATAGTAAATTGTATTTACATATAACAATTTACATAGTAATTGCAGAGTAATAGTACAGTTCTTACAACTATTACAGGGTCAAGTTTTGGCATCGAGACAAATCTTTATACTTGCCTTATTAAAGGCTTTGGTAAGCTAATGGTGTATGTACCTAATCTCTGTGTTCCCTAGGTAACATCACCCTCACAGTGCCTAACTACACAGCAGCAGCCTATGATTTCATCAGAGCGTTCAGGAAGGGAGAGCTGGGACGGGTCATGCTGGACTGACCACTACCACACCACAGACTGACTACAACACAGACTGATCACTCTCTCACCAGAGACCTTGTAGGAAATCCTTGTGGTTTATCATCTCTGCTCTTTAGTCTCACCCAACACAGAGCAGCTGATCAGTAAGAATGCCGACACTGTTGTTTGTACATAATGTACCTGTTAGTGTAAATGCACACAATCATAATAAAATGTATTTTATGTAGAGTGTCTTGATTGCACAACAGTTTTAAATGGGATTGTACAGTAACCGGTGAGGGGAAAGTGCTTTGGGAAGGGAGTAGTGGGTTAGGGATAGGGGGTTGATTTGGGATTGGGTGTGGCATTCGATTCATGGATGGGGTCGATTACATTTCAATTCAGTTTGCTCATTGCTTTTGTCATGAACGTTTTAGAAATAATTATGTAGCTGGCAGTCGTCACTCATTCATAGGAACAGTACAACTATTGCTGACACAGTCATGGAAAGTCAGTGTCTAATTAGTCTGCAGGGGCATAAATGTTTACCTATAAAAACCACATATTTAAGTGTATACAGTTCACAATGTATGCTAGCGATCCATTTGATATATATGAATATAGCTTCTTAGGTGTATGAGAGAGATTTGTTTTTAGTGAAAGTAACTTCAATGAAGATCCCATTTTTAACAGCTCATTCTGTACACTCTAAATAATGATGTTGACTCACCAAAAACCCCACTTCAAACTTGTATCTGAAACAGACGGTTTCAAAAATGCTTGCTATTTCCTGATATTATGTGACCTCACATACTTTGGCAAGATGTTGGCTCATTGGCTGAGCTCGGAAATCAGATGTTTACTTGTAATTCATATTTATAATAACCAGTATACGCCCGCACCATTCTGTTGTTTGTGAACAGGACAAGCAGGGGGACACAGAAAAGATGCTTTTTAACATACTTTAATACCTCTTTCACTCATATTGTAATTCATTATTAGGTCAAATTTCATTCAAATCTGGAACACTGGACAGCTACTGAGACTATAAGTGAGAGATTTGTCTCACAAATTATGTGATGCTGACTTGTCAATGCTCCTTTTTAACGATACCTTTTAGTTCCCACCAATGTCTGGCCATCCTGACTTCTGTCCCCGACTCTAAAATAGCTTTGCCTCCCCAGGGCAGGATAGCAGACCTGTAGAACGAGCCACAAGGCCCCTCTTGTCACATCTACTCCAGCTCCTCCCCTCTGGCGTTCCACGTTGCCGGTATACTAAACACCGGTCCTGGGGTCTATCAGTGCGCACACCTGGCATCAATCATTCTGCGCACCTGCACGTCATCATGAGGCACACCTGGACTCCATTACCTCACTTATTACCTCCCCTTTATCTGGAATGGGCCACGGCCATCTGGAAGAGAGGAGGAGGAGCTAGATTCATATGAAGGGTTCATGGCTCTGTTTAAATGTATCTTCGATCATCCACCAGATGGCAGAGAGGTTGGTGAGCGTTTACTTCAATTACGGCAGGGGGTCCAGACTGCTGCAGGGTACACGCTCACCTAACAGACAGTAGCAGCATCCAGCGGCTGGAACGAGCCGGCGCTTCGTACGCTATTCAGAAGAGGACTGTGCGAGGAGGTCCAGATGGAACTGGCCTGTCGAGACGACAACCTCTCCTTGCACACACTCATTGCAATGGCCATCTGTCAGGATAACCTACTTCGGGAGCGTTGGTACTCTCATCTCTTTCATTAAGGGTGGTCCCCGTAGGTTGGTGTGGAGCCCAACAGGAACATCCCACTCTGCAAGAAACCGAGCCCCCGGTTTGTGAGGCCGTTCAAGGTCCTCCGGAGGTCAACGAGGTGACGTATAGATTACAGCTTCCCAGTGACTACCATATCTCACCTTCTTTTCATGTCTCCCTTCTCAGGCCGGTGGTTCCTGATCCCCTAACTGATGCTGTCCCCAACGACACCCCTCCACCCCCCCTGGACATCAACGGGAGTCCGGCCTATGCCATCAAATCCCGACTGAACTACTAACGTCGTGGGGGTCGGCTCCAGTACCTGGTGGACTGGGAGGTGTATTGCCCAGAGGAGCGGTGTTGGGTTCCGGTGGAGGACATTCTGGATCCCAACATCATCCGTGATTTCCACCTTCACAGCCTGGACCGGCCCGCTCCTCGTCCTCTGGTCTTCCGTCTGGTTGGCGTCGTCCTGCGGCTGGAGCCGCGCATCAGGGGGGCAGTACTGTAATGTCTACTCCCGCTCCTCCCCTCCGGCGACATGGTATACTAACCAGTCCTAGTCCTAGGATCCATCATTACGCAAACCTGCACATCATCATGAGGCACACCTGGACTCCATTACCTCCCCTATATCTGGTACTCCCTTAGGTTCCTTTCCCAGTCAGTATTTATCCTGTGTTTATGCATAGACCCTACTGTTATGTTCTCATTCCATGTTTGTTTTATTAAACGTTTCACCTGCTTCTCGACTCACAGTGTCTTCGTTACACCTCTACATGTATGCTGATTATTTAGCCTTATTAATCCATAAATAGTATAACTAATTTACTCATCTACAATATATTGTCTATGATGTAAACATATCTGAGGAATATCGTGTCGAAGATGATGACAGAGTAAATGTTGGTTCTGATTGGATCAAAGTTTTGGTCACGTGCGCCGCATACAACAGGTGTAGACCTTACAGTGAAATGCTTACTTACAGGCTCTAACCAATAGTGCAAAAAATGTATTAGGTGAACAATAGGTAGGTTAATAAAACAGTAAAAAGACAGGCTTAATACCGTAGCGAGGCTATAAAAGTAGCGAGGCTACATACAGACACCGGTTAGTCAGGCTGATTGAGGTAGTATGTACATGTAGATATGGTTAAAGTAACTATGCATATATGATGAACAGAGAGTAGCAGTAGCGTAAAAGAGGGGGTTGGCGGGTGGGACACAATGCAGATAGCCCGGTTAGCCAATGTGCGGGAGCACTGGTTGGTCGGCCCAATTGAGGTATGTACATGAATGTATCGTTCAAGTGACTATGCATATATGATAAACAGAGAGTAGCAGCAGCGTTGTTGCAGCTGTAGAACCTTTTGAGGATATCAGGACCCATGCCAAGTCTTTTTAGTTTCCTGAGGGGGAATAGGCTTTGTCGTGCCCTCTTCACGACTGTCTTGATGTGTTTGGACCATTCTAGTTTGTTGTTGATGTGGACACCAAGGAACATGAAGCTCAACCTGCTCCACTACAGCCCCGTCGATGAGAATGGGGGCGTGCTCGGTTCTCCTTTTCCTGTAGTCCACAATCATCTCCTTAGTCTTGGTTACGTTGAGGGATAGGTTGTTATTCTGGCACCGCCCGGCCAGATCTCCTCCCTATTGGCTGTCTCGTTGTTGTCGGTGATCAGGCCTACCACTGTTCTGTCGTCTGCAAACTTAATGATGGTGTTGGAGTCGTGCCTGGCCATGCAGTCGTGGGTGAACAGGGAGTACAGGAGGGGACTGAGCACGCACCCCTGGGGAGCTCCAGTGTTGTGGATCAGCGTGGCAGATGTGTTGCTTACCTACCCTCACCACCTGGGGGTGGCCCATCAGGAAGTCCATGATCCAGTTGCAGAGGGAGGTGTTTAGTCCCAAGATCCTTAGCTTAGTGATGAGCTTTGAGGGTACTATGGTGTTGAACGCTGAGCTGTAGTCAATGAATAGCATTCTCACATACAGTGGGGAGAACAAGTATTTGATTCACTGCCGATTTTGCAGGTTTTTCTACTTACAAAGCATGTAGAGGTCTAATTTTTATCATAGGTACACTTCAACTGTGAGAGATGGAATCTAAAACAAAAATGCAAAAAATCACATTGTATGATTTTTTAAGTAATTCATTTGCATTTTATTTCACATCAGAAAAGCAGAACTTAATATTTGGTACAGAAGCCTTTGTTTGCAATTACAGAGATCATACGTTTCCTGTAGTTCTTGACCAGGTTTGCACACACTGCAGCAGGGATTTTGGCCCACTCCTCCATACAGACCTCCAGATCCTTCAGGTTTCGGGGCTGTCGCTGGGCAATACGGACTTTCAGCTCCCTCCAAAGATGTTCTATTGGGTTCAGGTCTGGAGACTGGCTAGGCCACTCCAGGACCTTGAGATGCTTCTTACGGAGCCACTCCTTAGTTGCCCTGGCTGTTTGTTTCGGGTTGTTGTCATGCTGGAAGACCCAGCCACGAACCATCTTCAATGCTCTTACTGAGGGAAGGAGGTTGTTGGCCAAGATCTCGCAATACATGGCCCCATCCATTCTCCCCTCAATACGGTGCAGTCCTGTCCCCTTTGCAGAAAAGCATCCCCAAAGAATGATGTTTCCACCTCCAAGCTTCACGTTTGGGATGTTGTTCCTGGGGTTGTACTCATCCTTCTTCCTCCAAACACGGCGAGTGGAGTTTAGACCAAAAAGCTCTATTTTTGTCTCATCAGACCACAAGACCTTCTCCCATTCCTCCTCTGGATCATCCAGATGGTCATTGGCAAACTTCAGAGGGGCCTGGACATGCGCTGGCTTGAGCAGGGGGACCTTGCATGCGCTGCAGGATTTGAATCCATGACGGTGTAGTGTGTTACGAATGGTTTTCTTTGAGACTGTGGTCCCAGCTCTCTTCAGTTCATTGACCAGGTCCTGCCGTGTAGTTCTGGGCTGATCCCTCACCTTCCTCATGATCATTGATGCCCCACGAGGTGAGATCTTGCATGGAGCCCCAGATCGAGGGTGATTTGACCATCATCTTGAACTTCTTCTATTTTCTAATATTTGCACCAACATTTGTTGCCTTCTCACCAAGCTGCTTGCCTATTGTCCTGTAGCCCATCCCAGCCTTGTGCAAGTCTACAATTTATCCCTGATGTCCTTACACAGCTCTCTGGTCTTGGCCATTGTGAAGAGGTTGGAGTCTGTTTGATAGAGTGTGTGGACAGGTGTCTTTTATACAGGTAACGAGTTCAAACAGGTGCAGTTAATGAAGGTAATGAGTGGAGAACAGGAGGGCTTCTTAAAGGAAAACTAACAGGTCTGTGAGAGCCGGAATTCTTACTGGTTGGTAGGTGATCAAATACTTAGTGGGGCAAAAAAGTATTTAGTCAGCCACCAATTGTGCAAGTTCTCCCACTTAAAAAGATGAGGCCTGTAATTTTCATCATAGGTATACTTCAACTATGACAGACAAAATGAGAAGAAAAAAAATCCAGAAAATTACATTGTAGGATTTTTTATGAATTTATTTGCAAATTATGGTGGAAAATAAGTATTTGGTCACCTACAAACCAAGCAAGATTTCTGGCTCTCACAGACCTGTAACTTATTCTTTAAGAGGCTCCTCTGTCCTCCACTCGTTACCTGTATTAATGGCACCTGTTTGAACTTGTTATCAGTATAAAAGACACCTGTCCACAACCTCAGTCACACTCCAAACTCCACTATGGCCAAGACCAAAGGACTGTCATGATAACAGAAAAAAATGATAACTGGGAAAGAATAGGTGAGCTTGGTTTGAAAAATCAACCCAGAATAATCTCCCTCGATCTGGGGCTCCACAAGATCTCACCCCGTGGAGTCAAAATGATAACAAGGGTGACCTAGTGAATGACCTGCAGAGAGCTGGGACCAAAGTAACAAAGCCTACCATCAGTAACACACTACGCCGCCAGGGACTCAAATCCTGCAGTGCCAGACATGTCCCCCTGCTTAAGCCAGTACATGTCCAGGCCCGTCTGAAGTTTGCTAGAGAGCATTTGGATGATCCAGAAGAAGATTGGAAGAATGTCATATGGTCAGATGAAACCAAAATATAACTTTTTGGTAAAAACTCAACTTGTCGTGTTTGGAGGACAAAGAATGCTGAGTTGCATCCAAAGAACACCATACCCACTGTGAAGCATGGGGTGGAAACATCATGCTTTGGGGCTGTTTTTCTGCAAAGGGACCAGGACGACTGATCCGTGTAAAGGAAAGAATGAATGGGGCCATGTATCGTG
Source organism: Oncorhynchus tshawytscha (assembly GCF_018296145.1). Taxonomy (NCBI): domain Eukaryota; kingdom Metazoa; phylum Chordata; class Actinopteri; order Salmoniformes; family Salmonidae; genus Oncorhynchus; species Oncorhynchus tshawytscha. The sequence continues at coordinate 57,957,632 of NC_056434.1, read as the reverse complement.
AGATTTTGAGTGAAAACCTCCTTCCATCAGCAAGGGCATTGAAGGTGAAACGTGGCTGGGTCTTTCAGCATGACAATGATCCCAAACATACCGCCTGGGCAATGAAGGAGTGGCTTCGTAAGAAGCATTTCAAGGTCCTGGAGTGGCCTAGCCAGTCTCCAGATCTCAACTCCATAGAAAATCTTTGGAGGGAGTTGAAAGTCTGTGTTGCTCAGCAACAGCCCCAAAACATCACTGCTCTAGAGGTGATCTGCATGGAGGAATGGGCCAAAATACCAGCAACAGTGTGTGAAAACCTTGTGAAGACTTACAGAAAACATTTGACCTCTGTCATTGCCAACAAAGGGTATATAACAAAGTTTTGAAATAAACGTTTGTTATTGACCCAAATACTTATTTTCCATCATAATTTGCAAATAAATTCATTAAAAATCCTACAATGTGATTTTCTGGATTTTGTTTTTCATTTTGTCTGTCATAGTTGAAGTGTACCTATGATGAAAATTACAAGTCTCTCTCATATTTTTAAGTGGGAGAACTTGCACAATTGGTGGCTGACTAAATACCTTTTTGCCCCACTGTATGTCATGCAATAAAATGCTAATTAATTACTTAAAAATACAATGTGTTTTTCTGGATTTTTGTTTTAGATTCCGTCTCTCACAGTTGAAGTGTACCTATGATAAAACATTACAGACCTACACATGATTTGTAAGTAGGAAAACCTGCAAAATCGGCAGTGTATCAAATACTTGTTCTCCCCACTTTAAGTGTTCCTTCTGTCCAGGTGGGAAAGGGCAGTGTGGAGTGCAATAGAGATTGCATCATCTGTGGATCTGTTTAGGCGGTATGCAAATTGGAGTGGGTTTCTGGGATAATGGTGTTAATGTGAGCCATTACCAGCCTTTCAAAGCACTTTATGGCTACGGATGTGAGTGCTACGGGTCTGTAATCATTTTGGCAGGTTGCCTTTGTGTTCTTGGGCACAGGGACTATAGTGGTCTGCTTGAAACATGTTGGTATTACAGACACAATCAGGGACATGTTGAAAATGTCAGTGAAGACACCTGCCAGTTGGTCAGCACATGCCCTGAGCACACATCCTGGTAATCCGTCTGGCCCCGCAGCCTTGTGTATGTTGACCTGTTTAAAGGTCTTACTCACGTTGGCTACGGAGAGCGTGATCACACAGTCGTCCAGAACAGCTGATGGTCTCATGCATGCCTCGGTGTTGCTTGCCTCGAAGCGAGCATAGAAGTGATTTAGCTCGTCTGGTAGGCTCGTATCACTGGGCAGCTCGCGGCTGGGCTTCCCTTTGTAGTCTGTGATAGTTTGCAAGCCCTGCCACAAGACGAGCATCGGAGCCGGTGTCGTATGATTAAATCTTAGCCCCGTATTGACGCTTTGCCTGTTTGATGGTTCGTCGCAGGGCATAGCAGGATTTCTTGTAAGCTCCCGGGTTAGAGTCCCGCACCTTGAAAGCAGCGGCTCTACCCTTCAGCTCAGTGTGAATGTTGTCTGTAATCCATGGCTTCTGGTTGGGGTATGTACATACAGTCACTGTGGGACGACGTCCTCGATGCACTTATTGATAAATCCAGTGACTGATGTGGTGTACTCAATGTCATCGGAAGAATCCCGGAACATGTTCTATTCTGATAGTAAAACAGTCCTGGAGTTTAGCATCTGCTTCATCTGACCACTTTTTTATAGACCGAGTCACTAGTACTTCCTGCTTTAATTTTTGCTTGTAAGCAGGAATCAGGAGGATAGAATTGTGGTCAGATTTACCAAATGGAGGGAGAGTTTATTACGCTCTCTGTGTGTGGATTACAGGTGATCTAGAATTTTTGTTCCTTTGTCTTGGTTAGAAGGCATGATGTGTAATGATTTTTTATGGAGAACTTTTCAGGAGACGTCCTGACAACTGATACACAGATATGTTCCTGCAACGTTCCCGTACAACGTGTCTAGAACATTAATATGTTCTGAGAACATGGCAAAGGGCTTGTAAAGTAAGCATTTCACTGTAACGTCTGAACATGGCTGTATGGCTGTGATCAGTGGCGATTTTAGCATGGAAATCTTGGTAGGGGCAAACTCAACAATTTTTTTAGATGCATGGCAGAAAAGCCACAACAAAACACTAAACCATACATTAATTGCACTATAACGGTGACAAACAGTGCCCACACGCTGTTAGGGCCTACATAAAGCTGTCTTGACGGCGGAGCTGAACTGTTAGTAACTACATACTGTAAAGCTGTCCAGACATCGGAGCTTTCCTTTCAGCGCCATGGAGTGAATCCTTACCACCGCTACACCTGGCTATCAACAGAGCCTCATCTGTCAGTGAAACAGTTCATTCAGCCTCCTTAAAAAACATTCAGCTTTTTAAAAAACCCATAGCTGGTACAGCTGACTTGTTTAAATAATTATGGTTTCTACTGATAAGAACTCGATAAGAATTGCATTCTCCTTCAATAGTAGCTCTACACACTATGTACATTTGAGCTCTACACACTACGGCATAAGGGAACGATAAGAGGAAAGCCATAATTTCGATTAAGATGTTAATTAGAGAGCTAAAACAGACGTAGTCAATATGCCTATTTGTTCAGGACTTTTTAAATGGCCATCGACAGAATTCACAACATGAGCCATTCTTACAGTATTCTCCCTGTATACCAAGTCAACCATATGATAAATAATGGGGGCATATAAGCAGACAATGAAAGCTCTTACAATATTCAATGATGACATTTCTCAAAAACAGGCTATAGGCTACATGTGCACCACCAAGTCAGAACAGTAGGCTAAGTTTTGAGGGGGAGAGGGACCAAATTCTTAGGGTGAGACACATGGGCTACTAACAGATTACTACACAACATAGACTTAGTATTACATTCCGATACGTTTTATCTATCATTTCTCTTCATATGACAAGAATTGAAAAAGATTTTCCAGTTGATTGTCGACATGATTCATGATGATGACTGCTTGTCTAGCTAGCTAGCTTGCTTGCTAAGATTTAGAAAGTATGTCCAATCAATGCTACGGTAGATATAACGTGATTTGACGTAACTTTAACTGTGGCCACTGACCTTGAGCCTACTTGGATGGGCACTTCTAATATTAATCTATGGCAGAACCCAAGGGGGCTTTAACTGCATAGCTCTCCCTGTAGATTCTGTGGTGACGTCATGACCTCATGAGTGACAGAACACTTAGCCAATCACGGCGCAACTAGAGAAGATTACCAATGCCTACACTCCGTGCTTTCGCTGGCTGCCCCTCCACCACAGAAAGCACTGAGCTAGGCTAAAACACCTGCATTTTGGAGCTGGCTTACTCAAGAAAGAAACCATGTTTGTATGCGGCTTTATTAACTCAAAGATTTTTTTTTTTTTTACATTGTTTGCAAACTGATATGTAACACGAAATAATGCCAAAATAACATGCAAAACAGGCCCATTTTATGATTATTATTATATCATTTGGTTTGTATTATTTTTTTAGCTAAACATGTGGGTCTCAAAAAATGAATGAAGGGTCGTCACTGCCTGTGATAAATACAATTAAATTTGATTTGTATGTGTGTCCAAATGCGTCCTCAGAGTATAGTGTTATTGCATGAGACACTATTGTGACCCTATGGAGATCATTCGACTTTTCTATCTTCTCTTCCTCTAGTCAGCCTTGACTACCACCCATGGACCACTTCAAAGCACACGGTTGTCCTGAACCTCCATATCTCCAACTACAGAAAATATATGCATAACTGGGCCCAAAATCCACCTTTCCAGAAACAAGTCTCTCACCGTTGCCGCTTGTTATAGACCCTTCCGCCCCCAGCTGTGCCCTGGACACCATATGTGAATTGATTGCCCCCATCTATCTTCAGAGTTTGTACTGTTAGGTGACCTAACCTGGGACTTGCTTAACACCCCTGACGTCCTACAATCTAAGCTAGATGCCCTCAATCTCACACAAATGATCAAGGAACCTACCAGGTACAACCCAAAATCCATAACCATGGGCACCCTCATAGATTTCATCCTGATCAACTTGCCCTCTAAATACACCTCTGCTGTCTTCAACCAGGATCTCAGCGATCACTGCTTCATTGCCTGTGTGCATAATGGGTCCATGATCAAACGACCACCCCTCATCACTGTTAAACGCTCCCTAAAACACTTCAGCCGAGCAGGCCTTTCTAATCGACCTGGCCCGGGTATCCTGAAAGGATATTGACCTCTTCCCGTCAGTGGAGGATACCTGGTTGCTCTTTAAAAGTGCCTTCCTCAGCATCGTAAATAAGCATGCCCCATTCAAAAAAATGTAGAACTAAGAACAGATATAGTCCTTGGTCTGCCCTTAACCAGCATAAAAACATCCAGTGGCGTTCAGCATTCGCATCGAATAGCCTCTGAGATATGCAACTTTTCAGGGAAGTCAGGAACCAATATACTCAGTCAGTTAGGAAAGCTAAGACTTTCCTTTTCAAACAGATTCCAAAAAGTTTTGGGACACTGTAAAGTCCATGGAGAATAAGAGCACCTCGTCCCAGCTGCCCACTGCACTGAGGCTAGGTAACAATGTCACCACCGATAAATCTACTATAATTGATTATTTCAATAAGCATTTTTCTACGGCTGGCCATGCTTTCCACCTGGCTACCCCTACCCCGGCCAACAGCTCAGCACCTCCTGCAGCAACTTGCCCAGACCCCCCCACCCGCTTCTCCTTCACCCAAATCCAGACAGCTGATGTTCTGAAAGAGCTGCAAAATCTGGATCCCTACAAATCAGCTGGGCTAGACAAGCTGGACCCTCTCTTTCTAAAATGATCTGCTGAAATTGTTGCAACCCCTACAACTAGCCTGTTCAACCTCTCTTTCGTATCAGCTGAGATCCCCAAAGATTGGAAATCTACCGCAGTCATCCCCGTCTTCAAAGGGGGAGACACTCTAGACCCAAACTGTTATTGACCTATATCCATCCTGCCCTGCCTTTCTAAAATCTTCGAAAGCCAAGTTAACAAACAGATCACCGACCATTTTGAATCCCACCGTACCTTCTCCACTATGCAATCTGGTTTCTGAGCTGGTCATGGGTGCACCTCAGCCATGCTCAAGGTCCTAAATGATATCATAACCACCATCTATAAAAGACAGTACTGCGCAGCCGTCTTCATCGACCTGGCCAAGGCTTTCGACTCTGTCAATCACCGCATTCTTATCGTCAGACTCAATGGCCTTGGTGAACCAGGCGAGGCAGACATTTGAGAAGCCAACTACTTCTCAAATAGAGTTCAGTGTGTCAAATCGGAGGGTCTGTTGTCCGGACCTCTGGCAGTCTCTATGGGGGTGCCACAGGGTTTAATTTTCAGGCCGACTGTTTTCTCTGTATATATCAATGATGTCGCTCTTGCTGCTGGTGATTCTCTGATCCACCTCTACGCAGACGACACCATTCTGTATACATCTGGCCCTTCTTGGACACTGTGTTAAAACCTCCAAACAAGCTTCAATGCCATACAACACTCCTTCCGTGGCCTACAACTGCTTTTAAATGCTAGTAAAAACTAAATGCATGCTCTTCAACCAATTGCTGCCCGCACCCGCCCACCCAACTAGCATCACTATTCTGGACGGTTATGACTTAGAATATGTGGACAATTACAAATACCTAGGTGTCTGGTTAGACTGTAAACTCTCCTTCCAGACTCACATTAAGCATCTCCAATCCAAATTGAAATCTAGAATCGGCTTCCTATTTTGCAACAAAGCCTCCTTCACTTATGCTGCAAAACTTACCCTCGTAAAACTGACTATCCTACCGATCCTTGACTTCGGCGATGTAATTTACAAAATAGCCTCCAACACTCTACTCAGAAAACTGGATGCAGTCTATCACAGTGCCATCTGTTTTGTCACCAAAGCCCCATATACTACCCACCACTGCGACCTGTATGCTCTCTTTGGCTGGCACTCACTACATATTCGTTGGCAAACCCACTGTCTCCAGGTCATCTATAAGTCTTTGCTAGGTAAAGCCCCATCTTATCTCAGCTCACTGGTCACCATAGCAGCACCCACCTGTAGCACGCACTCCAGCAGGTATATTTTACTGGTCATCCCCAAAGCCAACACTTCATTTGGCCATCTTTCCTTACAGTTCTCTGCTGCCAATGACTGGAACGAATTGCAAAAATCACTGAAGCTGAAGTCTTATATCTACTTCTCTAACTTTAAGCATCAGCTGTCAGAGCAGCTTACTGATCACTGTACCTGTACACAGCCAATCTGTAAATAGCACACCCTACTACCTCATACCCATATTGTTATGTATCCTCTGGCTCTTTTGCACCCTGGTGTCTCTACTTGCACATCATCATCTGCACATCTATCACTCCAGTGTTAACGTTAAATTGGAATTATTTCGCCTCTATGGCCTATTTATTGCCTTACCTCCCTACTCTTCTACATTTGCACACACTGTACATAGATGATTCTATTATGTTATTGACTAAGTTTGTTTATGTGTAACTCTGTGTTGTTTTTGTCACACTACTTTGCTTTATCTTGACCAGGAAATGACATTCTCCAGCAGGTGCCATTTTTTCTGCTCACCAAGCGAAACGTTTTTGTATGGAGGTCAATGAGAGTGTCGAATTTGGTTAACAAAAAATATAATGGCTTATTTTCTACGTGTAGCTTATTTGATCGAATATACGTGTCGCAATGATTAGGCTGTTACATGTGTTCTGATATTAGTAGGACACGTGACATGCCGGCAACCTTTATTAAAAACACTATAGCGGAATTGTGCCTGGTCGTCTATAGTTACCACAGCCACAAAGTTATAAAACCCCGCTCATTTCTACAATTTATTTTCTTAATATGTTATTTTAAATCTAACCTTAACCACACTGCTAACTTTATGCCTACCCCTAACCTTAAATTGAGTCCAAAAAGCTCATTTTAATTTTCATGCATTTTTATAGGCAATTTAGAATTTGTGGCTGCGGTAACTAGTGAAAACTGTTGTGCCTGTTTACACACGTATCTGCCCGCATTGGCTAGAATGGTCCCGTCTGATGTTGCCTCCTCCAGACCGCCTTCCATTTGTTAAGACATTTATTTTCATTTTTAGAGCCGTTATTATAATGGCTAATCTGTGTTGACAATCCTCGGCCACTTATCCGTTTCCGGGTCACGAGTGAGGTTGATTGCAGTGAGAGCTCGTGTTGTGACTTTCAGCGCCAGCAACTTCGTGTTTGAAATGGCCCTGTTCTGCAGAACCGCAGCACTGCTATTGAAGCCAGGAGCTCTCTCCTCCACTCTCTCTATCGCTCGTCAGTACAGTGCCGGTAAGAGGTTACTGTTAATTTCATTTTTAGAAAAGCAGTGCTTTTTTTTTGTCATGGACAATGTCATGGAGCTAGTTACGTCATTACATGTGCGACGCTTGATGTTTTGCCGATGGATCCTAGAGACGTCCCTGGTTGAGGTTAAAGGGATATTTCACGATATACTTCCCCGAGTTATATGAACTCGTGGATACCTGGTTTATGCCTCTGCGTGCAATTTGAAGGATGTTGCTATTTAGTGCAAGCACTATTGCTAAATAGCGTTAGCCCAATGACTACGCAAATGGTAGTTAGCATTGTCTTGCAAAACGACCTCTAACTTCCTTCATACTGCACACAGAGACATACAAATGGCAATCCACGGGTTCTTCTGCCTTCGGGGAAGTAGATAAAGGGCATCCTTGCCAAAATCCCGATGTATACCTTTTTGAGTTTACGGTTTAAGGGTAGGGACATTCCTTTGCATATTGGCAGAGGAAGAGGCGCCCTAAAATCTGTCAGTGTGAGATAAATCCTCTTTTATATATAGGTGTCTACGAGAGAGTGTCGAATTAGGTGATGTTCATTTGATTGAATAGAAGTTTCGTAATGTACTGATATAAGTGGATGCACTTGGCTTTCCTGTCTCAGATCTGACTGCCTACCAAATCTGACTGACAGACAGTCTTGCCGATAGATGCACACGGCGAGGAGTGGCTTAATGTAACCACACCCCCAAGTAGGGTACTCCAGTTATTCCCATGTAATTAGCCTAATTGTGGCGTCGTCCTAAACAAACGACATTTTGTCGTTTCATTAAACGTTTTCGGCAGCCTCACGTGTCGCTATAAGCATACTTCGCTGTCACAACAACAAATGATTTGCATGATACTTATTCTGCCACTAATTTGTTACACGACCAGCTAACACTGTCTGTAAAGCTGCCGCATTATATTTCCGTCACTGTTTGTTTACCCCCAGTTTTAGTTCATCCCGATCTATTCGGTAGTCTTGGATATGGATATGTCGTAACTACTTCCAGTCTTTGCCTGCCCTTGAACTGTCTAGGTATTTAGAAAAGTTTATTATTGTTAGCTTGCCTATTTGTCCTTTCAATTTGCCAGATGCCAGCTGGGGAGACTACACTACCAAATGGTCCAAAGTTGCCTATGGCAATATATGCACCTACTCGGTGGAATCTCCAGGTTTACATAAGTATCCAAATGCAATAGAATATTATAGCTGCTGTTTGGAGGTATACAGGTCACTAGTCTGTACTACAAGCTAACTAGCAAGCATTATTCAATACACATAGCTAGTTAATTACAAACAAGGGTTAGTGACTTAAGCCTGATGTACACTACACAATTTTGGCATTGATTTAGCTGTCCCAGACAAGTTTTTTGAGATCAGAGACAAAATTAGTGATGGCGCCCCAGCCGTTTAGAGACTCAATCTGAGGGCTACCCATCCGGTCGCAGATGTCCTGATAATTTCAGACATGCTTGATTTTATCGGCACAAAATCTGCAATACTCTTGTAGTATGAGATGGGCAACGGCAAGTTTTGAAAACGGTGATATTCAATAGACAATGAGAGCTCGCCAGAAAATAAGCCAGTGAGATGAGGTTGTTTCGCATCACACAGAATCTATACTCTCGAGCAGGAGCAATGACTATTAGTAGTACGCGTTTGTACTTGCCTTTAACCAAAGCCAAATTGTCATCGTTACAGCTCTGAAGTTCACAAACAATGTTGTTCAATTCAAAATGTTGGCTAGATATTTCAACTCTATGGCAAGAGTGAATGTCTGACTGAAAACTTTTGAGGCTGCTTTGAGCCACAGCTCGTTCTAGCCACATTAACCTAATCACATCATTGTTTTCGCAAGACAGCATGGTGGTATCGAGAATCCTCATGACCAAGTGAATAATCTTGTAGTGCGACACCCCATCTGTGCCAGATCATTTTGTCCCCCCACACCAAACACGATCACGACACGCAGGTTAAAATATTGTAATGAAACAGCAGGGAGCAGGTCTCGAACCCTTGACCTTCGAGCCCGAGGTCTGGCGCACTATCAACTGTGCCACAAAAGCATGCTCGTACGGCAGTGTCGATTTCCACGCTTATAAACCAAGGGTCGTTACACTATCAAAACAAACTGAACCAATTACATTAATTTGGGGACAAGTCGAAAAGCATTAAACATTTATGGCAATTTAGCTAGCTAGCTTACACTTGCTAGCTAATTTGTCCTATTTAGCTAGCTTGCTGTTGCTAGCTAATTTGTCCTGGGATATAACGTAAACTCACCCCATTCCGTACAAATGTGCATAACCGCGACATTCAAATGACACTACAAAGAAAATGAGTGGGACTGTGTTGACTTCAAAATCGGGGGTGTGAACTAGGTTTCTATTCAAGCGTTGATCAACATGGTAATGGCTCTATAGTATTGGAGAGAAGTTGAAAAAACTGACACTCCGTTACATCGGGATGTGTCATGTCGTAACGTACAGCACGCATAAAGCAACTATTTCTGTCTTACAATATCTCTCCACCAGGTGTAGCACTTCTCTCATTCTTTAAAAACAAGAAATGGACAGTGACAGGGGTAAGGGGGGGATACCTAGTCCTTTTTTGCGTCATCATTGCATGCGATCATCATTCTCAAAGCTGCTGTTTATTTCTAAGATCACTTTAGCACCGCCCTAAAAACCTGATAAAATTTGACACAAACCTTCAAAGGTATGTAATGACACATTATATAAACTCTATAGTGTTTTATTTACATTTTAGAGGCGACAAGGTGATAAGTTGGACAGATCGAGTGAAAAAAAAGCCATTTTCCCACACATCTCTCCTTCTCACTATCACGCATTTAGTTTCGCTTCCCCACCCGCCATTTTTAAAAAGACCCGACGGGGCTCATTGCCTGCTTGAATTATGCAGAAACGGGCAGTGTTTAGGTCATGTAATTGATTTCTATTGGAAAGGGGAGAAATTGTGCTTTACAATAGTATTGACATTACAGTTGATCTGGAAGTATTACATTTTTGGGGCGCTAAAATAAGGGCAATTGTATGGACCAAGGCGATGTACAAGTTTACGTGAGTTTATGTTAAACATTGAGTTGTGATTTTACCTGAAATGCACAAGGTCCTCTACTCCGACAATTAAACCACACATAAAACGGTCAACTGAATCGTTTATAGTCATCTCTCCTTCTTCTAGGCTTTTTCTTCTCTTTCCTTTATATTGTGATTGGCAACTTTCATAAATTAGGTGCATTACCACCACCGACCAATGTGGAGATGGCACGTGGGTACCTGCTACTATAAACCAATGAGGGCATGGGAGAGGCAGGACTTGCAGCGCGATCTGCGTCATAAATAGAACTGACTTCTATTTTAGCCCTTGGCAACGCTGGCGTGGGTGCAATAATTGAATAACGGTGGGTTAACTGCCTTGTTCAGGGGCAGAACGACAGATTTTCACCTTGTCAGCTCGGGGGATTCAATCTTGCAACCTTACAGTTAACTAGTCCAACGCAATAACGACCTGCCTCTGTCTCGTTGTACTCCACAAGGAGACTGCCTGTTACGCGAATGCAGTAAGCCAAGGTAAGTTGCTAGCTAGCATTAAACTTATCTTTATAAAAAAACAATCAATCATAATCACTAGTTAACTACACATGTTTGATGATATTACTAGATATTATCTAGCGTGTCCTGCGTTGCATAGAATCTGACTGAGCATACAAGCATCGAAGTATCTGACTGAGCGGTGGTAGGCAGAAGCAGGTGCATAAACATTCATACAAACAGCACTTTCGGGCGTTTTGCCAGCAGCTCTTCATTGTGCGTCAAGCATTGTGCTGTTTATGACTTCAAGCCTATCAACTTCCGAGATGAGGCTCGTGTAACCGAAGTGAAATGGCTAGCTAGTTAGCGCACGCTAATTGCCGTTGTGTTGCTGGCTCGAGCCCAGGGAGGAGCGGGGAGAGGGACGGAACCTATACTGTTTCACTGGCAATACTAAAGTGCCTATAAGAACATCCAATAGTCAAAGGTTAATGAAATACAAATGGTATAGAGGGAAATGGTCTTATAATTCCTATAATAACTACAACCTAAAACTTCTTACTTGGGAATATTGAAGACTCATGTTAAAAGGAACCACCAGCTTTCATATGTTATCATGTTCTGAGCAAGGAACTGAAACGTTAGCTTTCTTACATAGCACATATTGCACTTTTACTTTCTTCTCCAACACTTTGTTTTTGCATTATTTAAACCAAATTGATCATGTTTCATTATTTACTTGAGGATAAATTGATTTTATTGATGTATTATATTAAGTTAAAATAAGTGTTCATATTCATAATCATATTGTTGTAATTGTCATTATTACAAATACATTTTTTTTTTTTAATACGCCGATTAATCTTTTTTGGTCCTCCAATAATCAGTATCGGCATTGAAAAATCATAATCGGTCGACCTCTAGTAACGAGGAACAGGTGGGACCAATTCCAGGTGCCAATTGGTTGCAGCACCTGGACTGGGTAGTAATTAGTGTTGGATCACATGCCCAAGTTGGTGCCTGTAGAGCTGTCCATGGTGCTGACTCACCTTATTTGAAGAAAAAAATACATCTGTAAGAAACTAAAGGAGTATTTTGAATTATATTTTGTTGTATTAATACTATTTAATCTCTCCTCAGAATAATATTATTCTGGCCATGTTCCTTTGCCACTGTTCCACCCCCTTTCTTTGTATTTGAAAATACAAATCAGACAAAAACATATGATTAGTCTACTGCCAATGGCAATGCAGTACATGTCAAACACAGGATATGACATAAATGTCAAGTTTAGGTTTTCAATATATTTTCAACAGTTTCTACATATTGGTTATTGATTTGGGCTATTTATCAAAATGCCTGTTAATAGCAACCTGTGTTGATCAGTCCACGCACTCTCAAGAATATCAGTCCACATCCTTGTTATTAGGTTTGTTCTAACCTGGCTTGCTGAGCCATCCCACCTGCATTAGTTGGAGCGAAAACCTATGCTGCATTACAGGCCGACTACATTGCAGTAGCCTGCCGGTTCTCCCAATGGCTGCATAGTTGTTTAACATATCAGCTTATCACATTATATGACAGGAATCATAACCTATTCAACCTGGTGCCAGACTGCACCATCAATGACATGCCATGCAACAATTGCTCGTTGCTGCACACAGCAAGGCTGCAATGTAGTCAGCCTGGAACACCACCTTGGTCACGTTGAATGAATAATCATCATATTTTATTGTGTGTGTGTGTGTGTGTGTTTAGGTGGACAGTATGAGTACATCCTGGTGGAGAAGCGTGGAGAGAATCAGGATGTGGGCTTCATCCAGTTGAACCGCCCCAAGGCTCTGAACGCTCTGTGTGACGGGCTGATGCTGGAGTTGGGAAAAGCGCTGGATGCATTCGAGGCTGATGGAACAGTGGGCGCCATCGTCCTTACTGGCAGCGACAGGGCCTTCGCAGGTGAGGGATGTGTGTGTGAACGAGAGAGAGAGAGAGATAAGTGTGTGCACACGCATCTTGTGTCTTACACCTGAAAACTGTGTGTCTCAGCTGGGGCTGACATTAAGGAGATGCAGAATCGTACCTTCCAGGAGTGTTATGCCGGGAACTTCCTAGCTCACTGGAACAGAGTCTCTACCACTAGGAAACCAGTCATCGCTGCTGTCAACGGGTTCGCTGTGAGTACACACACCTCAGTCAACAGGTGGTCTGTTATAACAGTATACACTAGAGGTCTTCACGGGTCCAGACATTCGGAATGGACCGGTGGCTTTGCCACCCGGACCCGATATGCATAAATACATTAATTTGAAGTGGAGTCCCGTTCAGAATGGACTAGAGGGCATTCATACCCATTTCAAAAAGTCCAGTGGAAAAACGGACCCAAACAGGCCTGTGGCCGTTCGGATCCAAGAGACAAGTTCAGATCTGAGAAAAAAATGAATATAAAGGAAGAGAAGCGAGAGAGGGATTCCGGCGGCATGTTCCCCAATACTGTCATGCATTTCTTTATCCTTGCCAGATAGGCTACTACTGCTGTATAGATATACTGTAGGCTTACAGGAGGCTAATTCGTACATTTTCGATCAGAATATTTCTTTAGAAAGATAAACAAACATATTGTTAGATTATAGAACTACTGGTAGGCCTAAAACATTCTTCCTCACCTCAAGTTCAACTGTCGGGGGTCCGAGGGAGACGGACTCCCTTCTCCACACCACACCAAACCTTCATAAAAGTTTCTAAACTAACCTAGCGGTTAGATCATTGGGCTAGTAACCGAATGGTCACTAATTCGAATGCACGAGTCGACAAGGTGAAAAATCTGTCTGTGCTCTTACTGCTATGGCTGACCCTCTAAAACTAAACATTTCACTGCACCTATTCGGTTTATGTGACGAAACATATTCTTCTAATATCAAAAGTAAGTAAAGTCATTGTTTAAGGAGAATATTGAATGCCCATGTTATTATATTGTGGCAAACGCATTACAGTTGGAACTTAAAGGGGAATTTCACCCTGGGGGAATCTGGGCTTGTTTTCACCATGTCCAAGGCATTTCTAAGACTGTGAGCTGTTACGCACATATTTGCCCAGGAGGAAGGCAGGTCTGGGCTTCTTGTGCTGAATGATACACCCTATGACTGCTTCCAGTGTATTGATGGGGGTGAGATCTAAATATGCATTTAGTCCTGCTTTGTGGCATTTCCCGAAGGCTCCATGTTATACTGATCGCACTATACGTTTATGTGCATGTAGATATGGTTCTCTTTGTTTGATAGAGCCATTGGACGTCTTTCAGCAATGTTCTTATTGGTGGATTCATTGTTAAATTTAAAAAAATTCCAGCGCAATGCCAAGCATCGTCTGGAGTGGTGTTAAGCTCGCCGCCATTGGACTGGAGCTGTGGAAACACGTTCTCTGAAGTGATGAATCACGTTTCACCAACTGGCAGTCCGACGGACGAAGCTGGGTTTGGCGGATGCCGGGAGAATGCTCCCTGTCCCAATACATAGTGCCAACTGTAAAGTTTGGTGGAGGAGGAATAATGGTCTGGGGCTGTTTTTCATAGTTCAAGCTAGGCCCCTTAGATCCAGCGAAGGGAAATCTTAACACTACGGCATACAATGACATTATATAACATATTTAACTTCTTTATCATTTTCCCCTAACCCTACAACCCCACCCCTAATTGGAGTAATCTAATTAAATATATTTTTTATTTTCTTAATACCCCCCCCTAATTGGAGTAAACTAATGGACAACAAACAATACTTCCATTTCCAGGTTTCACATACTACATACATTTCACGGACAGTATATTTTACATTTAATTATATTTGGTTTGTTTTTAGTCCCAGCCTTCAGCTACCCTGTCCTTGCTTTTACTGTCAGTACCACAATAGTCTCTGAAATCTCAGACCTAGAGCAACACCACTGTCGGAATTTCTTGGCCACTTCTAATGGGGATATTTTATGGGGGTATGGTTGCTCTTCAGACAGAGAACTCCGAAACAATCACGATTTTGGGTAGTAGGGGGTTAAAAATAATCCCCTCGGAAACATGACGGAGGTAGACACAAGCGTAAGCTTGAAACGCAAACGTCAATGGTGCAAACAAACTACTTAATTAAAAATATCCCCTGCGAGCTCCATCTAGCTACAGTAGCTACCGGAAATATTTACGGCAGGACTTCAATGGATAGAGCTCTGGACGGGTTTTCGGCGCACGTCTCAACTCCGCCCTTTCCTCTTTGCCAAACTTACTTTATACAGGGAGACCTGTATGCTGAAACATTGGCACATTGTGGAGGTAGTCTGTATAGCGAGACCACAAGGACAGCTTGGTTTTGTGTGTGTGTTAACGGTGTGTGGGTTAACATTATTTCTGTGTGTGCCTCTCTCTCGCTCTATCGATTTTTCTCTAGTTGGGGGGAGGCTGTGAGCTTGCTATGATGTGTGACATCATCTTTGCTGGAGAGAAGGCTCAGTTTGGACAGCCTGAGATCCTTTTGGGAACAATCCCAGGTACCACTAATCCCTGATCTATGTGGATTGAAAATAGTTCAGTCTGTCTGTTGGTCTGTAGATTAACTGTACTCTGTGCCTAGGTGCTGGTGGTACTCAGAGACTGACAAGGGCAGTGGGGAAATCTCTCGCCATGGAGATGGTACTGACTGGAGACAGGATCACAGCACAGGAGGCTAAGCAGTCAGGTATCACACACACAAACCTCACATTATACATGCAAAGGAGGGTAAACAGTCAGGTAAATCGCACACACACACACACACACACACACACACACAAGAGGCTAAACAGTCAGATAACACACACAAACCTCACATTATACACACAATTACCATGCTCTCTTAGGTCTGGTGAGTAAGATCTGTCCAGTAGACCAATTGGTGTCAGAAGCTATTATATGTGGGGAGAAGATCGCTGCAAACTCCAAGATCGTGTCTGCCATGGCTAAAGAGGCCGTCAACGCAGGTTAGAGAGCTGATCTGATTTTTACATGTTTAATAAACCCTTCTCTGACCCTACAATGATGTGAGATGTTTAGATATTTCATGTTTTGTGAACTTGATTTAATTCATACATTTACATGTTTGTTTGTTTTTTTTTAATGTTTTTTTTTAGTTCATTCCCTAGTCTTTTATTGCTTCAGTTGTATTGATTAATGCAAGAGCTAACATGTGTGTTGGTGTGTAGCCTACGAGCTGACGCTGGCTGAAGGGAATCGTCTGGAAAAGAGATTATTTCACTCTACCTTTGCCACGGTCAGTCAATCTACTGATGTTCTCTTATTCAGATCAACTGTTTTCTTAGGAAGCTCCTTTTGGCGTACATGCCACGATTTCTCAGGTGTGTTCTGTGTGTACTCACTGACATTGTGTTTCCTACAACAGGAGGATCGTAAGGAGGGCATGACCGCATTTGTGGAAAAGAGAAAGGCCAATTTCAAGGACCAGTAAGAGGAGCAAACACAAAACCCAACAGACCAGGATGTGAATCTCCGATCCAAGGGTTCCTGAAGGCTGTGTCCTGACTTGATATCTTGACTCATGACTCTGATGTTGGCTTAGATGATATTTAAGTAATCTAAACTGGAGATTATTTTGAAGATCAGACTTTTACATGTAGACCTTAAATTAGGAATTAGCCCTGAATGACACCCGGACAGACAATTTAACAGATGCTCTTATCCAGAGCGATTTACTTGCCTTATCACGGTTTTATACCCTGTATGCAAACTGTGTTGTATGCTGTATGTGTGCAGTACAGTATAGTGTGTTTGTATGAAAGATGTTTTAGGTCATCGTCCATCATGGAAAAACAAATATCTTGTTGGGTGTAAATGACAGAGGCCAAGTGATATCAGTCACAACCGCTAACACACTTAACACAGCCTTTTCACTGTCCAACAGAATCTCACATTTTCTAGAAAATTAATTTGTCCTGTGTACATTGCAAATAAAGCCGTAGCAAGGTATGTATCTGTCTATTTGAGTTATTCAATCAGTCACATTGTAGGCATTAAGAAGAATAAAGCGAAAAATTCCTGTGTAAGATGCATTTTCAGTGGAGATCCATTTAGCATGCTTTTTTGTCCAGCGGTAGGTTTAATCTAGGTCCAGGAAACCAGCTCACAATGATCAGGTTTAATGTAACAAAACCTTAATCTGTGTTTGGTGATAGACAGCTGTTTAGTTTGATGAAATGTCTATTGGGAAATGACCACTAAAGTTAATAGATGGACGTGATGATATGATCTGTTTTCGTTTCGTTGATCTGTTTCTTTCTCGTGCAGTAACCTGAGGCAGCACAGCCTATGCCCATCATATAAAATCATTAACATGTACTATTGATTCTTACACAATAATTCAACACTAGATGGTGTTATTACACTATTCATCTGGGCAGTATTGATGCTTCACATATTGTTTTACGTTGGCTCCTTTTGATTGCAACACAAGGGGGGTAATCTCCCATGTTCTCATCTAATTTAAACAGCTACAGTAAGTCTGAGGTGGAACTGGCATAGCTTGTAGGCCCCGTAGCGTGTCCCTCCCTCAGACATTTTAAAAGAACGTTGTCTAGCCAAGGACACGACAACATTGTGTCTTAATCAAAGGATTTGATGGGCCTACGAATTCTACCATGTATTCTGATCCCATCGCAGTAAGTTGATTGGTCAAGGTGAAAGACAATAGGGAAGCATATGTTTTAGACCTAGTGCTTATTTGACTCATTATGTACCTGGCCTTGTTTGACTGCATTATTTGAAAGGATGTATGGTTAGTTTAAGAGTTGGAAAACGGCATCAGGCATCACTCATGAGATATGCAGTTGAAGATTTTACGCAGGGCCCATCGGGTAAAAGTGCAGTTGACAGGATACCTTGGATACAGTGATGCATAAATTAATATTACTATTGTGATCCATAATTGCCATGGAAATTTGGAATGTCCAGTCGAATAGCATTATGGGTAATGTAGTAATTTCACAGATGTAAAAAAAAAAAAAATAGGCCTACAAACACACAACTTGCATTATTACAGGTGAATCTTCTGTAGTAACCGTGCCATTCCAAAACACAAAAACCAGAAAAAAAGATCTACAAAACACAGCGGAATATAAATGCCAGTGGCATTTACCGATGGCTAGTAAGGGACCTAAAGTCTCCTGCCAACTTTCTTCCTGCGTCTCACGGTCCAAGTGGCTCTAAGCCTCCTGCGGACTGGGCGAGAAGTGGATAGTCTGTGTCTGGGCATGATTATAGTTAAACCCACTCAGCATCTGGGACCCATGCTTTTATAGGCTTTGCCTTGGGAGTAAAATGACATCATAATGGCATTGACATGACACAATTAGCGTGAACCATGGTAGAAATAATCACTCAGGTCTTTATGTAATGCTAATTTGGAATGTCAAGTCAATGAGCATTATGGGTGTAAAATACAAAACACAGCAGACTATAAAGTTGACAAAATGTAAGAGGACGACGGGCTTCTTTTGAGCCTAAAATGAAGAAAATTGGCATAAAAATTGTAGTAGACACTCGCGCATCTTAGAGAAGGCTTAGCATATTATATTATTGATATTAAGGTATGAACATACATTAGCTTTTTTACCAAATACATTTTCACATTTAGAGATGTGAAAATCTCCTGTGTCCTGAAATGTGCACTCGTACACCATTTCCCACAAATCTAAACACATACATGGGTTTCCACCACATTTGTTTTATCAGCAATTTCCTTTCAAAATAGTGAAGGGAAGAGAACAAGTGCACACTTTGGGAGGAATGAGAGAATTGGGACATAACTAGTGTCATCCATGGGCCAAGGAAGTTGGCATTAGCTGAGGATAACATGTACATTGATTAATGCAATACATTGCAAAACAGTAAGCTAGACCTTAATGTGGACAACATTAAAAATTCACAAAGACACGGCGGTTGGAACCAAAAATCTCAAATTTGGACTCATCAGACCAAAGGACAGATTTCCACCGACCTAATGTCCATTGCTCATGTTTCTTGGCCCATGCAAGTCTCTTCTTATTGGTGTCCTTTAGTAGTGGTTTCTTTGCAGCAATTCGATGAATCAGGTACCTCCACCACACTCACCCCTCACTCCCGAGCTTTTGCTCGCCTCCAGCACACACGCACTGTTGGGGCGAGTGACTCTGAACTTACAATGGCTAGCCCCAAGTCATATATATATATTTTTTCTTGTGCATTTTGCTATTTGCCTCATGACTCCTGCATACTTTGTTGACTACAAACTTTCTTTACCCAACCGTAGGACAGACTATGTTTGTTCCCACACTCGGAACTCTGACTCTATTGGTTACACAGACGTTTGGCCTCCCATCCTATTCTAACCACCTCTCGCCGGCTTTGTATTTGTGTTACCTGATGAAATTGCTGTACAATATGATCCAGATGTGTTGGTCATTACTGAGATGTGGTTAAGGAAGAGTGTTTTGAATAATAATGTTAACATTCCTGGTTATAACCTTTTTCGGCAAGACAGATTTTCCAAAGGTGGGGGAGTGGCAATCTTTACCAAGGATCACCTTCAGTGTTCGATTGTCTCTACCAAGTCTGTCACCAAACAATTTGATTTGCTAGTTTTAAGCATTAAACTTTCAAATAGCTCTTTGTTGACTGTTTCTGGGTGCTATCGTCCTCCATCAGCACCGGCCTGTACCCTACCTGCCCTAAGCTCTCTCCTGGCCCCTTACACTAGCTCTGAATTGGTCCTGCTAGGTGACCTAAACTGGTACATGCTTAAATCCACCTGACCAAGTCCTAAAAAAACGGGATTCCTAAATCTTTCTCAGATTATCACCAATCCCACAATGTATGACTCCAAACACCCAGAAAAGGCTACTCTCCTTGATGTTATCCTCACAAATAATCCTGATAGCTATCAGTCTGGTGTTTTCTGTAATTACCTTAGTGACCACTGTTTTACAGCCTGTGTTCCTAATGGCTGCTCAGTGAAACGACCTGTCCTGATTTGTCATAGACGCTTGCTAAAAAAAATGAGCAAGCCTTCCTTCATGAACTGGCCTCTGTAAATTGGTATAGAATCAGCTTGATCCCCTCTGTTGAAGACTCTTGGACCTTCCTTTTTGATATTTTCAGTGGTATTGTTAACAAGCGCACCCATAAAGAAAATGAGAATTAAAAACTGGTTCAGCCCCTGGTTCGGCCATGATCTTGCAGAGTTACTCCACCTCAAGAATTGCATTTGGTGAAAGGCTCGGCACATGCATACTCAGGCTGACTGGCTATCGTTCAGGCAAATGAGAAATAAGTGCACTCAGGCTATCCGGAAGGCCAAAGTTAGTTACTTTAAGGAGCAGTTCTCTCTCTGTAGGTCTAATCCCAAGAGGTTCTGGAAAACTGTTAAAGACCTGGACAATAAACCCTCTTCCTCACAGCTGCCCATATCCCTTAATGTTGATAATGTGGTTGTTACTGACAAAAAGCACAAGTCTGAGCTCTTTAATCACCACTTCATTAAGTCAGGATTCCTATTTGACTCAGCCATGCCTCCTTGCCCGTCCAACATTTCCTCATCCCCCACCCCTTCTAATGCGACTATCCCCCATGCTTCGCCCTATTTTTCCCCTGCCCCGCTACAAAGTTTCTCCCTGCAGGCAGTCACTGAGTCCGAGGTGCTAAAGGAGCTCCTTAAACTTGACCCCCAAAAAACATCTGGATCAGATGGTTTAGACCCTTTCTTCTTTATGGTTGCTGCCCCTATCATCGCCAAGCCTATCTCCAACCTTTTTAACCTTTCTCTCCTTTCTGGGAAGGTTCCCATTGCTTGGAAGGCAGACACAGTTTGTCCTTTATTTAAAGGCTAAGATCAAGATAATCCTAACTATTTCTATTTTGATACGGTAGAATGGTCTATCGTATCAAAAGCTTTGGCCAAGTCAATAAAAATAGCAGCACAATATTGCTTCAAATCAAGGGCAATGGTGACATCATTGAGGACCTTTTAAGGTTGCAGTGACACGACACATCCATAACCTGAGAGGAAACCAGATTGCATACCAGAGAGAGAACTATACACATCAAGAAAGCCAGTCAGTTGATTATTGACACGTTTTTCCAACACTTTTGCTAAACATGGGCCGGCTAAGGATTATTGGTGTCTCTGAGGGTCTTTGTCCTGGTTTGCTAACTACCTCTCTCAAAGAGTGCAGTGTATAAAGTCAGAAAATCTGCTGTCTCACCCACTGCCTGTCACCTAGGGAATACCCCAAGGCTCAATCCTAGGCCACACGCTCTTCTCAATTTACATCAACAACATAGCTCAGGCAGTAGAAAGCTCTCTGAACCATTTATATGCAGAAGATAGTCTTATACTCAGCTGGCCCCTCCCCAGATTTCATGTTAAATGCTCGACAACAAAGCTATCTTAGTGTCCAACAAGCTTTCTCTACCCTTAACCTTGTTTTAAACACCTCCAAAACCAAGGTCATGTGGTTTGGTAAGAAGAATGCACCTCTTCCCACAGGTGTTATTACTACCTCTTAGGGTTTAGAGCTTGAGGTAGTCACCTCATACAAGTACTTGGGAATATGGCTAGACGGTGCACTGTCCTTCTCTCAGCACATATAAAAGCTGCAGGCTAAAGTTAAATCTAGACTTGGTTTCCTCTATCGTAATCACTCCTGTTTCACCCCAGCTGCCAAACTAACCCTAATTCAGATGACCATCCTACCCATGCTAGATTATGGAGACGTAATTTATAGATCGGCAGGTAAGGGAGCTCTCGAGCCATCAGATTTGCCACCAATGTTCCTTATAGGACACATCACTGCACTCTATACTCATCTGTAAACTGGTCATCTCTGTATACCTGTCACAAGACCCACTGGTTGATGCTTATTTAATAAACCCACTTAGGCCTCACTCCCCAATATCTGAGATATCTACTGCAGCCCGTATTCTCCACATACAACACCTGTTCTGCCAGTCATCTTCTGTTAAAGGTCCCCAAAGCGCACACATCCCTGGGTCGCTCCTCTTTTCGGTTGACTGCAGCTAGCAACTGGAACTAGCTGCAACAAACACTCAAACTGAACAGTTTTATCTCAATCTCTTCATTCAAAGACTCAATCATGGACATTCTTACTGACAGATGTGGCTGCTTTGTATGATGTATTGTTGTCTCTACCTTCTTGACCTTTGTGCTGTTGACTTTGCTCAATAATGTTTGTACCATGTTTTTGTGCTGCAACCATGTTTTTGTGCTGTTGTGATGTTGTGTTGCTACCATGCTGTGTTGTCATGTTTTGCTGTTATGTTGTTGTCTTAGGTCTCTCTTTATGTAGTGTTGTGTCTCTCTTGTTGTGATGTGTGCTTTATCCTATATTTATATTGTATTTTATTTATTTATTTTATCCCAGGCTCCCGTCCCCGCAGGAGGCCTTTTGCATTTTGGTAGGCCGTCAATGTAAATAAGAATTTGTTCTTAACTGACTGCCTAGTTAAATAAAGGTTAAATAAAAAATAAATATAAAATGATGGCCTGATTCACGTCTCCTCTGAACAGTTGATGTTGAGATGTGTCTGTTACTTGAACTCTGTGAAGCATTTATTTGGGCTGCAATTTCTGAGGCTGGTAACTCTTATGAATTCATCCTCTGCAAATTAAATCAAATTTGATTTGTCACATGCACTGAATACAACAGGTGTAGACCTTTCTGTGAAATGCTTACTTTCAAGCCCTCAATCAACAATGCAGTTAAGAAAAATAAGTGTTAAGTAAAAAATAGATAAATATAAAATAGAATAACAAATGATTAAAGAGCAGCAGTAAAATAAGTGGCAAGGCTATATACAGGGGGTACCAGCACAGAGTCAATGTGCGGGGGCACCGGTTAGTCAAGGTAACAGAGGTAATACGTACATTTAGGTAGAGTTATTAAAGTGACTATGCATTGATAATAAACAGAGTAGCAGTAGCATAAAAGAAGGGGGCGACAATGCAAATAGTCTGGGTAGCCATTTGATTAGCTGATCAGGAGTCGTATGGCTTGGGGGTAGAAGCTGTTAAGAAGCCTTTTGGACCTAGACTTGGCGCTCCGTTACTGCTTTCCGTGTGGTAGCAGAGAGAACAGTCTGACTAGGGTGACAACTTTTAGGGCGTTCCTTCTGACCGCCTGGTGTAGAGGTCCTGGATGGCAGAAACTTGGCCCCAGTGATGTACTGGGCCGTACGCACTACCCTCTGTAGTGCCTTGCGGTCGGAGGCCAAGCCGTTTCCATACCAAGTAGTGATGCAACCAGTCAGGATGCTCTCGATGGTGCAGCTGTAGAGCTTTTTGAGGATCTGAGGACCCATGCCAAATCTTTTCAGTCTCCTGAGGGAGAATAGGTTTTGTCGTGCTCCCTGGGTCTTGATGTGTTTGGACCATGATAGTTTGTTGGTGATGTGGACACCAAGGAACTTGAAGCTCTTAACCTGCTCCACTGCAGCCTTGTCGATTAGAATGTGGGCGTGGTCGGTCCTCCTTTTCCTGTAGTCCACAATCTCCTCTGTCTTTTTTTTTTTTACCCCTTTTTCGTGGTATCCAATTGTTGTAGTAGCTACTATCTTGTCTCATCGCTACAACTCCCGTACGGGCTCGGGAGAGACGAAGGTTGAAAGTCATGCGTCCTCCGATACACAACCCAACCAGCCGCACTGCTTCTTAACACAGCGCGCATCCAACCCGGAAGCCAGCCGCACCAATGCGTCGGAGGATACACCGTGCACCTGGCCACCTTGGTTAGCGCGCACTGCGCCCGGCCCGCCACAGGAGTCGCTGGTGCGCGATGAGACAAGGACATCCCTACCGACCAAGCCCTCCCTAACCCGGACGACGCTAGGCCAATTGTGCGTCGCCCCACGGACCTCCCGGTCGCGGCCAGTTACGACACAGCCTGGGCGCGAAGGGACTCTGATGGCACAGCTGGCGCTGCAGTACAGCACCCTTAACCACTGCGCCACCCGGGAGGCATCTCCTTTGTCTTGATCACGTTGAGGGAGCGGTTGTTATCCTGGCACCACACGTGTAGGCTCTCATCAATGTCGGTTGATCAGGCCTATCACTGTTGAGTTATTGGCAAACTTAATGATGGTGTTGAAATCGTGCCTGGCCATGGAGTCATGAGTGAACAGGGAGTAGTACAGGAGGGGACTGAGCACGCACCACTGAGGGGCCCCTGTGTTGAGGATCAGTGTGTTGTTACCTACCCTTACCACCTGGGGGCAGCTCGTAAGGAAGTCCAGGATCAAGTTGCAGAGGAAGGTGTTTAGTCCCAGGGTCCTTAGCTTAGCTGTGTGTGGAGTTAATGTGGTTAATGTGGTCTCGAGTTTTGTTTTACCTCTGGTTGCACATTTAACATTTAACATGCTGGTAGAAATTAGGTAAAACAGATTTAAGTTTCCCTACATTAAAGTCCCTGACCACTAGGAGCGCTGCCTCTGGATGAGCATTTTCCTGTTTACTTATGTCCGTATACAGCTCATTGAGTGCGGTCTTAGTGCCAGCATCGGTTTGTGGTGGTAAATAGACAGCTATGAAGAATATAGATGAAAACTCTCTTGGTATATAGTGTGGTCTAGAGCTTATCATGAGATACTCTACCTCAGGCAAAACCTTGAAACTTCCTTACAATTAGATTTTGTGCAGCAGAGGTAACTCTGTGTCTTCCTTTCCTCTGGCGGTCCTCATGTGCCAGTTTCATCATAGCACTTGATGGTTTTTGCGACTGCACTTGAAGAAACTTTCAAAGTTCTTGAAATGTTCCACATTGACTGACCTTCATGTCTTAAAGTAATGATGGGCTGTTGTTTCTTTTTGCTTATTTGAGCTGTCCTTGCCATAATATGGAAGTGGTCTTTTACCAAATTGGGCTATCTTCTGTATACCACCCCTACCTTGTCACAACACAACTGATTTGCTCAAACACATTAAGAAATTCAACCTTTAATGCACACATATTAATTTAAATACATTCGAGGTGACTACCACATGAAGCTGGTTGAGAGAAGGCCAAGATTGTGCAAAGCTGTCATCAAGGCAAAGGATGGCTACTTTGAAGAATCTCAAATATAAAATATATTTTGATTTTTTTTAACACTTTTTTGGTTACGACATGATTCCATATGTGTTATTTCATAGCTTGATGTCTTCACTATTATTCTATAATGTAGAAAATCGTAAAAATAAAAACCCTGGAATGAGTAGGTATGTCAACTTTTGACTGGTACTGTATTCACACGTGTGAATAACTAGCTTACTAACATTTACAAATGTGGGAGTAATGATTAATAAATGTTGAGCAAACGGTTTGTAAATGCCTTAATAATGGTTTATTATGGGACCTTAAAATAAAGGGCTACCCTAGGCTGTTGCTGGGCCCAACACAGGCAGTGTGGCCCCCTGGTCCCAGTGATGCTAGGCTTCGCGGCACATATATCTCAGCTGATGCTGCAGCAGGTCAAGTGTAGTGGACGTAGGGAGAAAACTGAGAGGGACAAACACTGACACATGTTCTGCCAGTTTATTGATATTTTGGAGATATATTATATAATTAACACTTAGGATGGGGACACATGTATGACATACTGTAAGTATTTAGGCTTTCATAAGGTATTATGAGCCAATGGTCATCTATTGGGCATTTATTCAGTAATCTTTCTTCTTTATCTAATAAATGTGTTTATTCATTCACAACTAGGATGTTGCTGGGCCCAGCACAGGCAGTATGGTCCCCTGGACTTCTGGTACCAGTGCTGTGGGAAAAGATGATAGGCTTAGCATAGACAGCTCAGAGGTGAGTGCAGTGGTTAGGAAGAAAACAGAGAGACACAGATGTACTGCCATTTCCTTAATATGTAGGGTCTATATGTCATTTTAACTATTAACACTTAGGTGTGACAGACAGACAGACCGACAGACAGAGTGACAACAGAGGAGAACAAGGAGAATCACAGACAGACAGAGTGACAACAGAGGAGAACAATGAAACAGACAGACAGACAGACAGACAGACAGACAGACAGACAGACAGACAGACAGACAGACAGACAGACAGACAGACAGACAGACAGACAGACAGACAGACAGACAGACAGACAGACAGACAGACAGACAGACAGACAGACAGACAGACAGACAGACAGAGCGACAACAGAGGAGAACAAGGAGAATCACAGACAGACAGAGTGACAGACAGATGGACAGACAGACAGTTGTATCTTCAGTGGTGCTTTTTACATGTTGCATTTGTCTTAAACATGAGCTGGTAAAAAAAGGAGGGCTATGTTTCACCGGTCACTGGTACAGTAAAAGTTGAGAAACGCTTAGCTTCTACGAATCTGAGAGTGGAAGACTCCTCTCTCGTCTCTAACATCTTTGTGAACAGTCCCATCACAAGTCAGACTGTTGAATAAACTTCATTTGAAAGTACTTTACTTTGCAGATTTTTTTCCTTATGCAGGAGGTAATCTATGACAAAATAGCCACAGAGTAGTGTTTATTAACCTGATTTTCAATATGCTGGTCTGTATGTCAGTTTGTGTTTTCAATGCTGATGCAATTCGCAGAGGACTTGCACAATACAGTATGTCAACAATGACCGAGTTTAACTGAGGAACAGACAAAAGTTGTCCCATGCAATCAGCTGGCAAACTTCCTACAGCCAAAAGGACCAACAGCACAGACAACCGGTAAATATCATTGTATTCAACATTCTGGCCTGTAGAGACAATTGCATCTTTTTTACAGCGACTTCTTTCAGACTGATTTCTGTGGAATAACCATGGTAACAGTCTCTGATATTTGGACATAGACACGCTGTCCTATAGTTGCCTAGGTTATGTTTCAGTAGCATTACTGCCTGTACGTGTAAGTAGTAGGGAGTGCGCGCTCGCGGTTATGTGGGTTGTTGTGGCTGAAATGCCAGGGCTGAATATCTGCCCCAGTCCGCCCCTGAAGAGGGGTGTGCCCTCACTGACTGTAGTTCGGCAACCTGTGTTAGACTAATCAAATAGCCTACAAGCACTCTGATCTCATGACTTACTTCCTGGTCGTCTTTTTCCTTCTGTAAAGTGCCTGTGTTATCGAACCTGCTACTATGGTTATTCTAAAAGGAATACCGTCCATTCTGTCGCCAGAGCTGCTGTATGCCCTGGCCAAGATGGGCCACGGAGACGAACTGGGTAAATAAATCAGCTAGCTACGCTCGTAAGGGCGAACATGGAACTTGCTGGTTCAGTGAAGGTCTGTGAACGTTGCCAGGTACAGCCACAAGTTCTAAGACAATGACCACACAAACCCGCGCAAAAGGTCTGAAAACGGACAGATGTATACAATAAACCCTTTTTCCATAACGTTATCGAGACAATTAAGAAGGAATCTCGACGTAACTTGTAAGGACGTTAGAAGCAAAATTATGTTTTCATCAAAATATGAATTATTGTGAACTATGACATGTCGTAAGAAAGACATTTGAATATGTCGCAAGAGGATAATTGGCCATTGTTAAACTCGCCCGATCACTTTCTGTCAATGGATGTCGATTTAACTCGTTGGCCATATGCCTTATTGCTTAATCATTGCAGTCAAACGAGTTAAATCGACATCCATAAGGGCTGTTAAGCGGGACGCAATGCAGGGTGACTCTACAGCCGTTAGCCCCGGTGTAATGGCCAGATACCACAAACCTCAGGGTGCCTTATTGCTTAAACTGGTTACCAACGTAATTAGAACAGTAACTTTTGTTTTGTTACACCCATGGTATACGGTCTGATATACCACATCTTTTAGCCAAGCAGCATGCAGGGCTCGACCCCGGTTTTGTAATTGTAAATGCATCTCCTTTGCGCACTATAGATAAATGACAGGAGTTTGAGTGATGAAAGTTGGACAGAGGATCTCCAAATCTCTGAGCAAGAAACACTTGGATGAACTTTTTTTTTAACGAATGTTAGGCTATTTTCTGGCAATTCTGCCATTATTATTGTGCCAGATGTTAAGACTGCAAAACATTTATAAATGGCCCATTTGCGAGATTGACCTGTCATTTCAATATGCATAGGCTACAGACTAAAATCTAGGTTTATTATTGTAATTCAACTTTGCCATGGTTTTGCTTAGATATATGCAGGTAGCCTTTAGCCCCTGATAGGCCTACATCTTATTTTGGATAGTCTACAGTAGCCTAGGCAAAATGTAGGCAAGCTGTGAACTGAACGATTTCAAAATCGAGTTCAAAATAACACACATTTATTCAACATGAATAGCTTGGCGATTTAGAGGTAAGAAGTGCTTGTGTTTCCCAATAGCCAGTGTTAGTTATATATATGTTTTACCTGTAGCCTAATCTGATTGACCTTCAATCTAATGCGTTCTAACAACTGATCGCCGCAATTGCGATAGAGCTTTGATAACTTGATAACAATTTAATTAACTGAACATGGCCATTAATAGTTGCATAATATAACACAAGGCTACAACAACAATACACACAAGTTATAGGCTATTTATTGAATCTGTTTGCCAGCTCCAGGTAGGTGTGTGCTACGCCGTCATCAAGGCAAAGTGTGGCTACTTTGAAGAATCTCAAATATAAAATATCTTTTGATTTGGTTAACATTTTTTGGGGGGTGACTACATGATTCCATATGTGTTATTTCATAGTTGTAATGTCTTCACTATTATTCTACAATGTAGAAAATAGTACAAATAAAGAAAAACAATTGCATGAATAGGTGTGTTCAAACTTTTGACTGATACTATCTGTATATATATAAAGTGCCTTCAGAAAGTGTTCAGACCCCTTGACTTTTCCCCCATTTTGTTACCTTACAGCCTTATTCTAAAATGGATTAATCAAAGTCCTCAGCAAACTACTCACAATACCCCATAATGACCAAGCAAAAACAGGTTTTTATAAATGTTTGCTAATTTATAAATAATAAACAGAAATATTATGTAGCATATTATAGCCACATTAGCCTATCTGTTTAGCAAAAACCAAGCCATGAGGTCGACGGAATAGAACTCCGAGACAGAATTGTATCAAGGCACAGATCTGGGGAAGGGTACCAAAAAAATGTCTGCAGCATTGAAGGTCCCCAAAAACACACATTCTTAAATAGAAGAAGTTTGGAACCACCAAGACTCTTCCAAGAGGTGGGAGCCCGGCCAAACTAAGCAATCGGGGGAGAAGGGCCTTTGTCAGGGAGGTGACCAAGAGCCCGATGGTCAATCTGACAGAGCTCCAGAGTTCCTCTGTGGAGATGGGAGAACCTTCCAGAATGACAACCATCTCTGCAGCACTCCACCAATCAGGCCTTTATGGTCGAGTGGCTAGACGGAAGCCACTCCTCAGTAAAAGGCACATGACAGCCTGCTTGGAGTTTGCAAAAAGGCGCTTAAAGACTCACAGACATTGAGAAACAAGATTCTCTGGTCTGATGAAACCAAGATTTAACGCTGTGGCCTTAATGCAAAGCGCCACCTCTGGAGAAAACTTAGCACCATTCCTACAGTGAAGCATGGTGGTGGCAGCATCATGCTGTGGGGATGTTTTTCAGCTGCAGGGACTGGGAGATTTGTCAGGATCAAGGCAAAGATGAATGGAGCAAAGTACAGAGAGATCCTTGATGAAAACCTGCTCCAGAGTGCTCAGGAACTCAGACTGGGGCGAAGGTTCACCTTCCAGCAGGACAACAACCATAAGCACACAGCCCAGACAACGCATGAGTGGTTTTGTGACAACTCTCTGAATGTCCTTGAGTGGCCCAGCTAGAGGCCGGACTTGAACCCGATCGAACATCTCTGAAGAGACCTGAAAATAGCTGTGCAGCAGCGCTCCCCATCCAACCTGAAAGAGCTTGAGAGGATCTGCAGACAAGAATGTGAGAAACTCCCCAAATACAGGTGTGCCAAGCTTGTGGTGTCATACCCAAGAAGACTCTAGGCTGTAATGCTGCCAAAGGTGCTTCAACTAAGCACTGAGTAAAGGGTTTGAATACTTGTGTAAATGTGATATTTCACTTTTTTTTAAATACATTTGCAAAAACTATAACCTGTTTTTGCTTTGTCAATATGGGGTATTGTGTGTAGATTGATGAGGGGGAAAAAAACATTTAATCAATTTTATAATAAGGCTGTAACCAAACAATGTGGAAAAAGTCAAGTGGTATGAATACTTTCTGAAGGCACTGTATATATATATTTATATATATATTTTAAGAGATTCCATGGCAGCTGGTGCAACTTAGAAGTAT
Source organism: Oncorhynchus tshawytscha (assembly GCF_018296145.1). NCBI lineage: Eukaryota > Metazoa > Chordata > Actinopteri > Salmoniformes > Salmonidae > Oncorhynchus > Oncorhynchus tshawytscha. The sequence continues at coordinate 57,927,371 of NC_056434.1, read as the reverse complement.
CCCAAAAACCAGCAAACCGCAACCAATATATTTTTCTGCCCGACATCGTTTTATATAGGCCAAATATTAGGTAAAAGCACTGACATGGCAACCCTGGTGCCGATGCATGTAATCGTGTTATCAGAGGCTCATGATCAGTTACGTCCGAAGGTTGGTTTAATCGAACAAACACTTTTGGTATTTGTTTCTCGGCAAAGATAATTTTGAGGAGATGGGAATTTCCATTGGATTCGTACTATCGCTGATAGTGTATGTTGCCCATGCGTCGGGCCGTGCGGTGCATTCTGGGTTCTTTGGGACAAGGCGTGCGCTCCTTCAAAGAGTGAGTGGGAGTCAATTGGGCGCAGGGTGGGGCGTTATACATTTCTCCATTCGTTGTCCAGCGCTATAAGTTCCTCCATCTATTTTTCCAATAGATTCATATATCTTATTTCTCTAATATCTCTGGTTTCGGTAGAAATCAAAACGGCTACGCTGCGCACTTAACGACGGCGTGTGGGAAGGCAACTATAATAATTTGTCTGCACTCAATTCCTTTGACCAGCAGGTGCCACTTTAATGTAATAATTTATGTCGATCTCGTCTATTACTGTTCTGTACTTTGTCATATGTGTACGTTTTTTTGTGGACCCCAGGAATGTGCAATAGCTAATGGGAATCTTCATAAACTAAACACTGTGTTGATTAAAGCATTGAGTAATTAACTTATTTTCGACACAATTGGCAATAATGCCTAAATGCTTCAGGAAGCTTCATTTCCCCATCCCTAGTGTCAGTGCAGTTCTAGGAATCCACATTTACCACATGTAACCTATGGTAATGTTGAATGTGCATAAAGATGGCAGAATTCAAATATGACATCATTGTTTTAGCACTATCCACACTGAGTTTTTAAACTTCAGCGTGTGATATGGTTCAATGTAACAATACAATGTAACAATAAATCAGCATATTGTTTTTTCAAGTTGCCTGAGTCTTGAAATTAAAATTGGGATCATGTATACATGTATGCAATAGTAAATAGAAGACATTACAGTTTTCAATTATCCCTCATCCAGTCAATCTGGCAACTTCTGTTTAAAAAAAAAAATAATGTGTCAACTCATCTCTCAACTCAAACTCCTGGTTACAGATTGAAGTCTCAAACAAGGACAATAAAAGATACATTGATATATTTGAATTCATTGTCTCATTACAGTTCTGGCTGATACAAACTTCCCTACCTCCTCCACCTGCACCTGTGGTCCCATTGAGATCCGAGCTGATGGTAGGTGTATAGTTAATCTTTACTTAACCAGGGGAACAGAAAAAACACTCTGGATACTTATGCTGTGTAGTACTGGTATGTAGTATACTTATATTTTTTTCCCCTGGCAAAAATGAAAACACGATGTATGTAAAATATTGTTTGCTATAGCATGGAAAATAATAAATAAATAATTGTTTCCAACATCAGGGCTGTTTTCCTAAAGAAGTTAAATCTGCTTTGTGTTTTGTTTCCTTGCCAGTGTTGCCACGATACTAACGAGTGTCACGATACTGGCCTTAATTAAAGTGTGTGTTGTATTGTATCATATGGTCAGTCTCTGTGATTTTCCTGCAGGTCTAGGGGCTGCTGAGCTTTTGGAGGCCATTTTGAAGCTATTGCCCCTGGATACCTACGTCCCCAGCCCGGTAGGTCCCCAGCAACTGGAAATGTCAATATGTCACATCTGGAGAGCTAGCTGGACAGTGACCAATTGTTTTGTGTGCATGTGCGTGTGTAGGCTGCCGTGATGGAGTTGGTGGACAGTGACAAAAAAAGGGGACTAGCCACTCCTGTATGGGATATCTTCAGACAGAAGCTGGCACATGCTGGGGTACAGGTGAGTGGATAGGGGTGAACGCTTGCGCACACACACATACTTATATGTTGAGGAAAGTTATTGTGTGTTCTGTGTCCAGGCTCCTCTAGAGAAGGTGGAGAGATTTGCATTCTATGAACGAGCCAAGAAAGCCTTTGCTGTTGTAGCAACTGGGTGAGATACAGGATTTTCTCTCTTTGTGTGTGCGTGTCCGTGTGCGCGTGTGTGTGTGTGTGTATCAGTGTAGATAAATGGGGTGACAGGTAACCTAGCGGTTAAGAGCGTTGGGCCAGTGACCGAAAGGTCTCTGGTTCAAATCCCCCAGCTGGCAAGGTGGAGAAATCGGCCATTCTGCCCTTGAGCAAGGCAGTTAACACCCAACAACAACTGCTCCCAGGCCGCCGATGACGACAATTAAGCCAGCCCCCTGCACCTGTCTGATTCGGAGGGGTTGGGTTAAATGGTGGAAGACACATTTCGGTTGAATTCATTCAGATGTGCAACTGACTAGGTATCTCTCTAGTTTTGTGTGTGTGTGTTTACTGTGTCCCTCTCTCTTTATAAACAGGGAGACAGCGCTCTATGGGTGCCTGATACTGAAGAAGGGAGTCATCCCGGGTGAACTACTAGATTGACACACAACAATGAATGTTATCGACGGGGCACAATCAAATTTTGCATTACCTAACAAATTACCTAAGAATTTGAGTTTGCATGTTTCTGAGAAACATCTAGATTTTCTTAAAAAATATATATTATTTTAATGTTGATGTCAAGATCCATCTGAAATCTAAAATGCAATGTATCAATTGTAAATAAACAATATAGTGATTTTTCTATTTGTATTCCATGTGAATGATTGTTAATTAGATGTAAGACAGACATTACAGTAGAGGTTACAAGTGTCTTTAATGTCTTAGAAGATCGACTTATACAGTACTGGTTACTAAACATATAATAAACGGTTAGATCCATACAGTGTTAGTTTATAGACTTCTATAGAGTCACTCCGATGTGCATTTAACCCATTGCTGTATGTACAGCTTTTAACCAAACAATTCATTTTGAAATTCTCAACAAAAATTCTCAAAACCATATTACCATCAGTGAAATAAATTATTTCATCATTAGCATAATTATTTTTCTCATCATAACCAGTATTTGATTGGATGCAGTAGAGCTGTAGCTGACTGTAGAGCTGACAGTTAGGGGGCAGATATCATGGGTCTTATGTGTTTAATTAATGATGATGGAGGTAATCCAGGTCCTCCTCTGGTTCTCTGTACATCCTCTGAGAGGGCCGATCGGCAGACTGCTGCCTGTCCTGGCCACTCCCATTCACCTGAACAGGTACAGGCCGGTCACCATGGTAGAGGTCATCCCTGTCTTCCTCTGGCTCACTATGACCCTTGACCTCTGCCCCTACAGCAGAGCGCTCCCCCTGGTGAGGCACGTCCACTTGGTACAGCCCGTCTCCCCTCTTCATCTCTGGATGGTAGAGTTCGTCCCAGTCCTGTTCAGGGTGCCGTGGATCCACCTGGCTTGAGAAGAGATGAGAGATGTTATCTAGATCTATCCCAGCCTCCTGGTAGTACTTGGTGTTATCCTCCTCTAGGGGCTCTGTCTGGATGGCCATCCCAACGAAGGTGTCCTCTGACTGAGATCGGGCTCTGGCCAGGTCAGCATCATGGGGCTGCTCCATGGATGAGTGGTATAGATGGTCCATGTCCTCCTCGGTTGTGGAGTATCTGCCTTGGACTACCTCTTTTTCTACCTTCTTTCTCTTCCCACCCCCCCCTCTCATGTTCTTCCAGATGGGCATGACAGGGTGGATGCCATTGTTAGTGATGTCCATGTCTTTGGGAGCCTCCACCTGCTTCAGCCCCAGATCAAACATCACCTCCTTTTCAGACCTAAAGAGGGAGTGAACAGTGAAGCATTATCACTGGGTGGAGGGAGGGAAACGCAGGCCGAGATTCAATCTGTATAATGCTGTGGACAATGTTAGCGCATTTGTGGAATTCACATTCAAGGTAAACGGCGCATTGTCGACAAAGTGCGATTGGATTGCATCCCGGCTTTAGGCTGATACACATTTTCTGCACAGGTCTGAATATTTTATTATATATGAACCGAACGATAACAGAACAGAGAGGACTCACATCAGAGTCTCCTGGACTGCAGACTCAGCCACTTTATCCTGCAAGAGAGAGAACAGAAGACTGGTGCATAGGAGAATAATAGTACCTAGTACACTGAAGGGAGGCGAGTACATAAATTGAAGTAAAGTTATATTTATGCAGTCTACGGTACGTACCCAGGACTTGTATGGCTTGGCTGAGTTGCCATAAACCAGTAGAGAGATGCAGATCAACACAGAAATTCTGAGAGGAAGAGAGACATGATGATTATTGACTATTGATGATGATTATTAACCTGATTAACTGACAACTGATTCACTGTGTTCTGTACTATATGGCAGTGGTTTTCCTCTGAAAGTACAGGAAGAGGTTCTTACCTGAACATGATGTCTCTGTGAAGTGTTCTTCCAGTGTGTTTCTCAGCTGATATTATAGTCTGGGTGATACACACACCTGTACTGACACACAATAGATCAAAGGTTGTATAATAAACTCTGATTTCGACCTTTGAACTCACCCAGTTATTCAGTATTATTAGTCATGTTGGCTGTCATGTTGGGGCGGCAGGGTAGCTTAGTGGTTAAACTATTGGACTAGTAACCTGAAAGGTTGCAAGTTCAAATCCCCGAGCTGACAAGGTACAAATCTGTCGTTTGGCCCCTGAACAGGCACTTAACCCACTCTTCCTAGGCTGTCATTGGAAATAAGATTTTTTTCTTAACTGACTTGCCTAGTTGAATAAAGGTCAAAATAAAGAATGTTTGGGTTGTTTGGCTATGACATTTGAATAGGTTGTTTAGTTTAGGGTATACACTATGAGAAGTCGTCATGTGGAGAAGGAAGTCATAAGTGACATTTTAACCTTGCCATCACCACTGCTACACACTAAAGAGGCCCTAACTGTTCTTAATCTGTGATGGATTTAAATGACAACGCACAGGGACAAAATAGTTACACATTTACGTTTGGAATGGATTGTATTCTGGAAATATGAAGTCATTTATACAAGTCTGACATACTGCTGCTGAAGTTGAATTTAATATTGATATTATTGATATTATTGTTTCTGTCTGACACACTGGGGCCAGCAAGCCTAGCCCAGATTCTGTATGTCAGCATAACAACACAGTGAGATGAATCATTAACCATCTACTATGCTATCTGATGTTACCATGGTCTAATCTTCTAACAGCCTTCACCACTGTGTCACTGGAGCTAATTACACACACACACAAACATACACATACATAGTTCAACCCCCCTTAAGACACCCACCAGCCTGGTTTCATAGACTTTATGTAAATGTAAGTCCGGGACACTCAAATGTGTATGATACAGTTGAAGTCGGAGGTTTACATACACCTTAGCCAAAAACATTCAAACTCAGTTTTTTACAATTCCTGACATTTAATTAATTTAATCTAACGCACAGCAAGCGGTACCGGAGCGCCAAGTCTAGGTCCAAGAGGACTCTAAACAGCTTCTACCCTCAAGCTGTAAGACTCCTGAACATCTAATCAAATGGCTACCTGGACTATTTGCATTGCCCCCCCTCTTTTACACAGCTGCTACTCTCTGTTGTTGTCGTATATGCATAGCCATTTTAATAACTCTACCTACATGTAAACTACCGGTCAAAACTCCTACTCATTCAAAGGTTTTTATTTAGACTATTTTCTACATTGTAGCATAATAATGAAGAGATCAACACTATGAAATAACACATATGGAATCATGTAGTAACCAAAAAGTGTGAAACAAATCAAAATATATTATATATTTGAGATTCTTCAAATAGCCACCCTTTGCCTTGATGGAAGCTTTATACGCTCTAGACATTCTCTCAACCAGCTTCATGAGGTAGTCACTTGGAATGCATTTCAATCAACAGGTGTGCCTTGTTAAAAGTTGATTTGTGGAATTTCTTTCCTTAATTTTTAATGTTTGCCGTTGGAAGGAGACCAAGGTGCAGCGTGGTAAGTGTTCATGGTTCTTTAATTACTCAGAACACCAAACAAAAACAACAAAAGAATAACGAACGTCACATTCTGCAGGCTTCAGAGAGCTAACAAAAAACAAGATCCCACAAACACCAAAAGGAGAATGACAACTTATATGTGATCCCCAATCAGAGACAACGATAAACAGTTGCCTCTGATTGGGAACCACACTTGGCAAAAAAACAAAGAAAAAGAAAACATAGAAATAAAAAAACTAGAATGCCCACCCTAGTCACACCCTGGCCTAACCAAAATAGAGAATAAAAGCCTCTCTATGGCCAGGGCGTGACATTGTAATGCATTTGAGCTAATCAGTTGTGTTGTGACAAGGTAGGGGATATACAGAAGATAGCCTATTTGGTAAAATACCAAATCCATATTATGGCAAGAACAGCTCAGATTAGCAAAGAGAAATGGCAGTCCATCATTACTTTAAGACATGAAGGTCAGTCAACACGGACATTTTCAAGAACTTTGAAAGTTTCTTTAAGTCCAGTCGCAAAAATGACTCACATCAACACCATTATCCCAGAAACCCTAGACACATCCCAATTTGCATACTGCCCAAACAGATCCACAGATGATGCAATCTCTATTGCACTCCATACTGCCCTTTCCCACCTGGACAAAAGGAACACTTATGTGAGAATGCTATTCATTGACTTCAGCTCAGCGTTCAACACCATAGTACCCTCAAAGCTCATCACTAAGCTAAGGATCCTGGGACTAAACACCTCCCTCTGCAACTGGATCCTGGACTTCCTGACAGGCCGCCCCCAGGTGGTGAGAGTAGGTAGCAACACATCTGCCATGCTGATCCTCAACACTGGAGCTCCCCAGGGGTGCGTGCTCAGTCTCCTCCTGTACTCCCTGTTCAACCACGACTGCATGGCCAGGCACGACTCCAACACCATCATTAAGTTTGCAGACGACACAACAGTGGTAGGCCTGATCACCGACGAGACAGACAATAGGGAGGAGGTCAGAGACCTGGCCGGGTGGTGCCAGAATAACAACCGCTCCCTCAACGTAACCAAGACTAAGGAGATGATTGTGGACTACAGGAAAAGGAAGACCGAGCATGCCCCCATTCTCATCGACGGGGCTGTAGTGGAGCAGGTTGAGAGCGTCATGTTCCTTGGTGTCCACATCAACAACAAACTAGAATGGTCCAAACACACCAAGACAGTCGTGAACAGGGCATGACAAAGCCTATTCCCCCTCAGGAAACTAAAAAAATTTGGCATGGGTCATGAGATCTTCAAAAGGTTCAACAGCTGCAACATCGAGAGCATCCTGACTGTTGCTTCACTGCCTCTGACCGCAAGGCACTTCAGAGGGTAGTGCGTACGGCCCAGTACATCACTGGGGCTAAGCTGCCTGCCATCCAGGACCTCTACACCAGGCGGTGTCAAAGACCCGAGCCACCCCAGTCATAGACTGTTCTCTCTACTACCGCATGGCAAGCAGTACCGGAGTTCCAAGTCTCGGACAAATGGTTTCTCAACCGTTTTTATCCCCAAGCCATAGGACTCAGGTACAAGTAATCAAATGGCTACCCGGACTATTTGCATTGTGTGCCTCCCCAATCCCTCTTTTTACGCTGCTGCTACTCTCTGTTTATCATATATGCATAGTCACTTTAACTAAACATTCATGTACATATTACCTCAATTGGGCCGAACAACCAGTGCTCCCCCACATTGGCTAACCAGGCTATCTGCATTGTGTCCCGCCACCCGCCAACCCCCTCTTTTATGCTACTCTCTGTTCGTCATATATGCATAGTCACTTTAACCATATCTGCATGTACATACTTCCTCAATCAGCCTCACTAACCGTTGTCTGTATGTAGCCTCGCTACTTTTGTAGCCTCGCTACTGTATATAGCCTGTCTTTTTACTGTTGTTTTATTTCTTTACTTACCTATTGTTCACCTAATACGTTTTTTGCACTATTGGTTAGAACCTGTTGTATTCGGTGCACGTGACAATTAAACTTTTATTTGTTTTGATTTGTAAAATCATCAAGCGCTATGATGAAACTGGCTCTCATGAGGATCGCCACAGGAATGGAAGACCCAGAGTTACCTCTGCTGCAGAGGATAAGTTCATTCGAGTTACCAGGCCTTCATGGTCAATTTGCTGCAGAGAAACCACTACTAAAGGACACCAATAAGAAGAAGACACTTTCTTGGGCCAAGAAACACGAGCAATACACATTAGACCGGTGGAAATTTGTCCTTTGGTCTGGCGTCCAAATTGGAGATTTTTGGTTGAAACCACCGTGTCTTTGTGAGACGTGGTGTGGGTAGACGAATGATCTCTGCATATGTATTTCCCACCATAAAGCATGGAGGAGGAGGTGTTATGATGTGAGGGTGCTTTGCTGTTGACACTGTCTGTGATTTATTGACAATTCAAGGCACACTTAACCATCATGGCTACCACAGCATTCTGCAGTGATATGCCATCCCATCTGGTTTGGGCTTAGTGGGACTATCATTTGTTTTTCAATAGGACAATGACCCAACACACCTCCAGGTTGTGTAAGGGCTATTTTACCAAGAAGGAGAGTGATGGAATGCTGCATCAGATGACCTGGCCTCCACAATCCCCCAACCTCAACCAGATAGAGATGGTTTGGGATGGGTCGGATCACAGAGTGAAGGAAAAGCAGCCAACAAGTGCTCAGCATATGTGGGATCTCCTTCAAGACTGTTGGAAAAGCATTCCAGGTGAAGCTGGTTGAGAGAATGCCAAGAGTGTGCAAAGCTGTCATCAGGCAAAGGGTGGCAATTTGAAGAATCTCAAATATAAAATATATTTTGAATTGTTGAACACTTTTTTGGTTACTACATGATACCATATGTGTTATTTCATAGTTTTGATGTCTTAAATTTTATTCTACAATGTAGAAAATAGTAGAAATAAAGAAAAACCCTTGAATGAGTACTGTAGTTGTTATAAAACTTTTGACCGGTAGTGTATATGATTTGGCTGTATATATTTTTAGATATAGGCCGATTGTAAAAAACAAGTACAAACATAACTTTAAGCTACACATTCTTTTGACAGAGGTAATGAACTGTCCATTGAACAGCACAGCAATTGATAAAACAGGACCCGTAACATACACGCACGCACACAATGATTCCACATGGGATGAAACCCGTAATCATCTGCACAATACAAGTGTCACGAAAGCCAAAACTACACAGCACATGTACTCACACGACCTTCACTTCATACTCGTCGCCAAACCCACTGGCTCCATGTCATCTACAAGACCCTGCTAGGTAAAGTCCCCCCTTATCTCAGCTCGCTGGTCACCATAGCATCTCCCACCTGTAGCACACACTCCAGCAGGTATATCTCTCTAGTCACCCCCAAAACCAATTCTTTCTTTGGCCGCCTCTCCTTCTAGTTCTCTGCTGCCAATGACTGGAACGAACTACAAAAATCTCTGAAACTGGAAACACTTATCTCCCTCACTAGCTTTAAGCACCAACTGTCAGAGCAGCTCACAGATTACTGCACCTGTACATAGCCCACCTATAATTTAGCCCAAACAACTACCTCTTTCCCCACTGTATTTAATTTATTTATTTATTTTGCTCCTTTGCACCCCATTATTTTTATTTCTACTTTGCACATTCTTCCATTGCAAATCTACCATTCCAGTGTTTTACTTGCTATATTGTATTTACTTTGCCACCATGGCCTTTTTTGCCTTTACCTCCCTTATCTCACCTCATTTGCTCACATCGTATATAGACTTGTTTATACTGTATTATTGACTGTATGTTTGTTTTACTCCATGTGTAACTCTGTGTCGTTGGATGTGTCGAACTGCTTTGCTTTATCTTGGCCAAGTCACAATTGTAAATGAGAACTTGTTCTCAACTTGCCTACCTGGTTAAATAAAGGTGAAATAAAAAGTTAAAATAAAATGCACATTGTAACAATAATTGACAGCCAGGTGTCAATTATTGGGCTGTCAATTATTGTTACAATGTGAATTTTATTTTATTTTTTTATTTCACCTTTATTAGATAAATTATCATGAAGTCACCCAGGTGTCCCACACAAGTAGCCCAAATGTAACCAAGTGGCCAAATTGGTGAAGTTATACATTTTGAATGGAATAACTATATACAAAATACCAAAATGGTATTCTAACACACCCCCCCCAAAAAATGGAGAAAAAACATGAAAAAAATATATACACATTTGCAAAATAACACTTTCAATATTTGGAAGACCCTCAGTCCTCTACACAATATTGTGCTGCTAATGCCAGGTGCCATAGCAGTCTCTTTCTGCTGTAAAGCAGAGGGTCACCAAGCATGTGGTGCAGGTGATGGGGGGACTTCATTTTGCAAAGAACACAGCGACGCCTCCATGCTGTGCCCTTTTGGCCCTGAGGCACATCCATGCCTGGAGAAATAAATTTGGGCAGATGAACACCTCTTGTGGCAGGAGCAGAAGGGACAGAGGTAGAGGGGCAGGAACGTGGTGCAGTGGTGCTGTGGTGCTGTAGCCAGCAAGCTCCTTGATGAGCAGCTCTCTGAAGGCTAGCTGTGAGTTGGGGGGCTTTCCACAGCTCTTAGCCATTTCCTTGTGTAGGATGAATGCATTCACCACAGCAATGTCGATGAAATGATAGAAGAAGGTCTTGTACCATTTCATCGCCTTATGGAGATCATTGTAATAGCCTATCAGCGCATCTGACAGGTCCACACCTCCCATGCTCTTTATTGCAGTTGGAATGGGGACATTAATATATTAATATAATTTAATATCATTTTGCACGCCCAATTTTTCAGTTTTTGATTTGTTAAAAAAGTTTGAAATATCCAATAAATGTCGTTCCACTTCATGATTGTGTCCCACTTGTTGTTGATTCTTCACAAAAAAATACAGTTTTATATCTTTATGTTTGAAGCCTGAAATGTGGCAAAAGGTCGCAAAGTTCAAGGGGGCCGAATACTTTCGCAAGGCACTGTACATACAAACATACCCCCACCCACAATGTATACATTTCATTACATTTTTATATATTGCTACTAAAATTTTAAAAAATCACAAATAATATTTTATATTATTAATTTCAAACAACAGCGTTATCATGAGAAGAACTTACCAGTCCAAAACGATGTCCTCTCCGTTCAAAAAATATTCCTCCATTTGGGAATCAAAGCTATGCTAGGTAAATGAATCGTCCTCCAACAATCTCTGTCTCACTTTCCCGATCAATTGCTTCTAAAATTGTGTGTACATCTGTATATCTAGACTTAGATTTAGCTTTCCCTGATTTAGTCGCCATACTGATTGATATATAAACAGCTGAAGATGCACTTTACCAAAATAGTGCTGTGTGTAACATGCGTGGCTCCTTCCAGTATGAATCTTCATTGGCGAATGACCCTCTTTACGCCGGAGTTTACTACATGGGTTGGTTTTCCAACACATAACCATTACATATTGCCGTTTACCTCAGCTCATTGGCTATCGACCAAGCTAGATTTCAAGACGATCAGTGGTCATTGGGTTAAAATACAGTCAATCAACGAAACAGCGGTCATATCATTGGTGTACAATGATGTCATTACTTGTTGTCTTCAAATCGGTTTCTTTCAGTCAATACATCCCGCGAAATGACCCATCAAGTTTGGTTGTGTTACAAACAACCAGTTGATTGCAATGAAACCAAACATAACTGGATAAAGTCCCGTTTAGTGTGTGTTTTTACATCAAATGTGTCGTCGAAAATTGAATGAGACGGAATTCACGACACAAGTGGTTCACAAAATGTTTTGTGTTAGGTTATAAAAATTGATTTTATCAAACAAAAGACTATTCACTGTGTAACAATGAGCATTGGGATTGCAAACAGAGGAAGATCGTCAAAGGTAAACTATTTATTTTATTGCAATTTGTGATTTTGTTATGCCTGTGCTGGTTGAAATAGTTTTGGGGCTCTGTCCTCAGATAATCGCATCGTATTCTTTCGCAGTAATTCCTTTTTTAAATCGGACAACGCAGTTGGATTAGCAAGATTCTAGGCTTTCGAACCATGTGAGACACTTGTATTTTCATTCATGTTTAATATGACTATTTATGTAGCGATCACCGTATGTTGTCGAATTTAATCCCGCTAAGGGGTTCGGTGAGCAGAGAGGTTAATATATTGCAGAAATGCCCAATTGACTGACCCGTTGAACTCGGGATGGCCGGGCAGTGATAGTGGTTCCTCTCCATCGCTTGTTGGTGTTGATTTCAGCCTGTCCATTTGGTGATGGTTCATCACTGTTGAAACTTATTACAAACGGACAAAAGTCAGCTGTCAAGTCAACATCCATCAGTCAATAAGATAGCATTCTGACACCAAATTGATACATACTGACACCAAACCCAATTTGTCCAACACATTTAGAAGCCAACTATCACATATTTCAGAGAAGGCCCAAAATTCACAGCGCCTTCTGTTTAAAACTTCTTACGGCTGAAATCACGCTAACGGCATCGATATGACAACAGCCAGTGAAAGTGCAGGGCGCCAAATTCAAACAACAGAAATCTCATAATTAAAATTCCTCAAACATACAAGTATTTTACACCATTTTAAAGATACATTTGTTGTTAATCCCACCACAGTGTCCGATTTCATAAAGGCTTTACAACGAAAGCACACCAAACGATTATGTTAGGTCAGCACCTAGTCACAGAAAAACAAAAATGTTCCAGCCAAAGAGAGGAGTCACAAAAAGCAGAAATAGAGATAAAATGAATCACTAACCTTTGATGATCTTCATCAGATGACACTCATAGGACTTCATGTTACATTACATGTATGTTTTGTTTGATAATGTTCATATTTATATCCAAAAATCTCAGTTTACATTGGCGCGTTATGTTCAGTAATGTTTTGCTTCCAAAACATCCAGTGATTTTACAGAGAGCCACATCAATTTACAGAAATCATAATAAACATTGATAAAAGATACAGGTGTTATGCGTGGAATAATAGATATACCTCTCCTTAATGCAACCACTGTGTAAGATTTAAAAAAAACTTTACATAAAGATACCCGCCATGTTGTGGAGTCAACAGAAGTCAGAAATAGCATTATAAATATTCACTTACCTTTGATGATCTTCATCAGACTGCACTCCCAGGAATCCCAGTTCCACAATAAATGTTTGTTTTGTTCGATAAAGTCCCTAATTTATGTCCAAATACCTCCTTTTTGTTTGCGCTTTTAGTTCACAAATCCAAATTCATGAGGCGCAAGCACTAGGTCCAGACAAAAAGTCAAAAAGTACCATTACAGTTCGTAGAAACATGTCAAACGATGTGTAGAATCAATCTTTAGGAAGTTTTAAACATAAATCTTCAATAATGTTCCAACCGGAGAATTCCTTTGTCTTTAGAATTGCAATGGAACACAGGTTGCTCTCACGGGCGCACGCGTGATCAGCTCATGGCCTTCTGCTAGACCTCTGGTTGAAACAGCTCTCATTCTCTCCTCCTTCACAATATAAGCCTCAAACAAGGTTCTAAAGACTGTAGACGTCTTGTGGAAGCCTTAGGAAGTGCAATCGGACCAAATTTACACTGTATCTTGGATAGGCAAAGAGTTAAAAAACTACAAACCGCAGATTTTCCACTTCCTGGTTGGAGTTCTTCTCAGGTTTTTGCCTGCCATATGAGTTCTGTTATACTCACAGACATCATTCAAGAGTATTTTCTATCCAAATCTACTAATAATATGCATATCTTAGCTTCTGGGCCTGAGTAGCAGGCAGTTTATTCTGGGCACCTTATTCATCCAAGCTACTCAATACTGCCCCCTAGCCATATGAAATTAAACCTTAATAAAAACTTAAAACAAGTAGTAACGTTCTAGCTGCGGGTCCAGTTCAGACATGTGTAGACCTAGCTGAGGCTACCCGAAATCCCGAGTTTCGGCTCGACAGGAGCCCAAGCTGCGACCTTAGTGCTGAAAATTCACTTTTTTCCGGGTGGTGCTACGGGGTCCCTGAAAGATCTATCGGACAGAAACTTTAGGGTCCGTCTCTATGGGCCGAGCCGGTTTCAATGCACCTAGTCTTGTGATTCTGGGACTTTTCTAAATGTTGGCATTTTCGCGATGTTCAGAATTAATTGAATTCATTGCAAATGGATGGCCTGAGAACCTTCTAGAGCCACATAACTCACCCTGCACTATTGACTTAAGCTCTAGAACATGTATGCAAAGTCTCAGAGCTCTAGGTCTGACGGTTATTTGATAATTCGAATGCAGGTAACTATTGCAGGCTTTGTGTGTCTGTAAGCCTCACACTGTGTCACTCCCCATTGACTATGTGTGTGAGTTCAGAAAATCACAGAAATCATGTAGAGCTCCAAAACCTGCCTTAACGGATTCGTCTAAACACGCCACAACTGGATTTATAAATAATAAACACATTTCTTTAACCATTACCAAAAGGACATTGAATCATTTCCCTTAAAGTACGATAGATAAATGGCTGGTTCTTTTTCTCCTTACACCATAGGTTTATGTACTTTGACGTGAAGTGGTCAAATTAGCGCTGTATTACCATTTTTGACCTTTAATCCCAGAAAATGGGCCTTAACTCAGAAAGCGTTGAGTCCTTGACGTCATCTTGTTTCTGGGGTAAAAGCCCATTTGGCCAAACCTGTGCTCACCGAGTTTCGTCTTCAAAGTCTTTCCGTTTGGTGATGTTTTGTCCATTTGCAATAAGCAACCAGTCGCCATTTGGTGGAATTTTCCAAACAGCGGAAACCAAATGGAAACCAAATTTTTTAAATCTGGTCAAAAAGGTAAAGGTAAAAATGTACAAATCTGTCGTTCTGCCCATGAACGAGACAGTTAACCCACTGTTCCTAGGCTGTCATTGAAAATAAGAATTTGTTCTTACCTGACTTGCCTAGTTAAATAAAATTTTAAAAAGTGTTGGTTTCATGAGCTGAAATAAAAGATCCCAGAAATGTTCCATACGCACAAAGAAGCTTATTTCTCTCAAATGTTGTGCACAAATTTGTTTACAGCCCTGTTAGTGAGCATTTGTCCTTTGCCGAAAGAATCCATCCACCTGACAGGTGTGGCATATCTAGAAGCTTATTAAAAAGAACAAAGCAAACTGGATGGAATATGGAGAAAAATTCACAAAATTCTTCCTGAATCTCCAATACAGGAACGCTAACAAAAACAATTTGCAGAAGCTCGTTACTGAAGATGGAGTCATCTATGATTCTCCGAATGATATTTTAAAAGAGAAAGCTAATTATTTTAGGCAGATGTTCTCTTTTGCGTCTCGTCCTCTCTCATTGAATGAAGATTATGTTAAGGAATTCTTTCCAAATAATATAAAAAACGGAAAATTAACAAATGTACAGAAAGATCAGTCCAAAGGCCAAATTACAGAGGAATAACTTCTTGAGGCTATTAAATCCTTTCAGTCTGGAAAAACCCCAGGGCTTAATGGCATACCGGTAAAGGTATATTAAATATTTTTTGATATACTAAAAGCTCCATTGTTAGATTGTTTTAACTACTCCTATAAAAAATGGTAGTCTGTCAGGTACTCAGCAGGAAGGTCTGATTTCTCTCTTATTAAAACAAGACCCAGATGGCAAATATAAAGACCCAGTCTATCTAAAAAACTGGAGACCCCTTACACTTTAATGTTGTGATACAAAAACACTAGCGAAATGCATAGCACTCAGAATTAAAAGGGTTTTACCAGGTATTGTTCATCCATGTCAGACAGGTTTTTTACATGGACGATACATTGGAGATAATATACGACAACTACTAGAAATAATAGAACATTATGAAACATATAAGAAGCCAGGAATGGCATTTATAGCGGATTTTGAAAAGCCATTTGATAAAGTAAGACTGGATTTTATTTATAAATGCCTGGATTTTTTTCAAATTCGGTAATTCTCTTATAAAATGGGTAAAAATAATGTATAGCAATCCCAGGTGTAAAATAGTAAATAACGGCTACTTCTCAGAGAGTTTTGAATTGTCAAGAGGAGTTAAACAAGGGTGTCCGCTATTTGTTATAGCCATCAAAATGCTAGCTATAAAAATCAGATCCAAAAACAACATTTAGAGGATTAGAAATCCAAAGCTTAAAAACAAAGGTATGCTGATGACTCAAGTTTTATACAAAGTCCGCAAGCTAGATCCCTGCAATGTCTCATTGAAGATCTGGATAACTTTTCTGTACTCTCTGGACTAAAACCTAATTTTGATAAGTGTACAGTATTACGTATTGGATCTTTAAAAAATACAACTTTTACATTACCCTGCAGTTTACCTATAAAATGGGCTGATGGTGAAGTAGACATACTCGGTATTCATATCACAAAATATATAAATAAGCTCTCCACAATGTATTTCAATAGAACACTTGTGAAAATAGACAAGCTCCTGCAACCATGGAGAGGTAAATACCTGTCTATTTATGGAAAAATTGCTCTGATTAACTCCTTAGTCATATCTCAGTTTACTCACTTACTTATGGCGCTGCCTACTCCTGATGATTCGTTTTTCAAATTATATGAGCAAAAAATATTTTGCTTTATCTGGGATGCTAAACCAGACAAAATAAAATGTGCCTATCTATATCATGAATATGAATTGGGTAGGTTGAGATTATTAAATATAAAAGCACTAAACCTCTCTCTAAAAGCGTCACTCATTCAAGAGTTTTATTTGAACCCTAAATGGTTCTCAAGTAGGAAAAGTAGTTCTCAAGTAAGAAAAGTTAATCCATTGTTTAAAAATGTCCTTTTTACCTTTGTGCAGATTGCCATGTCTCATTTTTGATTAATTGAAAATTATACTATTTTCAAAGTATCTGTCTTTTTCAAACATAGCATTGCAGAGCTGGCTACAATTTCATCCCCCTGAAAAGATAGAACAAAATATTACAACAAATATTTTGGCTGAACTCAAATGTGCTGGTTGATAAAATACCTGTATTTATGGGAAAGGGTATTTTGTGATGATATTGTAAATTGGAATGGTAGTTATGTCCTTCATGGAGTTATCTGAATTGTATGGGAAGGTCTGCTCAATCTAACAGTACAACCAAATGACTGCAGCATTACCCCAAAAATGGAGGAGGCAGGTGGCAGCGGGAGGAGGTAGGGAACTGGTCTGTCTGCCCAATATAAAGGATCAAAATTGGCGGAGGAATAAAAATAGCAAAGTACACCAGTTTCATTTGAGGACCAGGGTGTTGACAACTGTGCCAACAGAGCCTGGGCGTGAACCCAGATTCTCTGGTGGCGCAGCTGGCCCTGCAGTACAGCGCCCTTAACCACTGCGCCAACCGGGAGGCTATTCTCTTGGTTGTTGGTGCATTGGAGATTTCTTGGGGGTGGGGAATGGAATTAATTGTATTTTTTATTTTCCTCCCTGTGGGAGGGGTCTCAAATGGTTGAGGAACAGCAATTGGGGAACTGTGGGGTGATCTTGGAGGGTTCGGGTTCACATTTTTTGGCCTGGTGATAGATTTTTTTACGTGCCCTTGAGCAGGGCATTGACCCTGGATGCTTCTGTGTGTCGCTCTGAATGGGAATCTGTTGAATGACTGGTATGATGTAGTTGTTGAGCGGCTTCACTGCAAGTATATTGAATGTTTCGGATATTCAATAATAAAAAATAAATAAAAAATTCAAAAAAAATAAATATTAAACAGCATGATCATTAACACAGATGCACCCTGTGCTGTGGACAATAAAAGGCCACTCTAAAATGTGCAGTTTTGTCACACAACACAATGTCACAGATGTCAAAAGTTTTAAGGGAGCATGCACTTGGCATGCTGACTGCAGGAATGTCCACCAGAGCTGTTGCCAGAGAATTGAATGTTCATTGCTCTACCATTTTCTGCCTCCGACATTGTTTTAGAAAATTTGGCAGTACTTCCAACCGGCCTCACAAACGCAGACCACGTGTAACTACGCCAGCCCAGGACATTCACACCCGGCTTCTTCAACTGCGACTAGCCACCCGGACAGCTGATGAAACTGAGGAGTATTTCTGTCTGTAATAAAGCCCTTTTGCGGGGAAAAACAAATGCTGATTGGCTGGGCCTGGCTCCCCAGTGGGTGGGCCTGGCTCCCAAATGGTTGAACCTATGCCCTCTCAGGCCCACCCATGGCTGCTCCCCTGCCCAGTCACGTGAAATCCATAGATTAGGGCCTAATGAATTTATTTCAATTGACTGATTTACTTATATATTTACTAATTCAGTAACATCGTTGAAATTGTTGCATGTTACATGTATATTTTTGTTCAGTACAGTAACTGTAACAAATTACATTTCGAAAGTAACCTAGCCAAACCTGCAGAGAGGCATGTTTGTTCTACATAGTGTATTTCTATCTACACGTGGCCCTTTGTAGCTCAGTTGGTAAGGCATGGCACCCGTAATGCCAGGGTAGTGGGTTTGATTCCTGCGACCACCCAGATGTGAAATGTATGCATGCATGACTATAAGTCTCTTTGGATGAAAGACATACTGTATATATTATTAAAATGTTGCATCCTGCTGAACGAACCCAGGGTAAAGGATAGGGAGGAATGGCTTGGGTCAGGTAGGGTCTAAAGGTCCATTTGGACAACTCTGGTTAATCTTGTCATTATTAAAATGTTCAACCTTATTTTACTGTTGGTGTATGATGACTGTATGTATGATGTTGATTGTAATATTTTGAAGGGTCTGTGCATTCTGCTTTGCATCTCAGTGCACATTTTATACCATACAAAAACTTGACAACGAATGTGTAGACATGCTATTTATTGGAAAATATGTTATCTATTATAAAATAATAATATGTCTACACTTTTCAGTGTGTTGTTCTTTCTCTCCCCACTGTCTCTAGCTCACTCCCCCCACTGTCTCTAGCTCACTCATAATTATATTTCTATGGGCTCACTCATTACTGATGAGGTTTGTCTTTTCTCAGATTCCATACTTGGATATTAGTTACCTAGCAACGAGTTAAACAAACAACCTGTTTCCACTAGATAGCACAGTCACAAAGTTAAAATTGGCCATATCGTAAATATATATATATATATATATTTGCTTTTTGGTCTTAATGTTAGATTAGGGTTAGTGATACGGTTATCAGTGAGGTTACGGTTAGGTTTAAAATCAGATTTTAAGAAGAGAAATTGTAGAAATGGGCGGGGTTTATGACTTTGTGGCTATGGTAACTACTGACGACCATTGTGGGACGCTAGCTAGCTAACGATACAGGCTAGCTGCAAATCGAAGTGCAAAGTTGTCCGATGAAGAACCGGTATACAGAATGGACAAAGAATTAAACGAAGAAATATTGCAAGACTTGTTTGCCTGGATAGACAAAATACCACTGTCCAGACCTAAGAGGAATATAACAAGAGACTTCAGCGACGGAGGTAGGGTATCTAAATGAACGACGTCGTCAGAGAGGGGGAGACCCAGTAACAGGAAATTAATCTGCTCTGGCTCTTACTCTGATCTCTAGTTCAATGATGGAAGGCAGATGTAGCTGGGAGGTAGGGGAGGATTCTACATGGGGGAGTGATCACTCCCCAATCAAGTGTACTGTAAGAATGAGGGTGGAAGATGCAGCAGGAAATGGGATGAGGAGATATTTTTCAAATTATATTTTCAGGAGTTGAGGGCTGTTGCAGGTGAATTCAAATCAAATTGTATTTGTCACATGCCACTGAATACAACAGGTGTAGTAGACCTTACAGTGAAATACTTACTTACAAGCCCATAACCAACAATGCTTTAATAAGTTAAGTAAATAAAAAAAAGTGTTAAGTTAAAAATAGAAATAACAAATAATTAAACAGCAGTAAAATAACAAGTGAGGCTATATACAGGGGGTACCAGTACAGTGTCAATGTGCGGGGGAACCGGTTAGTTGAGGTAATTGTGGTAATATGTACATGTAGGTAGAGTTAAAGTGACTATGTATAGATTATAAACAGAGTTGCAGCAGCGTAAAAGAGGGGTCTGGGTAGCCCTTTGATAAGCTGTTCAGGAGTCTTATGGCTTGGAGGTAGAAGCTGTTAAGAAGCCTTTTGGACCTCGACTTGGTGCTCCGGTACCGCTTGAGGTACGGTAGCAGAAAGAACAGTCTATGACTAGGGTGGCTGGAGTCTTTGACAGTTTCCTCTGACACCGTCTGATATAGAGGTCCTGGATGGCAGGAAGCTTGGCCCCAGTGATGTACTGGGCCGTACGCACTACCCTTTGTAATGCCTTGCGGACAGAGGCAGAGCAGTTGCCATACCAGGCAGTGATGCAACCAGGCAGTGATGCTCTCGATGGTGCAGCTGTAGAACCTTTTGAGGAACTGGGGACCCATACCAAATCTTTTCAGTCTTCTGAGGGGGAATAGGCTTTTTCTCTTCACGACTGTCTTAGTGTGTTTGGATCATGATAGTTTGTTGGTGATGTGGACACCAAGGAACTTGAAGCTCTCAACTTG
Organism: Oncorhynchus tshawytscha; assembly: GCF_018296145.1. Lineage (NCBI taxonomy): Eukaryota > Metazoa > Chordata > Actinopteri > Salmoniformes > Salmonidae > Oncorhynchus > Oncorhynchus tshawytscha. The sequence goes on along the minus strand of NC_056434.1, from coordinate 57,906,842 downwards.
TTCCACTACAGCCCCGTCGATGAGAATGGGGGTGTGCTTGGTCCTCCTTTTCCTGTGGTCCACAATAGAATTCAGTGCAGATATAGAAACAGTGAATGATGTAGTAAGAGGAGCAATAGTAGGGGCTGCAAGGCAGGTGATGGGTACAGGTGGGAGAAGGAGGAATGCAGTTCCCTGTTGGACTGAAGAGTGCAGAGAAGGAAGCTGTGAGTAGGAACGGTGCTTTAAGGATGTTTAAAGGGTCCTATAACTACCAGCACCTGATACAGTATAAACAAGCCTAAGCTGTCGTAAGTAGGACCATTAGGACAGTTAAGAGGGAGTATTGGCGTTGGTTTTGTGGACACATAGGCAGGACTACTCCTCTGGGAGAGGTATGGGGGATGATTAAGAGGATGAGTGGGGTCAGACGAGAATGGGATCTCCCTGTGCTGAAAAGTGGGGAGACTGTTGCAGTGAAAGACATGGAGAATGTATAGATATTAACCCGGGCATTTGTGAAGGTGCACAGTTTGGTTCCGCTTTAAATGATGTTCAGCTTTTAAAGGCTTCATAAAGCCTTCACAATGCCTTCATAAGCACTACATAAGTGTTACAAAGCATCTATAACTGTATGCCATGCTTTATAAAGGATTCATAAATGTGGCATAACTGTGTCACATAATCACCAATATGACATAACCCACTACGTCAAATATGATATAATCATGTGCTTTATAAAGGGTGAAATGTTGTGCTGAAGGATGGCATACGCTCTAAAGTGATGTCATGTGGGTCACATTACACCTAATATTGTTCCCAGACACTTCTGCCCAAATGCACGGAAGGTCTGGTGGACCAATGCATCAAACTTGGCCATCATTAGTTAGGATAAGGTTTAAAATCACATTTTCAGAAGATAAATTGTGGAAATGGGAGGGTTTAGAAATATTGAAGAATTTTTGACTGTGTTAAGTAGTGACGATAACAAATACTTTACTCAGTAAGGTCACTCCTATAGAATTCTATGGGCAACTTTGACTGGTTGATATTCCAGGCTTATATGTGCTGTGTGTGCAATAGCCTGGGGACAACGTTATCCCAGGAAACACTTACCTTGTTAAAAGCCCCTAACCTAAAGAAATTGAAAGTGTCTTTCTACTGGAACCAAGTTACATGTTCCTCAGTACACAAACATGCACACAACAAAAACGAGCCATACCGCACGGTGCTGGGCCAGGTTAGGTCTTTGACACATTCACCCACTCCCCAGCTGAAAGATCAGCCACAAAATGTTGGCATCATTGTAACAGGTTGTAATCAAGCCCTGGTACAGTGGGTTCAGGTTGGACTACTCCAAGTAATTTTGGTTCTAACACACAAAAACGCTTTGCGGGTCCATCAATCAATTTAAATAACTTTCACACCTTACAGTAACCTTCATATTTTACCTTTATTTAACTAGGCACGTCAGTTAAGAACAAATTCTTATTTACAATGACGGCCTAGGAACAGTGGGTTAACTGCCTTGTTCAGGGGCAGAACAACAGATTTTTACCTTGTCAGCTCGGGGATTCGATATAGCAACCTTTCAGTTTACTGGCCCAACACTCTAACCACCTGCCGCCCCTTCTTAAATCGGCAGAACGTTAGTAACCTATTTATTGACACTTTATGTATTTTCCTGTAATACGTACAGTGGTTTGTGAAAGTATTCCCCTTGGCATTCTTCCTATTTTGTTGCCTTACAACCTGGAATTAAAATTGATTTTTTTGGAGGTTTGTATCATCTGATTTACACAACATGCCTACCACTTTGAAGATGCAAAATAAATAAAAATTGTGAAACAAACAAGAAATAAGACAAAGAATTGAGACACTGGTATTTTTGCTCATTCTTCAAGGCAAAACTGCTCTAGCTCCTTCAAGTTGGATGAGTTCCGCTTGTGTGCAGCAATCTTTACCACAGATTCTCAATTGTATTGAGGTCTGGGCTTTAACTAAGCCATTCCAAGACATTTAAATGTTTCCCCTTAAACCATTCGAGTGTTGCTTTAGCAGTATGCTTAGGGTCATTGTCCTGCTGGAAGGTGAACCTCCGTCCCAGTCTCAAATCTCTAGAAGACTGAAAACAGGTTTCCCTCAAGAATTTCCCTGTATTTAGCACCATCCATCATTCCTTCAAGTCTGACCAGTTTCTCAGTCCCTGCCGATGAAAAAACTCTAGGGGTGATGAGAGGTGTTGGGTTTGCACCAGACGTATTACAAAAATATCAATTTTAATCTCATCTAACCGGAGTACCTTCTTCCATATGTTTGGGGAGTCTCCCACATGCCTTTTAGCGAACACCAAACGTGTTTGCTTATTTTTTCTTTAAGCAATGGCTTTTTTTCTGGCCACTCTTCTGTAAAGCCCAGCTCTGTGGAGTGTACGGCTTAAAGTGGTCCTATGGACAGATACTCCAATCTCTGCTGTGGAGCTTTGCAGCTCCTTCAGGGTTATCTTTGGTCTCTTTGTTGCTTCTCTGATTAATGCCCTCCTTGCCTGGTCCGTGAGTTTTGGTTGGTGGCTCACTCTTAGCAGGTTTGTTGTGGTGCCATATTCTTTCCATTTTTTAATAATGGATTTAATGGTGCTCTGTGGGATGTTCAAAGTTTCTGATGTTTTTTTATAACCCAACCTTGATCTGTACTTCTCCACAACTCTGTCCCTGACCTGTTTGGAGAGCTCCTTGGTCTTCATGGTGACGCTTGCTTGGTGGTATCCCTTGCTTAATGGTGTTGCAGACTCTGGGGCCTTTCAGAACAGGTGTATATACTGAGATCATGTGACAGATCATGTGACACTTAGATTGTACACAGGTGGACTTTATTTAACTACTTATGTGACTTGTGAAGGTAATTGGTTGCATCAGATCTTATTTAGGGGCTTCATAGCAAAGGGAGTGAATGCACGCACTACTTTTCCACCTTAATTTCCTTGAGGAGACGAGAATAATGGATAGGAGCTATACCTTCCCTGTTTCTGGTCCACACTCCAGTCCAGTTGGTGGCGGTAAAGCATCTTAAAGTTGGTTGCAAATTGCCATATAAAAACCATAGAAGAAGAAGCAGCAGCAGTGGAGCGAGATGGAGGCGGGGTGTGGCTAACAATGATTAGGCCTAGGGTAGAGTTTCCTAAACTCGGTCCTCTGGACCCCAAGGGATGCACGTTTTTTGCCCTAACACTACACAGCTGATTCAAATGATCAAAGCTTGATCATTAGTTGATTATTTGAATCAGCTGTGTAGTGCTAGGGCAAAAAAACAATATATGCACCCCTTGGGGTTCTGAGGACAGAGGGAAACCCTGGCCTAGGGGCTAACTAACTTGAGTTAACCAACAGCTTTGGTGCTGATCATTTATAAATGATTCATCTATTATAAATAAATTATTTATTCAATGTTTAAATGAATAACTTTTCTTTCTGTTGTCAGTTTCACTGAGCACTGTCCTGTGGTTGTCAACTAATAAAAGTTAGTCCAGACAGAAACATGTCATAGCAGTGTTGTTTATATCGGCCCTTGTTCCAGTGATGGCTGCTGAGGTCGTCAAGTATTTCTTTCCCAAACTGGTGGAACTTCACAACTACACCCCAGCCAACTCTATACAGCAAAAACTCAGCAACTGGGGCACTCTCAACAGGCAAGTGTGTGTGTGTGTGTGTGTGTGTGTGTGTGTGTGTGTGTGTGTGTGTGTGTGTGTGTGTGTGTGTGTGTGTGTGTGTGTGTGTGTGTGTGTGTGTGTGTGTGTCAATGTACTGAACAGGTTCCTCTGGGAATCGTAGAGAATTTGATGCTGTATTCTACTTCTAAGCAACTACACAGGGCTGTGAGAACTCCTACTCACTGACCACTGGGTTGGATCCAGCCATATACAGTTGAAGTCGGAAGTTTACATACACTTAGGTTGGAGTCATTAAAACTAGTTTTTCAACCACTCCACAAATGTTTTTTGTTAACAAACTATAGTTTTGGCAAGTCGGTTAGGACAGCTACTTTGTGCATGACACAAGTCATTTTTCCAACAATTGTTTACAGACAGACTATTTATCTTTTTAATTCACTGTATCACAATTCCAGTGGTTCAGAAGTTTATATACACTAAGTTGACTGTGCCTTTAAAAACACCATCTCAACCGTGAAGCATGGGGGTGGCAGCATCATGATGTGGGGATGCTTTGCTGCATTAGGGACTGGTGCACTTCACAAAATGGATGGCATCATGAGGCAGGAAAATAATGTGGATATATTGAAGTAACATCTCAAGACATCAGTCAGGAAGTTAAAGCTTGGTCGCAAATGGGTCTTCCAAATGGACAATGACCCCAAGCATACTTCAAAAGTTGTGGCAAAATGGCTTAAAGACAACAAAGTCAAGGTATTGGAGTGACCATCACAAAGCCCTGACATCAATCCTATAGAAACGTTTGACCCAAGTTAAACAATTTAAAGGCAATGCTACCAAATACTAATTGAGTGTATGTAAACTTCTGACCCACTGGGAATGTGATGAAAGAAATAAAAGCTGAAATAAATCATTCTCTCTACTATTATTCTGACATTTAACATTTTTATTTTATTTATTTATTTCACCTTTATTTAACCAGGTAGGCTAGTTGAGAACAAGTTCTCATTTGCAAATGCGACCTGGCCAAGATAAAGCATAGCAGTGTGAACAGACAACACAGAGTTACACATGGAGTAAACAATTAACAAGTCAATAACACAGTAGAAAAAAAAGGGGAGTCTATATACATTGTGTGCAAAAGGCATGAGGAGGTAGGCGAATAATTATAATTTTGCAGATTAATAACACTGGAGTGATAAATGATCAGATGGTCATGTACAGGTAGAGATATTGGTGTGCAAAAGAGCAGAAAAGTAAATAAATAAAAACAGTATGGAGATGAGGTAGGTAAAAATGGGTGGGCTATTTACCGATAGACTATGTACAGCTGCAGCGATCGGTTAACTGCTCAGATAGCAGATGTTTGAAGTTGGTGAGGGAGATAAAAGTCTCCAACTTCAGCGATTTTTGCAATTCATTCCAGTCACATGCAGCAGAGAACTGGAACGAAAGGCGGCCAAATGAGGTGTTGGCTTTAGGGATGATCAGTGAGATACACCTGCTGGAGCGCGTGCTACGGATGGGTGTTGCCATCGTGACCAGTGAACTGAGATAAGGCGGAGCTTTACCTTGCATGGACTTGTAGATGACCTGGAGCCAGTGGGTCTGGCGACGAATATGTAGCGAGGGCCAGCCGACTAGAGCATACAAGTCGCAGTGGTGGGTGGTATAAGGTGCTTTAGTGACAAAACGGATGGCACTGTGATAAACTGCATCCAGTTTGCTGAGTAGAGTGTTGGAAGCAATTTTGTAGATGACATCGCCGAAGTCGAGGATCGGTAGGATAGTCAGTTTTGCTAGGGTATGTTTGGCGGCATGAGTGAAGGAGGCTTTGTTGCGGAATAGAAAGCCGATTCTTGATTTGATTTTCGATTGGAGATGTTTGATATGAGTCTGGAAGGAGAGTTTACAGTCTAGCCAGACACCTAGGTACTTATAGATGTCCACATATTCAAGGTCGGAACCATCCAGGGTGGTGATGCTGGTCAGGCGTGCGGGTGCAGGCAGCGAACGGTTGAAAAGCATGCATTTGGTTTTACTAGCGTTTAAGAGCAGTTGGAGGCCACGGAAGGAGTGTTGTATGGCATTGAAGCTCGTTTGGAGGTTAGATAGCACAGTGTCCAAGGACGGGCCAGAAGTATATAGAATGGTGTCGTCTGCGTAGAGGTGAATCAGGGAATCGCCCGCAGCAAGAGCAACATCATTGATATATACAGAGAAAAGAGTCGGCCCGAGGATTGAACCCTGTGGCACCCCCATAGAGACTGCCAGAGGACCGGACAGCATGCCCTCCGATTTGACACACTGAACTCTGTCTGCAAAGTAATTGGTGAACCAGGCAAGGCAGTCATCTGAAAAACCGAGGCTACTGAGTCTGCCGATAAGAATATGGTGATTGACAGAGTCGAAAGCCTTGGCAAGGTCGATGAAGACGGCTGCACAGTACTGTCTTTTATCGATGGCGGTTATGATATCGTTTAGTACCTTGAGTGTGGCTGAGGTGCACCCGTGACCGGCTCGGAAACCCGATTGCACAGCGGAGAAGGTACGGTGGGATTCTTAAAATAAAGTGGTGATGCTAACTGACCTAAGACAGGGAATTTTTAAAATGTCAGGAATTGTGGAAAAACTGAGTTTAAATGTACTTGGCTAAGGTGTATGTAAACTTCCGACTTCAACTGTAGATCCATAGCATGGTGCTAATTGCACACATTAACATATGTTTCCTCTACTCTCGTGCCAGGGGGGCTAGCTCAGATCTAGGTACAGCTCCCCCTCCCCCTCCCCCCAATGTAACCTTAACCATTAGTGGGAGAAATGCAAAACTGACCCCAAATCAGCGTGTTTCCATGTTGACAGGAAGGTGTTCTCCAAGCTGAACTTCCACATCCCAGAGGAGACCGTGAAGAGGATAGTGGTGAGCACTGCTGGAGTAATAGAGCCTGTCCTGTGTTCGCTCCGAGAAAGGATTGACGACAAGAGACAGCAATGCACTGAAGACACACTACTGGTGTGTGTGTGACCATCTAACATTCGATCAAACAACCTTTGCTGATCAAACATTTCATTCTCATCATGCACACATCCAGTCCCTGTTCATAGGGTAGAGCATAGAATAGAACAGAGGTGTAAAATAAAAACACACTAACTATTCTTCTGTCTCCTAGGATGTGGAATACTACAACAACAGGAACCGAGAGAAACCTCTCACAGGTACAGAAACCTGACCCCTGACTCAGGCAGTGTGTACAGAGCTGTTGGTTCTCTCTCTGCAGTGAAGACAAACACTTGTATAATGTGACACAGTTATGCATAGGGTGACTCCTCTGCTGACCCAGATATACTCAGCACCTTCAGTTAGCTGGTAGTTAGAGGAGGTGACTGAGTCAGAACTTGGTCAGCTGCACACACACAGAGACAAAGACACACACACACACACAAAAGTGGGTCAGGAGCCACTGCGGTCAGTAATGACCTTTAAAGGGCTGAGAATGTATGGGAGCATTCAACAACATCACTGTCTCCATTAGAAGTATCCATGTAACTCTGTCTGTTGTCTGTAAGCAAACCCTAACCCCCCAGACCTCCCATTCAGTCCATAGGATGCCCAGGCTGTGTCCTCTCAGCCCAAAGCCAGTAGTCTCACTGTTCTATCTACCTTCTCCTGCTGACGTACAGATAGACACACGGATAGAGGCATCCTTCTACTGTTGACGGACGGGCAGACAGACAGACAAGATAGACAGATTAGATTTGTGGTGCAAATGTAACATCACTCAGTGGATTGTCTCTGTTTCTCCATTTTCTGTGTCCCTCAGAGCCACTTCCCAAGAAGGAGGAGAGGGCACACGTACACCAACACACAGACAAGACTAGGTACTACTAGCACTCACAGTGTGTCAGTCTTTAAATGTAATGGATGTGTTCCAGGTCATCCCACCGTAGTCATGCTGCACAGATTATCAGACCTCAGACATATGGAGGAGGAACCATATTCATTTGTTATAGTAATCCTCTGAGATGTGCTGCACAACAGCAAAAAATATTGTACAATCTGGACTTTTCTATAATGTGTGTGTGTGTGTGTGTGTGTAGCACTGTGCTAGGTTCTCAGGTGGACCCAACCATCCGTCTTGTGCTGGAGGAGAAGGAGCAAGCTCTACTTGCCCTACAGGAGACTGTGGAGGTACACACACACACACACTCTTTGGGCGGCAGGGTTACAGGTGTAATCTGGCCTCTTGAGTGACACTTTCTGAGTGTAGAGTAGTGGGAGTGTGTCACTATCCGTCAGCAGGTGTGTGTGTGTGTGTGTGTGTGTGTGTGTGTGTGTGTGTGTGTGTGTGTGTGTGTGTAGATCCTGCAGATCAAGGTGAACAGACTGGAACACTTGGTTCAGCTAAAGGACATGAGACTTGAAGACCTGACACGCCATCTGGAGAGATACAAGGCCAGGGCTAACATGCCTTGATACACACCGAAGCGGACCCACTCAGAAACACACACTTAATTCTCAGACACAACTAGAAACAACAAACACACCTCTCCTTTTTATAAACTCAATTTTTCTAACAAGTGCTTGTTTTGCTATCAGCCTGTACTTTTCTATAAACTAGCACTGAATGTTTTGTGAAGCATTTTTTAATTTGTTGCATTTATTCGATCATAACAGATGATATTGTATTGAGAATGTGTGTGTTTTCTATCTATAATCTGCTAGATTGAGTGGACTACTAGACTATAAGGTTTGTTGTGTGGATCTTATGTGTGTCTATTGCTGTGCCTTTATAACAGCCATGTGACCACTAACCTCTGAAGCTGTCTAAATAAAACACTGACACTAAATCTGTCCAGTCTCCTTTCTGATCCATGAGTATGCTGTGTTAACAGGAGAGAGGAGAGAAGTTAGGAGACGAGAGGGGAAATAAAATAGAGGATATGATGGGAAACTAAACTCTATCACTCAGTCATCTGACATGTCCAAATGTCTCATGTGGATTTAAAATCAGATTAAATTCTCACTCAATTTTAATGGGTCAAATCTGACAGCAGTTTTTAGTGCAGTAGATAAGTTATTTCATCAGAACGGTCGAACATCCAGCCCTAACCACAGCCGCACACAAATTGTATCGGCTCTAGCAGTTGAGCCTGGGGAAGAAGTTAGTGTGTTTTTGTGACTGGGCTCTCATAGGATTGTTCATGATTCTTTGAAACTCAGGTTTATTCTAATGATTAGCAACAATCTAAAACAGGAGAAGTGGTTGATGTGCTCCTGTAACATGCAAGGACATGAGTGTAGGGGAGCCAGTAATCTCACTCCTACCAAAGGCTAATGTTGGGAACAAGGTTAGGGGAGTCAGTAGCATTGATCATCGTCATTGTATAACTAACAAACTTATTCCTAGTTGAATTTTAGGGGGAGTGGAGGCAACATTGCTCATGTTCACTGTGGTGAATAACCTGGGGTGGCAGGGAAGCCTAGTGGTTAGAGCATTGGATTAGTAACCGGAAAGTTGCAAATTCAAACCCCCAAGCTGACAAGGTACAAATCTGTCGTTCTGCCCCTGTACAGGCAGTTAACCCACTGTTCCTAGGCCGTCATTGAAAATAAGACTTTGTTCTTAACTGACTTGCCTAGTTAAATAAAGGTACAAATTAACAGGGGATTTTTAAATAAATTAAACTGAAATTGTTACCATTGTTCAATCTGATTACTTTCAAATGGATACAAACTGTAGTCCTCATATTTCTGAGTAATATTCCTTGAATTATGAATGGTGTAAGGGCAAATGTTATTCACACTACACATAGCATATATGCTTGGCCTTGAACTGTGTGAGACCTCAAGAGGGGTTACTCCTTCCTTCCAGTAAGACTCCTGTGCTATGACTGAGTGTGTGATAATATATAATTTTATAATATGTCATTTTATTGGGTTTCTTTTTATTTTATTTTGTACTTTAGTTTATTTAGTAAATATTTTCTTAACTCCATTTCTTGAACTGCATTGTTGGTTAAGGGCTTGTAAGTAAGCATTTCACAGTCAGGTCTGCACCTGTTGTATTCGGCCCATGTGACAAATTCGGGCGCATTGTGACCGGCCGAATCCAGCCGGTTGGTCACAAATGTGGAACAAGTCAAGGGGCACTGTAGCTGTTGTTGGCAGAGAGGTTTGTAACTCTCTTTCTTAATGGCCTATAAACTGTCACCAGGCAGTCCAAAACTCCATTCCACCAAAAGAGGCTGAAATTTCAGGTGGACTTTTCAAACAGTTCCTACACTAAAAGGGCATTATCAACATTTTCACAATTTCATGCTATTATTCCAACCTCGTAGTGTGTAAACATATATAAAACACAGGAAAATCAGGGTTTTGACAAGCACAAACCAGTAGGTTTGTCGAGCGGCTGCCAGCCGAGAGTACTTAGCTCCTCTGAACAGAGCGCCAGACGTAATTTGCAAACATACTGTGCAGACCAACAATCAGTCTGGTGAGCAGAGGATTAGGGAGAAGGGGCTGTACACACACACCTAACTCTGAGATAGAAACACACTAACTCTGGCAATCAAGAATTTTGCTGGTGCCGTTAACACAAAACATGAAAGCAGAGTGGCCGGCTGTGTGTGGGAAGTGGGGAGCAGTAAGAAAACAAAGGTCATCCACCCCAACCTACACACAAACCATGACCCTAACCCATATCCTTCCTCTAAACAGCTGATGGTCCAACAGTGCAGAAGGCTTACAAGTAGTGAGGGTCATGCCTGGATATATGTGTGTGTGTGTGTGTGTGTGTGTGTGTGTGTGTGTGTGTGTGTGTGTGTGTGTGTGTGTGTGTGTGTGTGTGTGTGTGTGTGTGTGTGTGTGTGTGTGTGTGTGTGTGTGTGTGTGTGTGTGTGTGTGTGTGTGTGTGTGTGTGTGTGTGTGTGTGTGTGTGTGTGTGTGTGTGTGTGTGTGTGTGGATTGCAGGAAAAGAACAGAATCAGATTTGAAATAAACAAATATTTGAGTCATTTCAAACTGCCTGTGTGAGCAAGGCTTTAGGACAGATTTTCTTCATCATCCCAGTGTTTAGATTCTGACATTTCTAGCATTCAGACTCATGAAAAAAGCGTCTTATTTAGGTTGAAATCTAATTAAACTACTGACCAGTTATCTAAATGCTACTCAATTAATACCACCAATCTATATAAACATGTGCATAGTGTCTTGGGCCATGCACTCATTGGATATAAGTCACGAGAAACATTACAATGATACAAATTGGTGTTATGTTTTTTTTTCATCAGGGTTTGCATGATTCAGCTTAACACAGTTGGCAAACAACAGCTGGCAGAGCGCACCAAAAGGTGTTCGTACTGTACCCAGTCAACACGCTGAACTTGGGCCTATTCCGATTGAGACTAAGGGACTCCAATGGACTCGGACTCGGGGGCTTCATCCGGCCGAGCTGTACCCGAGTCAGTAAAATGAGTCCGGCAGAATCATATCACTCTGGGCCACGGCTAATGGTACTCAGGCCGAGTCCGCCTCAGCTTATCTGGCTCGATTAACTATTTCAGGAGTAGGGCCATTTGAGAAATGTGATATATTTAACCTCCAAGTCACCGAATTTGCTAAATCATTACAAGCAGAAAATGACCTACAGCTATCATAGAGGGTCCCTAATTTAAATAATCTCTGGTGCTATTAATGTTTGGCTTTTATTACCCAGTTAGCAAAATTACTCCGGTGCAGCTGCAGGCCACATACTTTGTTGTTCTGGCCCAGTATACGCCTGGGTCCTTGGCCCAAAGCTGCTGCACATATTGCATCACTATCAGATGCACAGATCTGGCCCACACACTGCAGTCCGATCAAATTAGAAAGGTGTGGCCTAGCTCTGGCCCACATACGGTAAAATGATTCATTCTAAAAGATGTGGCCCAATCAGGGCCATAAAGTGCAAAATAATTGTAAAATAAAAACGTTTGGCCAAAGTAACAACATAGGTTACCTATAACTACAAACATAGTTATGTTTTTGTGTTTTTACATATTTATGAACTTATTTCCAGATATCTTCAGAACTTCCCACAATGCACTATTTCTCAACGTCATATGGAGAACCGGCGCTACATAGCTAGTTCCAGCTGGCTATCATGCTAGCATGTTATTACATTCCAAACCAATTTTTGGCGCTGGTGAGCTGCTATGTACCATGAAGTGACCATGTAGCTAAATTCATGCGAAATCCTGCATCTGAATCCGATGGTCCTGTTGGCCAATGTCATTGCATTGCATACCAAAAGTTGAGCGCCAAAAATTGTCCGCCAAATATGTCCACCCAATTAATCTGCCAAAAGTGGGCTGGCTAGCTAGTTAGGACAATTGGCAGCCTAGCTAGCTAATTATTTTAGCCAATTAGGTAATAACCAGAGCCATCTAGATAATAAAACGTTATTAGCGATATAAGAAATATTATATAATATTGTATGATGTGATAAACGATAGGTAGTCTTTATAAATACATTATGCGTTAGGCTGATATATTAGTCTGTGAGATAAGATATGCTTTATTGATCCCCCAAGGAGAAAAAATGGCCTAAGCCTAAATAAAAACATTCACATTAACATAAATAAGACCATAATAAATCATATGTTTACTTTGTATTGTGCTTTTCATGAGAATGTCCAGTGAGACTATTCAAACCATCGACTCACAGATGGTTGAAGACGATGGGCGATCGGCAAATGCAGTCTGGAATCATCAATATCACTCTAATCGAAGTCAGAAAAAACTTGAGTGGAGTTATGGAAAGGCTCTGTAAGACATATTATGTGTTTTATTTATTTATTTAGCCTTTATTTTACTAGGCAAGTGAGTTAAGGACAAATTCTTATTTACAATGACGGCCTACCCCAGCCAAACCCTAACCCGGACAACGCTGGGCCAATTGTGCACCACCCTATGGAACTCCCAATCACGGCCGGTTGTGATACAGCCTGGAATCGAACCAGGGTTTGCAGTAATGCCTCTAGCACTGAGATGCAGTGCATTAGACCACTGCGCCATTCAGGAGCCCAGGTGGTGACAGCTAGTCTTACTGGGGTCCGACACATAAGGAAAAAGACATTACAGACAAAATAATTTACAATTTACATACACTGCCGTTCAAAAGGTTGGGGTCACTTATAAATGTCCTTGTTTTCCATGAAAACATACATGAGATTAGTTGCAAAATGAATAGGAAATATAGTCAAGACGTAGACAAGGTTATAAATAATGTTTTTTAATTGAAATAATATTTGTGTCCTTCAAACTTAGCTTTTGTCAAAGAATCCTCCATTTGCAGCAAATACAGCCTTGCAGACCTTTGGCATTCTAGTTGTCAATTTGTTGAGGTGATCTGAAGAGATTTCACCCCATGCTTCCTGAAGCACCTCCCACAAGGTGGATTGTCTTGATGGCACTTCTTACGTACCATACGGTCAAGCTGCTCCCGCAACAGCTCAATAGGGTTGAGATCCGGTGACGGTGCTGGCCACTCCATTATGGACAGAATACCAGCTGACTGCTTCTTCCCTAAATATAGTTCTTGCATCGTTTGACGCTGTGCTTCGGGTCATTGTCCTGTTGTAGGAGCTAATTGGCTCAAATTAAGCGCCGTCCACAGGGTATGGCATGGCGTTGCAAAATGGAGTGATAAAAAAAGCCTTCCTTTTTCAAGATCCCTTTTACCCTGTACAAATCTCCCACTTTACTTCCACCAAAGCACCTCCAGACCATCACATTGCCTCCACCATGCTTGACAGATGGCGTCAAGCACTCCTCCAGGATCTTTTCATTTTTTCTGCGTCTCACGAATGTTCTTCTTTGTGATCTGAACACCTCAAACTTAGATTCGTCTGTCCATAACACTTTTTTCCAATCTTCCTCTGTCCAGTGTCTGTGTTCTTTTGCCCGTCTTAATCTTTCCTTTTTATTGGCCAGTCCGAGATATGTCTATTTCTTTGCAACTCTGCCTAGAAGGCCAGCATCCCGGCGTCGCCTTTTCACTGTTGACATTGAGACTGGCGTTTTGTGGGTACTATTTAATGAAGCTGCCAGTTAATCCATTTTAGAATAAGGCTGTAACGTAACAAAATGTAGAAATAGTCAAGGGGTCTGAATACTTTCCGAAGGCACCCTAGTCATTCTCTGCTACCGCAAGGCAAGCGGTACCGAAGCGCCAAGTCTAGGTCCAAGAGGCTTCTAAACAGCTTCTACCGCCAAGCCATAAGACTCCTGAACATCTAATCAAATTGCTACCCAGACTATTTGCATTGCCCTCCCTATTTTACACTGCTGCTACTCTCTGTTGTTATCATCGATGCATAGTCACTTTAATAACTCTACCCACATGTACATATTACCTCAGCTAACCGGTGCCCCTGCACATTGACTCTCTACCGGTACCCCCCTGTAAATAGCCCCGCTATTGTTATTTACTGCTCCTCTTTAATTATTTGTTTTTCTTATCTCTGACTTTTTGAAAAACGTTTTCTAGGGGGGGGGGATTTTCTTAAAACTACATCGTTGGTTAAGGGCTTGTAAAAGTAAGCATTTCACCTGTTGTATTCGGCGCATGTGACAAATAACATTTGATTTGATATAGCCTCTCTATTGTTATTTTACTGCAGCTCTTTAATTACTTGTTACTTTTTTTTCTTATTCTTATCCGTGATTTTTAAATGTTAAATTTTTTTTTAACTGCATTGTTGGTTAGGGGCTCGTAAGTAAGTATTTCACTGTAAGGTCTACACTTGTTGTATTCGACGCATGTGACTAATACAATTTGATTTGATTTTATATATTTTATATACAGTATCATTCAAAAGTTTGGACACTCCTACATTTCTTCATTTTTACTATTTTCTACATTGTAAAATAATAGTGAAGACATCAAAACTATGAAATAACACACATAGAATCATGTAGTGTTAAACAAATCAAAATTTGTTTTATATTTGAGATTCTTCAAAGTAGCCACCCATTGTCTTGATGACAGCTTTTGATGACAGCTTTTCTTGATGACAGCTTTTCACACTCACACATTCTCTCAACCAGCTTCATGAGGTAGTCACCTGGAATGCATTTCAATTAACAGGTGTGCCTTGTTAAAAGTTAATTTGAGGAATTTCTTTCCTTCTTATTGCGTTTGAGCAAATCAGTTGTGTTGTGAAAAGGTAGGGGTGGTATACAGAAAAATAACTTTTTTGGTAAAAGACCAAGTCCATTTATGGCAAGTACAGCTCAAATAAGCAAAGAGAAACGACAGTCCTAAGACATGAAGGTCAGTCAATAGGAAAAATGTCTTCAGTGCAGTCGCAAAAACCATCCAGCGCTATGATGGAACTGGCTCTCATGAGGACCGCCACAGGAAAGGAAGACCCAGAGTTACCTCTGCTGTAGAGGATAAGTTCATTAGAGTTACCAGCCTCAGAAATTGCAGCCCAAATAAATGCTTCACAGTAAAAGACACATCTCAACATCAACTGTTCAGAGGAGACTGCATGAATCAGGCCTTCATGGTCGAATTGTGGCAAAGAAACCACTACTAAAAGACACAAATAAGAAGAAGAGACTTGCTTGGGCCAAGAAACACGAGCAATGGACATTAGACCAGTGGAAATCTGTCCTTTTTGGTTCTTACTGCCATGTCATTATGAGACGCAGAGTAGGTGAACTCCGTAGAGTAGGAGGTGTGATGGTGTGGGGGTGCTTTGATTGTGACACTGTCAGTAATTTATTTAGAATTCAAGGCACACTTAACCAGCATTGCTACCACAGCGTTCTGCAGCGATACACCATCCCATCTGGTTTGCGCTTAGTTGGAAGATCATTTGTTTTTCAACTGGCCAATGGCCCAAAACACACCTCCAGGCTGTGTAAGGGCAATTTTACCAAGAAGGAGAGTGATGGAGTGCTGCATCAGATGACCTGGCCTCCACAATCACCCAACCTCAACCCAATTGAGATGGTTTGGAATGAGTTGGAATGCAGAGTGGAGGAAAAGCAGGCTACAAGTGCTCAGCATGTGTGGGAACTGCTTCAAGAATGTTGGAAAAACATTCCAGGTGAAGCTGGTTGAGAGAATGCCAACTAGGGCCCTACAGAATCAAGCTCATGTTAGCTAACTAGCTAGCTAGCTACCTTAAAATAGCTTGCAAATGAACTTTACCTAATCGATTTTGGTAGCTAGTATCAGACTACAACACAGGAGTTACAAACTCTTAATAATAATGACTTCCAAAAATATATTACAAAGAATAAAAAAGCTTGCTACTTAGCAATAAAGGAAAGACGAACTTTACAAGCCATGACAGCTAACAGTTGGGATCCATTGGGGAACATGTTTTTGTATTTAAAGAAAATATATATTATTATATATTTTTTGTACAATAATAAATAAATACAAAATAAGATGGGGAAGAATATACAAATGGGCCAGGGGGTGCATTAACACATTATACAAAGACCTTAAGGGATATACACACACATTTATAATTCTTGGTGAGAGAATGCCAAGAGTATGCAAAGCTGTCATCCAGGCAAAAGGTGGCTACTTTGAAGAATCTCACTATAAAATGTATGTGGATTTGTTCAACACTTTTTTGGTTACTACATCATTCCATATTTGTTATTTATTTTATAGTTTTGATGTATTCACTATTATTCGGCAATGTAGAAAATAGTACAAAAATAAAAGAAAGACCCTTGAATGAGTAGGTGTGTCCAAGCTTTTGACTGGTACTGTATTGACACAGTTCGCTGGCCCTTGACTTAATCTCGGGCCTAACACCCGTCCCTAAATATTCTCCAAATACCAGCTTCGAGGGTATTATCACTTTTATACAAGGGTTACTAGCCTTTCTCTAAATAGCCCATCCAACTACCTCATCCCAATACTGTATTTATTTATTTTGCACTCTAGTATCTCTACTTGCACATTCATCTTCTGCACATCTATCGCTCCAGTGTTTAATTGCTATATTGTAATTATCTCCCACTATGGCCTGTTTTATTGCATTTACCTCCCTTATCTTACCTAATTTGCACACACTGTACATATACTTGTTTTTCTCTACTGTATTATTGACTGTATGTTTGTTTATTCCATGTGTAACTCTGTGTTGTTGTATGTGTCGAACTGCTTTGCTTTATCTTGGCCAGGTCGCATGAGAACTTGTTGTCAACTAGCCTACCTGGTTAAATAAAGGTGAAAAAAATGAAAAAATTGACTTAATATTAGGAAAGTTGATAAATAAAATGTTGGAAGCCTATAGAAAGCTGATGGAATCCTCCTATTTTTAATAGAGGCCAATTGCATAGCCTATAGAAATATTGCTCAACATGAGCTTATGGACACTTTATTCGATTTTTGATTACACTTGCATTGATGTCAGAGTGATTAGAGGGACAACAGAGTGCTGAGTACCAGGCAGTTAGCAAGTTTGGTAGGCTACTAATGACCAGCAGCATCAGAGCTTGGAGAAGCCTAATTACCGTGAATAAATGGTCACATGGAATTTGACTGCCGTCATCAAATCAAATCAAATTTTATTGGTCACATACACATAATTAGCAGATGTTAATGCGAGTGTAGCGAAATGCTTGTGCTTCTAGTTCTGACCATGCAGTAATATCTAACAAGCAATCTAACAATTTCACAACAACTACCTTTTACACACAAGTGTAAAGGAATGAATAAGACTATGTATATATAAATATATGGATGAGCGATGGCAGAACGGCATAGGCAAGATGCAGTAGATGGTATAGAGTACAGTATATACATATGAGATGAGTAATGTAGGGTATGTAAACATTATATAAAGTGGCATTGTTTAAAGTGACTAGTGATACGTTTATTACATGAAATGTTTAATTATTAAAGTGGCTAGAGATTTGAGTTGGCAGCAGCCACTCAACGTTAGTGATGGCTGTTTAACAGTCTGATGGCCTTGAGATAGAAGCTGTTTTTCAGTCTCTCGGTCCCAGCTTTGATGCACCTGTACTGAACTTGCCTTCTGGATGATAGCGGGGTGAACAGGCAGTGGCTCGGGTGGTTGTTGTCCTTGATGATCTTTTTGGCCTGTGACATCGGGTGGTGTAGGTGTCCTGGAGGGCAGGTAGTTTGCCCCCAGTGATGCGTTGTGCAGACCTCATTACTCTCTGGAGAGCCTCACGGTTGTGTGCGGAGCAGTTGCCGTACCAGGCGGTGATACAGCCCGACAGGATGCTCTCGATTGTGCATCTGTAAAAGTTTGTGAGTGTTTTTGGTGACAAGCCAAATTTCTTCAGCCTCCTGAGGTTGAAAAGGCGCTGTTGCTCCTTCTTCACCACGCTGTCTGTGTGGGTGGACCATTTCAGTTTGTCCGTGATGTGTACGCCGAGGAACTTAAAACTTTCCACCTTCTCCACTACTGTCCCGTCAATGTGGATAGGGGGGTGCTCCCTCTGCTGTTTCCTGAAGTCCATGATCATCTCCTTTGTTTTGTTGACGTTGAGTGTGAGGTTATTTTCCTGAAACCACACTCCGAGGGCCCTCACCTCCTCCTTGTAGGCCGTCTCGTCATTGTTGGTAATCAAGCCTACCACTGTAGTGTCATCTGCAAAGTTGATTGAGTTGGAGGCGTGCATGGCCACGCAGTCATGACCCCATGACCTCCGGTGTAGCAGTAATATGGTCACCGTAACAGCCCTAGCAGTGACATACCCATGGGTTGGATACTTTTCTCGTCAATCATGTACACTTAAAAACGTAAAATAAACCAATCCTCCATTGTTAACACAATGGAAAGGACAAATGCTTTATCATCTAAATGTTGAATGTTTGTGCATGATAGAGAGAAACATCAAGAGTGATGTGGGCGCTGGGTGTGAGCAGGTGGGTCTGGGCAGGGGCGATGTTGTGGATGTTTGTGTGTCTCTGTAGATTGTCATTTGAATGTGTATGTTTTGTATTGTTAAAATAAAATTTAAAAAATCTTACAATTTTGTGGGGGATTTTATCATGCAGAAAAAACATGACAAAATTATTATTAATCAAAACTATATTTAATTAGTTATTTTTTAGCCTAACCTGCCTGCACATCACTGGCTGAGTCCAAAGTTTCTTCATAAATGTAATTTTCTAGTTTTCTTTTAAAATCTGAACTTGATCAAGTTTTAATGTACTGATTGTCTTCACTGCAGATCTGACCCATCACACCAAGAGGACCACTACGCTCCAGATCATTTTCTGTGCTCAGAAGTCCTTGGTTTGTTTTTGCCATTGCTTGATCTATTTTAAATGTAAGAATATGTTGCAGATTTAAACTTTAATTGGGGCCTATGGAAACAAATAGAAATGTAATGAATGTTGTTTTCCCACCCAAAAAATCTGGACACTTCATGAATGAGATGTCATTGTGGGAAGGGGCTGTTTTTTTAAAGGGGAATAACTACAAACAGATATCAGCTAAATCAGGCCCTAAATGTCAAGAATAAAACAAAAAATAAATGTAATATAAAAAAATAAACATCCTCTCACTGTCAACTGCATTTATTTTCAGCAAATTTAACATGTAAATATTTGTATGAACATAAGATTCAACAACTGAGACAAACTGAACAAGTTCCACAGACATGTGACTAACAGAAATTGAATAAATGTGTCACTGAACAAAGGAGGGGGGTCAAAATCAAAAGTAACAGTCAGTGGCTGGTGTGGCCACCAGCTGCATTAAGTATTGCAGTGCATCTCCTCCTCGTGGACTACACCAGATTTGCCAGTTCTTGCTGTGAGATGTTACCCCACTCTTCCACCAAGGCACCTGCAAGTCCTCTGACATTTCTGGGGTAATGGCCCTAGCCCTCACCCTCTGATCCAACAGGTCCCAGACGTACTCAATGGGATTGAGATGCGGGCTCTTCGCTGGCCATGGCAGAACACTGATATTCCTGTCTTGCAGGAAATCACGCACAGAACGAGCAGTAATGCTGGTGGCATTGTCATGCTGGAGAGTCATGTCAGGATGAACCTGCAGGAAGGGTACCATATGAGGGAGGATGTCTTCCCTTTTTTGAGATCTGGCTGCGGACCACCTGCTAGGGCCATAGCTATGGATGAGGACACAGGTCTCGACCTCTGTAATAGATAAAATTAAAAAACGAATTTAGAGTGTATTCGGATAGTATTCAGAGCCCTTGACCTTTTCCACATTGTTACGTTACAGCCTTATTCTAAAATTGATTAAATTAATTGATTTCCTCAATCTACACATAACCCATATTAACAAAGCGAAAACAGGTTTAGAACTGTTTACACATTTAAAAAAAAAAAGTAAATAAACCAAAATACCTTATTTACATAAGTATTCAGACTCTTTACTATGAGAATAGAAATTGAGCTAAGGTGCATCTTGTTCCCATTGATCATCCTTGAGATGTTTCTACAACTTGATTGAAGTCCACCTGTAGTTTTATTAAATTGACTGGACATGATTTGGAAAGAAACACACCTGTCTACAGTCATGGCCAAAAGTTGAGAATGACACAAATATAAATTTTCAAAGTCTGCTGCCTCAGTTTGTATGATGGCAATTTGCATATACTCCAGAATGTTATGAAGAGTGATCAGATGAATTGCATTTAATTGCAAAGTCCCTCTTTAACATGCAAATGAACTGAATCCCCCAAAAATATTTCCACTGCATTTCAGCCCTGCCACAAAAGGACCAGCTGACATGTCAGTGATTCTCTCGTTAACACAGGTGTGAGTGTTGACGAGGACAAGTCTGGAGATCACTCTGTCATGCTGATCGAGTTCAAACAGACTGGAAGCTTCAAAAGGAGGGTGGTGCTTGGAATCATTGCTCTTCCTCTGTCAGCCATGGTTACCTGCAAGGAAACACGTGCCATCATCATTGCTTTGCACAAAAAGGGCTTCACAGGCAAGGATATTGCTGCCAGTAAGATTGCACCTAAATCAACCACTTATCGGATCATCAAGAACTTCAAGGAGAGCGGTTCAATTGTTGTGAAGAAGGCTCCAGGGCGCCCAAGAAAGCCCAGCAAGCGCCAGGACCATCTCCCAAAGTTGATTCAGCAGCGGGATCGGGGCCACCACCAGTATAGAGCTTGCTCAGGAATGGCAGCAGGCAGCTTGAGTGCATCTGCACGCACAGTGAGGCGAAGACTTTGAGGATGGCCTGGTGGGCACCAAAGAAGCCACTTCTCGCCAGGAAAACCATCAGGGACAGACTGATGATATTCTGCAAAAGGTACAGGGATTGGACCGGGGTAAAGTAATTTTCTCTGATGAATCCCCTTTCCAATTGTTTGGCGCATCCGGAAAAAAGCTTGTCCGGAGAAGACAAGGTGAGAGCTACAGGACTGATGTCCTGTGTCATGCCAACAGTAAAGCATCCTGAGACCATTCATGTGTGGGGTTGCTTCTCAGCCAAGGGAGTGGGCTCACTCACAATTTTGCCTAAGGACACAGCCATGAATAAAGAATGGTACCAACACATCCTCCGAGAGCAACTTCTCCCAACCATCCAGGAAGAGTTTGGTGACGAACAATGCCTTTTCCAGCATGATGGAGCACCTTGCCATAAGGCAAAAGTGATAACTAAGGCTCGGGAAACAAAACATTGATTTTGTGTCCATGGCCAGGAAACTCCCCAGACCTTAATCCCATTGAGAACTTGTGGTCAATCCTCAAGAGGCGGGTGGACAAACAAAACCCCACAAATTCTGACAAACTCCAAGCATTGATTATGTAAGAATGGGCTGCCATCAGTCAGGATGTGGCCCAGAAGTCAATTGACAGCATGTCAGGGCGGATTGCAGAGGTCTTGAAAAAGAAGGGTCAACACTGCAAATATTGACTCTTTGCATCAACTTCATGTAATTGTCAATAAAAGCCTTTGACACGTATGAAATGCTTGTAATTATACTTCAGTATTCCATAGTAACATCTGACAAAAATATCTAGAGACACTGAAGCAGCAAACTTTGTGGGAATTAATATTTGTGTCATTCTCAAAACCTTTGGCCACGACTGTATATAAAAAGGTCCCACAGTTGACAGTGCATGTCAGAGCAAAAAACAAGCCCTGAGGTCGAAGGAATTGTCCGTAGAGCTCAGAGACAGGATTGTGTAGCGGCACAGATCTGGGGAAGAAGCATTGAAGGTCCCCAAGAAAACAGTGGCCTCCATCAATTCTTAAATGGAAGAAGTTTGGAACCACCCAAACTCATTCTAGAACCGAGCAGGTTCAGGGAGGTGACCAAGAACCTGATGGTCAATCTGACAGCGCTCCATAGTTCCTCTGTGGAGATGGGAGAACCTTCCAAAAAGACAACCATCTCTGCAGCACTCCACCAATAAGGCCTTTATGGTAGACTGGCCAGACAGAAGTCACTCCTCAGTAAATGGCACATGACAGCCACTTGGAGTTTGCCTTAAAAAGGCACCTAAAGGACTCTCAGACCATGAGAAACAAGATTCTCTGGTCTGATGAAACCAAGATTGAACTCTTTGGCCTGAATGCCAAGTGTCACGTATGGAAGAAACATGGCACTATTCCTTACGGTGAAGCATGGTGATGGCAGCATGATGCTGTGGGGATGTTTCACAGCGGCAGGGACTGGGAGACTAGTCAGGATCGAGGCAAAGATGAACGGAGCAAAGTACAGAGTGTTCCTTGATGAAAACCTTATCCAGAGCGCTCAGGACCCCCGACTGGGGCTAGGTTCACCTTCCAACAGGACAACGACCCTAAGCACACAGCCAAAGACAATGCAGAAGTGGCTTCGGGATAAGTCTCTGAATGTTCGCTAGTGGCCCAGCCAGAACCCGGACTTTAACATCTCTGGAGAGACCTGAAAATAGCTGTGCAACGCTCCCTATCCAACCTGACAGAGCTTGAGAAGATCTGTAAAAATAAATTGGAGAAACTCCCCAAATACAAGCTTGTCCCAAGCTTGTAGCGTCAGACCAAGAAGACTCGAGGCTGTAATCGCTGACAAAGGTACTTCAACAAAGTACTGAATCAAGGGTCTGAATACTTATGTAAATGTGATATTTTAATATTTTAATACAATTGCAAAAATGTCTAAAAACCCATGTTTGCTTTATAATTATGGGGTATTGTTTGTAGATTTATGGGAGGAAAAAATTATTAAATCCATTTTAGAATAAAGCTGTAACAAAGTGTGGAAAGTCAAGAGGTTTGAATACTTTCAAAATGAACTGTAATTTATAAATGAAGCATTCGTGTTTAGTGAGTCCACCAGATCAGAGGCAGTAGGGATGACCAGGGATGTTCCCTTGTTAAGTGTATGAAGTGGACAATTATCCTGTCAAGCTAAGCATTGTAATGAGTACTATTGGGTGTCAGGGAAAATGTATGGAGTAAAAAGTACATTATTTTCTTTAGGAATTTAGTTTAGTAAAAGTTCATATACCTTCAAAAATGACTTAAGTAGTACTTTAACATTTTTACTTCACTGGCACTAGGGCACACTGTTTTTAAAATGTACAACATAAAATGAAAACGAGCATTTTCAAGATGTAGGCTACCTCGTTTCACTCACTCCATTTCGACTATTTTCATCCATTTTGTGCCTAGACAAAACCCAGCTTCAGGCTGCAGTCTTAAATCACACACAGACACACATTGTGGTATCAAAATAGGTTTTATTTTACATATTCGAACATTGTCAAAACGTGAACTTTTTTTTGCATATAAATCTTTTAAAATAAGACAGTTCAAATTATGAAAATTGTACAAAAGTAACATTCACAAAAACGTGTTAATTATTTCCATGACAAATTGAATTCCATCCTTTTCTGCATTTTCTAATTTACACCCACCACCAATGCCATAGGAGAAAGACGATTGGTGAGATCAAGTACAGTAAACAGCAGCGGTAGCGTGATGTCACAGGGCAGGATTGAAGGAGTTCGCCAGCTAACTTTCCTAAATATTCTGGATTCATATGTTCAAGTTAATATACACTTGAAATTGGCACAGTAACTGACTCACTCAACATTCCAAACGACTGATAGAGTTTCTTTCTTAACAAACCGGAAATTCAAGAGCTAGCCTACATCTGAGCGTTTCTCAAAGTTCGCTGGCTAACTCTGTGAACCCACTGTGTTACACTTCTCCAGAGTAGTTTCCCTGTTAGTGGTGGTTAATCTACTGAAGTGCCCGAGTAGCTTTACTGAACTGAAGTCTATCTCTGTAAGCCTGTCAATTCCTACGCCTGTAATTTCTGAGCCTGAAGGTGGCACTACAGCCATTCTGTATAAAGAACCATATAGGGATATACAAGCCATATAGATATACACGTATATACATGTATATATATATATACACACACATACGTATATATATATATATATATATATATATATATATATATATATATATATATATATATATATATATATATATAAATATCAAATACAGTATGACGCTGTCTGCCCAAGTCACTATTCACCTCAAGCTCTTTCCTGAGAGTTAACACTAACGCTACCTCTCTACCTACTAAATACAAACTAAAAACTACTGAGCTGAACTGAGTGAAGTAAAAATCAAGATGTACTGAGCTGGCCTGGTTACACAACCATAGTTGTTGGCCTGAAATTATGCTGAAAACTTTGAAATGGACCATGTGAAAATAAAATATTAGAGCCAGCTCAGTTTGAACGGAACGATGGCGCAAGAAAAGCATCGGCCTTCCGCTCTACCTGTATCAATGTAGTCGGAGCCGGTTTGTCTGGTTTTGCATTCAATAGCCACACATGGCCGACATACAGTGTAGTGGTTCCAGGCAAACCGTCAACAGCCCTTGTATTAGTAGTCCTGTATTCTCTACTGGAGGTGTTACACAGTAAACAGAAAGAAAATAAAAGGGCCAGTCTGACTTCAGTGTCCTTCTGCCAGCCAGTTTAACTGATCCTAGATCATTTGTTTAACCTCAGCCTCAAACAGAGAATCAACCCATCTAACTACAACTATTCCACTGACACTAGATTCCCGACTGAAAATACACACCAAGACTACACTACCCAGAAGCCCTTTAGCTAAGAATGGCAATACAAGCCAGTCCTCTTGCAGCCCTTAGGCCCACTACAGAAAAACAACTATTTTTACTCAGTCCCCCATACATAGGTTCTAAGAAGAGTTCTAAGGAGTTCCACCGGGTGTTTCTGCACTTACGAGAAGTCCAACCCATGTGTGCCGACAGACAGACTGAAGGTTTGTAGTGTCTCATTGTCCTGGCTCAGATCTGCTCTGGGGTAAGAATGGAGTATGGGCTCACACACAATTTCTCGTTTCCTTTCGCTCTCCCTCAGTCTCACACACACATACCCCTTTCTTGCTCTCTCACACGTGCAAACACACAAACTGTGGATGACTAGAAAGAGACCGGAGTACCAATACACCCAACCCCATTTAGAATCAGAACCAGAAACCCTTTAGTTCAGAATTAGTGTTGCCTTCTTTACATTCTAGTTAAGCTAAAAACAAATTAGACAGTAAGGCTGAACTTAATGTTCAAGTTCAATTTAAATTCATTATTTTGCATAAAGCATCAAACAACAACAAAAATCATACAATTCCAAAAAACAAAGCCAAAGAGTTGCATCCGATGCAAAGCTGCACATGTAGAGCAGGGCGACTGAGAGCCACCTGCCTAACACTCAACCCAGGCCAGATATCAGCATTAATGCCTCTACTGATCCTTCCCACCGACTGCCTGCTCAAAACAGGTGTAGACAGACCCGCTTGCCCTCTCCCTGCGACCCCCCCCTCCCCCTCACTTTTTTCTGAATTTCTCTTTCCATGCTTCTCGCTCACTCCTTCCTCTCCCCATCCTTCTTTACCAATCCCCCTTCTCCCTCCCCCTCTCTGGCCGATAGAATTAAAACTAAAGCCTTTACGCACCCCAATTAGGGGAATGACTCCTCACACCTTCCTTTGTCCCTCAAACCCTTCAACTGACAGACAGACAGCTAGTCTCGGATCTTAGTGTCTGGCCTGTTCAGAGGCTTTCGGGGGCTCAGGGTCCTGGGTAGGGCTGTGTCCCTCGACAAACATGTTAGGGATGTCCTGGCCGAAGTAGATCTTACTGTTGGCTGCTATTGCCTGGTACTTCATCAACTCAAGGTACTCGGGTGTTAACTTCAACTGGAAAGATGGGAGAGAGATGATGTCAGAGTGTGTGTGTGTGTGTTTGTATACATACCATACCATACCTCCATACATCCATACATACATATATATATATATAGACATGTCTTACCCTGTTAGCTTCAGCAAACTTAGCGGCTGTATAATACTCTGCATCAGCCCTGGCCTTCATTTTTGCCAAGAACGCAGTGTCTGAAATAGACACAGAGTTCATTAATATGCGCACACACACACACACACACACCACATACCACACACACCACACACACACACACACCCTCTATTTCAGAGATCCTCTTCTCAGTCTCTTTCTCCATCACCTTCTGTTGGAAATGAATCTGTGCTACTTCAGCCACCTTCTGAGCCTCTGAGAGAAAGACAGCGGTGTGCGGTGGGGAAAAGAAGAGAGTATATAGTGTTACGGTTTATTAGCTCCACTTAGCTCTCCAGTTATTTCAGATACACAACTGGTTGTGTACTGTAAGTGTGTATACTAATGAGATGGAGTGTTGCTACGTTACCGATGACAGCTTTCTTCCTCTCAGTCTCAGCTTCTTTCTCCACAACCTTCTGAGTCTGAACTGTTACCAACAGACGAGTCTTCTCCCCCTCCCTACACACACAGTGAGAGAGAGAGAGAGAGAAAGGTTACACACACAAAGTGAGGTTTATAGAAATAACTAAAAAATAGAGTGAGACACTGGACAAATGATAGAGAGAACAGAAGAGAAAAAGAAAGAGAGAACACTCACATGAGCTCAAAGTTTCTCCTGATGGCCTCTGGGATTTTGGGCTTGGTGACTCGGACAGCCTGGGACATAAGAGACACACTCAGTATATACAAACCAGAGCCCCATTTTTGGTCCACCAGCCACTCAGATTTTTAACCAGCCCAACATCCCTCCCCCTACAATTACACTAACAAAACAGGAAAGAACATGCTTTGTAATGTTTCGAAAACAATACATGTATTACTAGTAAGAAGAATTGTGGTATACTGTATAATTTCATTTTTTGTCCCCCAAGTCTTTTAACCAAGAACACAGAAGAGATCAAACATGGCACCTGCCCCTTTAAGGGTGGGAGATTACCATGGTAACGTGACTTGAGTCATGTCTATGCAATCTGGTTTCAGAGCTGGTGCACCTCAGCCACGATCAAGGTCCTAAACGAAATCATAACCGCCATCGATAAGAGACATTACTGTGCAGCCGTATTCATCGACCTGGCCAAGGCTTTCGACTCTGTCAATCACCACATTCTTATTGGCAGACTCGACAGCCTTGGTTTCTCAAATGATTGCCTCGCCTGGTTTACCAACTACTTCTCTGATAGAGTTCAGTGTGTGAAATCGGAGGGCCTGTTGTCCGGACCTCTGGCGGTCTCTATGGGGGTGCCACAGGGTTCAATTCTCGGGCCGACTCTCTTCTCTGTATACGTCAATGATGTCGCTCTTGCTGCTGGTGATTCTCTGATCCACCTCTACACAGACAACACCATTCTGTATACTTCTGGCCCCTCTTTGGACAGTTTTAACTAACCTCAAGACAAACTTCAATGGCATACAACTCGCCTTCCGTGGCCTCCAACTGCTCTTAAGCGCAAGTAAAACTAAATGCATGCTCCTCAAATCGATCACTGCCCGCACCTGTCTATCACAGTGCATTCCGTTTGTCACCAAAGCCCCATACACTAACCACCACTGCGACCTGTACGCTCTCGTTGGTTGGCCCTCGCTTCATACTCGTCGCCAATCCCACTGACTACAGGTTATATACAAGGCTCTGCTAGGTAAAGCCCCGCCTTATCTCAACTCACTGGCCACCATAGCAGCACCCACTCATAGCACGCGCTCCAGCAGGTATATCACACTGGTCACCCCCAAAGCCAATTCCTCCTTTAGTCATCTTTCCTTCCAGTTCTCTGCTGCCAATGACTGGAACGAACTGCAAAAATCTCTGAAGCTGGAGACCCATATCTCCCTCACTTGCTTTAAGCACGAGCTGTCAGAGCAGCTCACAGATCACTGCACCTGTACATAGCCCATATGTAAACAGCCCATCTACCTACCTACCTCATCCCCATACTATATTTATTTATCTTGCTCCTATGCAGCCCAGTATCTCTACTTGCACATTCATCTTCTGCACACCTACCATTCCAGTGTTTAATTGCTATATTGTAATTACTTCGCAATCATGGCCTATTTATTGCCTTAACTCCCTTATCTTACTTCATTTGCACTCACTGTATATAGACTTTTTGTTTTATTTTGTTCTACTGTATTATTGACTATGTGTTGTTGTATGTGTCGAACTGCTTTGCTTCATCTTGGCCAGGTCGCAGTTGCAAATGAGAACTTGTTCTCAACTAGCCTACCTGGTTAAATAAAGGTGAAATAAAAAAAAAGTTTGTTCCTGTGAGAATGAGTCTGACTAGTAGCTGCTTTGTCTTCTCTTCCCAAACATTGAAAAACAACCAAGCTTGTGAACAAAACAAATGTAAATAGCCAAGAAACACATTGACAGTCTCACTTTAGTAGACTTTCTTTTCAAGTAAATGAGACCAACTTTTATACGTGTGCAGCACTTCTAAAAATGAATATTTCACTCAGCTCTTTACATGCACACAGCCCCAAGCCAGGCAGTGTTGCAGCGCGAGGTGGAATAGGCCATTGTAAAATTCATACACTGAACAAAAATAAACATTCAACAATTTCAAATATTTTACTGATACAGTTCATATAAAGCAACTAAGCCAATTGAAATAAATTCATTAGACCCTAATCTATGGATTTCACATGACAGGGCGGGGGTGCAGCCATGGGTGGCATGGTTACACGTGGTCTGCGGTTGTGAGGTTGGTTGGATGTACTGCCAAATTTGTTGAAGGCAGTTTACGGTAGAGAAATTAACATTCATTAAATTATCTGGCAACAGCTCGTGGACAGTCCTGCAGTCAGCGTGCCAATTCCACATTCCCCCTCAAAACTTGAGACATCTGTGGCATTATTTTGTGTGACAAAACTGCACCTTTTAACGTGGCCTTTTATTGTCCCCAGCACAAGGTGCACCTGTGTAATGAGCATGCTGTTTAATAAGCTTCTTGATATGCCACACCTGCCAGGTAGATGGATTAT
Source organism: Oncorhynchus tshawytscha (assembly GCF_018296145.1). Classification (NCBI taxonomy): domain Eukaryota; kingdom Metazoa; phylum Chordata; class Actinopteri; order Salmoniformes; family Salmonidae; genus Oncorhynchus; species Oncorhynchus tshawytscha. Next base: position 57,877,839 of record NC_056434.1, on the reverse strand, counting down.
CTTGGCAAAGGAGAATTGCTCACTAACAGGGTTGTAAACAAATTTGTGCACAAAATTTGAGAGTATTGACCACTTCTATATGGTCAAAGTAGATTATATTTCTGTTCAGTGGAGTGCTTTGACTTTGTGTAATTAATTTACCAGCTATGAAACTAAAACGCCAGATACTTTGAAAACAGCTACTGCAGCATTTATTTTTTGCTATAAATGTGATCATACTTGGGCACTGTGGAACACAGACCACCCGCCAACGTGGCTGGTGAAATAGACATATTACCCGCCAATGCCAAAATCTACCCGCATTTGGCAGGTGTTAATTTTAGGCCCTGATTGTCAAACGCTGCAGATAGAAGTGCCACAAATAGCACTGATGCGATTCCTTATTCTACATGTCAGAGAGGCATTATTGTTCTACATAACATGTTATTAACTGAATGTTCCAAAACATTGCTTCCTGCTGAATGCACCCAACCACTCAGGTGAGGGTGTGTTTGTGTCAGGGTTGGGGTCAATTCCCATTTAATTCAGTCAATTCAGGAAGTAAACTTGGCGCAAAGTGGTCATTTCACTTTACTTCCTGAATTGACTGACTTAAATGGGAATTGACCCCAACCCCAACCCTGACATAAACACACAAACTCACCTGAGTTGGAATGGAATCAACCCCAATCCTGGTGTGTGTGTGATTGACCCCAACCCTGGTGTGTGTGTACCTGTATCGTCAGTCCAGGCGCCATAGAGTTTAGGTCTTTCTGCAGAGCGATTTTCAGGTTCTCATCAATGATGTCTGACAAACCAAGATGCAAGAGAGGGAAAAAAAAGAGAAAAAAAATAGAGTTATTAGGCTGATGTATAGAAAGTGTCTCAGCAGATATACAAGTGAGTGAGTGCTCACCAAACAGCTCGATGTAGACCTCCTGTAAAGTGTGTACGCTGCAGAATTGGTTGAGTTCATGGTGAATCTTGTTGAAAATTAGAGTTTTGTCATAATCAGCTGTATAGTTCTTCACTGTGTCCACCACTGAAGAGAGAGAGAGAGAGGTTAGTATACACTAGGAAAGTAGAAACGTCACCCCCCACTCTCCAACTACATAGCAACGGGGACAACGTAGGCGTCCTAGGGATCCACTCTGTTAGCTAGTAGTTCTGAAGGTCTTACCAGATGAGGGCACCAGCATGTTGACCACCTCTATACGGTCAAAGTAGATCATCACTCCCCCACTGTGGAGAGAACACATCAGAAACATGGTCACGAACATGGTCAACGTCCTCCGCCACACAAGCACACACACAAACACCTTTCAGAAACACCATGCAACGGTTCTAGATTTACCTAGTTCCACAAGGCACGTTCTTTATCTCATCAGTTTGAAGAGTCGTCTGGAAGAGAAAGTTTTTTTAGAACTGATCTGTAGATGTAATAAAGGCCAGCTTGATGTGGTATCCAGAGTTAGAAGTCAGGGGTCAGATCGTACCTGTACTGATCTGTAGGTGGTAAGAAAGGGCATCATAATGTGGTATCCAGGGCCGTTGGGTGCGGTTAGCAAAGCTCCTCCTCTAAAACACAGAAATGAACCAATAATATGAATCTACTCTTCACAGTACTTCACTACCTGGTGAATGGATGACAGAGGGTTGGGGGGTCATGGATCATACCTGTAGTACACAGCTAGGTGTCCCTCCTCTATCTTATGAATGGAGGAGTGCAGCAGGATGGCCATCACTGCAGTTACTGCACCAACTACTGCCCCCACGTGAGTCATCGTCATCCTCACCCGAACTCACCTACATCACACACACACACACACACACACACAGAGTGAGAGAACAAAAAAGAGAAAACAAAAGATGAAGCAGTGCTTTCCATATATTCCTTTACCAGCGGTGGGCTGCCAAATTGTTGCCACCACTACAAAAAAAAATTATTACAATTTGTATTTAATTTAAAAACACAATTTTCAGGTGGTAAAACGTTTTCAGTGCAAACTGTATGAAGATGGAGCTATATTTTTTATATAAGCTCATCTGAGAACTAACAATCACGTAAATAAAACTAAGAGTCAGGCAAAATCTAAAATTCAAGTAATTGGGCAATTAAATTTAAAAAAAAATGTTTTAGTCACTCAGAATTGGAACACGGCATTAAGGCATGGCAACATGTGTAGGAAATTAGCTTCAAAGCTACAAATGTTCTCTCAACCCCATGACAAAATGTGTAGAAATGCAGGAAATTCACTTTAAAACTGTAAAATGTCTCTACCTATGGCAAAATGTGTAGAATTGTTTTAAATTAGCTTTAGCTTTTTTAGGCTAGGGAGCAGTATTTGGAAGTTTGGATGAATGAGGTGCACAAAGTAAACTGCCAGTTACTAAAGCCCAGAAGGTAGGATATGCATATAATTGGTAGATTTGGACAGAAAACTCTAAAAGTTTCTAAAACTGTTAAAATTATGTCTGAGTATAACAGAACTGATATGGCAGGTGAAACCGAGGACAAACCATCCCCCCAAAAAACAAAACAAAAATCAGCCTACCTCTATTTTCAATGGCTATCACTTTGATAATAAGGCAAAATCCTCCCAGATTGCAGTTCCTAGGGCTTTCACTAGATGTCAAAAGTCTTTAGAAAGAGTTTCAGGCTGGTTTTTGGAAAAATGAGCCAGAAATTGTAGTTTTTCTAGGTGGCTCCCATTTTGGCTGTAGTGTTTCCAAGCACGTGGAAGAGAGCGCGTTCTTTGGTATTTTTCTCCGGTAAAGACAATAACAATTCACCGTCTTAAATTGTATCATTTATTTACGTATTAGGGTACATAAGGTTTGATTATAAACATTGTTTGACTTGTTTGGAATAGTTTATTAGTAAGGTTTGGGATTAATTTTATGTGCATTTTGATGGAGGGAAACTGGGTGGATTATTGACTGAAGCAAGCCAGTTTAACTGAGTTTTATAGATATAAAGGACATTATCAAACAAAAGGACCATTTGTGATGCAACTGGGAACTTTTGGAGTGCCAACAGAAGATCAAAAGGTAAGGCACTTTTAATATCGTTATTTCTGACTTTCGTGTCGCACCTGCCTGGTTGAAATATGTTTTTCATGTGTTTGTATGCGGGGCACTGTCCTCAGATAATCGCATGGTTTGCTTTTGCCGTAAAGCCTTTTTGAAACACGGCGGTTGGCTTAACAAGAAGTTAAGCTTTATTTTGATGTATTACACTTGTGATTTTATGAAAGTTTAATATTTATAATACCGTAGTTTGAATTGCGCCCTCTGCAATTTCAGAATTTGGGTTTAAACACTGTTTCCCATGCTTGTTCAATGAACCATAAACAATTACATGCACCTGTGAAATGGTCGTTAAGACACTAACAGCTTACTGACGGTAGGCAATCGAGGTCACAGTTATGAAAACTTAGGACACTAAAGAGGCCTTGCTACAGACTCTGAAAAACACCAAAAGAAAGATGCCCAGGGTCCCTGCTCATCTGCATGAACGTGCCTTGGGCACGCTGTAAGGAGGCATGAGGACTGCAGATGTGGCCAGGGCAATACATTGCCATGTCCGTACAGTGAGAAGCCTAAGACAGCACTACAGAGAGACAAGACGGACAGCTGATCGTCCTTGCAGTGGCAGACCATGTGTAACCCCTGCACAGGATCGGTGCATCTAAACATCACACCAGGGGGACAGGTACAGGATGGCAACAACTGCCCAAGTTACACCAGGAACGCACAATCCCTCCATCAGTGCTCAGACGCTCAGCCTATTGCGGACGGAGGCTGGACTGAGGGCTTGTAGGCCTGTTGTAAGGCAGGTCCTCACCAGACATCACCGGCAACCACATCACCTATGGGCACAAACCCACCGTCGCTGGACCAGACAGGATTGGCAAAAAGTGCTCTTCGCTGACGAGTCGCGGTTGTCTCACCAGGGGTCATGGTCGGATTCCCATTTATCGAAGGAATGCGAGTTACACGGAGGCCTGTACTCTGGAGCTGGAACGATTTGGAGGTGGAGGGTCCGTCATGGTCTGGGGCAGTGTATCACAGCATCATCGGACTGAGCTTGTTGTCATTGCAGGCAATCTCAACGCTGTGCTTTACAGGGAAGACATCCTCCTCCCTCATGTGGTATCCTTCCTGCAGGCTCATCCTGACATGACCCTCGAGCATGAGAATGCCACCAGCCATACTGCTTGTCCGGGAACTTGCAGGTGCCTTGGTGGAAGAGTGGGGTAACATCGCACAGCAAGAACGGGAAAATCTGGTGCAGTCCATGAGGAGGAGATGCACTGCAGTACTTAATGCAGCTGGTGGCCACACCAGATACTGACTTACTTTTGATTTTGAGCCCCCCTTTGTTCAGGGACAAATTATTCCATTTCTGTTAGTCACATGTCTGTGAAACTTGTTCAGTTTGTCTCAGTTGCTGAAACTTATGTTCATACAAATATTTACACGTTACGTTTGCTGAAAATAAATGCAGTTGACAGTGAGAGGATGGTTTTTTTTCTGAGTTTATGAGCCTAATAAGAGAGGAGGATGAGGGGAAAAAAATGCAATAATTATCCAGTTCTGAGAGCCCATGATTTTACACAAAACCCACTCTTCCACTCTTCCTATTCAAGGCTTCTTCTTCTCTATCATTTATTTAATATCTCAATGTCCAAAGTTTAGCCGATTCCAAGACGCACAGCCAGCGAGGCTTGCTGACTGTGTCAGCCACTCCATCTGTACGCGTCGGCACAGACAGGCCTAGACTACTACTCGTCTTTCAGGCCACAGCTCCGCCAGTGGAATAGGCTGATCGAAAAAGATTTGGCTCCTCTCGTCCTTCCCATAGCATGCCAGGGGAGGGGTCCGAAAGACAAATGGCAAAAAAGTTCATGTCAAGCCCTGTAAACAACATTGGACACATGAATGTTCTTGCAACATTCCCATGAAATGTGTCTATAAAAAATAATTATATTCTGAGAACACGGCAACCATGTTCTGTGTTTGTTTGGTATGATGTTGATGGGCGATTCTCCCAACTCTCAGAAAACTAACCTGGAATATTCTTGCACCGTTGCAATAAAAATGTCAGGGCTTAACCTGAACTTTTTTTTGCCACTTTTACATTGGACAAGACTCTTTTTTTGGACAATAAAAACAAAAGAAATGTTTTTACTTGTGCATGATGTAAGGAACCAATACATTACTATCTTTTTTTTAACCATCATTTTTTCTAAGGTTACCCTCTGCCTATTGGCTTCTTCACATATTCAAGCCTGTCTTAAAATACAACACTGCCCCTTTAAGGCTCTCCTGGAGAATGGTTGGCAACCCTTGGTAGCATATAAAATATTCCAACATTACAATAACAGCCAAATACTTGTAATGGCTTTATAAAATAAGTCCCAGAGGGCTCGAAATTACCCATTGCCCGTTGGATGATGAAAACATGTCTACGGTTCAAAACCAACTCTGGGACAGTTCTGAGATGACAGATCTAAAATTCATAAAATCGCTGTACATAAAAACAATGTTGGAAAGCAATGAGGATCATGCAACAGAGCAGACTGTTGGCTAAAAATGTCTAGTTTTATTTATTCATATTACACTGAACAAAAATATAAAATTCAACATGTAAAGTGCCATGTTTCATAATAAAGCCCTTTCCTCGGGAGAAACTAATTCTGATTGGCTGGGCCTGGCTCCGCAGTATGTGGGCCTATGCCCTCCAAGGCCCACCCATGGCTGCACCCCTGCCCACTCATGTGAAATCCTTAGATTAGGGCCTAATGAATTTATTTCAATTGACTGATTTCCATATATTAAGAATAACTCAGTCAATTATTTTTGAAATTGTTGCATGTTGCGTTTATTTTTGTTCAATACATATACACAGTGTATTCGGAAAGTATTCAGATCCCTTGACTTTTTCCACCTTTTATTACGTTACAGCCAAAATTGTTTACAAATTTATGAAAAATAAAAAATAAAATCACAGAAGTGTTCAGACCCTTTGCTATGAGACTCAAAATGTAACTCAGGTGCATCCTGTTTCCACAACTTGGAGTCTACCTGTGGTAAATTCAATTGGTTGTACACGATTTGGAAAGGCACCCACCTGTCTGCATAAGGCCCCACAGTTGCAAAAATCAAGCCATGAGGTCAAAGGAATTGTCCGTTGAGCGCAGAGAAAGGATTGTGTCAAGGCACAAAAAAACAGTCTGCAGCATTGAAGGCCCCCAAGAACACAGTGGCCTCCATCATTCTTAAATTGAATAAGTTTGGTACAACCAAGACTCCCTCCTAAAGCTGGCAGCCCGGCCAAACTGAGCAAGGGGGAAAGGGCCTTGGTCATGACGGTGACCAAGAACCCGATGGTCACTCTGACAGAGCTCCAAAGTTCCTCTGTGGAGATAGTTGTCTTTCTGGAAGGTTCTCCCATCTCTGCAGCACTCCACCAATTAGGCCTTTATGGTGGAGTGGCCAGGTGGAAGTCACATGACAGTCTGCTTGGAGTTTGCCAAAAGGCACTTAAATTAAAGACTCTCAGACCATGAGAAACAAGATTCTCTGGTCTGATGAAACCAAGATTGAGCACTTTGGCCTGAATGCCAAGTCGAGGAAACCTGGCACCATCCCTACATCATGCTGTGGGGATGTTTTTCAGGGGCAGGGACTAGGAGACTAGTCAGGATCAAGGCAAAGATGAACGGAGCAAAGTACAGCGAGATCCTTGATGAAAACCTGCTCCAGAGCACACAGGAACTCAAATTGAGGAGAGTGTCATATCAGGTACAAAAGGACAACGACCCTAAGCACAAAGCCAAGACAACGCAGGAGTGGCTTTGGGACAAGTCTCCGAATGTCCTTGAGTGGCCAAGCCAGAGCCCGGACTTGATCGAACATCTCTGGAGAGACCTGAAAATAGCCGTGCAGCAACGCTTCTCATCCAACCTGACAGAGCTTGAAAGGATCTGCAGAGAAGAATGGGAGAAACTCCCCAAATACAGGTGTGCCAAGCTTGTATCGTCATACCCAAGAACTCACATTAACACAAAATGATTCATTTTCCACACAGGGGAAAAATAATGCGTGTCAGAAATATCATGCTGTGTAAATGCAGATCTAAAATTGTAATTTCTGCTGCGATCAGACTAATTGTGCTTCAGTTGCACTTCTCCACTCAGATGAGAATTCACAAAACGGCCATTCCAACAGCAGACAGCGCTCTGACTGACGTGTAGCTTTTGTCTCCAGCACTTTTGTTGGTGTAGCCAGCCTGCATGTCTCCGGTAAAAAACTCCAGATTAACTTTAAGCAAAACCTTAGGAAATGTTGCTGGCTACATTTTTTCTATGATAAACATTAGAAATACGATGGCCAAGCAACTCATTTTCTTGTGAGGCTTGCCAGCCAAACAGTGTTCCATTTCTGTCCATGAAAATTAAGCTATTTTCAGCAGAATGTGTTGCACTGATGTATTTTCTGTGAAGTTAAACTATGGTTGTAAGTCCCTGATCACAATATTGAAACCAAAAAATCCTAAACTTTCAATATAAAACGCAACCCCTGTCAATACACAGCTGGACTCACCTTCTCCTGTTTTCTCCAGTAGTGGAATTTACAAACAAGCACTCAAAACCTCAACTGTTCTGGGGAAGTATAAAGCTCCATAATGTGAAAGGTGAAATGAAGAACATGCTTTATCTCCTTACACATTGCACAAGTTGGCTGCAGGTATTTACTTAAAATAAGCTACAAATATTAACATTTCTTTAAAAACTAAAGTAATAGTAAACAGTGTTGAAAAACCACCCTGTGGCTATTTCCAAATACCCCGGCATAAGGTATACCGCCCAAGCCTAATAGATACACTAGCCTATTAGCCACATTATAACTGACTTGTGATCCTTGCCCTTGCTAGTTTGATGATCTTGACATTCCCAACCTGAGTTACATTCGTCCGTTTTTGTCAAAAATATTGAGTCATTGAAACAAACAGTGCATCCTGAATGGGGGCTGCAAATAAATGTACCAGGCCAGCTGTGATTTACAACCTGATAACTTTCTTGGTAGTCCAAAAAATATAGCTATTGGTGAATTATATTAATCATGCATTGAACAGCATCCATCTATTCTGACAATGCCTTAATGTACATCATGCAATGTTCATTCAAACATGACCTATTTTTAAAACCTCTTATAAAGTTGGTTTTGCAGCATAAACTGGGAAATTTATATTTCACTGATTTAAGGGTTTCATATCAAATAAAATATTGGTCAGGCATATTTAGCAGAGGTTATTGCAGGTGTTGCGAAATGCTTGTGTTCCTCGATGCAAAGTAATTAAAACGTTGTCAGTTTCCACTTTAAGGGAAAATTCTAAAGTTGTGGGAATATTTGTTGTTGGCTGGGAAAGGCTCATCAGGATGGACTCTCTGCACGACGTAACGTCATCAATTTGGGCACCAGGCGATACCGTATTCCTCCCTCGATTGTCATAGTCAAGGCATGCTTGGCTCAATTAGCTATCGATGATAGAAAAAACGAATATCCAATATAAAACTTATTATACCTGATTTGACATTAAACAAAAGCCACGGGTTTAATGGAGAATCACCATATTCAACATCCCCTGTAAACCCAGATTCTGGTTCAGGCATGTAACCAAAGACAGGCAGAAACTGATTCTCCATTAGTTAATTAATTCCCAATCACACTTGTAGGCGATGTCATGGCGACGTTGAATAGCTAAGCGCATGCGCACAAACACGTCATCGGATCGGTCGTCTCACGCCAAACAGCGCATGCGCACGCAGTCAAATCAAAGGCACTCCTTTGATCTAAAGTTGTTCTTGACGAAAACGTGCCAGTTTGTCACTTTCACAAGGTTGGAGTAATAACATGTTAAACTACTTAAGACATTTGCTCGAATCTAGGTTGTGTCTTTAGTTTTCGGAAAAAAATTGACTAAGAAAGAATTATTTTCACTTCTCTCATTGATTTCTCAAACCCAGGCCTGGTCTGTTTCGCGAACGTTCCCGGAAGTCTCGCAATTTGCGCCTCTGGATTTAGAAACTCTGATGTAACATAGTATGTGTGTATAATACCGTTATAGGTTAGAAATACTGCCTCGTCACAGCTAACGCTAACTATCAAGCCTACTCTATCAAGTTAAAAACAGCCAATAATCACTGCAATAAAAGCTATTAACCAAGTTGGCTAGCTAGGTAATTTATTATCTGATATGATTCGTGTTAGCTAGCTAGCTAGTTCAGTCCTGCTAACTTTGCAAATCGCACGTCATGCCTGAAAATAATACATACGCCAAAACTAGCTATTACTACCAATTTAGTTCATGTGCAGACTGAAGGGCTTCATACAACCTTACCAGTGTATTGAAGCGATAGATCTTGTATTTTCATCCAGTTGACATCGACCCATCAGCACCTCGTCAGCAACACTGAAGTACTTCCGGGTCACGGAATTTATAAAGTGTTCAAATTAAAGTCCTCCACGTAATAGAAAAGTGTCATTAACCTATAGTATTTTAAACCTGTATTTATGAATAATGTATGAAAAATATGTCTAACCATTAACAATGATTTATTCATATATAATTTACATTTGCATTAAATATTGGTTTTAAAACATGTTCCAATGTCAAATAAATGCCTCCAATGCAAATCACTGTATATGCATTACATATTGGCTTAATCTTCAAGCCTCATATCCACTATGAATTGTCAATGAAGAAGTCCGCATCGCAAGGTTGCGGTCTGTGTAAACACCTGTTCAATATTTTCAACTCGTGCATTGCTTGACTGTGGTGGTACAAACGGAAGTTCATAAACAGTCAAGCCAGTTAGCTTGCTATCTAACAAAAAAGCTAACCACTTTTCTAGATAGTTTAGCTAAAAAACTTTCCAGTTAAGTATTTCACATTCAACTGACTACAGCGAAAAATAACCTTATCCATGCTGCAAACCTTTTTGCAGCCTTGCAAAGCACATGTGCATCAAGTACTGAAAATGCAGACTAGACATCAGGCAAAAACAACATATGGCAAAGGGTGCATCTGGTGTACATATGGCATTATTTTAATTTCACCTTTATTTAACCTGGTAGGCTAGTTGAGAACAAGTTCTCATTTACAACTGCGACCTGGCCAAGATAAAGCAAAGCAGTGCGACACAAACAACAACCCTGAGTTACACATGGAATAAACAAACATGCAGTCAATAATACAATAGAAAAATTCTATATACAGTATGTGCAAATGAGGTAGGATAAGGGAGGCAAGACAATAAATAGGCCATAGTGGTGAAATAATTACAATATAGCAATTTAACACTGGAGAGATAGGTGTGCAGAAGATGAGTTATAAAGAGACTGTGGTACAAATATAGCAGTGTACAGGAAAAACAATTATTTGTGCCTGTGTAAAAGGGGTTGGGATTACTGACTAGGGTCTGTAGAATATACAGTGCCTTCAGGTAGTATTCAGAACCCTTGACTTTTTCCATATTTTGTTACATTACAGCCTTATTCTAAAATTGATTAAATAAAAATGTTCCTCATCAATCTACACACTACCCCATAATGACAAAGCGAAAATAGGTTCAGAAAATGTTGCACATTTATTATAAATAAAAACAGAAATACCTTATTTACATAAGTATTCAGACCCTTTACTATGAGACTTGGAAAGGGTACCTTGGTCAGGGAGGTGACCAAATACCCGATGGTCACTCTGACAGCGCTCTAGAGTTCCTCTGTGAAGATGGGAGAACCTTCCAGAAGGACAACCATCTCTGCAGCACTCCACCAATCAGGCCTAGAGTGGCCAGGCGGAAGCCATTCCTCAGTAAAAGGCACAAGACAGCCCTGGCACCATCCTTACGGTGATGCATGGTGGTGGCAGCATAATGCTGTGGAGATGTTTTTCAGCGGCAGGGTCTGGGACACTAGTCAGGATCGAGGGAAAGATGAACGGAGCAAAGTATAGAGAGCTCCTTGATCAACACTTGCTTCAGAGTGCTCAGGACCTCAGACTGGGGATGACGGTTCACCTTCCAACAGGACAACGACCATAAGCACACAGCCAAGACAACGCAGGAGTGGCTATTGTGTGTAGATTAAAAACGATTAAAGCCATTTTAAAATAAGGCTGTAACGTAACAAAATGTGGAAAGGGGTCTGAGTACTTTCCGATGGCATTGTATATACACACTACATGAAAAAAAGTATGTAGACACCTGCTCGTTGAACATCTCATTCCAAAATCATGGGCATTAATATGTAGTTGGTCCCCCCTTTGCTGGTATAACAGCCTCCACTCTTCTGGGAAGGCTTTACACTAGATGTTGGAACATTGCTGCAGGGACATGCTTCCATTCAGCCACAAGAGAGTGTGAGGTTGGTCAGTGATGTTGGGCAATAAGTCCTGGTTCGCAGTCAGAGTTTCAATTCATCCCAAAGGTGTTCGATGAATTTGATGTCAGGGCTCTATGTTGGCCAGTCAAGTTCTTCCACACCGATCTCGACAAACCATTTCTGTTTGTGCACGGGGCATTGTCATGCTGAAACAGGAAAGGGCCTTGAAACTGTTTCCACAAAGTTTGAGGCACTGAATCGTATAGAATGTCTTTGTATGCTGTAGTGTTAAGATTTCCCGTCACTGGAACTAAGAGGCCTAGCCCAAACCATGAAACGCAGCCCCAGACCATTATTTCATTATTACAGGTTGCAATATGCATTGCGGCGTTCTCCTGTCATCCGCCGAACCCAGAATCGTCTGTCTGTTATTCACCATCAGGTTAGGGCAGGGTAGCCTAGTGGTTAGAGCGTTGGACTAGTAACCGGAAGGTCGCAATTCAAACCCCGAGCCGACAAGGTACAAATCTGTCGTTCTGCCCCTGAACAGGCTGTTAACCCACTGTTCCTAGGCCGTCATTGAAAATAAGAATTTGTTCTTAACTGACTTGCCTAGTTAAATAAAGGTTAAAAAAAAAATCACTCCAGAAAACACGTTTCCACTGCTCCAGAGTCCAATGGCGGCAAGCTTTACACCACTGCAGCCAACTCTTGGTATTGTGCTGTGAAGCATGGGGGTGGAAACATCATGCTTTGGGGCTGTTTTTCTGCAAAGGGACCAGGACGACTGATCTGTGTAAAGGAAAGAATGAATGGGGCCATGTATCGTGAGATTTTGAGTGAAAACCTCCTTCCATCAGCAAGGGCATTGAAGATGAAACGTGGCTGGGTCTTTCAGCATGACAATGATCCCAAACACACTGCCCGGGCAACGAAGGAGTGGCTTCGTAAGAAGCATTCCAACGTCCTGGAGTGGCCTAGCCAGTCTCCAGATCTCAACCCCATAGAAAATCTTTGGAGGGAGTTGAAAGTCCGTGTTGCCCAGCAACAGCCCCAAAACATCACTGCTCTAGAGGAGATCTGCATGGAGGAATGGGCCAAAATACCAGCAACAGTGTGTGAAAACCTTGTGAAGACATACAGAAAACGTTTGACCTCTGTCATTACCAAACAAGGGTATATAACAAAGTATTGAGATAAACTTTTGTTATTCACCAAATACTTATTTTCCACCATAATTTGCAAATAAATTCATTAAAAATCCTACAATGTGATTTTCTGGATTTTTTTCTTTTTTTCTCATTTTGTCTGTCATAGTTCCCAGTCTTAGGTCAGTTAGGATCCCCACTTTATTTTAAGAATGTGAAATGTCAGAGTAATAGTAGAGAAGGATTTATTTCAGCTTTTATTTCTTTCATCACATTTCCGTTCGGTCAGAAGTTTACATACACTCAATTAGTATGTGGCAGCATTGTGTTTAAATTGTTTAACTTGTGCCAAATGATTCAGGTAGCCTTCCACAAGCTTCTGACAATAAGTTGGGTGGATTTTGGCCCAATCCTCCTGACAGAGCTGGTGTAACTGAATCAGGTTTGTCGGCCTCCTTGCTTGCACAAACTTTTTCAGTTCTGCCCAGATATTTTCTATACGATTGAGGTCAGGGCTTTGTGATGGCCTCCAATATCTTGACTTCGTTGTCCTTAAGCCATTTTGCCACAACTTTGGAAGTATGCTTGGTGTCATTGTCCATTTGGAAGACCAATTTTTGACCAAGCTTTAACTTCCTGACTGATGTCTTGAGATGTTGCTTCAATATAGCCACATAATTTTCTTTCCTCGTGATGCCATCTATTTTCTGAAGTGCACCACTCCCTCCTGCAGCAAAGCACCCCCAACACATGATGCCTCCACCCCCGTGCTTCACGGTTGGGATGGTGTTCTTCGGCTTGCAAGCCTCCCCCTTTTTCCTCCTAACATAACGATGGTCATTAAGGCCAAACAATTCTATTTTGTGTCATCAGACCAGAGGACATTTCTCCAAAAAGTAGATACAGTGCCTTGCAAAAGTATTCAGCCCCCTTGAACTTTGCGACCTTTTGCCACATTTCAGGCTTCAAACAAAGATATAAAACTGTATTTTTTGTGAAGAATCAACAACAAGTGGGACACAATCATGAAGTGGAACGACATTTATTGGATATTTCAAACTTTTTTAACAAATCAAAAACTGAAAAATTGGGCGTGCAAAATTATTCAGCCCCCTTAAGTTAATACTTTGTAGCGCCACCTTTTGCTGCGATTACAGCTGTAAGTCGCTTGGGGTATGTCTCTATCAGTTTTGCACATCGAGAGACTGAAATGTTTTCCCATTCCTCCTTGCAAAACAGCTCGAGCTCAGTGAGGTTGGATGGAGAGCATTTGTGAACAGCAGTTTTCAGTTCTTTCCACAGATTCTCGATTGGATTCAGGTCTGGACTTTGACTTGGCCATTCTAACACCTGGATATGTTTATTTTTTAACCATTCCATTGTAGATTTTGCTTTATGTTTTGGATCATTGTCTTGTTGGAAGACAAATCTCCGTCCCAGTCTCAGTTCTTTTGCAGACACCATCAGGTTTTCTTCCAGAATGGTCCTGTATTTGGCTCCATCCATCTTCCCATCAATTTTAACCATCTTCCCTATATCCCTGCTGAAGAAAAGCAGGCCCAAACCATGATGCTGCCACCACCATCTTTGACAGTGGGGATGGTGTGGTCAGGGTGATGAACTGTGTTGCTTTTACGCCAAACATAACATTTTGCATTGTTGCCAAAAAGTTCAATTGTGGTTTCATCTGACCAGAGCACCTTCTTCCACATGTTTGGTGTGTCTCCCAGGTGGCTTGTGGCAAACTTTAAACGACACTTTTTATGGATATCTTTAAGAAATGGCTTTCTTCTTGCCACTCTTCCATAAAGGCCAGATTTGTGCAATATACGACTGATGTTGTCCTATGGACAGAGTCTCCCACCTCAGCTGTAGATCTCTGTAGTTCATCCAGAGTGATCATGGGCCTCTTGGCTGCATCTCTGATCAGTCTTCTCCTTGTATGAGCTGAAAGTTTAGAGGGACGGCCAGGTAGATCTTGGTAGATTTGCAGTGGTCTGATACTCCTTCCATTTCAATATTATCGCTTACACAGTGCTCCTTGGGATGTTTAAAGCTTGGGAAATCTTTTTGTATCCAAATCCGGCTTTAAACTTCTTCACAACAGTATCTCGGACCTGCCTGGTGTGTTCCTTGTTCTTCATGATGCTCTCTGCGCTTTTAAGGGACCTCTGAGACTATCACAGTGCAGGTGCATTTATACGGAGACTTGATTACACACAGGTGGATTGTATTTATCATCATTAGTCATGTAGGTCAACATTGGATCATTCAGAGATCCTCACTGAACTTCTGGAGAGAGTTTGCTGCACTGAAAGTAAAGGGGCTGAATAATTTTGCACGCCCAATTTTTCAGTTTTGGATTTGTTAAAAAAGTTTGAAATATCCAATAAATGTCGTTCCACTTCATGATTGTGTCCCACTTGTTGTTGATTCTTCACAAAAAAATACAGTTTTATATCTTTATGTTTGAAGCCTGAAATGTGGCAAAAGGTCGCAATGTTCAAGGGGGCCGAATACTTTCGCAAGGCACTGTATTTGTCCCCATGTGCAGTTGCAAACCGTAGCCTGGCTTTTTTTATGGCGGTTTTGGAGCAGTGGCTTCGTTCTTTCTGCGCAGCCTGTCAGGTTATGTCGATATAGGACTTCTTTTACTGTGGATAAAGATACTTTTGTACCTGTTTCCTCCAGCATCTTCACAAGGTCCTTTGCTGTTGTTCTGGGATTGATTTGCACTTTTCGCACCAAAGTATGTTCATCTCTAGGAGACAGAACGCTCCTCCTTCCTGAGCGGTATGACGGCTGCGTGGTCCCATGGTGTTTATACTTGTGTACTATTGTTTGTACAGAATGTGGTACCTTCAGGCATTTGCTCCCAAGGATGAACCAGACTTCTGAAGGTCTACAATTTTTTGTTCTTGTTGAGGTCTTGGCTGATTTCTTTTGATTTTCCCATGATGTCAAGCAAAGAGGCACTGAGTTTGAAGGTAGGCCTTGAAATACATCCACAGGTACACCTCCAATTGACTCAAATTATGTCAATTAGTCTATCAGAAGCTTCTAAAGCCATGACATAATTTTCTGTAATTTTCCAAGCTGTTTAATGGCACAGTCAACTTAGTGTATGTAAACTTCTGACCCACTGGAATTGTGATACAGTGAATTATGAGGTTAAATAATCTGTCTGTAAACAATTGTTGGAAAAATGACTTGTGTCATGCACAAAGTAGATTACATCATCTTTCAACATGTTTTTTTACAAAAGGATAGATTTGGAGTTAGATAAACTTGGATTTTTCGGATGGTACATATGCAGGATGCTACTCTCCACAGCATGGCCTTCGCTCCAGATCAGAACCCCAAACCTACAACCTAATTTTGACCAAAGTTAACAGGAGAGATAACCGCTTCCAAGGGATCCTTTTTCCAAGCTATACAGAGGGTGCTCTAGCAAACAGCAGAGACCTGAAGACACCATTCCAACCTGGCTTCCAGGCTTGAAAGGACAGATCAGATACAAACTAAATTACCACTAAGGTGTGAAGTAAAGGGGCTTTTTGGCCCAACAAGCATCCTCTGAAGCCCCCTCCTGCTGTTCAAAGACCATTCACTGGCATTTTCTACAAGAAATCTGCCTCCAGAAATGAAAGCTTCTTCCAAGTGGGTGTGACATAAACCTGCTGCACTGCTGCTTGGATTCCACCTAGCGATCTGTTCACCGTCTTGCCCTGTCCTGTCCTCCCCTGTCTGGTACAGCTACCTCCAACACACTCACCCCTCTCTCCCGAGCTGTCGCTCGCCTCCAGCACACATGCACTGTTGGGGCAAGTGACTCTGAACTTACAATGGCTAGCCCCAAGTCGATTTATACATTAAAACAAAATATTGTGCATTTTGCTATTTGCCTCATGACTCCTGCATACTTTGTTGACTACAAACTTTCTTTACCCAACCGTGAGACGGACTATGTTTGTTCCCACACTCGGGACTCTCTATTGGTTACACAGACTTTTGGCCTTCCATCCTATTCTAACCACCTCTCGCTGGCTTTGTATTCATGTTACCTGATGAATTGCTGTACAATATGATCTTGTTGCCATCTGATGCACATTCAGATGTCATAAATCAACACTGCAGAGCTCTCCCTGTCCTATGCTGTGCCTTGATGGTATTACTGTTGATGATATCTGGAAATGTGCATGTACACCCTGGCCCATCTACTGTTGCTAGCCCCAATTCTGACTTGTGCTCTGATATCTGCTTCACTGAAAAAGCCTGGGTTTTCTGCATGTTAACACGATAAGCTTATTACCTAAAATGGATCAATTGAAAGTGTAGGTTCACAGCTCCAATCCAGATGTGTTGGTCATTACCGAGACGTGGTAAATCATGCAGAGCCTTGTAAATCATGCAGCGCCTTGTGTCAAGATCGCAGATTTTAGAGAAACAACAAATCTCGATACATATAAAAGTGTCTTATATCGTCTGAAAGCTTAAATTCTTGTTAATATAACTGCACTGTCTAATTTACAGTAGCTATTACTGTGAAAACATGCCATGCTATTGTTTGGGGAGAGCTAACAATAAAACACTTTTTTTCACTGCGATGGGTTTGATAAATTCACCTCTGAAGGTGAAATGTGTACTTACATTCTGAAATCTTGCTCTGATTTATCATCCAGAGGGTCCCAGAGGTAACATCAAGTGTTGTTATGTTAGATAACATACTTTTTCATATCCTAAAAAGGTCCATATAGCATGCACAATCGATATTGTATTTCCACTTGTTCAATTTGCAAAGAAAGGAATCTGTGAGAATCTCACCCTAAACGTTGTTTCAACGAGTCAAATGTATTCCTCAGAGATTGTAGGACATAACAAGATTTCACTATATATCATTAGGGGTGTAGTACGTCCTATAGAACACCATATTTGGTCAGAGAGCGGTCAGAGAGCGACGCCTTCATGGCACACCAATGAACTTTGTCAAATAAGCACCAATCGGGGTCAAGCTAGCTAGATAAGCTGGGCTTTACGGGAGTATCCGGAAACCCTGTGTCTGTTGCAAAATGTAGGTGCTAACATTTTGCGACAGCATGCCTTTTCCTTTTGGACAAAAATTATACGAATATTCAGAGTTATGAAATTATGAAAACTGGTTGTTTTGCAAATGTTGAACTAATAAAACGGCTACTAATACTGGAAAAGCTAAATCAAAGTCCAAGTATACAGAATTGAAAATGTAATATGGATGTCTCCTTCACGATTTGCCCATGTGTACCTCGGTGACTTCACACTAAATGTCATGGAGAATGCTCATACTTCAAGTTATCCGTCTGAACCGTTGCACATACACTGCTGCCATCTTGTGGACACCATCGGAATTACAACCAGAGTAATGGCTAGAACTGGGACCTTTCTTTTGCATTTAAAAGACTGTGATAGAAATAAAATGTCGTTTTTTTCTTTGTATTTTCTTCTACCAGATCTATTGTGCTATATTCTCCTACATTCAATTCAATAAATTCAATAAATTGTACCAATAATATGTATATCCTTGCTTCAGGGCCTGAGCTACAGGTAGTTAGATTTGGTATGTTATTTTAGGCTAAAAAATAAAAAAGGAGCTATCCCTAAGTTAACCTTTCTGGTTATAACCTTTTTCGGCAAGACATATCTTCCAAAGGTGGGGGAGTGGCAATCTTTACCAAGGATCACTTTCAGTGCTCGGTTGTGTCTACCAAGTCTGTCCCCAAACAATTTGATTTGCTAGTTTTAAGCATTAAACTTTTAAATAGCTCTTTGTTTGACTGTTTCTGGGTGCTATCGTCCTCCATCAGCACCGGCCTGTACCCTACCTACCCTAAGCTCTCTCCTGGCCCCTTACACTAAGTTTGAATTTGTCCTGCTAGGTGACCTAAACTGGTACATGCTTAAATCCACCCGACCAAGTCCTAAAGCAGTAGGACTCCCTAAATATTTCTCAGATTATCACCAATCCCACAAGCTATGACTCCAAACACCCAGAAAGGCTAATCTCCTCAACGTTATCCTCAAAAAATCCTGATAGGTTTCAGTCTGGTGTTTTCTGTAATGACCTTAGTGATCACTGTTTTACAGCCTGTGTTCTTAATGGCTGCTCAGTGAAACGACCCGTCCCGATTTGTCATAGACGCTTGCTACAAACCTTTAATGAGCAAGCCTTCCTTCATGAACTGGCCCCTGTAAAATGGTATAGAACCAGCTTGATCCCCTCTCACTAAGACGCTTGGACCTTCTTTTTAGACATTTTCAGTGGTATTGTCAACAAACATGCCCCCATGAAGAAAATGATCATTAAAAACAGGTTCAGCCCCTAGTTCGACCTCAATCTTGCAGAGTTACTCCACCTCAAAAATTGCATTTGGTGAAAGGCTCGGCACACGCATACTATCATGGCTATCGTCCAGGCAAATGAGAAATAAGTGCACTCAAGCTATCTGGAAGGCCAAAGTTAGTTACTTTAATGAGCAGTTCTCTCTCGGTGGGTCTAACCCCAAGAAGTTATGGAAAATGGTTAAAGACCTGAAGAATAAACCCTCCTCCTCACAGCTGCCCATGTCCCTTAATGTTGATGATGTGGTTAATGACAAGAAGCACATGGCTGAGCTCTTTAATCACCACTTGATTAAGTCAGGATTCCTATTTGACTCAGTCATGCCTCTTTGCCCGTCCAACATGTCCTCATCTCCCACCCCTTCTAATGCGTCTATCCCAATGCTTCTCCCTCTTTTCCCCCTGCCCCGCTACAAAGTTTCTCTCTGCAGGCAGTTTAAGGAGCTACTTAAACTTGACCCCAAAAAAACATCTGGATCAGATGGTTTATACCATTTCTTCTTTAAGGTTGCTGCTCCTATCATCGTAACGCTTGTCTCTCCTTTCTGGGGAGGTTCCCATTGCTTGGAAGGCAGCCACAGTTTGTCCTTTATTTAAAGGGGAGATCAAGCTGATCCTAAATAATAGGCCCATTTCTATTTTGCCCTGTTTATCAAAAGTGTCAAACAACTTGTAAAAAATCAACTGACTGGCTTTCTTGATGTCTATAGTATTCTCTCGGGTATGCAATCTGGTTTCCGCTCAGGTTATGGATGTGTCACTGCAACATTTAAAGGGTCCTCAATGATGTCACCATTTCCCTCGATTCTAAACAATATTGTTTTGCTATTTTTATTGACTTGGCCAAAGCGTTTGATACGGTAGACCATTCCATTCTTGTGGGCTGGCTAAGGATTATTGGTGTCTCTGAGGGGTCCCTGGCCTGGTTTGCTAACTACCTCTCAAAGAGTGCAGTGTATAAAGTCAGAAAATCTGCTGTCTCAGCCACTGCCTGTCACCAAGGCTCATTCCTAGGCCCCACGCTCTTCTCAATTTACATCAACAACATAGCTTCCTACTGCCTGAGCTCTCTCATCCATTTATATGCAGATGATACAGTCTTCTACTCAGCTGGCTCCTCTCCGGATTTCATGTTAAATGCTCTACAACAAGCTTTCTTAGTGTCCAACAAGCTTTGTCTACCCTTAACCTTGTTCTGAACACCTCCAAAACAAAGGTCATGTGGTTTGGTAAGAAGAATGCGTCTCTTCCCACAGGTGTTATTACTATCTCTGAGGGTTTAGAGCTTGAGGTTGTCACCTCATACAAGCACTTGGGAGTATGGCTAGAGTGTGCACTGTCCTTCTCTCAGCACATATCAAAGCTGCAGGTTAAAGTTAAATCTAGACTTGGATTCCTCCTATCGTAATCACTCCTGTTTCACCCCAGCTGCCAAACTAACCCTGATATAGATTACCATCCTACCCATGCTAGCTTACGGAGACGTAATTTATAGATCGGCAGGTAAGGGTGCTCTCAAGCGGCTAGATGTTCTTTACCATTTGGCCATCAGATTTGCCACCAATGTTCCTTATAGGACACATCACTGCACTCTATACTCTTCTGTAAACTGGTCATCTCTGTATACCCGTCGCAAGACCCACTGGTTGATGCTTATTTATAAAACCCTCTTAGGCCTCACTCCCCCCCTATCTGAGATATCTACTGCAACCCTCATCCTCCACATACAACACCCGTTCTGCCAGTCACATTCTGTTAAAGGTCCCCAAAGCACACACATCCCTGGGTCGCTCCTATTTCAGTTCGCTGCAGCAGGCGACTGGAACAAGCTGCAACAAACACTCAAACTGGACAGTTTTCTCTCAATCTTTTCATTCAAAGACTCAATCATGGACATTCTTACTGACAGTTGTGGCTGCTTTGTATGATGTTTTGTTGTCTCTACCTTCTTGACCTTAGTGCTGTTGACTTTGCCCAATGTTTGTACCATGTTTTTGTGCTGCTACCATGTTGTGTTGCTACCATGTTGTTGTCTTGTTTTGCTGTTATGTTGTTGTCTTAGGTGTCTCTTTATCTAGTGTTGTGTCACTCATGTTGTGATGTGTGTTTTGTCCTATATTTACAGTATATAGTATTTTTTTTAAATAAAAAATCCAGGCCCCCGTTCCCATAGGAGGCCTTTTGGTAGTTCGTCATTGTAAATAAGAATTTGTTCTTAACTGACTTACCTAGTTAAATAAAAAATGAATAGATCCTTCAACCGAAGTCGTGAGAGTACGACTCCCCCCATAGTATGTTGTACCAAAGTTGACTGACTGAACGGGAACAGCTTCAGGAAAACCAAAATCAGCAGATTCTATTCCCTATTTCTGAACCAGCTTAATACAGCCAGTGGCCTCACAACCGAACCACGAGACACAAAGTCTGGTGATAATGTGGCTGAGGGCTACATGTGTGGAGCATCTGAGCGACGTCAGGCCAACTACTCCAACCTAATACCCTCAACATCGTTCTCAGTGGATGCCCCAGACACATCTAGAACTTGAGCTGGTGGTCCTTTCGCTGCCGAACTAGAGGTAATCCAACAAAGAAAGCGCAGCAGGCCCCATGAGAGTGTGAGACGCAAAGACAAGCATCCTTCGCCGCTCCACCACTGCTGCCCATTCTGACCACCGCAACAATATAAGCTGCCATGACCTGAACCTCCCCACTGGATATGAAGGCCACAGAACAAAGATGGCTACATTCGATGGGACAGAGGATTGGCAGTCCTTGCTGTTGCCATTCAAGAGACAAGCATAAATATGGATGGAGTAGTGAGGAAAGAGTGGATAGATTGCACGAATACCTGAGCGGGGTTGACATCCTCTATGTTTGATCCCTACCTGAACACATAAGCGAGGATTACTCCTTAGCTGACATAGTGCTTTGTAAGGACAAACTGGGCGGCAAAAACTTGGAGAGCTACGACAGAACAACGAGTCAACAGCAGAGATTGTGGAAGAAGTTCATCACTTGGCCACTTTCGCCTACCCTAATGTGGAGTTGGCACTGCAAGACCAGCTAGCCACTGATGCATTTCACAAAAGTAGGCTACAAGGTCATGAACCAGGACCCCAGCACACTGGTGTCGGCTTAAAAGCTAGCTGAGGCCCATGAACATAACTACCGATCCACACTGGGATGTGAGCTTGATGGGAAGAGAAGGACCAGGTGCATTGCCTGGGTGGAAGAAGGTCATGTGACCTGCAATCCACCTCCAGTAACTCGGAGAGTTGAAGCCCTGACCTACAGTATGTGACAACTGATCAGTTCGTGGTCCTCATGGAGAAGATCGAGAACATGCAGTCAAAACTCAACCTCCAGGACAGGAGGAGAGAGAGGGGCATTAGCAATCACAGCAGGGATATACAGTGGATTCGAAAAGTATTTAGACCCCTTGACTTTTTCCAAATTCTGTTATCTTACAGCCTTATTCTAAAATGGATTAAATAAATAAAGATCTCATCAATCTACACAAAATAGCACATAATGACAAAGCGAAACAGGTTTAGAAATGTTTGCAAATTTATAAAAAACGTATACCACATTTAAATAAGTATTCAGACCCTTTGCTATGAGACTCAAAATTTTGCTCAGGTGCATCCTGTTTCCATTGATCATCCTTGAGATGTTTCTACAACTTGATTGGAGTCCACCTGTGGTTATAATTTAATTGATTGGACATAATTTGGAAAGGCACACACCTGTCTATATAAGGTCCCACAGTTGACAGTGCATGTCAGTGCATGTCAGAGCAAAAACCAAGCCATGAGGTTGAAGTAATTTTCTGTAGAGCTCCGAGACAGGATTGTGTCGAGGCACAGATCTGGGGAAAGGTACCAAAAAATGTCTGCAACATTAAGGTCCCCAAGAACACAGTGGCCTCCATCCTTCTTAAAATGGATTTAGTTAGGAACCACCATGACTCTTTCTAGAGCTGGCCGCCCAGCCAGGGAGGTGACCAAGAACCTGATGGTCACTATGACAGAGCTCTAGAGTTCCTCTGTGAAGAAGGACAACCATCTCTGCAGCACTTCACCAATCAGGCGGTTATGGTAGAGTGGCCAGACAGAAACCACTCCTCAGTAAAATGCACGACAGCCCGTTTGAAGTTTGCCAAAAGGCACATAAAGGACCCTCAGACCACGAGAAACAAGATTTTCTGGTCTGATGAAACCAATATTGAACTCTTTGGCCTGAATGCCAAGTGTCACGTCTGAAGGAAATATGGCACCATCCATACGGTGAAGCATGGTGTCAGCATCATGCTGTGGGGACGTTTTTCAGTGGCAGGGACTGGGAGACTAGTCAGGATCTAGTCAGGAAAGATGAACGGAGCAAAGTACTGAGAGATCCTTGATGAAAACCTGCTCCAGAGCACTCAGAAGCTCAGACTGGGTTGAAGTATCACCTTTCAACACTTCCCAACTAAGCACAAAGCCAAGACAACGCAGGAGTGTCTTCAGGACAAGACTCTGAATGTCCTTGAGTGGCCGTCAGAGCCCGGATTTGAACCCGATCGATCGAACATCTCTGGGGAGACCTGAAAATAGCTGTGCAGCAATGCTCCCCATCCAACCTGACAGAGCTTGAGAGGATCTGCAGAGAAGAATGGGAGAAACTCCACAAATACAGGCGTGCCAAGCTTGGAGCGTCATACCCAAGAATACGTGAGGCTGTAATCGCTGCCAAAGGTGCTTCTACAAAGTACTGAGTAAAGGGTCTGAACACTTATGTAAATGTGATATTTCAGTTATTCATTTTTTATGAATTTGCAAAAATGTTGTTGCTTTGTCATTATGGGGTATTGTGTGTAGTAGATTGATGAGGGAAAAAAACAAACAATTTAATACATTTTAGAATAAGGCTGTAACAATTTTTGGGGAAAAAGCCAGGTTTCCGAATGCACTGTACATCAACTGAACCCTAACCAGTTCAAGTACACTTACATGGTAATCCATGCACTAACACGGTTCGGAAGTCCATGGTGGAGGATTGGTCAGGAGAGGTCTGACCAATCCTAGGGTTTTAAGATCTCCACCAAGTACAGCCTGTGATTGGCTGACCAGGTCACATGACTCTAGCCAGGGAGGGTGTTCTGGAGGGGGCTTTGACAACCACTTAGCAACAGTAGCCATGGCCAGAGGTGTGAAACCGGGGGATGGTAGCCTCTGCTGGGGCCAGAGAGTCCTTAAGTTTGTTTCTAACCCCCCCAAGGCCAGAGAGAGAGTATTCTAGAACAGGTGCTCTGCTCAGTGCTCACACAATCCAATCCTCACCCATTAGTCCTTCTGATGGATTGGGTCAGGATTTAACATCTGAAACACTCCTTCAGGGTTTGTAAGCACATCACAGAACTTGACTAGCCACGAGCTACCCAGTGACACGAGCCTACCAGATGAGCTAAATGACTTCTATGCTCGCTTCGAGGCAAGCAACACTGAAACATGCATGAGAGCATCAGCTATTCCGGACGACTGTGATCACCCTCTCCGGAGTAAAACCTTTAAACAGGTCAACATTCACATGGCCGCAGGGCCAGACGGATTATCAGGACGTGTACTCAAAACATGCGCTGACCAACTGGCAAGTGTCTTCACTGACATTTTCAACCTGTCCCTGACCAAGTCTGTAATACCAACATGTTTCAAGCAGACCACCATAGTCCCTGTGCCCAAGACCACCAAGGTAACCTGCCTAAATGACTACCGACCCGTAGCACTCACGTCGATAGCCATGAAGTGCTTTGAAAGTCTGGTCATGGCTCACATCAACACCATTATCCCAGAAACCCTAGACCTACTCCAATTTGCATACCACCCCAACAGATCCACAGATGATGCAATCTCTATTGCACTCCACATGGCCCTTTCCCAACTGGACAAAAGGAACACCTATGTGAGCAGACTATGATTGACTACAGCTCAGCGTTCAACACCATAGGGCCCTCAAAGTTCATCACTTAGCTAAGGAGCCTGGGACTAAACACCTCCCTCTGCAACTGGATCCTGGACTTCCTGACAGTCCACCCCCAGGTGGTGAGGGTAGGTAATTCTCAACATGGGGGCCCCTCAGGGGTGCGTGCTCAGTCCACTCCTGTACTCCCTGTTCAACTATGACTGCATGGCCAAGCACGACTCCAACACCAACATTAAGTTTGCCTATGATGCAACAGTAGGCCTGATCACTGACGAGACAGCCTACAGGTAGGAGGTCAGAGTCCTGTCAGTGTGGGGCCAGGATAACAACCTCTCTCTCTATGTGATCAAGACAAAGGAGATAATTGTGGACTACAGGAAAAGGAGGACCGAATAGTCAGGCTACCTGGACTATTTGCATTGTCCCCACCCCATATATGTAGCCTACAGCGAAACCAATTTAGAGATCAAGCCTTGTATAGACTTGTAATGTCTGATAAATGCACTTTGTTGGGGAGAGGAGACTCAAGGCCATGATGTGGTCGAAGTAGCACATTTAATAAATAATTATTCTAAACAAACCACAAAGGGGTTAGAACTTTCGGTCGCCGCCGCAGGACACGATGCAACGTGAAACAGGCAGTTCTAGTTCTTCACAGAAACGTGGCCATTTTTGTTTTGTAATCACAATCATGAAACACCCCTTAAACACATTATACAATGTTCTCACTACAATGTATGACTCTTAGTGGTGAATTGTATTTTTGATAAATAGGCCTATAGGCTTTTAGCTAGGGTTGAATATGCTCATCAGTAAACTTTCTAAAACAGCTTGATTGTACTACTAGACACTTTTAATGATAAGAATAAACATATATTTAATTGATCAGATGGGTTATGTCCACATGCCAAGGCAACAGGCTCTGGGCGAGTGCTTAAAACAAAAGTTTTCACTATCTGAACGCCTGAATCACTACATAGGCCAGGCTACACAGTCATATACAGCATACATAGGCCTACAAGTTGTAGGTCTTACGAGTTTTAGGTCAGAGGCATGGTGCCGTGAGGCATTGCCTCACTTGAAGCTAACTGCTGTGTGCCTGAGTGACCAGAGATAGATGGTCATACAGAATTCCCTTCTGAACTCTGACCTCTCCTACCTGCTGTGGATGAAACAGCTTTAGCGGAGACCGTTTTGTAGTTTCTCCTAAACCTATTTGTTTACAAATCATTAAAGTGTGGTTACAATTGACCTTTGGGGTCGCCACTGAGCCCCCCATGTGCACCAGGGTTATGGGGTTGGAAAATTCTCTCAGAATTTGCCATCCCAAATATGTATTTGTGCCAAACCCCAAGTCTGAGTTACAAAATACAAGAAAGATCTGGCTTGAGAAACACATAGGGTTTTAAGGCACCAAAAGAATAATAGGCCAAACAAGTATGTAAATGTATACATAAAACCAAAATTATATCGACATTAGAGCCTCAAAAAAATAAATAAACACTATTTAGTCTTTATATCATATGTGTGGACATTAAACCTCCTATAGCCTATACTGGCACATTATCATAGGCCCTATGTCTATTTAGGATATTGCTTGACAATGATGCACTGAATTCATTATCATGCAAATAGAGGGCCATGATTTTTGTTTTAACTTTCGATGATGTTTGCCAAGGACAAGTAGGGCTCAAGCAGATAGGTACATGTTCTCCACCCGCATAAATGACCTATAAGCTGCAGCGCCATATGATGCAAGCAGCCTACCACCATATGTTAGAACATAGCCTATATTAAAACCATGCAAATAAGTGTGTTGCCATATAGATCAATGTCAAGTAGTAGCCTATAGAGCCCAAGCAGACATGCACCTATCGCATACTTGCGCCTATAATAAACTCCACTATAAAGATGTGCTTATTATCGCATAGGCCGATAGCCTACGCAATAGTCTATTTGAAGGTAAGTCGGCCATATAACAACATCGACTGTTGTTCCTTGTTACGAATCGATTAAACATATTGGCCTTAATGCAATTAGCCTAATATTATGGAAAGTGAACTACCAGTGATTCATTCTATACCGCAGCTCCGTGTTTTGGATGTTAGGCCGATAATTTGTCTTTATCCTTTTTTGACGTTGCTTACTTACTGTATATTTCTCTGACTTCTTGTCTGTCGGTCATACCCATGCAAATTCATCAGGAGAAAGTAATACCACGGGAGGCTAGGCTTTAATGGTGCATCATTCAGCCCCTCCAAAATGTCCCAATTCATTTGACATACCCCTCACGCAGGTCCAATGTCAGAATCACTATTTAAATTTCAAAATGCAACATTCTGCACGCCCAATTTTTCAGTTTTTGATTTGTTAAAAAAAGTATGAAATATCCAATAAATGTCGTTCCACTTCATGATTGTGTCCCACTTGTTGATTCTTCACAAAAAAATACAGTTTTATATCTTTATGTTTAAAGCCTGAAATGTGGCAAAAGGTCGAAAAGTTCAAGGGGGCCGAATACTTTCGCAAGGCACTGTAGCTAGCTCCTGTAACTAACATTATTTTGGCAATACTATCTAATTTAGCTAGCTCAGAGAATATAAAATAATTCAAGCATGCTTTTATAAGAATCATGCTAAACCTAAATACGATAGAATATATCATTGCCAGTGACATAATTACGTTGTAGAAGAACTTTCCCTTCCTGTAAATATTACACTGTACACCCCAGGTCAAAAGCTCAAACACAATTTCCCGCGAAACCCAGGAAAGTGACGGTAAAAAACTCACTGGAAACGTTTCGGCTTTGGGTTCTATGAAGCACACAGTACGATGGATGTGTGGTTCTGAATCACTATTAAAAGGTAACGCGAACCAGACATGTGGGGTACTATATGAATGTGATTATACGACGATTTCCTCCTTTTAATGGGGTGATTGTCGTCTAATCAGGTGCGAGCATACACACCACTCCCGACCGCCCCACCGTTCACTTACTCAGTAACAACCAGGGGCCGGCTTCACAAAACCTTCTTAAGAAGAATTGTATTCTTAACTGCCATTTTTTCCTTAACTATAGACTTAAGAAGAAAGTTAAGCAAAGTTGTTATTCCTCAAAAATGTTGTTGGAAAGTCTCTTGCGCTATTACTTATGTTTCTCCTGAAGCAAAACGTTTAAAATAAATTCGATTCTTGAAAATAAAGTTATTGGAAATGTTGTTAAATACCAAGATAGCTAAACCCTTGTCTTAAACTCAGGGCAGTGAGAGAAAAAGCTAATGAAAGCAAGCCCCTTGGGGCCTGCTCACTGCCTGATACATATATATACGGCCAATGGGATTTCTCATAAAAAAAATATGTAATTATTTCAACCCTGACACTATGGCGCCGCCGGTAGAGGGCGGCTTGGCGTCGCACCTCCGTCACGTGACGTGGCAGAGGTGCGACCTATGAATACGCAGAAGCCTGATTTACCATGCACACTTATCCTCTCTTATCAGCACAATCAAACTTTACATAAAACCTTTCAATATTCTACCTTGACATGAGTGAATATCTGTGTGTAATATGCACTGACCGAGGTGCGCACAACTAAGTCATCAACTTCTGACCAAAGTTCCTGTCTTTCTGGTCAGGCGCAGTCTGTGGGCAGCTATATTTGGGCTCCGTCTGTTGATTCTAATAGCCGTTTTCCGCTATCTGCCTCTTGATTAATATCCACGATAGCTATCTTGACTCGAGGAGGTTGCAGCGTGTTCCTTCAGAACCATGGCGTCAGGCGAACCAAGAGCGAAGAAACTCCGACTGACAGATGAGAAAAAGGAGAAGAAAACCCCAGAAAAGAAGACCCCAGAGAAAACCCCAGAGAGTTCAAGGAAAGCCCCGACCAAACTGGGGTAGCTATAGTTAACTCAATGCAGCTCTGCTGAGCATGGCTACTGACTACACGAGTCTGGCTGCAGCTACAGCTAGTTAAATACTTTACACGTGCTTATGCTTTAGATGTTTGCCAAAACCTCGAGGCGGGGGCCAAAACCTCGAGGCGGGGGCCAAAACCTCGAGGCGAGGGACTAGCTTGTGAACTCTGAATCAATGAGATATCGATCAAGCATTTAAACTTCAGGATCGTTCATTCATTATTAGTCTGATCACGTCAATGGAAAGAATGTAACATCAGCTAGCTAGTTTTTGCAATGCGTACAGGTTTTGTCCGCTAGCTGTGTGAGGAAGCATTATTTAGTTGTGCCTTCATCTGAATGACCTAAAATTAATCAATCTCATATCTTTCACAGTCAGGCCAACCCAATGTGTACTGTGCAAGAAGCAAATAGTAGGCCTACTATTGAAACTGATAAATTAGGCTGTCAACTGAGTAAGAAATTCACAGGTTTCAGATGTTCCCTTTTTTTTTTTGTTCAGGTTTTCTCTCTTCCACGCTTTAGTTTAAAAATGGAAATACTGAACAAACTTGGAAGTTCTACATCAGTGCTTCTCAACCAAGGGGTACTGGCACCCCTAGGGGTACTTGGCCTATCCACATGGGGTACTTCAGAAGACTCATGAGACCATAGGCTGGTCTCTACTGCTAAAATACACTTGAGGGGTTACTTAAGAGATAATCCAGGCAGAGCAAAATTCAGTTGGTGGTACAATAACTGAAAACAGTAACAATGCTTAGACCACTTTTGAGGTCTGAGAAAAAATGTACAAAATGTAGATTTGAGTGACCCTTTCCCTTACAGAAAAAATAAGATTATCATAAACCTTTATTATAAGAATATTATAGTACTGGGCTCCACCTCTTCCCGCGGCATTGTCCATTATTTCCAAGTTAATGTACAGAACGTCAGCGTTTATCCCTTATGGATTCAGAGGCCTAAATAGCCTATAGGCTACTGACATTACAAAACATGTCTTATAGTTAATAAACATGTTTATTATAATTATTGAACAATTCATCAAGCAAAGAAGATTAAATTACTGAATAAATATATAGGCCTATCAATCACAATGTAGATCTATATGATTTGGCTTCATTGTTGAGCTTGGACCTCATTATCTGTGGTTGAGTATTGGTTAAGTGGGACACTTACGCTTTGTAATGGATATCTTTCAATGTGTACAATAACAACCAACCATCAATGACTGTTAGTGAGGAAGTATATGATGATAAAATGCGTTCGATGGGTGTGCCGTCATCATTGTGGGCGTGGTATCCCGTGTAATGACACGTGTCTCTAGAGTCATAGGCTGCATTCCAAACACTTAACAGACACACGCCCAGCCCTCAAATTAAGTGGACACTTTTGATAACTTATGACGTCTGATGAGTTTACACTTGCAGAGCAAGGGGTGAGGGAGGAAGAAATACATTTTAAATGGACTGCCCTTGCCCGGAAATTCGTCACTCGTTCGTCCATTGTGTTTTCAGCCACCGGTAGCTTGTGGTGCTCTATATGCGTTACAGTCAATTATAATTGCATGTCTACTTATATTAACTATATAATTATTAATATACGCCTACTGTATGCCAGCTAGCAAATTAATTAGCTAACTAACGTTAGCCTGTCTAGCTGGAACCTCTGAAGAAAGAAAATGTTTTCTTTGTAGAATTTCCAAAAGCTAACCAAACAAAAACATAATTTAATACTTTTGAGAAGTGTTTGTGCATTAGTAGCACAATTTCGAACTTATTTACATTAGTTTTTACTTACACTTGTTTGTTGACTCCATGTTGAGGTTTTAAGTTTTGGCTGACTTTTCTAGCGGATGTACAATCTTCGCAAATTGAATTATAGGACGTTTCAGGCCCCGACGTGAACATAATTGTACACTCACAAACTCCAATAAAAACGAGGGCTGAGGGGCTTACGTTGCAAACTTCTTTTGCTTGGCTAATAACTTGGACCAACAACAAATATGGCTGCAGGGATTATCCCACAGGCATAAGATGAGGGTAAGTGGATGAGGGTGTGTCATTTATGAGTTTGAAACACTGCCTGGTAAGGAAAATGACGGGTTCTGAGGTAAATAATGTTACGGTTATAAAAAAACTAAGGATATTCAGTGTCTCATTACAACATATTTTGTAATGGGATGTAATTGTAAATCATAATGACTGTTCAGGCTTTCCGTACTACTCACACCTTTTTAGAATATTGACATTTTGACAGTGTCCCAGTATGCCAATCGCCTACTGTCAAAGTGGGACACTCTAGGCCATTTTTTTTAATGCAGAAAAAATATTTCGGGGGACTATGAAATACCAGTGCCGTGTATTCATGGATGCCAAGTGAAGCCAGGCTTCTCAAAAAAATGGACCAAGAAAACATATCAAATTATTTATCTTTCGTCTTTGTATTTTCATAATTTTCCTTCAATTCCCAAAAGGCTGAATGTATCTCATCAGAGAAAGCATCCGAACGAGAGAAACGGCATTACATTGTTGCCACCCGTAGCATTGAATGCAATCGAAGCAAGCCTCCCTTGATAAATGGAATTTGGCCTCTCTTGATAAAAAATTAAGTATAAAATAATAGCCAATCAGCGTTGAGTTCAACTGGGTGAGCTCAACTGTGAATGGTCCTGGAGCACCCAAAAAGAAGTGTCAAGGGAAGCCAGTTTGTATTTGGCATCACTCCTATCGCATCAAGAGAAATACGTTGTTTTCCTCCAGTGGCTGGCAAGCTAGCTAAAATTGTCCTTTTCCTAAATTAGCCATGGATGGAGATGGAGATTTGGACTTGTGGTAAAAGCGTGTAGGCCTATGTATGGCATAGTCCGATCGTTTCGTCATCATGAAAGAGAGGAGGATGGCATTGGCGTTTCTCTACAAGTAGGGTGAGTCAACATGATTTTTTTCCCTACTTGTACGAACGCAGACACACACACATCAGAACCGTGGACAGCCACATCATATTTAGTGTACATTGATGGGACTAAATTGTTTTTGTTATCTTTTAGTTGTCACTGTATTAGACTAAGCATAGATGATTTGATGAGGTTGAAATGGTGCTGGAATAGTGGAGGCAGCTCCTGTTTTCTTTGCGACTTGTGGTAACTCTCAGTGGTTCTAAATCAATAGTGGTTTAGTAGTCCAAAAATGATGAACATTAACTTGCTTGACCATGCTGTAGGTCATGTAACTGGTTGTTACACGCAGTATGCTTTGTGGACCACCGGACAGAGGTTGCTCTCCGGTTTTGTGATGAAAAAAAAAGGTGTGGTTGAATTTATTCTGCCTGCCACGGGCTTATTGTCTTAGGCCTATATATCACAGTCGCAAGGCATATGAACAGGTTATAGAGCAAACAACGCAATTATCACAACACATAGCTTCTAATATGTGATGTGTTTCAGGAAACTAGGCATATGTCACAAGTCATGACTTCACAGAAAATACATTTTAAAGTTTTTTTTTAATCAAAATGCATTTTTGGGTAGAAATGCCTTCTGGAAAATGTGAATTTTCATGTGCCTTAATAACAAACTTGTATGACATCTGTAAATACGAATGAAATTGTTCAATTACGAGCCTTGTTGGTTAAGCCACAGAAAAAAACGGCAACCTTCCCACAGCCGTGTTTGGCTGAGATAATGAGTGGACTGGACATGCCGAGAGAGGAGTTCGAATTGGTTTGCCATATAAACTCAGCAAAAAAGAACTGCATTTATTTTCAGCAAACTTAACACGTGTAAATATTTGTATGAACATAACAAGATTCAATAATTGAGACATAAACTGAACAAGTTCCACAGACATGTGACTAACAGAAACTGAATAATGTCTCCCTGAACAAAGGGGGTGGAGTCAAAATCAAAAGGAAGTCAGTATCTGGTGTGGCCACCATCTCCTCATGGACTGCACAATATTTGCCAGTTCTTGCTGTGAGATGTTACCCCACTCTTCCACCAAGGCACCTGCAAGTTCCCGGACATTTCTGGGGGGAATGGCCCTAGCCCTCACCCTCCGATCCAACAGGTCCCAGACTTGCTCAACGGGATTGAGATCCGGGCTCTTCGCTGGCCATGGCAGAACACTGACATTCCTGTCTTGCAGGCAATCACAGAACGAGCAGTGTGACTGGTGGCATTGTCATGCTGAAAGTGTACCATATGAGGGAGGAGGATGTCTTGTTCCCTGTAACGCACAGCGTTGAGATTGCCTACAATGACAACAATCTCTGTCCGATGATGCTGTTACACACTGCCCCAGACCATGACGGACCCTCCACCTCCAAATCGATCCCGCTCCAGAGTACAGGCCTCGGTGTTATGCTCATTCCTTCGAAGATAAACGCAAATCCGACCATGACCCCTGGTGAGACAACCGCGACTCGTCAGTGAAGAGCACTTTTTGCCAGTCCTGCCTGGTCCAGCGGCGGTGGGTTTGTTCCATAGGCGATGTGGTTGCCGGTGATGTCTGGTGAGGACCTGCCTTAAATCAGGCCTACAAGCCCTCAGTCCAGCCTCTCTCAGCCTATTGCGGACAGTCTGAGCACTGATGGAGGGATTGTGCTTTCCTGGTGTAACTTGGGCAGTTGTTGTTGCCGCCATCCTGTACCTGTCCCGCAGGTGTGATGTTAGGATGTACTGATCCTGTGCAGGTGTTACACATGGTCTGCCACTGCGAGGAGGCCTCCTTGCAGCATACCTGAGGCACCTTAATTGCCTACCGTCTGTAAGCTGTTAGTGTCTTAACGACCGTTCCACAAGTGCATGTTCATTAATTGTTTATGGTTCATTGAACAAGCATGGGAAACAGTGTTTAAACCCTTTACATTGAAGATCTGTGAAGTTATTTGGATTTTTACATATTATCTTTGAAAGACAGGGTCCTGAAAATGGGCCTTTTGTTTTATTGCTGAGTTTAGAATGTTTCTGTCTATTTGAGCTGGTAAGTCTGTGTTGGTAATCCTGTCAAACGCGTCTTTGAAAACAAATTGTGGTGGAGCTGCATAAGTGTTGCCTTCCACTTTTTGGACGATCGAGTTAAGAAATCAGTGGAATTAGAAAACACCTGTCTTGCATCTTCACACTAAGGGCAACCGTGGCATGGCATCTGTGACAGGGAGACGCGTCCATCATGCATGATGTTGTATACAGAAGGGTAAGATATTACATGTTTCTGCTTTTGACAAAGTGGTTTCATTGCAAGCTAAAGTGTACTGTTAGTTAGCTGTCTAGCTCCGTAGCTAACGTTATGTGTATAACATTATTGCTAGTAAGAGCCTAATGTTAGCTAGCTAATAAGGATGCATGATATATCGGTGAACATATCGGAATCGGCCGATATTAGCTAAAAATGCCAACATCGTCTAGTTTAATGCCAATGTGGAAAACCGATGTCAAAGCTGACGTGCATACCTATATAACGTAGTTGCAACACAGCCACGCAAACTTTTGCGCTATACATGCAACACAGCATTCCGAACCTAGCCCACAATGTATGCTCTGTGGAAGTCGAGCAGTCATTTGAAAGCGTAAGAACATTTCAACGAGAAGGCGTTCATGGATTTCGCCAAGGTAAATGGAATTCATTGCCCTTGACAATCAACCGTTCATTGTCGTGGGTGATGTTGGCTTTCGCCGACTGGTCGAGCACCGGTACACACTATAAGTGCGCTATTTTTCAGATGTTGCCCTATCGGAGTTATACAATAATAGCGCCACTGCTATTAGCTTCACGACATGTCGCTTGGGTCTTTGCGTGTCAAAAAAGGTACACGTCAAATAACGCTTTGATGTGTCAAATAAGCTTTTAATTTGGCACTTCAAATAACAGAGTTCTATTATAGAATGTTGTGTGCTCTGAATTTGCACACGCAAGCCAAGTGCCACCACTACTATAAGTAGCACTGTCAAAGCTGTACGAAAAAGTCTACAAACACCGGCCATGAACGATGTGTTTACAATACCGCGTTGGTAATAAAGCAGCATTTGTTCGACTGCAACTTCTGGGGTAGCTAGCTAGCTTTAGCTTGGCACCTAGCTAGCAGCAATTCAACCAGCCTGAAAACAATGACCAGTAGAAACTGCAGTCATTTTCATTATTCATAGCAATGATTTAGGAATCCTTGTAAGTATTAGCTAGGTAGCCACTTGTTGTTCGCCTATTTAAATTGAACTTCAGCTTGCCAGCTACTTAACCCTGTTACTCAAAGCTAATGTTATAAGCAGCCAGCTAGCTTCACCTGGCTAGTGAGGTTCAACCGGACCGGCTTGTGTTGTGAAGCTAGCCACAATAAGGATTAGGCCCAATAGTGGAATTTTCTGTTTGCCTTCAAAATAAAAGTACCTATTTGAAAGTGATGCAGAAGGTTACAATTGGTCGAATCATGCCATATTTAGACTAGATAATGTTAAACAAGGTTGGAATGTGAAGCAATGAAATGGGGTATCAGTCTACTCGGTGACACACACAGAACACCACTGTGAAGAGTTTACGCAAATATTAGCGTTGTAGCTCTCATCGTGGGACTGTGACTGTGTGAAATAACCTCTCCAGTCAGCCTATTGTGTGTGTTGACATTCATATTGCACTGAACAGCTTTACCTAAGGATTGGGGATCAAGGAAATGGGGTATCAGTCTACCAACGTCCTCCTCAGTTATCAGACTCCAAAACATGCAATTCAAAAGTATGATTTCAACAGATTTTTGTCAAATTAACAAATTGTCTTTTGATTTTATATAACAACACTCCAACCTTGTTCAGCACGATCTATTCAATTGTGGCATAATTCCACCATTTATATTAATTTGCATCACTGTCAATGACATACTTTTATTTTGAAGGCTAACCGCAAAGTCCACTATTGTGGCTAATCCTTATTGTGGCTAGCTTCACATGGATGGGTCCGACCACCGTTAATAAAATAAGAATTGTCTTATAAATTAGGGTTAATTTAGGTAACACCAAGCTATATAGTTAGCTAGCTAACTATAGCTACGGAAACAGATGTTTTTGGGGAAGAACATTTTTTGTTGGTTAGCTCCCAGCAAATTCATGCAGGGTAGTAACGATATGATTTGGCACTATGTTCATTGTTGTTTAATTAACTAACGTTCGCTGGCTGGCTCGTTAGCTAACTTTATGTGACGTGTGTGTGATCTTACACGTTGTTTACCTAGCTAGGTTCATTATTTACCTAGCTAGCTACCTACATGTCTTAAGATAAAGTGTTCAACACCAGTTGAATATGGCTGGTGTTAGTAAATGTCGGCAAAAAAGCGTCATGAAATTGTTGCCAGCAGAGCTGGTTAGGCTGTTTTCATATTATCCAGAGGTAAACAAATCATTGGCCAGAGTGTCAAGTGTGTGTGCTCTGAACGCTCTGACAGCGAAACAAGATTTGTGGGGCTTAAGCTTAAGAGGGTGTGATTGATGCTGAATGGGTGTAGACAAAGAAGAGCTCTTCACTAGATACCAAAACATTCAAAAGGGATTTTGTCTAAAGTGAGTTTACAAGTTATCAACTTTCAAAGCATAATTACTTTGCCATTGTTCCTCAAATGCACTTTTACTGAGTTACAGTTCACATAAGGAAATCAGTCA
The DNA here is from genome assembly GCF_018296145.1 of Oncorhynchus tshawytscha. NCBI lineage: Eukaryota > Metazoa > Chordata > Actinopteri > Salmoniformes > Salmonidae > Oncorhynchus > Oncorhynchus tshawytscha. The sequence continues at coordinate 57,841,426 of NC_056434.1, read as the reverse complement.
ATTGAAATAAATTCATTAGGCTGTGATCTATGGATTTCATATGACTGGGAACACAGATATGCAAAAAAATAAGTTGGGGCTGATCAGAAAACCAGTCAGTATTTTTGGTCTGACCACCATTTTCGTAATGCAGCGCAACACATCTTCTTTGCATAGAGTTGATCAGGCTGTTGATTGTGGCCTGTGGAATGTTGTCACACTCCTCCACTGGAACATGCTGTTGTTCACTTTGATCCAGAGCATCCCAAACATGATCAATGGGTGACATGTCTGGTGAGTATGCAGGCCATGGAAGAACTGGGACGTTTTCAGCTTCCAGGAATTGTTTTCAGATCTTTGCGACATGGGGCCGTGCATTATCATCCTGAAACATGAACCGATAAATGGCACGACAATGAGCCTGAGGATCTCATCATGATATCTCTGTGCATTCAAATTGCCTTCGATAAAATGCAATTGTGTTCGTTGCCCGTAGCTTATGCCTGCCCCATACCATAACCCCTCCACTAACTACCATGGGGCACGCTGTTGACATACACACCCTGCCATACAGTTTTATTTTAAAAAAGAATAATAAATGTAACCCCTTCTCTCCAATTTCGTGGTACCCTCCCCTAACCCGGACGACACTGGGCCAATTGTGCGCCGCCCCATGGGTCTTCCGGGTCACGGCCGGCTGCGACAGAGCCTGGACTCGAACCTAGAATCTCTAGTGGCACTGCTAGGACTGCGATGCAGTCCCTTAGACCACTGCGCCACTCGGGAGACCTGCCCGGTACAGTTAAAACCGGGAATCAGTCGTGAAGAGCACAGTTATCCAACTTGCCAGTGGCCATCGAAGGTGAGCACTTGCCCACTGAAGTCGGTTACGACGCCGAACTGCAGTCAGTTCAAAACCCTGGTGAGGAAGACGAGCACGCAGATGAGCTTCCCTGAAACGGTTTCTGACAGTTTGTGCAGAAATTCTTCTGGTGTGCTAACCCACAGTTTCATCTGCTGTCCGGAGGGCTGGTCTCAGACGATCCCGCAGGTGAAGAAGCCGGATGGGCTGGGCTGGCGTAGTTACATGTGGTCTGCGGTTGTGAGGCCGGTTGGACATACTGCCAAATTCTCTAAAACGATGTTGGAAGCGGCTTATGGTAGAGAAATGAACACTCAATTCTCTGGCAACAGCTCTGGTGGACATTTCTGCATTTAGCATGCCAATTGCACGCTCAATCAACTTGAGACATCTGTGGCATTGTGTTGTGTGACAAAACTGCACATTTTTAGTGGCCTTTAATTGTCCCCAGCACATGGTGCATCTGTGTAATGATCATGCTGTTTAATCAGCTTCTTGATATGCCACACCTGTCAGGTGGATGTATTATCTTGACAAAGTAGAAATGCTCGCTAACAGGAATGCAGAGTTACATTTTACTTAAAGATATTACCTCACCAACATGTTTTATTTTGCTGTATTTGAGGGATAAGGTCTTTCTGGTTTCATTCTACAAAATATCCACTAGAGTTTAGTGTTGAATGTTGAGCTGATAGGCCTAGATTTATTTTTGATTTATTTTATTTATAGGCTATGCAATTACATATAATTTATATAGTTATTAATGTTCCACAAAAATACCTAAAGAATGTTATAATATATTTAATTTGTATGAATAATTGAAGTTTATCATAAAAATATAGAAATTGCTTTTATAGGCTCTAATTTATCCGTCTTTACAATAAAGAATTATGTGTCCCACTTTGCCGATCAAGGTGGCCCAATATGCCAGTATTAACTGAAAAAATGCGGTCTCGGGACAATTTGGGTTTGAAGAGCCATCCATCCTGTGTGTTTTTAATATTTCTTAATTTTGTATTTTGTGTAGGAAAGTTCTTGAGCTATTTAGAATGGTATCATGTTGGGGGTTAAAACAATAGGATGATTCTCTAAGGTGTCCCAGAAAGCACATTTTCAGAAAGTGTCCCACTTCACCAATACTCACACTATCGCTTCCTTTGTGCTCATGCTTGGGCACACTTTTCTCACGCAGGCGGTAAAGAATGGAAACGTGATTCAATGATAATGCACTCAAATAACAATTCAGACCTGCCAACTTGTGTACCCGACTCCGCTATATTTCACATTTCTTTGTCTTTCTTTTTTATTGAAGTATCTGCTTATTCGGGAGCTGTGCTCTCCAGCCAAAGCAAAGATAATTTGTGGGTGAGTGGAGCCCCTAAAGACAATTGTTATAACGTACAGCCTACGATGACTATTAGTTAATTTGTTACATTTTATTGTTAACCAAAAGCATATCTTTCATTTCAAACCACATAGTTACGGTCCATGCTAAACACAATTCTTGGGGAGTTGAGCTCTTGATCTCTCCAGCCGAAGATCTGTGCGACAAGCGCAAGTCTAGCATAAAAAGGGAGGCATTTCACTGAACCCAGCAAACACATACAGTACCAGTCAAGTGTGGACACCTACACATTCAAGGGTTTTTCTTTGTTTACTATTTTCTACATTTGTAGAATAATAGTGAAGACATATATGGAATTATTTAGTAACCAAAAAAGTATTTTAAAAATCTAAATATATTTGAGATTCTTCAAAGTAGCCACCCTTTGCCTTGATAACAGCTCTGCACACTCTTGGCATTCTCTTAACCAGCTTCACCTGGAATGCTTTTCCAACAGTCTTGAAGGAGTTCCCACATATGCTGAGCACTTGTTGGCTGCTTTTCCTTCACTCTGCGGTTCAACTCATCCCAAACCATCTCAATTGGGTTGAGGTCGGGGGATTGTGTCAAATAGCCCTTACACAGCCTGGAGGTGTGTTGGGTCATTGTCCTGTTGAAAAACAAATGATAGTGGGACTAAGTCCAAACCAGATGGGATGGCGCATTGGTAGCCATGCTGGTTAAGTGTGCCTTGAATTCTAAATGAATTACAGACAGTGTTGCCAGCAAAGCACCATCACACCACCACCTACATGCTTCACTGTGGGAACCACACATGCAGAGATCATCTGTTCATCTACGGTTCCAAACGGGCTCATCAGACCAAAGGACAGATTTCCACCGGTCTAATTTCTATTGCTTGTGTTTCTTGGCCCAAGCAAGTCTCTTCTTCTTGGTGTCCTTTTAGTAGTGGTTTCTTTGCAGCAATTTGACCATGAAGGGCTGATTCACACCGTCTCCTCTGAACAGTTGATGTTGAGATGTCTTACTTGAACTCTGTGAATCATTTATTTGGGCTGCAATTTCTGAGGGTGGTAACTCTAATGAACTTATCCTCTGCAGCAGAGGAAACTCTGGGTTTTCCTTTCCTGTGGCGATCCTCATGAGAGCCAGTTTCATCATAGCACTTGATGGTTTTTGCGACTGCACTTGAAGAAACTTTAAAAGTTCTTGAAATGTTCCGCATTGACTGACCTTCATGTCTTAAAGTAATGATGGATTTGTTTCTCTTTGCTTATTTGAGCTGTTCATGCCATAATTTGGACTTGGTCTTTTACCAAATAGGGCTATCTTCTGAAAACCACCCCTACCTTGTCACAACACAACTGATTGGTTCAAACACATTAAGAAGGAAATTAATTCCACAAATTAACTTAACAAGGTACACCTGTAAATTGAAATGCATTCCAGGTGACTACCTCATGACCCTGGTTGAGAGAATGCCAGGAGTTAAAGCTGTCATCAAGGAAAAGGGTTGCTACTTTGAAGAATCTCAAATATAAAATATATTTTGATTTGTTTAACACTTTTTGGGGGGTTACTACCATGATTCCATATGTGTTATTTCATATTTTTGATGTCTTCACTACAATGTAGACAATAGTAAAAACTAAAGAAAAACCCTTGAATGAGTAGGTCTGTCCAAACTTTTGACTGGTACTGTATATGTCATGGGATAACAAATGGGCATAATAGCCTATATGGCTTCTACTATAAAGTGGCACAATTCAGGCTATAACAATGCAATCTAGGCCCGCTGTTTTCAAATCAACGACGGACTGACAGACTGACATGGGGTCCAGCAAAATAAAATGAGTGATGCCTGTATATGCTAGCTCTATATTAACAAAATGTTAAGTCTTTTTAGCATTGATTTAATCAGGCTTAGCCTATATTTATATCCTTTATTTATTGCTTATATCCTAGCCAGATACAGCTATAAACTGAAATCACTAGCCAGGTTTTCATCCAACCTTTTTATTTGAGTAAAGTGTCTGATATACATTTTTTTATGAAAGGCCTGTTGGACAAATTTGCTCATTTGTCTGGGAAACTTTCCAGATGTCGACAAAACGAAATAGGCTAGACAAGGTGTGATCTTTTTGTGTATGTCAAATTAATTATGTGAGAAATGGCTGTGGAAATACCTTTTTTTATGCTCAAACATTGATATAATAGCCATCATATTAAATTAATCTTGGAGTCATGCGGTATGTTTTAGCCTAGGCAACCGATAGTGGATGCTAGGATTGATGTGCCCAGCCGTTAATACACTCCTGTCCCCCGTGGGCCAGCTCGTACATAAAGCATCCACCATTCAGGCTGCAAAGGCATAATCTGCAAAGGCAGATTTTCTGACAATTTAGGATGTTGTGCAACATACACTAGGTACCATAGTAGAATGTATGGTGCAGGTTAAAACCATGGTATTTCCATGATCCACATCTTTGAAGAATAATAGTACTGCCATGCACTGAAACAATACCATAGTATTGCATCATTTATACCATGATATTATTTAGGTGCATGGCAGTACCATCATACCTCAAAGCTAAAACCATGGTACATTTCCATTATTCAGATCTATACCATGGTATAAATAATGCAATACCATGGTAATATTTGAGTTGTGCAAATAGCATAGGGCCTAGCTATCTGAGATTGGTAAATAGATGTCAACTACATGTCAAACATGAATGATTTGTATTTTGGTGCTATTCATAAAAACATGTAATATATGTTTGTGTAAATTTCAATTTATGAATATCCTGACATGTTGACTGTGATGTCGCCTACTTGAATAGTTACACATGATGTATTGAAGTAATCTAAATTGAATATGTATACAGCACCAGCTACCTACCATTTAGCCACGCTCCTTATTTGAGTACATTTTTAAAAATGATTTGCGTAACTTAAATTCTACATAAGTCAAAGTGTGAAGTAGCTCTTCAATCCATTCAGTTGGAGTTGAGACATATTGAGACATGGGCACTTCTGCAATTTTATTTAATTAACATTGATTTTAAACGTAGATGCTCTGAAATAAGCAGAAAGGGGCAAACAAGCTGAACTTCAAATAAGACAATGAACAGCAATGTTCTTCACTGAAAAAAGCACAATGATATGCATGCAAGCGTTCATAAGCAGCTGGAAGAAATACTAAAAACTAGAATACTATCAAAACTCACTATAGGAATACTATAGATACTATATTTTGATTAATGATAGTACTATACAAGTATAACAGAGAACATCGGACAGGAAATCCTATAGAAACCCTATAGGAAATCCTTTATGAATATTATAGAGGGTGAGAACTTATAGGAAACTATAGTGCCCCCACTATAGGGTACTATAGATTTCCTATAATATCCTATAGGAATACTGTAGTTATTTTACATAAGGGGTCAGTCAAGTTCGCAGGCACCTAGTACTGTTGTTTAGTTAGCAGTGTTTCTGTAGCACATGAGTTAGCAAAAGAAATGCACTGGATCGATGCAAATAATCATGATATCATTCTGCCAGGTAGGCATGGGGTACTTTTGTAGCTAGTTAACATTTTTTGGGAAAGCCTTTCCATCTACCAGAAGACTGTTAGGCCTATCATTAGCACCGCTATATTTTTCCAGGTCTTTTGCTTCATATTATGAGGCATGTCTTGCCTTGCTTCAAAGTAGCCTATTGCCAAAATCCCGCCTTTGAAACTTGCAAGCAATTATTTTATAAAGACTTCCTCATATCGTTCTCCTGTTCTATTGGTTTTCTTTCAACTTTGTTTAATTATCTAGCAGACAAAGGCTTTATCCTAGTCATATTAGCAACCCATGATAGTTGATCCATCTTTAGATCTCCCCTCTAAGCTTCAAACAGATATTTCCATTTCTGTCCGTGAAACCGCTTGTATGTGCTGTGCGGATTTTAGGCGTTTTCCCGTAAATAGCATTTTAGAACATTCCTGCATAGGCCTACCACTGTGTGCACATTGTAGTGCCTAACATGACAAGAAATAAAAGCTAAACATGTTGATCTATTCCATCAACCTTATTAATTGATACAGCATATAGCCACTACACTACTTTGATACAAATCGTGGGGATTAAGAAGTGAGTAGGCCTATACACAATGCCCACTGAGAAATTTGTTGGTATACAGTGCATTCGGGAAAGTATTCAGACCCTTTGACTTTTTCCACATTTTGTTATGTTACAGCCTTATTTTAAAATTGATTAGTTTTTTTCCCCCTTATCAATCTACACACAATACCCCCATTATTACAAAGCAAAAACACGTTTAGACATTTTTGCAGATTTATTAAAAATAAATAAATAACATTTACAGACATTTTCAGACCCTTTGCTCAGTACTTTGTTGAAGCATCTTTGGCAGCGATTACAGCCTCAAGTCTTCTTGGGTATGACGCTACAAGCTTTGGCACACCTGTATTTGTATTAGAGTTTCTCCCATTCTTCTCTACAGATCATATCAAGCTCTGTCAGGTTGGATGGGGAGAGTCTCTGCACAGCTACTTTCAGATCTCTCCAGAGATGTTCGATTGGGTTTAAGTCCGGCTTCTGGCTGGGCGACTCAAGGACATTCAGAGACTTGTCCCGAAGCCACTCCTGCATTGTCTTGGCTGTGTGCTTAGTGTCGTTGTCCTGTTAGGTGAACCTTCGCTCCAGTCTGATGGAGCAGGTTTTCATCGAGGATCTCTCTCAGTACTTTGTTTCATTCATTTTACCCTCCATCCTGACAAGTCTCTGTCCCTGCCGCTGAAAAACATTCCCACAGCATGATGCTGCCACCACCATCCTTCACCGTAGGGATAGTGCCAGGTTTCTTCCAGACATGGCGCTTGGCATTCAGGCCAGAGTTCAATCTCGGTTTCGTCAGCCCACAGAATCTTGTTTCTCATGGCCTGAGAGTCCTTTAGGTGCCTTTTGGCAAACTCCAAGCGGGCTGTTGTGCCTTTTTACTGAGTGGCGGCGCCAGTCTGGCCACTCTACCATAAAGCCCTGATTATTGGAGTGCTGCAGAGATGGTTGTCCTTCTGGAAGGTTCTCCCATCTCCACAGAGGAGCTCAGGAGCTCTGACAGAGTGACCATTGGGTTTTTGGTCACCTCCCTGACCAAAGCCTTTCAACCCCGATTACTCAGTTTGGCTGGGCGGCCAGCTCTAGGAAGAGTCTTTGTGGTTCCAAACTTCTTCCATTTAAGATTGATGGAGGCCACTGTGTTCTTGGGGATCTTCAATGCTGCAGACATTTGTTGATACCCTTCCCCAGATCTGTGCCTCGACACAATCATGTCTCTTAGCTCTACAGACAATTCCTCCGACCTCATGGCTTGGTTTTTGCTCTGACATGCGCTGTCAGCTGTGGGACCTTATATAGACAGATGTGTGCCTTTCCAAATCATGTCCAATCAATTTAATTTACCACAGGTGGACTCTAATCAAGTTGTAGAAACATCTCAAGGATGATCAATGGAAACAGGATGCACCTGAGCTCAATTTCAAGTCTCATAGCAAAGGGTCTGAATACTTATGTAAATAAATAAGGTATTTCTGTTTTCGCTTTGTCTTGGGGTATTCTGTGTAAATTGATGGAAAAAATTATTGAATCCATTTTAGAATAACACTAACGTAACAAAATGTGTAAAAAGTCAAGGGTTCTGAAGACTTTCCGAATGCACTGTACTTGCGTATAGGCCTACCCTCCACTACACCACTGACATTATATATAGGTGAGGTCGCAGTGTGTTCCAATGTGTAAAGCCTGCTCTGTGTGCTTACCGTTGGTGCAGACTTAAGAGTAAATCATTGTCCACAGACACTGAATGCAATAGTCCTGCATCCCATTGTGACATAGCTACACTCCATCGGCGGGGGACACACAGCCTGAACACATGCATCCTCACAATTCCCAACCAATGCATCTTCTATTCATTTGAATGTGTTGACAGTTGGAGAAATTACTTGAGCTGTGCTGAGAATCAAAGTATGAAAGCCAACTGACCAATAGTCTAGAACACTGCTGTACATACATATTTTGGACTCTGATAAACCCTTTACACTTCCGCTCCACTATAACATGCTGACCACACCGCTCGCGTTGCAAAATAAATGTGCACATGTTATTCAATCATTGCACCCACACTGCTAGCCCGCGTCTCAATAGAAATTGGTTCTATTTGTGACGCTCGTCCGGCCTCTCCCACCTCCTCATTGGTTTTTAGGTGCATATACCCACATGGGTGATTGAAAGATGAATTTAAGACCACACCGGTTGGTTGTAGTAATGCTGTAAAGTTGGTTGCAAACCGCCATATAAAGTCCAAAGAAGAAAAAGAAGCTTGAAGGAAGGAGGAGAGATGAGGAGAAACTAATTTGGTTTACCGTTTTAATCTGTGTATTGTCAGAGTAGAGGACCTTGTGCATTTCAGGTAAAATAACCCAATGTGTATATACCAGGACAAATTAGCTAGCAACAGCAAGCTAGCTAGCTAAATTGCCATATATGTTCACTGCTTTTTGACCTGTCCCCAAATTAATATAATTGGTTGAGTTTGTTTTGATATTTCAACCTGCGAGTCCTGGTCGCTTCTGGTGTGGGTGAACAAAATCAACTTGCACGTGATGGCAGTTTGGTCAGCATGTAAGCTGTTGCTTGAAGTTCTACCTGCTACACAGAATGCGTTGTTTTGGGAGAGGAGCAGAGGGGAAAAGCATCTTTATGATATTTTCCTGTACTGTACTAAATTAATCTGTGTAAGTACAGTAGATTTGGTCCAGTTTTCTGCAAGTACTCATTAAATTGTTGCGCGTGGTTGTACTAAATTATCCTCTAATTGCACAAGTTGCATTTGTTTACATTGTGAACCTAGCTAGTCAATGTAGCTAGTAGTAGTAGTAGCTTCTTGAATTCAGAAATCTTCAGATAGTAAAATAACCAGTGGTGTATGCAACCAAAATCAATTTCATTTCTCATTATTTAAATTCACAAGATGAAATGGGAAAATGTATGGAGTAAAAAGTATTATTTTCTTAAGGTATGTATAATAGTAAAAAAAATATGAAACGCCTCCAAAATAACGACTAAAGTACTTTACACTACTGCTAAATGTCCATGAATGTTTCTACCTGTCCCCAAATTAATGTAGTTTGTGTGGATGGACAAAATCAACGTGCGCACGCGCGTGGCCGGTGTAGTTAGCGTGTGAAGTTCTCTGCGTTCATAGTAGGTTAGGGGTCAGGGGTAGGGGCTCAATACACTGTCACTAAAGTCGGTCTGTCTGTGACTCAAAGTCCTTGAAGCACCGACGAAACTAATGTTTAGTCTGAGGCAGAGTAGCGCTTTCCTCGGCATAATTTCAATGTCACTCGTGTCACGGGGAACTACCCACTCCGCTAGCTCGTCGTCTAGGCTCGCTAACGTCAGCTAATTATAATTTACAGAATGTGTTTTCTGAGTTGCTCTAATAACGACTTGAACGTTATTTAGTAAATGTAAGCATGCCTCCCGCGTGTTCACTATTTAAACATTGCATCATTATTATGCGCTATTTTCTAAAGACTTGTACATCTCCCTCTAATTTAGTTAGGTATTCTGATACTTGGTGTGTTTCTATCGCGAAAATGTCTGAATATGATCTCTGCACATTTTGTCACACACATTACGCTCTAATAATGAACGCCCGGGAGACAAAATAGTGAAGCTCGCCAATCACAGATCCAGACAGCAGTACTTTGTCACTCCCTCTTCTCGCGTAGCCTATCAGACCAGGTCGAAAGGAGGGTTCAGGCTTTCAGGAAAAAAATCGATTCAAGCGATTCATCAAGGGAGATTTTAAACCCGAGGTTTGGGACGGAGAGTCCTTTTTGGCTGGTTTGTCTGAGGCGGCCAACAGGTCTGTTACACAGAGTGAAACTGTTACTGAGACAAAAAGACGCACACCATGCCAGCAGCACGGTAAGGACACTAGACTAGGGAGAGGACCTGATGTGCATTGTGTTATATAGTCTGTAAAGTACATGGTTCAATGCTGAGGTGTTGGGTCTATCTATACAGTGGATGGTAGGATGCTGAAATGGTGGTGTAGCTGGTCTGCTGGTAGGGAAATTGGCTCACCACTCTGTAATCTTAAGCGAGCAGATGGAGAGCTTGTTCAGTAGGAACCTGTGTGTATTAAGGGTGGGGTGTCAATGAAACACGGATGATTATTTTATTAAGAATGGGCCAACTCCCTAGAGGCCTATTAACATAGTGTATTAATGAAGACCATATATAGTAAGTTACATTTTTATTAAAGTGTCACTGCACACTGATACAATTTGAGAATACAAAATACAGAGTTTTTTTTAAACTACATTGTGGACCACTCAGAGTTTTGAGACACTAAAAAACAATCATAATCAAACATGGTACATATTTCCTTTGGCGTCATAATACATTTAATCCTCTATAGTGTATATATTAGTATCAGTTATTATACATTATACCATTTATAAACATGTATGCAAAACAATTAAGTACAGTAGATGAAAGGACATTTAGGCACTTATAAAGAAATGACTCCGTTGGAGGGTAAGGTAGCAGGCTTAGGTGCAGGAATTTACATTATTGTTACCTGATACATTTTCACACTTCTACAAGGCTGTGCAGAAAGCAAACGGCTGAAACGGGGAGGGAATAACCTGAACTTGTCCATCAAGAAACACTTATTTTCGTTTTGCTACGGTGTGCAGTGTGCACTAATGAATACACCCCAGATGTACAGTAGCGAGAGAGAGTTCAACAAGGTTCACCCTGACCCTGCACAGCCTGTCCTCTTTTCTTTTTCTTAAGGTTGAATATTATACCTAAGGTGTGTGTGAACTGAAGCCTGATTTAATATGCTTATCACTCTGGCACTGTGTCCCTCAGTGGTGTCAGTCTTTTGACCCGTAGCTGAAACTCCCTGACACTCTCAAACACACAAACGCAGGCAGGTTTGTTTGTTTAGTCTTCTGTTTTGCCATTGGGTCTCAGAGGGGGAGGAGAGGTGGGTAAGGAGAGATGTTGGTTTAGAAACATGTTTGGGATAACGCTCGTCACAAGACTCTACAACTGTTACAAAATAAACCTTTGTGTTCAACTCATCCCTGGAAGACACACACACTGCTATCCTCCTGATTGTGCCTTTTCGTGAAATATGTCATGTGATGATGCATGAATGAATATAGGGCTTCTATCACATCTGTGTTAACACCATCTGTGTTCACAGTCCATATTCTCACCTATTGACGTGAGACAGTTTAGGCCTACCTATAATTCTGCCGTTGCGTGAAAGGTACACTTATGGACGGTCAATGGAACGCATAGACTATGTTATTCCACCATATGCATATGACATTATCTTATGGTTTGTAACAATACAAAACTACTGTTGTGACTGATACTAATTGTGTGTGTTTTACAGCCCTAATTCTCTGTTCGGGATGGGGAACCCCCTGCTGGACATCTCAGCTGTCGTGGACAAGGACTTCCTGGAGAAGTGAGTCACTGGGGAAGGGGCGTAGGTGGCTTTCACACCTAGTTCGTTAGGATTTTTGTTTAGTTTTTTTACTCTGGTGCGTTTACCCCCCATGTTTGATTCATTTGAACAGGTGTGAACACCATCTGGACTCTGATGTGCACTACACATGTGCACAGTTAGTTAAGGTAGTATGTACATGTAGGTAGAGTTATTAAAGTGACTATACATAGATGACAAAAGAGACCTGCAGTGGTGTAAAGGGGGGCATTGAAAATAGTTTGGGTAGCCATTTGACTAGATGTTCAGGAGTCTTATGGCTTGGGGGTAGAAGCAGTTTAGAAGCCACTTGGACCTAGACATGGCGCTCCAGTACCGCTTGCCTTGCGGTAGCAGAGATGACAGTCTATTACTAGGGTGGCTGGAGTCTTTGACAATTTTTAGGGCCTTCCTCTGACACTGCGTGGTATAGAGGTCCTGGATGGCAGGAAGCTTGGCCCCAGTGATATACTGGGTCATTCGCACTACCCTCTGTAGTGCCTTGCGGTCGGAGGCCGAGCAGTTGCCGTACCAGGCAGTGATGTAACCAGTCAGAATGCTCTTGATGGTGCAGCTGTTGAATCTTTTGAGGATGAGGACCATGCCAAATCTTCTCAGTCTCCTAAGGAGGAGTAGGTTTTGTTGTGCCATCTTCACGACTGTCTTGGTGTGCTTGGACCATGTTAGTTTGTTGGTGATGTGGACACCAAGGAACTTGAAGCTCTCAACCTGCTCCACTGCAGCCCCGTCAATGCTCGGCCCTTTCCTGTAGTCCACAATCATCTCCTTTTTCTTGATCACGCTGAGGGAGAGGTTGTTGTCCTGGCACCACACGGCCAGGTCTCTGACCTCCTCCCTATAGGCTGTCTCGTCGTTTTCGGTGATCAGGCCTACTGTTGTGTCATCTGGAAATTTTAATGGTGTTGGAGTCGTGCCTGGCCATGCAGTCATAAGTGAACAGGGAGTACAGGAAGGGACTGCACACGCACCCCTGATGGGCCCCTGTGTTGAGGATCAGTGTGGCGGATGTGTTGTTACCTACCGTTACCACCTGTGGGCGGCCCGTCAGGAAGTCCAGGATCCAGTTGCAGAGGGAGGTGTTTAGTCCCAGGGTCCTTAGCTTATTGATGATCTTTGAGGGCACTATGGTGTTGAACGCTGAAATTGGTTGTTGATCATTGTTAGAGAACTGTTTTCAATATTTTTCCATAGATTTTCAAGCAGACTTAAGTTAAAGCTCCCGAGTGGCGCAGCGGTCTAAGGCACTCTCTCGGTGCAAGAGGCGTCACTTCAGTCCCTGGTTCGAATCCAGTCTTATCACATCCGGCTGTGATTGGGAGTCCCATAGGGCGGCGCACAATTGGCCCAGCGTCGTCCAGGTTTGGCCGTCATTGTAAATTAAAAATGTGTTCTTAACTGACTAGTTAAATAAAATAAAAATACAATTTAAAAAACTCACTCAGCCACTCTGGAACATTCACTGTCTTCTTGGTAAGCAATTCCAGTGTAGATTTGGTCTTGTATTTTAGGTTATTGTCCAGTTTCCTTCCTCTCTGGCAACTGAGTTAGGAAGGACACCTGTATTTTGTAGTGACTGGGTGTAATGATACACCATTCAAAGTGTAATTAGTATCTTCACCATGCTCAAAGGGATATTCCATGTCTGCTTTTTCTATTTTTACCATCTACCAATAGGTTCCCTTATTTGTGAGGAATTGGAAAACCTCCCGGTTCTTTGTGGTTGAATCTGTGTTTGAAATTCACTGCTCAACTGAAGGACCTTAAAATGATCTGTATGTTTTTTATTTTATTTTTTTATTTTTTTATTTCACCTTTATTTAACCAGGTAGGCTAGTTGAGAACAAGTTCTCATTTGCAACTGCGACCTGGCCAAGATAAAGCATAGCAGTGTGAGCAGACAACACAGAGTTACACATGGAATAAACAATTAACAAGTCAATAACACAGTAGAAAACAAAGGGGGGAGTCTATATACAATGTGTGCAAAAGGCATGAGGAGGTAGGCGAATAATTACAATTTTGCAGATTAACACTGGAGTGATAAATGATCAGATGGTCATGTACAGGTAGAGATATTGGTGTGCAAAAGAGCAAGTAAATAAATAAAAACAGTATGGGGATGAGGTAGGTGAAAATGGGTGGGCTATTTACCAATAGACTATGTACAGCTGCAGCGATCGGTTAGCTGCTCAGATAGCTGATGTTTGAAGTTGGTGAGGGAGATAAAAGTCTCCAACTTCAGCGATTTTTGCAATTCGTTCCAGTCACAGGCAGCAGAGTACTGGAACGAAAGGCGGCCAAATGAGGTGTTGGCTTTAGGGATGATCAGTGAGATACACCTGCTGGAGCGTGTGCTACGGATGGGTGTTGCCATCGTGACCAGTGAACTGAGATAAGGCGGAGCTTTACCTAGCATGGACTTGTAGATGACCTGGAGCCAGTGGGTCTGGCGACGAATATGTAATGAGGGCCAGCCGACTAGAGCATACAGGTCGCAGTGGTGGGTGGTATAAGGTGCTTTAGTGACAAAACGGATGGCACTGTGATAGACTGCATCCAGTTTGCTGAGTAGAGTGTTGGAAGCCATTTTGTAGATGACATCGCCGAAGTCGAGGATCGGAAGGATAGTCAGTTTTACTAGGGTAAGCTTGGCGGCGTGAGTGAAGGAGGCTTTGTTGCGGAATAGAAAGCCGACTCTTGATTTGATTTTGATTGGAGATGTTTGATATGAGTCTGGAAGGAGAGTTTGCAGTCTAGCCAGACACCTAGGTACTTATAGATGTCCACATATTCAAGGTCGGAACCATCCAGGGTGGTGATGCTAGTCGGGCTTGCGGGTGCAGGCAGCGATCGGTTGAAAAGCATGCATTTGGTTTTACTAGCGTTTAAGAGCAGTTGGAGGCCACGGAAGGAGTGTTGTATGGCATTGAAGCTTGTTTGGAGGTTAGATAGCACAGTGTCCAATGACGGGCCGAAAGTATATAGAATGGTGTCGTCTGCGTAGAGGTGGATCAGGGAATCGCCCGCAGCAAGAGCAACATCATTGATATATACAGAGAAAAGAGTCGGCCCGAGAATTGAACCCTGTGGCACCCCCATAGAGACTGCCAGAGGACCAGACAGCATGCCCTCCGATTTGACACACTGAACTCTGTCTGCAAAGTAATTGGTGAACCAGGCAAGGCAGTCATCCGAAAAACCGAGGCTACTGAGTCTGCCGATAAGAATATGGTGATTGACAGAGTCGAAAGCCTTGGCAAGGTCAATGAAGACGGCTGCACAGTACTGTCTTTTATCGATGGCGGTTATGATATCGTTTAGTACCTTGAGTGTTGCTGAGGTGCACCCGTGACCGGCTCGGAAACCAGATTGCACAGCGGAGAAGGTACGGTGGGATTCGAGATGGTTAGTGACCTGTTTGTTGACTTGGCTTTCGAAGACCTTAGATAGGCAGGGCAGGATGGATATAGGTCTGTAACAGTTTGGGTCCAGGGTGTCTCCCCCTTTGAAGAAGGGGATGACTGCGGCAGCTTTCAATCCTTGGGGATCTCAGACGATATGAAAGAGAGGTTGAACAGGCTGGTAATAGGGGTTGCGACAATGGCGGCGGAAAGTTTCAGAAATAGGGGGTCCAGATTGTCAAGCCCAGCTGATTTGTACGGGTCCAGGTTTTGCAGCTCTTTCAGAACATCTGCTATCTGGATTTGGGTAAAGGAGAACCTGGAGAGGCTTGGGCGAGGAGCTGCCGGGGGCAGAGCTGTTGGCCGAGGTTGGAGTAGCCAGGCGGAAGGCATGGCCAGCCGTTGAGAAATGCTTATTGAAGTTTTCAATAATCATGGATTTATCGGTGGTGACCGTGTTACCTAGCCTCAGTGCAGTGGGCAGCTGGGAGGAGGTGCTCTTGTTCTCCATGGACTTCACAGTGTCCCAGAACTTTTTGGAGTTGGAGCTACAGGATGCAAACTTCTGCCTGAAGAAGCTGGCCTTAGCTTTCCTGACTGACTGCGTGTATTGGTTCCGGACTTCCCTGAACAGTTGCATATCCCGGGGACTATTCGATGCTATTGCAGTCCGCCACAGGATGTTTTTGTGCTGGTCGAGGGCAGTCAGGTCTGGGGTGAACCAAGGACTGTATCTGTTCTTAGTTCTGCATTTTTTGAACGGAGCATGCTTATCTAAAATGGTGAGGAAGTTACTTTTAAAGAATGACCAGGCATCCTCAACTGACGGGATGAGGTCAATGTCCTTCCAGGATACCCGGGCCAGGTCGATTAGAAAGGCCTGCTCACAGAAGTGTTTTAGGGAGCGTTTGACAGTGATGAGGGGTGGTCGTTTGACTGCGGCTCCGTAGCGGATACAGGCAATGAGGCAGTGATCGCTGAGATCCTGGTTGAAGACAGCGGAGGTGTATTTGGAGGGCCAGTTGGTCAGGATGACGTCTATGAGGGTGCCCTTGTTTACAGAGTTAGGGTTGTACCTGGTGGGTTCCTTGATGATTTGTGTGAGATTGAGGGCATCTAGCTTAGATTGTAGGACTGGCGGGGTGTTAAGCATATCCCAGTTTAGGTCACCTAACAGAACAAACTCTGAGGCTAGATGGGGGGCGATCAATTCACAAATGGTGTCCATGGCACAGCTGGGGGCTGAGGGGGGTCGGTAGCAGTAACTGGGTTACAGTGATGAGGCAGTCATTTAAAAAATCATGTTAAACACTTATTGCACACAGTGAGTCCATGCAACTTATGTGACTCCTGAACGTATTTAGGCTTGCATAACAAAGGGGTTGAATACTTGACTCAAGACATTTCAGCTTTTCATTTTTTTATTAAGTTGTAGAGAAACAATTAAGGTTTAGAGAAAAATGTAGAGAAAACATTTGATTTAATCAATTTTAAGTTCAGGCTGTAACGCAACAAAATGTGGAAAAAAGTCAGTACCTTCTGTGAGTACCTTCTCAAAAGCACTGTATAACACACTTTTCAATGTAAATTTGGTAGGATCAACCAAAAAGTTGTTTATTGCAGCTTTTAACCAATGTATGTCAGAATAAATCATTTAGATCCAATAATAAAAACAAATAAACTACAACTGAACATCAATAATCAAGAAAGTGCCTGCCCTGCAACAAAATGCTGAGTGATACAGCTTATTTAAGCAATAAGGCCCGAGGGGGTACGGTATATGGTCAATATACCACGGCTAAGGGCTGTTCTTAAGCACGACGCAACGCAGAGTGCCTGGATACAAACACTTAGCTGTTGTAAGCTGTTTAGCTGTTCATGAATAAATGTTTTTGGAAGTGATCCATGCTAAAGGAGCTCCTTAAACCTGACTTTGACCTCAGATGGATAAGACCCTTTTTCTTTAAGGTTGCTGTCCCTATCATCGCAAAGCCTATCTCCAACCGTTTTAACCTGTCTCTCCTTTGGGGAGGTTCCCATTGCTTGGAAGGCAGCCACAGTTTCTCCTTTATTTAAAGGGGGAGATCAAGCTGATCCTAACTGTTATAGACCTATTTCTATTGTGCCCTGTTTATCAAAAGTGTTGGAAAAACTTGTCAATAATCAACTGACTTTCTGGATGTTATAGTATTCCCTTGGGTATGCAATCTGGTTTCCGCTCGGGTTGTGGATGTGTCACTGCAACCTTAAAGGTCCTCAATGATGTCACCATTGCCCTCGATTCTAAACAATATTGTGCTGCTGTTTTTATTGACTTGGCCAAAGCTTTTGATATGGTAGACCATTCCATTCTTGTGGGCTAGCTAAGGAGTATTGATGTCTCTGAGGGGTCTTTGGCCTGGTTTGTTAACTACCTCTCTGAGTCCAGTATATCAAGTCAGAAAATCTGCTGTCTCAGCCACTACCTGTCACCGAGGGAGTACCCCAAGGCTCGATCCTAGGCCTCACGCTCTTCTCAATTTACATCAACAACATGCTCAGGCAGTAGGAAGCTCTCTCATCCATTTATATGCAGATGATACAGTCTTATACTCGGCTGGACCCTCCACGGATTTTGTGTTAAATGCTCTACAACAAAGCCAACATGCTTTCTCTGGTAGTCACCTCATACAAGTACTTGGGAGTAATGCTAGATGGTGCACTGTCCTTCTCTTAGCACATATCAAAGCTGCAGGCTAAAGTTAAATCTAGACTTGGTTTCCTCTATCGTAATCGCTCCTCTTTCATCCCAGCTGCCAAACTAACCCTGATTCAGATGACCATCCTACCCATGCTAGATTACAGAGCCATAATTTGTAGATCGGCAGGTAAGGGTGCTCTCGAGCGGCTAGATGTTCTTTACCATTCGGCCATCAGATTTGCCACCAATGCTCCTTATAGGACACATCACTGCACTCTATACTCTTCTGTAAACTGGTCATCTCTGTATACCTGTCGCAAGACCCACTGGTTGATACTTATTTATAAAACCCTCTTAGGCCTCACTCCCCCCAGTCTGAGATATCTACTGTAGCCCTCATCCTCCACATACAACACCCATTCTGCCAGTCACATTCTGTTAAAGGTCCCCAAAGCACACACATCCCTGGGTCTCTCCTCTTTTCAGTTCGCTGGAACGAGCTGCAACAAACACTCAAACTGGACAGTTTTATCTCGTTTTATCTCATTTTTCTCTTCATTCAAAGACTCCATCATGGACATTCTTACTGACAGTTGTGGCTGCTTTGTATGATGTATTGTTGTCTCTACCTTCTTGACCTTTGTGCTGTTGACTTTGCCCAATGTTTGTACCACGTTTTTGTGCTGCCATGTTGTCATTTTGTGTTGCTACCATTGATGTTTTGCTGTTATGTTGTCTTAGGTCTCTTTTTTTATATCGTGTTGTGATGTGTGTGTTGTCCTATATTTATGTTGTATTTTTCTAATTCCAGGCCCCTGTCCCCGGAGGACAGCCTTTTGCCTTTTGGTAGGCCATCATTGTAAATAAGAATTTGTTCTTAACTGACTCGCCTAGTAAAAAAAAAAAAAAGCAAAGCTCAATCAAACACAATCATACGGCCTCCCGAGTGGCGCAGTAGTCTAAGGCACTGTATCGCAGTGCTAGTTGTGCCACTAGAGATTCTGGGTTGGAGTCCAGGCTCTGTAGCCGCGACCGGGAGACCAATAGGGTGGCGCACAATTTCCCCAGCGTCGTCCGGGTTAGGGGAGGGTTTGGCTGTGAGGGATGTCCTTGTCCCATCGCCACTCATGTGACGGGCCGGGCGCAGTGCATGCTGACACGGTCGCCAGGTGCACGGTGTTTCCTACGACACATTGGTGCGGCTGGCTTCCGGGTTAAGCAAGCATTGTGTCAAGAAGCAGTGCGGTTGGGTTGTGTTTCGGAGGACGCACTGCTCTCGACCTTTACCTCTCCTGAGTCTGTACGGGAGTTGCAGCAATGAGACAGGACTGTAACTACCAATTGGATAACTGGGATAAATTGGGGAGAAAAAGGAGTAAAACAAATAATCATTAGGTGAGACACAATTTCATTTGGCCTTTTAAGGGAAGGGCTGTTAAACATGGTAATTTGGGCACTCCGTGGTCTGTGATTTTGTTTCAAATCTCAGACTGCAATGTCTTCCTAGCAGCAGAAAGTTGCAACAAACTCAAACTAACATCGAAAAACAACCTAGCATGTGAACAAAATGATTTAACTGACCAAGAAACATGTCAACATTTCGTCATTTTGACCTGCTTCTTTCGAGTTTACCAAATAGCACTTCTTTCATATCCTCCTACAGAAGTCGATGCAGGACAGACGTTTTGATTGCTATACCCTATCGGAAAGAGAAGATTCCAAGGTTTCCAATTAACCTATTTTTGCCAAACAACTCTACAAATTGTGCTGATGGTCTCTGTTTCATAACTTTTTCCTAGAATAACCATGGCTCCATGCCCATGTGAGTACAAGTGACCATCAGCAACAGCTATTTGGGATTTTATTTTTCTGTTATATTCCATTATATATTTACTGTAAAGTATGTGTTAACTGTGGTAGGGCATGGAATGGAGCAGCCATAGATTTGCATGGCTGAGCCATGCACAGATAAATACAATTCTGTAATCACTAATTGTGAATGAAGAACAGGTGGGCCAGTCTATTGTATTAATATTTTCTAATTCTACTCAAAACAGTTTACCCTTTCAGTCCACCAAATCCAAACAGTCTTAGTTTACTCTAGGCCTACATGGAGTAGGTTACAGTGAGCGCGTGCGTAATTTACAATGAGAAGAGCCAGACGAATGGATGGACATGCTGCATTAGTGTTACTACAAGTTTGAATGAAAACGACTTGGATGGCGGGGAAGAAATGGATCACGACATCTCTGATTATCCTTCTGATTATTGCTGAACGGCTTTCCATATCTGGGAAAGACTCATATCTGGCAGCAGGTGAGCGAGTGTTGGATAATGTGGTGATGATGCTTGTGGAACCATACATTGGCAAGGGGCAAAATGTCACCATGGACAATTTCTTCACCGTCATTGGCGAACAAGTTGCTTGCAAGAAAACAAGCCTGGTCGGCACCATGAACAAAGGAGATGGGAGCTCCCTCCCTTAGTGCAAAAATAAGGCAACTGTACAGTAACAGTTTCCCACAACCGAGTTAAATAAAGGTTAAATAAATAAATATTCAAACAGTGCTTCAGAATTGCAAGCCAACACTCGCACATTACCAAGGCAAGAAATAACATTTGAGTCTTGAGCACCATGCATCCGACAGTCGACAGTTGCTTATCGCGACACAACGAGAAAACCGGAGACTTGCATACAACAACGAACAAAGGTATGTCACTATTACGTAATACACATCGCCATATATAGATAAACATATGCAATGCATTATGCTCTTCTGTATCACACTTGTTGTTTTTCCTATGAGAAAATTATCCTCACCTTTTTTATTTTATTCCATAGGTCGGTGTGGATGTTTTGAATCAGATGGCACTGCTGTACTCGGTGAAAGGTGGAACTCGCCGCTGGCTTGTTGCTGTGTTCTACAACCTGCTTGACTTGGCTGCTAACAACGCACACGTGGTGTTCAAGCAGTAATTTAACAAAACCATGAGCAGGAGAGACTTTATCTGGCACACGGGCTACGTGAGAGATATATGAAGGCCAAGGCAGCTGCAAAGATTCCACGCGAGCCATTGCGCAAGCAAAATTGCATTCAGCTCCCGGGGAAGAGAAACTGCCAGGTGGGCAGATGCACTCGGAACAGAACCCGCGACACCCGTTTCAGCTGAAAGTGACTTGTTTGTGGGAAGTGTTGCAAGTGAAAGTGACAGATTTGTGTCGACTGTTAGGACAAGGGATTGTTATCCCTAAATGAGATCCAACTGTTGGGTGAAGACGCACACCATACTGTAAGCACGAGCGAAGCAAAAAATGTGTCCAATATCTCGCTGACCGTGCGTCTTGTTTTTTTTTTTTTGTCGTTATAAAAATGAGCTTTTACTGTGTTCCAACGTATATTTTTGATTCATAGTTGTAACAAAGGCACTCTACAAATAAAATGTATTTGACACTTGAAATTCTGTTTATTTTTTATATATATATATATTTTTACACATAGCCAGCCTACAGTAACATAAGGAAAAGTTATGTTCTTTCGAATATAAATGTTTCCGGATTGTAATGTTACCTAAGACCTTTAGAAACCCATCCAAATGATTATTCTTCCAATCGCATATATTTAATATATTTATTAGACTGTTAGAATGTTGACATCCAAAAGACGTGTCATTGGCTGCTATTGGTACTCGTCTAGGCCCTGCTATTCTACTGTTCAATATATGCATACAGTCGTGTGATGGCTCTTTTGAGAATGAAATGCTTAAAGTTATTGTATTTTATGATATTTATCTCAAAGTACTCCTATAGTGTAAAATACACATATTTAGGGAAAGTCGGGACAGGTAGGTTAAAGGTTTTTATTGAAATTACTAAATTGAAAATGGTCAGATTGACCATCTTGGCCGTTTCTACTATCTTTTGCTATTTTTTTCATTAACCCATTGTTGATAAAGTCCCAAAATGTTTTGAATGTCAGCAGTCAAGTTTTCAAGATATAGGATTTTAATTTTCACTGCGTTTTGAATCATGGCGATACAATTTTCACTATGATGTGGCAAGTGAAACTTTGCTTCTTGAAAATTGTATATCTTTAAAACTTGACTGCTGACATGCTAAACATACTGCAAGATAGTTTGAGTGGATTATTCGTTTAAGCCTACCTATCACACTGTCTACTTGAAATGAATGTAGCCCAGTAATAACCAGGCAATTGATTTAAACAATATTTATTATTCAACAGCTTATACTTTGTCAGTACAACTTTTTATATAACCATCCTGAATTAAGCATAAAGGCTAACTATGATGCTATAATTCTACGTGGCTTGACCTAGCAATTTGAAAATAGGTTTGAAATACAGCTCTCCCTTTGCTTTTTTCAACAAACATAATTTCATGGATAGCCTCCCATAATTCAAACAATGAAAATACCAAGACATGCCTATTTTCTTTACTTCCGCCACCTATAAAAACAGAGGAATTCACCTCATCTCAATGTTTTGAGATGCTAACATGAATTGACTAGGTAGATATCCTCTTCCAAAGAAGTCACACATTTCTATCTTACAATTATTTGGCTACAACGCACTCTAGATTGGGAGGAATAGGCTAAGTACTGTGACAACCAGCCCCGGTCTCCCCTTTTCACAGCAATCAGTGGTTATTGCGTTTCCTCCCGCATGTTGTTGCTGTCTTTTATATTAATTCCCAACCTTTTGGACAGACACCACACCCAGACGCACTTGAGTGGCTGGAAGCGGCAACTGTCAGCCACTGAGCAGGTTAGGGTAACAGATGATCCATCCTCAAGGCCACAAACGGCAGTAGGTGGCCCCTTCTCTGAAATATATTTTCTTAGTTTAACAAAATGTTAAACAGTAAGCCTACATGTTACACAAACCGTTTTGGGGGGGGCAGTTTTGGAAATGCTATATTGTAAAACTGAATAAACAGAAACTGACTTGAACTGGAAGTTTGGAACAAGAACCCTTTTTTGCTCACGAAAGCTACCTGCTCCGCCTCAGTTGCTAGCTACCACTTACCCAGTCTACCCTGACTGAGACCATGCCCCAGTGCTCCACAGTGTGCGTGGAAGGAAGTGTCCTGTACTGACACGTAGGGCTGACCGTCCGATCATTCCAAAAGGCCAGGGCCAAACTATTTCACTGGCCTCATTTCTCCCCCACTCCTCGCCCTCTCTTCATCCTCCCTCACCCCTGTCCTATCAGTGGCGTCTTGGCTGGCATGGGCTCAGAGATGTCATGTGTACACTATCGGTCAAAAATTTAGAACACCTACTCATTCAAGGGTTTGTCTTTATTCTGTACTATTTTCTATATTGTGAAATAATAGCGAAGACCTCAAAACTATGAAATAACACTAATGGAATCATGTAGTAATATTTTAGATTCTTCAAAGTAGCCATCCTTTGACTTGATGACAGCTTTGCACACGCTTGGCATTCCCTCAACCAGCTTCATGAGGTAGTCACCTGGAATGAAGAGTTTGTGTTTAAGCCAATCAGTTGTGTTGTGAAAGACCAAGTTGGCAAAAGACCAAGTTCATATTAAGGCAAAATAAGCTTGAATAAGCAAAGAGAAACGACAGTCCATCATTACTTTAAGACATGAAGGTCAGTCAATACAGAACATTTCAAGGACTTTGAAGGTTTCTTCAAGTGCAGTCACAAAATCCATCAAGTGCTATGATGAAACTGGCTCTCACGAGGACTGCCACAGGAATGGAAGACCCAGAGTTACCTCTGCTGCAGAGGATATGTTCATTAGAGTTACTAGCCTCAGAAATTGCAGCCCAAATAAATGCTTCAGAGTTCAAGTAACAGACATATCTCAACATCAACTGTTCAGAGGAGACTGTGTGAATCAGGCCTTCATGGTCGAATATCTGCAAAGAAACCACTACTAAAGGACACCAATAAGAAATAGAGATATGCTTGGGTCAAGAAACACGAGCAAATTCAAGTCCAAATTGGAGATTTTTGGTTCCAAACGCTGAATCTTTGTGAGACGTGGTGTGGGTGAACGGATGATCTCTTCATGTGTATTTCCCACAGTAAAGCATGGAGGAGGAGTTGTTATGGTGTGGGGTGTTTTGCTGGTGACACTGTCTGCAATTTATTTAGAATTCAAGGCACACTTAACCAGCATGGCTACCAAAGCATTCTGCAGCGATATCCCATCTGGTTTGGGCTTAGTGAGAGTGTCATTTGTCTTTCAACATGACAATGACCCAACACACCTCCAGGCTGTGTAAGGGCTATTTGACCAAGAAGGAGAGTGATGGAGTGCTTTATGAGATGACCTTGCCTCCAAAATCCCCCGACCTCAACCCAATTGAGATGGTTTGGGATGAGTCGGACCGCAGAGTGAAGGAAAAGCAGCCAACAGGTGCTCAGCATATGTGGAAACTCCTTCAAGACTGTGCGGAAAAGTATTCCAGGTGAAGCTGGTTGAGAGAATGCCAAGAGTGTGCAAAGCTGTCATCATGGCAAAGGGTGGCTACTTTGAAGAAACTCAAATATAAAATATATTTTGATTTGTTTAACACTTGTTTGGTTACTACATGATTCCCTATGTGTTATTTCATAGTTTTGTTGTCTTCGCTATTATTCTACAGTGTAGAAAATACACTGCTCAAAAAAATAAAGGGAACACTAAAATAACACATCCTAGATCTGAATGAATGAAATATTCTTATTGAATACTTTTTTCTTTACATAGTTGAATGTGCTGACAACAAAATCACACAAATATTATCAATGGAAATCAAATGTATCAACCCATGGAGGTCTGGATTTGGAGTCACACTCAAAATTAAAGTGGAAAACCACACTACAGGCTGATCCAACTTTGATGTAATGTCCTTAAAACAAGTCAAAATGAGGCTCAGTAGTGTGTGTGGCCTCCACGTGCCTGTATGACCTCCTTTCAACGCCTGGGCATGCTCCATTATTGTCAATCAGTGTTGCTTCCTAAGTGGACAGTTTGATTTCACAGAAGTGTGATTGACTTGGAGTTACATTGTGTTGTTTAAGTGTTCCCTTTATTTTTTTGAGCAGTGTAGTAAAACATTAAGAAAAACCCTTGAATGAATAGGTGTTCTAAAAGTTCTTACCGGTAGTGTATGTGTGAGATATAGCTAGCAGGCTGGCACGGAGACGGCCATAGTAAGGGACCAGACTGTGTGTGTGTGTCACTCCTCTGGCCTGTACCATCATGTCACAGTGCTATGAAGTTGTATGTCACCAAATTAAGAGAAAAGGGGAGAGATGATGAGTTCAGAGTGGAGGAAATGTATCTGGACTGAATCATTGGGGTTATTGGCCTGCTACACTAGACCTGTAACTTTTTCCAAGTGTGAGACGCTCCTCGATGCACTGGTCTAGTTCCTATGTTGGGGTAGTAGCTGTATGTAGTGAGAGCATGTTAAGGGTTAGATGGGGTTTGGATAAAGTTTATATAGGTTTCATTAGTGTTTAGTAGTTGTATGTAGTGGGAGCGGATCAAAGGGCTCTGCTAGATTACAGTCCCGAGACCAGTCTGTCTCAGACCACTTACGTAAACAATGGATTAGAACTAGAATGTGACCAAACCTTGAACATTCTTTGGTTTTATGGAGCAATCATTTTAGTCTAGACACACACACACACAAACAAACAAAGCTGATAAATACAGAGAGAGCTGTGGTGTAAAGTAATCAACTAGATCCTGATCAAAGTGGAGTGGGTTTTAATCACCTCGATGTGTGCGTATGTATATAATCAGAGGGGATTTCTGTGTGTCGTAGAAAATGACATTTAAAGGGCACAGACTCAGACTTTGTTCCCTGAAGCTCTCCTGTTTTTTTCATCCTCAACGACTGAAAGATACTCATCTCTTTCTTTCGTTCCCTCTCCCCCTTCCTGCCCCTTCTCTCTCATTCTCTCTCTCAGGTACGGTCTGAAGCCCAACGACCAGATCCTGGCCGAGGACAAGCATAAAGCATTGTGAGTACCTCCTACCACTCACATTAATTCAATCAATCATTCAACATCGTCCGAGGTTCATCTAAAGTCTTAGTTGCCTCACATTTGCCTTATTTCTTTGTTGCATGAAGAAGTGTTTTTCCATTTTAAACTCCTGATTTTCTGTGGTCGCTGTTCAGGCACACACGCACCCATATAGGGTCCGTAAGTTCACACACTGAGCTGTTCTCTTTCCTGGAGTGGGCTGGACAGAACAGGCACGTTCTAGAATTCACCAGGACGAGTCTAGCCAATGATGGGGCAGGAGGTTCAGAACTAGCCAACAGAAGGGCAAGTGGCCTAACCTCCCCCACCTGGCCGGGCCAAAGCAGTTTGAGGAAGAAAGTCTACATTTAATCACATAGAGATAAGAAGACAGCTGCGGTGAAGGAAAGGACCGTGGAGGTTTTCCCCGTGGTTCAGTAGGGTAAAACCAACGTTGTCTTCAGATCAGATCTGTATATCATATGAATGTTGTACCATAAAACATTGAGCACTTCTTTTGGCATTGGGAGATTAATTTGGCATGTAGCTAGCTAGATAAGCATTTAGCTTGCTTCATCAGATATTAGGCTTTTGGAAAGAGCTTGACATCAGCAAGTTCTCGTCCTGGCAAAGTTGTCAGTCGGACTACTGTCATCACCATTATAGATGGCAAGCAAATCAATCAATATTTGGATATAGCCATCTAGTTTATTTCCTGAAAGTTAGCTTGTTAACTACCCTACCGGTCAAAAGTTTTAGAACACCTACTCGTTCAAGGGTTATTCTTTAATTTTTTACTATTTTCTACATTGTAGAATAATAGTGAAGACATCAAAACTATGAAATAACACATATGGAATAATGTAGTAACCAAAAAAGTGTTAAACAAACATTAAGAAGGAAAGACATTCCACAAATGAACTTTTAAGTAGGCACACATGTTAATTGAAATGCATTCCAGGTGACTACCTAAGGACCTCATGAAGCTGGTTGAGAGAATGCCAAGAGTGTGCAAAGCAGTCATTAGTTCTACTTACCACTATGTGTAGCTAAATGTACAAAGTTTATACCGGTACATTGCAAAGTAAACATTATCAGACAACAGTACATCGGCAAATGCGCCCTTCTGCTGCTTGACAGGCAGAGACCACAAAGGATGGGAAATTAAGCTAAACCACTCATACTTGTCAGGTATAGTTCACTTTTATTTTATATCACTCAAACATCAAATTAATGGTGGCTGATATCGTGAGGCTTCCCTCGCGCATCTGAAATTACACGATCAATTGATGTTTACTGATCGTGAAAAGCATGCAGTTACTTGCTGTATAACTCTGATGATAGAGCTAAATGTGAGCAATTGTTTTGCGTCAAGTAATTGGAAATGTGTAGTTCTGGCTATGCTCTTCAATAGGTGATGATATTCAAACTAAATATTTAACATTTATTTAACAATCCCTTGAAAACGACACACAGTTGTCAATAGTTTTAGCGGAGCTGGGAGTCTCCTTTCCCTCCAGCAAGCAAATTCTTGATAAGGACCTATTAACTAAGCGTCTCAGAGAAGGAGTGCTGATTTGGGATCAGTTTTTCCAATTCGATCACAATTAATATGATTACATGGGCACAGGGAACCTGGTCCTAGATCAGCACTCTTAGGGGGCTTTTCACGTCATTGTTTTGGAGCGTTTCTGTTACAACTCTAGTGCGTTTCCCCCCTAATTCGGTTTGTTTGGACTGGTGTGAACACTATTGCACTCGGGAGCGCACTAAATAATGCACCGTGGTTCACTGCAGGTGAGAACTTATGATTGGTTGCAAAATGCATGCATCATCATAACTTGACATCTCTGAAACATTCTCAGTATAAGCGCATCCGATTAGGGGCTATAAGGGTTAGGGTTGGAGTGGCTATTGCTCAGTTTCGTCCCGCATGTTGTTGGAAGACCAAAGCGAAAGTATTATGAAGATTGGGACACGCAAGTGATGCTCACAGATGGATTTAACGTGAGCTTTTTTTCCAATAAACAAATGACTTGCATGGACACGTGGTTTTTGTTTAGGACTTTTTTTTTTTTTTGACATTTGGCAATGTGAAACCAACTGGACCAAAAAAAAGAAATACAATGTAACAAAAAATCGGACTCTGATTCAAACTATAGCTCAAAGCTATGTGGGAAAGCCCTTACTCTGAGACATTTGATTAATTTTCCCCCAGAAAATCTGTACATAATTAGTATATCTGGAGCATGTCCAGACAGAGGGAGCAACAGTCTCAGCTGTGCAGAGTTTTGTTGTAGCCTTGGGAGTTTTCCTCCGCTCTAATCCAGGCATTCTTATTGGTCGAGGAGAAACGTCTCACTGCAGGAGGCTTATTGGGACTAAGAAGTGTAACATTCATGACTTTGCAGATATAAATTAGTCGATTTATTCTACTCTTCAGACAATCATGTATGTTCTACACAATACATTTCTATCTGAACTTTTTGTAACTTTGTGTCATTCTGAACGGACCCCAGGTTTAGGTGTTTGAGCTGTGTCCTAGGTGTGTTGGCCCCCTTCCCCCCCAGCCTTAGTCCATTCCTGTCCAGATGTTTGAGTTGTGACCAATACTGACCTCAGATGTTCTGTTAGCACACAACCACCCTGCTCTAGTTGAGTCAGCAGACAGACTGGGCAGTAAACAAACCACTAAGGTTGGGAAATAGCTGTGCTGGAGGGGGAAGGCATCTGATTCACTCATGTGCGTCTCTTTCAGCCAATGGCGCAAACAGTCTCGCAAAATCTCATCCTCACCTCCTTAGCTCTGTTCTGCTGGGCCAGCCCTATTTTAGTCCGTTTAACATGCATCCCCCCGTTAATACACACGTGGACCCGCATATGTACGCACGCAAACACCTCCCTCTCTCCCCCTCTACCATCCCCTCTCCATCTCTCACACTCTCTCTGTCCGTCTGTGTGTGTTATCAGTAGGTGATAAGGCTCCTATATATAGAGAACAGAACATGTTACTTGGAGCTACTGGGGCCATAATGGTCTTTAGCTCTGTCTCAGAAGAAAAAATATTATGTTTCTCATACCATATGTACTGAATCCTGGTAACGCTTGAAACCATACAACAAACTTCCCTGTTGTCTTAAACATTGTACGTGCATGTGTGTTGTAGGTTTGAAGAGATTGTCAAAAAGTTTAAAGTAGAGTACCATGCCGGAGGAGCTACACAGAACTCTATAAAAATCGCCCAGGTATGAGATGCACACACACACTTAGTCATTACACTATCCCACTACCTTTTTCAAAATGTGTAAAGGTTGCCCAGGTATGTTTCGTTCAGACACACTGACACACAACACACACGCTAACCTACTTAAACACACACACAGTGGATGATCCAGGATCCCCACAAGGTGTGTACGTTCTTCGGCTGTATCGGAGAGGATAAGTTTGGGGAGATTCTGAAGCAGAAGGCAGACGAGGCCCACGTGGACGCCTACTATTATGAGCAGACAGAGGAGCCTACAGGGACCTGCGCCGCATGCATCACCGGAGACAACAGGTTAACACGTCACTCTCTCACTCTCATAATACACACACTCCAAGGACAACAGGTCAAGGCTCCACTCCATCTACAGTGGCAAGATAAAGTATGGGAACCCTTTGGAATTACCTGGATTTCTGCATAAATTGGTCATAACATTAGTCACAACAATAAATAAACACAGTGTGCTTAAACTAATAACACACTGATCATTGTATTTGTATTGTATATATTGAATTCATCATTTGAACATTCGCAGTGTAGGTTGGGAAAAGTATGTGAACCCCTAGGCTAATGACTTCTCCAAAAGCTAATTGGAGTCTGGAGTCGGCTAACCTGGAGTCCCAATCAATGAGACAAGATTGGAGATGTTGGTTAGAGTTGCCCTGCCCTGTAAAAAACACTCACAAAATTTGAGTTTGCTATTCATAAGAAGCAATGCCTGATGTGAACCATGCCTCGAACAAAGATCTCAGAAGACCTCAGATTAAGAATCATTGACTTGCATAAAGCTGGAAAGGGTTACCAAATTATCTCTAAAAGCCTTGATGTTCATCAGTCCACAGGAAGACAAATTGTCTCCAAATGGAGAAGTTTCAGTACTGTTGCAACTCTCCCTAGGAGTCGCCGTCCTGCAAAGATGACTGCAAGAGCACAGCGCAGAATGCTCAATGAGGTTAAGAATCCTAAGGTGTCAGCTAAGACTTACAGAAATCTCTGGAACATGCTAACATCTCTGTTGACGAGTCTACAATATGTTAAACACTAAACAAGAATGGTGTTCATGGGAGGACACCACAGAAGAAGCCACTCCTGTCTGAAGTTCGCAAAAGAGCACCTGGATGTTCGACAGCGCTACTGGTGAAATATTCTGTGGACAGATTAAACTAAAGTTGAGTTGTTTGGAAGGAACACACAACACTATTTGTGGAGGCAAAAAAGGCACAGCACACCAACATCAAAACCTCATCCCAAATGTAAAGTATGGTGGTGGAAGCATCATGGTTTGGGGCTGCTTTGCTGCCTCGGGGCCTAGACAGCTTGCTATCATCAACGGAAAAATGAATTCCCAAGTTTATCAAGACATTTTGCAGGAGAATGTAAGGCTATCATCTGTCCGGCAATTGAAGCGCAACAGAAGTTTGTTGATGCAACAGGACAACGACCCAAAACGCAGAAGTAAATCAACAACAGAATGGCTTCAACAGAAGAAAATACGCATTCTGGAGTGGCCCAGTCAGAGTCCTGAACTCAACCCGATTTAAAATGCTGTGGCATGACCTCAAGAGCGGTTCACACCAGACATCCTAAGAATATTGATTAACAGAAACAGTTTTGTAAAGATGAATGGTCCAAAATGCCTCCTGACTGTTGTGCAGGTCTGATCCGCAACTACAGAATATGTTTGGTTGAGGTTATTGCTTTCAAAGGAGGGTCAACCAGTTATTAAATCCAAGGGTTCACATACTTTTTCCGCTCTACACTATGAATGTATTCAATAAAGACATGAAAACATATAATTGTTTGTGTGTTATTAGTTTAAGCAGACTGCGTTTGTCTATTTTGTTGTGACTCAAATTTCATGACCAATTTGTGCAGAAATCCAGGTAATTCCAAAGGGTTCACATACTTTGTCTTACCACTGTAACTCCACTGTGTCCCTCTCATGAACTCCACTCGTTCTTCTCTTCCTTCCCCCCAACCTCTCTCAGGTCCCTGGTAGCTAACCTAGCGGCAGCTAACTGTTATAAGAAGGACAAACATCTGGACTTGAAGGAGAACTGGAAACTGGTGGAAAAAGCCAAAGTTTACTATATCGCTGTATGTAACAAAGACCACATACACACACACTGAGTAGCATTGTTGACAACAGGCTGAGTAGCATTGGTTATAACATACCGTGTAGCATGGATTATAACAGGCTGTGAATAATTGATTATAACAGGCTTAGTAGCATGGAATAATAACATACTGTGTAGCATGGATTATAACAGGCTGTGAATAATGGATTAGAACAGGCTTAGTAGCATGGAATAATAACATACTGTGTAGCATGGATTATAACAGGCTGTGAATAATTGATTATAACAGGCTTAGTTACATGGAATAATAACATACTGTGTAGCATTGATTATAACCGGCTGTGTAGCATTGATTATAACAGGCTTAGTAGCATGGAATAATAACATACTGTGTAGCATGGATTATAACAGGCTGTGAATAATTGATTATAACAGGCTTAGTAGCATGGAATAATAACATACTGTGTAGCATGGATTATAACAGGCTGTGAATAATTGATTATAACAGGCTTAGTAGCATGGAATAATAACATACTGTGTAGCATGGATTATAACAGGCTGTGAATAATTGATTATAACAGGCTTAGTAGCATGGAATATAACAAGCTGTGTAGCATTGATTATAACAGGCTGTGTAGCATTGATTATAACAGGCTGTGTAGCATTGATTATAACAGGCTGTGTAGCATTGATTATAACGGGCTCAGTAGCATTGGTTATAACAATGTGGAGCATTGGTTATATCATACTGTGGAGCATTGGTTATAACATACTGTGGAGCATTGGTTATAACATACTGTGGAGCATTGGTTATAACATACTGTGGAGCATTGGTTATAACATACTGTAGCATTGGTTATAACAGGCTTAGTAGCATTGATTATAACAGGCTGTGTAGCATTGATTATAACAGGCTGTGTAGCATTGATTATAACATACTGTGTAGCATTGATTATAACATACTGTGGAGAATTGGTTATAACAATGTGGAGCATTGGTTATAACAATGTGGAGCATTGGTTATAACATACTGTGGAGCATTGGTTATAACATACTGTATAGCATTGGTTATAACGTTCTGTGCAGCATTGGTTATAACATACTGTGTTGCATTGATTATAACAGGCTGTGTAGCATTGATTATAACAGGCTGTGTAGCATTGATTATAACGGGCTCAGTAGCATTGGTTATAACAATGTGGAGCATTGGTTATATCATACTGTGGAGCATTGGTTATAACATACTGTGGAGCATTGGGTATAACATACTGTGGAGCATTGGGTATAACATACTGTGGAGCATTGGGTATAACACTGTGGAGCATTGGGTATAACATACTGTGGAGCATTGGGTATAACATACTGTGGAGCATTGGTTATAACATACTGTGGAGCATTGGTTATAACATACTGTGGAGCATTGGTTATAACATACTGTGGAGCATTGGTTATAACATACTGTGGAGCATTGATTATAACATACTGTGGAGCATTGATTATAACATACTGTGGAGCATTGATTATAACATACCGTGGAGCATTGGTTATAACAATGTGGAGCATTGGTTATAACATACTGTGGAGCATTGGTTATAACATACTGTGTAGCATTGGTTATAACATACTGTGCAGCATTGGTTATAACATACTGTGCAGCATTGGTTATAACATACTGTGCAGCATTGGTTATAACATACTGTGGAGCATTGGGTATAACATACTGTGGAGCATTGGGTATAACATACTGTGGAGCATTGGGTATAACATACTGTGGAGCATTGGGTATAACATACTGTGGAGCATTGGGTATAACATACTGTGGAGCATTGGGTATAACATACTGTGGAGCATTGGGTATAACATACTGTGGAGCATTGGGTATAACATAATGTGGAGCATTGGCTATAACAGGCTGTGGAGCATTGGTTATAACAAACTGTGGAGCATTGATTATAACAGGCTGTGTAGCATTTAGTATAACATGTTGTGGAGCATTGATTATAACATGCTGTGGAGCATTGATTATAACATGCTGTGGAGCATTGATTATAACATGCTGTGTAGCATTGATTATAACATGCTGTGTAGCATTGATTATAACATGCTGTGGAGCATTGATTATAACATGCTGTGGAGCATTGATTATAACATGCTGTGTAGCGTAATTACAGGCTCTGTGTAGCATTACAACTGGCTGTGTAGCAGTGATAACAGGCTTTATTATCTCCTCCGTAGGGTTTCTTCCTGACGGTGTCTCTGGAGTCCATACTGAAAGTGGCCAAACACGCTTCTGAGAACAACAAGCTGTTCACTCTGAACCTCTCCGCTCCCTTCATCTCTCAGTTCTTCAAAGATGCCCTCATGGAGGTCATGCCCTATGTGGACGTGCTGTTCGGCAACGAGACGGTACACACACACACCCTCATTCATTCATTTATCCAGTATCTAGGTACTTCTGGAGAGAGAGCGAGAGAGAGAGACAGACAGACAGACAGACTGAATGGTAGAGGGAGAGTGACAGAAAGAGACCAACGGGCAAATAGGCAGAGAAAGGGCGACAGACACAAGTAGACAGATGGTGAGCGAGAGGACGATGGAGAGAGAGACCGACAGGCAGACGAGATAGGACGACATGGAGAAATACACTGAAAGTACAAAACATTAGGAACACCTTCCTTTTGCCCTCAGACTCAATTTGTCAGGGCATGGACTCTACAAGGTGTCGAAAGCGTTCCACAGGGATGCTGGCCCATGTTGTCTCCAATGCTTCCCACAGTTGTGTGAAGTTGGCTGGATGTCCTTTGAGTGGTGGACCGTTCTTGAACTGTTGAGCCTGACAAACCCAGGAGCGTTGCAGTTCATGACACCATACTCCTTTCGAAGGCACTTAAAATCATTTGTCTTGCCCATTCACCCTCTGAATGGCACGCATAAAAATCCATGTCTCAAGGCTTAAAATTCCTTCTTTAACCTGTCTCCCCCCCTTTAGCTACACTGATATGAAGTGGGATTTAACAGGGGACGTCAGTGAGGGATCATAGACTGACCAGGTGAAAGTTATGTCATGAAAAGAGCAGGTGTTCCTAATATGTTTTGTACACTCCCGTGTAAATGTAAACGAATGGGATATTTCTGTTTTTCAGGAGGCGGCCACGTTTTCAAAAGAGCAAGGCTTTCAGGTGAGTGGACTGCGATTTGAAACACAAACACACACATTCTTGTATATTAGTATAGCTTGTTTGTGACTATGGTGTGTGTTTGTAGACTGAGGACATCGCGGAGATTGCTAAGAAGGCCGAGGCTCTGCCCAAAGTCAACAAGAAGAGACCGAGAATCGTTGTCTTTACTCAGGGGAAGGACGGAACCATCATGACCAAAGGTAACTACACACACACACACGTTGACAGGCACACACACTGTCACTCGCACACTGATTTGAGTGCAGAAACTAGCCTGCCTTCAGCAACTCGTTGGAATTGGCCATTATGTATAAGGCTAAATTGAAATGTTTCTTACACAAGAAATATGAAACAATATGCATAACCATGGTAGCAATTGAACGGGAACAGTTTGGAGATAATGGGAAAATTATTCAACTAAAGGTGAGGACACAACAGTTCACCGGACGCAAGACTGAATCCAAACATTACACTGTTGATTTTATGTACATTTTACATTTACCATACTTTTCGCCACATTTGTTGATAATGAAATCTGAAAACACTGATTCAATAACATAAGAATATTCCTGAAAAATGTGTGGTAGGTGCAACATAAGACAACTAAAATTACAAGGGTTTGAGTTAGAGGACTAACTGGTGTCTGTCTCCAGGTGGCCACACACATCGACAACGTGTGTACAGTTTCTAAGCAATTTCAATGCACTTTTATGACTCAAAGAAGAGTCTTCAACTATAAGATGCTTTTTTGGAGCTCTCCTAGCTGTGCCTTTGAGGAACTAGAGCAAGCACACGTAGTAATTGTTTTGTTTGGAACACAATCTTGCATCCCTGCCATCAAACAATTACTGTTGTTTACGTTATCACAAAACAGGTCCACTATAAATCACAATCTGGGTCAGGTGGGCATCATTTGAAAGCGTGTTCTTTTGCCAACATGACTAGCTAAGTTATAAAATATGATCTTACAGTGTTAGTCTTTCACAAGGCAATTCAGAGAAACAGATTGTGATCTTGGTGCTCCTAGAAAGGAGTTATAAGTGCATTCAGGTGCATGTGTTGCAGTGAATTTTCTTCACAATAAACAAACATGGGCTCATTCGGTTCGGAACAACCCAGAGTATGACATCATATCATCATGTATCTGTACATCAAACATGGATCATAAACATTGACACTGTATATGACATGAGTTATTTTCGTCACAGGTATGGCTTGCTTGTATGACATCAAAGCATTATTTATTTATAATCCTCTTATTCTCAACGTCTCATCGTTCAAAATACATTGAGTCATCGCAATTTACATCATTGCCCTCACTGACAACAAAATAAATTGTGCGCAATGCTTAAATTCAGAACGGCTGTCAGTCAATACCCATACAGATGTAGGATCTTAACTTAAATCACTCTTTTGTTGCCGTGATTTACCTGCACAGCAAGAAATGCATACTTGTATTGTAGGTTTGAAATGGCTTCTATTAACCCCTACAAACAATGTTAATTATAATACACATAATAATTAACAGTTCCTGTTCCCAAATTTGCCATTTTCAACCCATATACCGTGTGTGTGTGTGTGTGTGTGTATGTGTAGCAAATTGCTCAAATTTTGATCCTATATCTGTACAGGGCTGTGAAGCGTAGAGCCAGAGTTCTGACATGTATAGCATGATACTGTACAGCCACTACATTCCAATTAAGGTGCCTATTAGTGCCCAAATTTGCCATTTTCAACCCATATACCGTGTGTGTGTGTGTGTTTTCCTTTGCCATTTTGAACCCGTATTGTGTGTGTGTGTGTGTGTGTGTGTGTGTGTGTGTGTGTGTGTGTGAAGGAGGTGACAAGGTGGAGACGTTCCCAGTGCTGAAGATTGACCAGAAGGACATTGTGGACACAAATGGAGCCGGAGATGCCTTTGTAGGAGGTACGTGTCCCTGAGTGTATGTTTGTTTATGTGCATGAACATTTTGGGTGGCTTTCTGGGATATTTGTCTGGTCCTTGAGAAAGTTGAATAAGTGTGTGTGTGTCATGCAGGATTCCTGTCAGAGTTGGTCCAGGACAAGGAGTTGGAACAGTGTGTGAAAGCAGGACACTACGCTGCCAACGTCATCATCAGACGAGCAGGATGCACCTTCCCCGAAAAACCAGACTTCCACTGATGACCTGTAACCTTAATTGCTGACCTCTTACCCCTACCCCATCCACCCTTACCTTCCAACTGAATGAAACCAGGTCCCCCCTGTCCTTTTTTTTCTTTCAACCATCCATCCATGCCTTCATCCAATCCATCCATATATCTGTCATTGCTTTCATCCCTTCTTCCCTTGTCTTTCTGCAACCAGACTTCTGTGCCTATTCTTCTTGTCCTACGCTAGGGGTTGCTTTCGGGCCACACTGCCTGATACAGCAGTATCTGTTTATACTGATGTTCAACTGCCCTCCCTAAGGACTGCTGAAGTCT
This sequence comes from Oncorhynchus tshawytscha, assembly GCF_018296145.1. NCBI lineage: Eukaryota > Metazoa > Chordata > Actinopteri > Salmoniformes > Salmonidae > Oncorhynchus > Oncorhynchus tshawytscha. Next base: position 57,804,555 of record NC_056434.1, on the reverse strand, counting down.
ACTGCCCTCTGTAAACACAGTTAGACCTTAGGTACCAACGTAATACTGCCGATTCACAGTTAACTATCAGCCTCTCAATAAACTGTCATGTTTACACACACTGCAGGATGCTGCTGGAATCCGACTGCTGTCCAGTCTTCTCCTTGGAGACCGAGCTAAAGCCAAGTTAGTGAGTCAGGATTAGATAACAGGTTAGGGACATGGTTAATGGCTTAGTTACGGATGGGTGAACACTGCGCATAGAAATTAGATAGGCGGTGTCATTGTGGTTTAGATTTGATCATTGTTTTCATTGATTGATGTTTTATTGTGACTGGAGGCTTATTGAGCGGAGAAGTGTTGTTGCAGGGTAGTGTTGCTGTAAAACCAAACAGATTCCTTAACCTTAAAGCGCACAGTAAAAGTGTAAAGTTCTCTGTACACTTTGTAAATGTGTAAAGACCTCCATGCACTTTGTAAACGTGTCAAAGCCTCTTGAGTCATGAGTGATTTTTATGGCTGTTTTACAAATGATTCATATTTAAATAATGCATTTTAAAGTGATGCGGGTGTAGCCTGTAGATATTGGCTAATAAACACATTTCAGTTGGTCTAAAACAAAATATCATAATAGGCTTTTTATAATTTTATAAACAGCCTGTGTATAAGTCTCATAACACTCTAGGAACCTTTGTGCAAATGTTTAGTTTGTAAATGGGGAACTTGGTCTGCAGGGGCTGTGAGGCTTAGGGCAGAAGTAAGCACCTCTCCTCATGTGTATGGTTGTTGATATCATTGAGTCTGCGTGTGGTATTGTGACTTGCTGCTTCTACAGAATACTTCACTCATTGTCCATTGACACAGGCTAGTGATACATTTTTAAAAATAAAATCACTGTTATGATTCAGGAAAGGATCCTATGTATCCTCGATATGAGCTGCTAACCCAAATTACCAAGGATATTTAATTAACACATTTATTTTTGTCTTAATTTCCCCAGGTAAATTGAGAACACATTTATTGATAAGCGCCATCGCCATATTGCTTTCAAAATATGAATGAAATGACAATATGGTTGATTTTTTTAATAGTGTATTTACTGTGTAATAATTTACATTATGGCAATATACACATTTAACAAAGTACAATGGAGTTGAACATACAAGCAGTGAGCATTCAGACAGATTATTATAGTTTCTTCCATTCATGTTGTTATAGTCCATATCCTGTTTGCTTCTCTACTGATGAATGTGTGTGTGTCAGTGTCTTAGTATGTCCTCCTGTAGTTGTATATCCAGGTCTGTCAGTTGTTTCAGGAAGCCTCGATTGGGCAGGACGTAGTGTCGACCAGTTCCCTCACTCGATCATCATATACCCCAGGACCAGCGCCACTGACCCGTCACACAGTGCACCAAGATCTTGCCTGATTTACAGAATTGATATGCACTCACGGGCATAAATCTGAGTCTGAACTTTTTGCTCACTACCACTTCCCCTTTAACAACCACCTCTCTTGGTTACAGTGTCTACTGATCTCTCTTTACTCCAGGGTTCCCCAACTGGTGATTTTATTTGCTCCCTGAAATTTTATGGACACCAGCCAATCAGCTCCAAGTCATATTAATTTGGGAAATCTATTCCAAAGTATTTCCACGCATAATAGATCTGGTATTATGAAAAATCACTTACGTGTATTAAAGTAGTAAAAAGATAAGTAATTTTTTTTAAATAAGAAAATAATGTTTCTAAACACTACATGAATGTGGATGCTACCATGATTAGATAATGTTGAATAATGATCAATGACAAAATTAGACGCACAAATGCTAACCTCCCTCGTTATTGCAATGGTGAGAGGTTAGTATGTCTTGGGGGTATATTTGTGCATTTGTAGCCTTCTCACTCATTATCCACAATTCATTCTGGATTATCCGTAATCATGGTAAACATCCACATTATTGTAGAATTGTTTAGAAACATAATTTACAATAAAAGTGACACAATACATGATTTACCATTCAATTTATATTGGGCACAAAATGATCTGAAACAGCAAACGATTTCAACAAATGTGTAGAAACACAAGCTTGATGTAGTCATTGCGTGCTATGAATATGCGACCAAATATTTCACCTTTCACTACTTTAATACACAAGTGAATTTGTCCCAATACTTTTGGTCCCCTAAAATGGGTGGTCTATGTACAAAAAGTGCTGTAATTTTTGACCGGTTCACCCTGACAGCCAGGTGTAAACAGAAGACTGTATGGAACGTCGTTTGGTACTATATACTGCTGCAACCTATATGCATCATCCGGGACTAGCATTCATAAGCATTAAAACCACATAAGCATGGCGGTGGAAAATCGTTTCATAAAGAAAGTACACATATCTTGCCCAATATTTTTCACGATTTCTTGCCATTAAATCCAGTTAAGGAGGAAATCGACACCGTTGCAACATGAATGGAGAATGTTTTAGATACCCCCCGTGGAAAGATTTGTAAGAGTTTCTTGGCAGCTGCAAACAATGCGTTTGGACGGTAAAGACAAACGATTCAACATCGCTCTCTGCCGGGGAAATGGGAAAGAGTACTCCTTTGCCCTGTAAACAAATCAGATTGAACAAAATGATTTGGAACATTTCTCATTCGCTGGCTATACCGATCACCAATTCAGTATATTTAAAATGAGCTGTAATTCATAACTCGCACATTCCTGAATTAACTAGTTAGTTTAATTTTGATTGTTCGTCTAAACTGACGAGATTACCTGCTAGCTATTTCGGTAACGTTAGTGTCCAACGTTAACTAACTTGGCTAGTAGGTCAATGTCAAACGTAAACACTCGTTTTATTCCCCAATGATCGAATTTTACATTCAGATGAAAGTAATTTGTTGAAAATGTTCACATAATATGTTGACTAACGTTAAAGTCTTCTCCCAGGATATGGCCAAATTCAAATTATATGTCGTCACTCCGCACGTCACGTGATACAGAATTATCCCAGTTTTCTTCGATGAGGTTTAACGGCGGTTGGCATCCAATATGTTACATTACCGCCACCTACTAGACTGGAGTATAACTCCCTTATACTTTTCTTTAAAAATAAATAAACAAATACCATATAATCTAAATAACACTAAACTCCCTACATAAAAAAAATAACACCACCCTACTCCACTATTTAAATCTATTTAGTTCTACCTCATGCCAACAACCTGAAAGGATGGGACATCACCACTTAATACACCCTGTAACTCTTCTGATGTCAAGTCTCACACACCCAAATACTACTCTGCTGCTGCCACCACAACCACAATTTTCCGAAACTTATGTTCCATCCCTGCAGTACAGTTGATAACCATGGCTAAAATTGCAAAGAATCCAATCTTACTGAAACATACATCACTTGTTGCCCTATCCCTCTGTACTGGTACAGATCTACTACTACATCATGTTATGGATATGCTTGTAATCATTAAGGACTGGGGAGTTTTTCAGAATAAAATAAAAAAATAATGGAGTTAAGCACAGGCAAAATCCTAGAGGAAACCTGGTTCAGTCTGCTTTTCATCAGGCACTGGGAGATTAATTCACCTTTCAGCAGGACAAAAACACAAAACCAAAACTACACAGTTGCTTAGCAAGAAAACAGTGAATGTTCCTGAGTTACAGTTTTGACTTAAATCTGCTTGAAAATGTCATGACTTGAAAATGGTTGTCTAGCAATGTTCAACAACCAATTTGACAGAGCTTGAAGAATTTTGAAAATAATAATTGGCAAATATTGTACAATCCAGGTGTGCAAAAAAAGCTAATCTCATCAATGTTATTCTCACAAATAATCCTGACAGGTATCAGTCTGGTGTTTTCTGTAATGACCTTAGTGATCACTGTTTTACAGCCTGTGTTCGTAATGGCTGCTCAGTGAAACGACCTGTCCTGATTTGCCGCTTGCTAAAAAACTTTAATGAGCAAGCCTTCCTTCATGAACTATCCTCTGTAAAATGGTACAGAATCACACTCTGTCGAAGTTGCTTGGACCTTCTTTTTTGATATTTTCAGTGGTATTGTTAACAAACACACCGCCATAAAGAAAATGAGAATTAAAAACAGGTTCAGCCCCTGGTTCGACCGTGATCTTGAAGAGTTACTCCACCTCAAAAATTGCATTTGGTGAAAGGCTCGGCACATTCATACTCAGGCTGACTGGCTCTTGTTCAGACAAATGAGAAATAAGTGCACTCAGGCTATCCGGAAGGCCAAAGCTAGTTACTTTAAGGAGCAGTTCTCTCTCTGTGGGTCTAATCCCAAGAAGTTTTGGAAAACGGTTAAAGACCTGGAGAATAAACCCTCCTCCTCACAGCTACCCATATCCCTTAATGTTGATGATGTCGTTGTTACTGACAAGAAACACATGGCTGAGCTCTTTAATCACCATTTCATTAAGTCAGGGTTCCTATTTGACTCAGCCATGCCTCCTTGCCGTCCAACATTTCCTCATCTCCCACCCCTTCTAACACGACTAACCCCGATGCTCCTCCCTCTTTTTCCCCTTTCCCCGCTACAAAGTTTCTCCCTGCAGGCGGTCACTGAGTCTGAGGTGCTAAAGGAGCTCCCTAAACTTAATCCGCAAAAACCTTATGGTTCAGATGGTTTAGACCAGTGGTCACCAACCTTTTCTGAGTCAAGATCACATTCTGAGTCAAAATGCATGCCGAGATCTACCGCTTTATTAACATGACTTGAAAAAAAATGTAAGCCTATGCAACATTAACCAATTAAAAACAGTACTGTAGCAATGAGGTTTGTACAGTAAGCTACAGGCCCAATACATTATCACTGCATACTGGCCTTGCTTGAATTTACCTGCCAATGCATTGTTGTTCAGGACATTTTTTTTTTTAAAGAGAGATTTCAAAATTTGACGTAGGCTATATGATCACACCGGTAATAGATCTATTGTTGTATTACTTGCGAGGCACAGCCGAGTGAGCATACATTTAAATAATTCGCTTTTTATTTTACTGGGCTGATGGTGCCTGCATCTGATGGTCACTCTCAGCGCAGGGAGAGAGCAGCAGACTGAGGATCCGTCTCTCAACATCCCTCCACTCTCTCTTTCCTCCACTGACACTGACCAAAAAGGGACACCGTCATCCAGTGTTGACAGTGCTGATTAAGAACTTAAACATGAACTCAGTCATAAAAACAGCAGCTCTTTGCTGTATTCGTTGACAGTCTCTCTCTAGTCATGGTTTAAACATTAGGAAATCTCACAGTATCAATTTTGCCAAAGATTTCTTTCTTGCCTCCTACGATACTGCAGACTCGGTCATGTGAGCAATCTGATTGGCCAGCAGAGGCATAGAGCACTTGATTTCCTCTCCAGGCCCACTGGGAAGGCAGAGTTTGTACCTTCCGACACATGAAATGGCAACAGTTTGCCTACCTGGCGCGCAGGGGAGCTGAATTGGCTGCACCTACCAACAATAGCCTGAGAGTTTTTTACAGAAATGTTTGGCGATCAACTATAAATGCTTTGGAGATCGACAAGTCGATTGCGATCAATAGGTTGGTGACCACTGGTTTAGACCCTTTCTTCTTTAAGGTTGCTGCCCCTAGCATCGCCAGGCCTATCTCTGACCTTTTTAACCTGTCTCTCCTTTCTGGGGAGGTTCCCATTGCTTGGAAGGTAGCCACAGCTCATCCTTTACTTAAAGGGAGAGATCAACCTGATCCTAACTGTTATAGGCCTATTTCTATTCTGCCCTGTTTATCAAAAGTGTCAAAGAACTTGTCAATAATCAACTGACTGGCTTTCTTGATTTCTATAGTATTCTCTCTGGTATGCAATCTGGTTTCTGCTCAGGTTATGGATGCGTCACTGCAACCTTAAAGGTCCTCAATGATGTCACCACTGCCCTTGATTCTAAGCAATGTTGTGCTGCTATTTTTATTGACGTGGCCAAAGCTTTTGATACGGTAGACCATTCCATTCTTGTGGGCCGGCTATGGAATATTGGTGTCTCTGAGGGGTCTTTGGCCTGGTTTGCTAACTATCTCTCTCAAAGCGTGCAGTGTATAAAGTCAGAACATCTGCTGTCTCAGCCACTGCCTGTCACCGAGGGTTTACCCCAAGGCTCGGTCCTATGCCCCACGCTCTTCTCAATTTACACCAACAACATGCTCTGGCAGTAGGAAGCTCTCTCGTCCATTTATATGCAGATGATAGAGTCTTATACTCAGCTGGCCCGTCCCCGGATTTTGTGTCCAACAAGCTTTTTCTGCCCTTAACCTGGTTCTGAACAGCTCCGAAAAACAAAGGTAATTTGGTTTGGTTAGAAGAATGTCCCTCTCCCCACAGGTGTGATTACTTTCGGAAAATCTGACCAGGATTCTATTTTGTTGCTCCCAGCCTATAGACAGAAACTAAAACAGGAAATGCCCGTGCTCAGGTCTGTTCAACGCTGGTCTGACTAATTGGATTCCACGCTTCAAGATTGCTTCGATCACGTGGACTGGGATATGTTCCCGGATAGCGTCAGACAATAATATTGATGTATACGCTGATTCGGTGAGCGAGTTTATTAGCAAGTGCATCGGTGATGTTGTACCACACATGTACCACTATTAAAACCTTTCCCAACCAGAAACCATGGACTGATGGCCGCATTCAAGCAAAACTGAAATCACAATCCATTGCTTTTAATCATGGCAAGGCGACCAGAAACATGACCGAATACAAACAGTGTAGCTATTCCCTTCGCAAGGCCATCAAACAAGCTAAGCGTAAGTATAGAGACAACGTAGAGTCACAATTCAACAGCTCAGACACAAGACGTATGTGGCAGGGTCTTCAGTCAATCACGGATTACAAAAAGAAAACCAGCCCCGTCGCAGACACCGACATCTTGCTCCCAGACAAATTAAACAACTTCTTTGCTAGCTTTGAGGACAATACAGTGCCACTGACACGGCCAGCTACCAAAACCTGCAGGCTCTCCTTCACCGCGGCCAACGTGAGTAAAACATTTAATCGTGTTAACCTTTCGCAAGGCTGCTGGCCCAGATCGCATCCCTAGCTGCATCCTCAGAGCATGCGCAGACCAGCTGGCTGGTGTGTTTACGGACATATTCAATCCATCCCTATCCCAGTCTTCTGTTCCCACATGCTTCAAGAGGGCCACTATTGTTGTTCCTGTTCCCAAGAAATCTATGGTAACTGAGATAAACGACTATCGCCCCATAGCACTCACTTCCGTCATCATGAAGTGCTTTGAAAGACTATTCAAGGATCATATCACCTCCACCCTACCTGACACCCTGGACCCACTCCAGTTTGCTTACCACCCCAATAGGTCCACAGACGATGCAATCGCAATCACACTGCCCTAACCCATCTGGACAAGAGGAATATACCTATGTAAGTTGTTCATCGATTAGCATTTAACACCATTGTACCCTCCAAACCCGTCATTAAGCTCGAGACCCTGGGTCTCGACCCCGCCCTGTGCAACTGGGTCCTGGACTTTCTGACGGGCCGCCCCCAGGTGGTGAGGGTAGGAAACCACATCTCAACCCCGCTGATCCTCAACACTGGGCCCCACAAGGTTGTGTTCTCAGCCCTCTCCTGTACTCCCTGTTCACCCATGACTGTGTGGCCATGCACGCCTCCAACTCAATCATCAAGTTTGCAGATGACACTACAGTGGTAGGCTTGATTACCAACAATGACGAGACGGCCTACAGGGAGGAGGTGAGGGCCCTCGGAGTGTGGTGTCAGGAAAATAACCTCACACTCAACGTCAACAAAACAAAGGAGATGATCGTGGACTTCAGGAAACAGCAGATGGAGCACCCCCCTATCCACATTGACGAGACAGTAGTGGAGAAGGTGGAAAGTTTTAAGTTCCTCGGCGTACACATCACGGACAAACTGAAATGGTCCACCCACTCAGAAAGCGTGGTGAAGAAGGCACAACAGCGCCTCTTCAACCTCAAGAGGCTGAAGAAATTTGGCTTGTCACCGAAAACACTCACAAACTTTTACAGATGCACAATCGAGAGTATCCTGTCGGGCTGTATCACCGCCTGGTACGGCAACTGCTCCGTCCTCAACCATAAGGCTCTCCAGAGGGTAGTGAGGTCTGCACAACACATCACCGGGGGCAAACTACCTGCCCTCCAGGACACCTACACCACCTGATGTTACAGGAAGGCCAAAAAGATCAAGGACAACAACCACCCGAGCCACTGCCTGTTCACCCCGTTATCATCCAGAAGGTGAGGTCAGTACAGGTGCATCAAAGCTGGGACCGAGAGACTGAAAAACAGCTTCTATCTCAAGGCCATCAGACTGTTAAACAGCCACCACTAACATTGAGTGGCTGCTGCCAACACACTGACACTGACTCAACTCCAGCCACTTTAATAATGGGAATTGATGGGAAATGACGTAAATATATCACTAGCCACTTTAAACAATGCTACCTTATATAATGTTACTTATCCTACATTATTCATCTCATATGCATACGTATATACTGTACTCTATATCATCGACTGTATCCTTATGTAATACATGTATCACTAGCCACTTTAACTATGCCACTTTGTTTACATACTCATCTCATATGTATATACTGTACTCAATTCCATCTACTGTATCTTGCCTATGCTGCTCTGTACCATCACTCATTCATATATCCTTATGTACATATTCTTTATCCCCTTACACTGTGTATAAGACAGTAGTTTTGGAATTGTTAGTTAGATTACTTGTTGGTTATTACTGCATTGTCGGAACTAGAAGCACAAGCATTTCACTACACTCGCACTAACATCTGCTAACCATGTGTATGTGACAAATAAAATTAGATTTGATTTGATTTGAACTATATGAACCCAAACTATAATACACCCAAAACATTTCCAAAAGGGGGTTTTCTCGATGGCTAACATGCAGGGGATTTCAACTCCCCAATCTAGACTGCATATCCACTCTATAGCCTCATCACTTATACATATGAATTAAAAACAATAAAAGAAGAGTGAGGCTCTTCCACCTAAGACCAAGCCTGGGCAGCAATATAGATTCACACAGATCTCAGTTTGAGCTATGATGGCAGTTACTGTAGCAAGAAAAATGTTACTGAAGAAGAGCACTAGAGAACTCACATCACTGCTTCATGGCCAGATTTATACTGTGTATATATATATATATATCACAAACATGAGTACATCCCTCACATTTTTGTAAATATTTGAGTATATCTTTTCATGTGACAACACTGAAGAAATGACACTTTGCAGACATCTAGTAAGGGACCGTACATTTGCAATATGGAGATCCCCATCAATCATACAGGTAATGGCAGCGTCCCTTATGCTGTGTAGGTACAAGAAAAATATTTTCTGCCATGTTCACAAAAAAGTGCAGAATTATGTTTTTGAAATTCGTGACCCAGAAACGGTGTCTCCCTTCATTGAGAAACTACCGTTATGCCGTATAGGTACTAAAACATATATTTTCTGCCATGTTCACGAAAAAGTGCAGAAAAATACATTTCAAATTCCTAACCCAGAAACGATGTCTCCATCATGACGAACTAGCGGCATGGGGCCGAAAAAAAGATTTTCAAAAAGTGTCAGAAAATAAGTTTCAAATTCGTTTCCATACATTGTTCTAACATGCCAGAGGCTGTTCACTTTGGAGACCTGCTGTGGATATGGGTACGGTCCGGCGGGAGATTTACACCCTCTCAGAGAACTCCACCCGGGGCTCCCGCCAGCTTCTCCGGGATCGGTCGTTTTACCGCACTTGACAGCACCCGTCTCCGCCACTCCGGATTCGGTGATTTGAACCCGACTCCCTTTCGAACGGCCGGGGGCAACGGAGGCCATCACTCCCTTCCGAACGGCGTCTGCCCATCTCTTAGGATTGACTGACCCATGTTCAACTGCTGTTCACATGGAACCCTTCTCCACTTCGGCCTTCAAAGTTCTCGTTTGAATATTTGCTACCACCAAGATCTGCACCCGCGGCGGCTCCACCCGGGCCCGTGCCCTAGGCTACCTTGCTCACCGCGGCGGCCCTCCTACTCGTCTTGGCATAGCCCTCGAGGCTCCCGTGGCCGGCCACGGCCGGGTATGGGCCCGACGATCCAGCGCCATCCATTTTCAGGGCTAGTTGATTCGGCAGGTGAGTTGTTACACACTCCTTAACGGATTCCGACTTCCAAGGCCACCATCCTGCTGTCTATATTTACCAACACCTTTTCTGGGGTCTTATGAGCATCGGCATCAGGTGCCTTAATCCGGTGTTCGGTTCATCCCGCAGCGCCAGTTCTGCTTACCAAAAGTGGCCCACTGGGCTTCTTACCCATTTAAAGTTTGAGAATAGGTGGAGATCGTTTCGGCCTCAAGACCTCTAATCATTCGCTTTTCCAGATAAAACTGCGAGACTTCGAGAAAATTTGTCTTTCACCCCTATACCCAGGTCGGACGACCGATTTGCCAGTCAGGACCGCTACGGACCTCCACCAGAGTGGGTTTCCGACATCGCCGCTGACCCCTGGCGCCAGTTTACGTGAGCCGATCCCCGCCCTGGCGACACAACGCGGTCGGGTGCGCACTGAGGACAGTCCGACGCGGTTGACAGTCGCGCCGGGGGCAGGTATCCCCCGGGTTAGTTTCTTCCAAACTGGAAGTCTTCCGACTAGCTTGGAAGGACAGTACCGTGTAGTATCGAAGAGTTTCTTACTGCTGCTCGATCATCCTATTTTTCCAACTTAATTGAGGAAAATAAGAACAATCCGAAATTTCTTTTTGATACTGTCACAAAGCTAACTAAAAGCAGCATTCCCCAAGTGAGGATGGCTTTCACTTCAGCAGTAATAAATTCATGAACTTCTTTTGAGGAAAAGATCATGATTAATAGAAAGCAAATTACGGACTCCTCTTTAAATCTGCGTATTCCTTCAAAGCTCAGTTGTCCTGAGTCTCCACAACTCTGCCAGGACCTAGGATCAAGAGAGACACTCACGTGTTTTAGTACTATATCTCTTGACACAATGATGAAAATAATCATGGCCTCTAAACCTTCAAGCTGCATACTGGACCCTATTCCAACTAAACTACTGACAGAGCTGCTTCCTGTGCTTGGCCCTCCTATGTTGAACATAATAAACATCTCTCTATCCACCGGATGTGTACCAAATTCACTAAAAGTGGCAGTAATAAAGCCTTTCTTGAAAAAGCTTGACCCAGAAAATATGAAAAAATATCGGCCAATATCGAAACTTCCATTCCTCTCAACATTTTTAGAAAAAGCTGTTGCGCAGCAACTCACTGCCTTCCTGAAGACAAACAATGTATACGAAATGCTTCAGTCTGGTTTTAGACCCCATCACAGCACTGAGACTGCACTTGTGAAGGTGGTAAATTACCTTTTAATGGCATCAGACCAAGGCTCTGCATCTGTCCTCGTAATCCTAGACCTTAGTGCTGCTTTTGATACCATCGATCACCACATTCTTTTGGAGAGATTGGAAACCCAAATTGGTCTACACGGACAAGTTCTGGCCTGGTTTAGATCTTATAGAAAGTTTGCAGCCATCCACTTCCTTATGTCTGAAACACAGGCTTCTCGCGAGGGTTTCATTGAAATGTTCAGCTGTGTGTCATCCGCATAGCAGAGAAAGTTAACATTATGTTTTCGAATGACATCCCCAAGAGGTAAAATATATAGTGAAAACATTAGTGGTCCTAAAACGGAACCTTGAGGAACACCGAAATTTACAGTTGATTTGTCAGAGGACAAGCCATTCACAGAGACAATCTGATATCTTTCAGACTGTCAGGATCCCTCTGTTGACAAGGAATATTGTCTGGTGTCTCTATTCCTACTAACATTATTTATTCAATTTCACTCCTTTCTTCCACTCTTCTCAGACCTCCACATAGGAGACATGCTGTGGTTGTCATTCTGCAAAGTTCTCCTATCTCCACAGAGGAACTCCAGAGCTCTGTCAGAGTGACCATCGGGTTCTTGGTCACCTCCCTGACCAAGACCCTTCTCCCCTGATTGCACAGTTTGGCTGGACGGCCAGCTCTAGGAAAAGTTTGGGTGGTTACAAACTTATTCCATTTAAGAATGAATGAGGCCACTGTGTTCTTGGGGACATTCAATACTGCAAATGTTTTGCTACCTTTCCCCAGATCTGTGCCTCAACACAACACTGTCTCTGAGCTCTACGGACAATTCCTTTGACCTCACGGCTTGGTTTTTGCTCTGACATGCACAGTCAACCTTATATAGACAGGTGTGTGCCTTTCCAAATCATGTCCAATCAATTACATTTACCACAGATGGACTCCAACCAAGTTGTAGAAACATCTCATGGATGATCAATGGAAACAGGATGCGCCTGTGCTCAATTTCGACTCTAATAGCAAAGGGTCTGAATACTTATGTAAAAAAGGTATTTCTGTTTTTTATTTGTAATAAATTAGCCAACATTTCTAAAAACCTTTGTCATTATGGGGTATTGTGTGTAGATTACTAAGGATTTTTTAAAAATGTAATCAATTTTAGAATAAGGCTTTAACGTAACAAAATGCAGAAAAAGTCAAGGGGTCTGAATACTTTACCTAAGGCACTGTATATCCTTTGCTTTTACTTCTAGTGCCATCCCAGAGATTACACCCTTGATAGGCGCCCAGCTTCGATGATCCACAGACAACACATTTCAATCCGATATCTTCTTGAAATGCAGAGCACGCTCCTTCTGTTCCATAGATACACAAAAAAATGTAATAAGCCCACTTCTCATTACTCACATCGATGACATCTCATCCAACACATCCAGAATTTTAATAGTCTTCAATCGGATCTCCCAGGTAACAACATCGATCCAAACCCTTACTCCGACTAAAGAAATATCTGAACTAGGTTTGGATTTACTAGATTTCACGACCACTTTACTTCTCTTATTTTCTTTTGCATTCGCCACTGTAATCCAATTCTTCTCACTCTCATCTCCACTCGACACACCATCGGATTCAAACATAACATCCACTTCTGACATTTTCTCGGGAGGAGTTCTCCTCGTACTCGACCCTCTCCATCTTTGGAGGATGCAGCTTTCAAAGATTTGGCCTTTATTGGTTGACCTGTCACCTGTCATGATATATTGCTTGTTTGTTTTTTGCTTTTGAAGCACTTTCGGATGCTATGAAAAGCGAAATAGAAATGTAATTATTATTATTATATTTACTGATCACGAAAAGAATGCAGCTACTCTCCTTGCCCCCCAGCAGACGAATCGAATGCTCTGCACCGTATTGGGATGTTTTATTGATAATGACCACATGGTTTGAGCAGAGGCTGCGCTCATAACAACTGAAAACTTGGAATTCCAAGTTGGAAACTTGGGCCTCTTTCTAGAGCTCCGACTTTCTGACCTGAATATCACTGACGTCATGATTTGACCTTGTTTTTTCCAAGTTCCCAGCTGTTTTGAAAGCACTAAGAGGGAAGATAAACGTGAAAAATCTATCCCCACACTTGATCCTGCCCACTCGGCACTAGCCTCCCATTGGAAACTACAGGATGTGGTCTATCTTGGGTTAGTTAAAAAAAATCTTTGATATTACTTAATGTACTGTAAGGCCAAACCAATTCCCCCTGAGAGATGGCAAAAGTGGATGCTGAGTTCGAATCAAGCAGCCCGTCGAGCAAAGTTGACTGGACAACTGCAGTGTCAAAATGTCAAAAACTGGAACAAAAAGGAAATTGTCTAAAATTGAAGAGGAGGATACGTGTATGAATGATAATGAATCGTTCCTTGTTGGGATGTGTTTGTTGAGTAAGGATGCATATGTGGGAGACCTGTTTGAGGTGTTGAAAATGGTGAAGTGTGTGCTGGGAAAGGTTGAGTCTTTCAGAGGGTCTTATTTGGATTAATTGTATTTCTGAAGAGCAAGAGGAAGACTGCAGTGAGCCTCAAAAGAATCCTGACAACAAAAGTATTGTGCTTTGAACTTCAGAGCAGAGCACTCATCAAAGGAGTCATCTCAGGGGTGACGATGGATGTTCAGGTTGAATACCTGAAAATAATTCCTGGTGTGGTTGGTACCCAGCGTCTTACTCGTTGGGTGAATGGAGAAAAATAAGAAAATCTGTTGGTCCTGTTGTTTTTTAAATAAATAGCACTTACCTACGCATGTGAAGCTTGGTTATGTAAGATACGCTGTAAGAGCTTTGTCGCTAAACCACTGCAGTGTAAAAAGAAGTAAGGATCTGGCCATGTTTCAAGTGGGTGCAGACAGACAGAGGATACTGAAGAACAATGTGTAGAAGGACGACAGTGTTGCAATCGTGGTAAGGATCATGATCCCGAGTTTCTGGAGTGCCTTCTAAGGGTGAAGGATATTGACGTGGCAAAAGTTAGAGCGGTCAATCGAATCTCCTATGTAGTTGAAATTAAAGAGTTGAGAAAACAAGTGAAGCTAGTGAAGATATGATTCCAGTCTCAAAGAACTCAAATAAACTGGACATTATTGTGGCTGTGGCAGAAAAGTTTGGGAGACTTAAGGATTATACATCTGAAGACTTGTACTGGTGCCGGAAGACGGAGTGCCCTCACCAGGCTCCCTTGAGCCTGTGTAGGGATCAGATCTGATTTCTTTTTAACAGAAAAGTTGTTTGATTTGTGGAGGGAATCATGTTTCCATCCTGCACACTAGGTTGCGGGATGTACACTAAAGTCAAACGATTTTTAGAACTATGGCTGTGTTCGAATACCCATACTAACATACTTAATGAGTATATACTACATACTATTACTTCATTTCAGTATACTGTAAACAAACGGTATCCTTTCAGTAGAGCATACTAGCGCTATGCCTGTCTACCGGAAGTTGATGCTGTTGCTATGCAACCTCTCCCCAGATTGCGATTTCAGATGTGTTCATACATTTTATCTGGAGTGCCAGTGTGCGCTCTGGTCGTTTGTAAATTCATAGCGTTGTCAGATTGTCTGTTAGTAAATTCTGAGCGTTTCCCTCTCGAAGCGTTCAGAGCGCACACTGGACACTCTGGCAGAGGAGCAGGGTTTCTAGCTAGATATTTCCAGACACAAAGGAGAGAACACCTCACTCTGACCATTTTACTCACACTAGCAGAGCTGGTTAGGCTGTTTTCATGTTATCCAGGGCATTGGTGACTAACTGTGCTGCTGGCAACAATTTAATTACGCTTTTCACCAGCCAAATCAAATCAAAACAAATTGTATTAGTCACATGCGCCGAATACAACAGGTGTAGACCTTACAGTAAAATGCTTACTTACAAGCCCCTAACCAACAATGCAGTTTAAAAAAATATGAATCAGAATAAGAAATAAAAGTAACAAGTAGTTAAAGAGCAGCAGTAAAATAACAATAGCGAGACTATATACAGGGGGTACCGATACAGAGTCAATGTGCGGGGGGCACCGGTTAGTCAAGGTAATTGAGGTAATATGTACATGTAGGTCGAGTTATTAAAGTGACTATTTATAGATAATAACAGAGAGTAGCAGCGGTGTAAAAGAGGGAGGGCAATGCAAATAGTCTGGGTTGCCTTTTCATTAGACGTTCAGGAGTCTTATGGCTTGGGGGTAGAAGCTGTTTAGCAGCCTCTTGGACCTAGACTTGGCGCTCTGGTTACCGCTCGCCTTGCGGTAGCAGAGAGAACAGTCTATGACTAGGGTGGCTGGAGTCTTTGGCAGGTAGTTTGGCCCCAGTGATGTACTGGACCGTACGTACTACCCTCTGTATTGTCTTGCGGTCGGAGGACGAGCAGTTGCCATACCAGGCAGTGATGCAACCAGTCAGGATGCTCTCGATGGTGCAGCTGTAGAACCTTTTGAAAATCTGAGGACCCATGCCAAATATTTTCAGTCTCCTGGGGGGGAAGAGGTTTTGTCGTGCCCTCTTCACGACTGTCTTGGTTTGCTTGGACCATGTTAGTTTGTTGGTGATGTGGACACAACAGCACTCTCAACCTACTCCACTACAGCCCCGTCGATGAGAATGGGGGCATGCTCAGTCCTCCTTTTCCTGTAGTCCATAATCATCTCCTTTGTCTTGATCACGTTGAGGGAGAGGTTTTTGTCCTTGCACCACACGGCCAGGTCTCTGACCTCCTTCCTAAAGGCTGTCTCGTCATTGTAATCAGTGATCAGGCCTACCACTGTTGTGTCATCTGCAAACTTAATGATGGTGTTGGAGTCGTGTCTGCCGTACAGTTATGAGTGAACAGGGAGTACAGGAGGGGACTGAGCACGCACCCCTGAGGGGCCCCTGTGTTGAGGATCAGCGTGGTGGGTGTGTTGTTCCCTACCCTTACCACCTGGGGGGCGGCCCGTCAGGAAGTCCAGGATCCAGTTGCAGAGGGTGTTTAGTCCCAGGGTCCTTAGCTTATTGATGGGCTTTGAGGGCACTATGGTGTTGAATGCTCAGCAGGTGTTAAGCGTTAGTAAATTCATCAGTTATTCTGCGCTCTGGCACACTAATAAGAGAGTGCTCTGAAATCGGAGTAGATAGCTAAGAGCGAATGTATGTCCATTGAGAACGCACAACAACTTTAGCACTTAGCTAAGAATGACGTGAATAATCAAGTCAATGAACGTTGGATATTTTATTTAACCGGGCAAGTCAGTTAAGAACAAATTCTTATTTACAATGACGGCCTACACCTAATGGGACTACCAATCACGGCTGGATGTGATACAGTCTGGATTCGAACCAGGACTGTAGTGATGCCTCTTGCACTGAGTTGCAGTTCCTTAGTGGCGCAGCAGTCTATTAGATAGCATGTAGTTAATATACTGGCAAGTTCGATGTATTTGTAGCCAACTAACGTTAGGTAGCTAGCTAACAGTACCTACTGCTGTTATGATATGCTATGCGGTTTGTACACTTAATGTCAAATCAAATAAAATTTTATTTGTCACATACACATGGTTAGCAGATGTTAATGCGAGTGTAGCGAAATGCTTGTGCTTCTAGTTCCGACAATGCAGTAATAATCCAACAAGTAATCTAACTAACAATCCAAAAAAAAAAACTACTGTCTTATACACCGTGTAAGGGGATAAAGAATATGTACATAAAGATATATGAATGAGTGATGGTACAGAGCAGCTTAGGCAAGATACAGTAGATGGTATCGAGTACAGTATATACATATGAGATGAGTATGTAAACAAAGTGGCATAGTTAAAGTGGCTAGTGATACATGTATTACATAAGGATGCAGTAGATGATATAGAGTACAGTATATACATATACATATGAGATGAATAATGTAGGGTATGTAAACATTATATTAGGTAGCATTGTTTAAAGTGGCTAGTGATATATTTTACATCATTTCCCATCAATTCCCATTATTAATGTGGCTGGAGTTGAGTCAGTGTGTTGGCAGCAGCCACTCAATGTTAGTGGTGGCAGTTTAACAGTCTGATGGCCTTGAGATAGAAGCTGTTTTTCAGTCTCTCGGTCCCAGCTTTGATGCACCTGTACTGACCTCGCCTTCTGGATGATAGCGGGGTGAACAGGCAGTGGCTCGGGTGGTTGTTGTCCTTGATGATCTTTATGGCCTTCCTGTAACATCGGGTGGTGTAGGTGTCCTGGAGGGCAGGCAGGTAATGTGTAGCATAACTTATTTGAAAAGTCATTACTTTATTACATTGGTCAACATTTTCTTGATATTTGTCATAATTATTTAAAGCAATGAATTTGTATGCCCTCTTGTGGGACTTTTGCCATATTCTTCAAATCGTGAAGCCACGCCCATTTTCTGAACATTTGCATTATGGGCACTAAAAGCACGGAAACAGTGTCCACTGCTTGTATACTTCGTATTTTGGCGAATGTTGTACGACATCCGGGAACTTTTGGCATACTAACTCCAGTCATACAATTACCATTAAGCATACTACATGCTCAATTTACGTCACGAATAGTACGGTCTGTGCGGTTACAATGAGTATTCGAACAATGAGTATTCTGTGGGTAAAGTGCGCGAACGCCAACATACAGAAGAAGGACAATAACCCATACTCCGACCAGCAAACAGGTGAAAACAAAATATGACGTAATTTTACCCCTACGCAAAGCCTGCTGGGAGCATACGCTTTCCAGAGGACATTTTGGATTTAAAGGGACTGGTCCAGCTGTTAGTCTCAGCTCTCGGTGAGTCCAAGTTCGATATTAATTTTATTTTTCTTCAAGTCAACGCGTGACTGCCATAAACGTATATTATTACAATAAGTCATGTCACTCAATTATTGTGGTTTGCTGGTGATTTACAGTTTATTCTCATAGGTTGTGATGAAACCATTGTCTAGCTTGATAATGCTAGCAAACATTCATTAGATAACGTTAGCTTTCTCTGAACTGGCGTGAAGCATTTCGCATTGTTTTTGTAGCAATCAATTTTAACGCATTAGGTATGTTCTAGTAGCTACCTATAATATTCATGGATAAAATAGGCTGCTAAGTGGTATAACCAAATATTTAGTCATTGTTCTAGCTGTAGTATAACTACTACAGCTACGATTGGAAGTACATTTTTCGTAGCAGGTAAGGAGAACTTACGCAGCAGGTTAAGATAATGAACCTAGCTAACTAGGTGAATTAGGTTAAGGTTAGGAAAAGGGTTAGCGAAAATGCTCTCCTAACCTGATACGAAAAGTCACTACCAGCCGTAGTTGTACTCAATCAATGCTCCGTTCAAAACAACTGGGAACTTGAATATCTCTGACTTGTGATTTGAACGGTTATCCAACTCGAACTCGGACCTCTCTCTAGAGCTCCGACATCAAGATAAAGGACGTCATTATTTGACCTTGTATTTTTCCAAGTTCCCTGTTGGATAACCGTTCCCTGTTCCCTCAACGCAGCTAGTGGTTGTGACTAGTGCCATTTATACATATTTTTTTCTCATTTTGTCATCAGTTTCTAAACCAAGAGATGCAGCATCACAATACTTCCAGGAATGGTTGTGATTCAGGCTAAAGCCATGTTCGCGTTGGCAGTTTGAAGTGACTCCAATCCTATTTATTTTCATATTGGAATCTTATTTTTCCTGCAGTCTTAATATCCAAAAAAGCACATGGAATTGTATATTTCAAGCCACATTTCAAACCATCTTAATAGGAAATCTAGCCTCAGATACATATCTGATTCCTGGCCATGTGACTTGTCTGAATGGTCAAATCTGATTGATTTGCCCGCAAGTGTTTTTTTTAAAGGTTATTTAGCATATCTTGTTGCTTGCTAGCTACTCAAATAAAATGGTATTTGTCACATGCGCCGAATACAACAACCTTCCATGAAATGCTTACTTACAAGTCTTTAACCAACAACGGCAGTTTAATAAAATATTTACCAAATAAATGAACAAAAGTTGCACCAAATAACAATACTGGGGCTATATACAGGGGTACCGGTACCGAGCCAATGTTCGGGGGTACAGGTTAGTCGGTAATTTGTACATGTGGGTAGGGGTAAAGTGACTATGCAAAGATAATAAACAGCGAGTAGCAGCAGTGTAACCTTTGTGGATTAATTGGTTAAGCAGTTGTTGTCAACAAACTTCGTGATGGTGTTGGAGTGCTTGCCCACACAGTCGTGGGTGAACAGGGAGTACAGGAGGGGAATAAGCACATACCCCTAAGGGCCCCAGTGTTGAGGAGCAGCGTGGTAGATGTGTTGTTGCCTACACTTACTGCCTGTCAGGAAGTTCAGGATCCAGTTGCAGAGGGAGGTGTTTAGTCCCAGGTTCCTTAGCTTAGTGATGAGCTTAGTGGGCGCTATGGTGTTGAACGCTGAGCTGTAGTCAGTGAACAGCATTCTCACATAGGTGTTCCTCTTGTCCGGGTGGGAAAGAGCAGTGTGGAGGGCGATTGAGATTGTGTCACTGGGGTATGCAAATTGGATTGGTTCACAAACCCATCATCCCGGAAACCCATAACAAGCCTTGCAAAGCACTTCAAGGCTACTGACGTGAGTGCTACAGGGCGCTAGTCATTTAGGCAGGTTACATTCTCTTTCTTGGGCACAGGGACTATGGTGGTCTGCTTGAAACATGCAGGTATTAGACTCGGTTAGGGAGAGGTTGAACATGTCAGTGAAGACACTGTATTAGACTAAGCATAGGTGATTTGATGTTGAAATTGTGCTGGAATAGTGGAGGCAGCTCCTGTTTTCTTTACGACTTACGGTAACTCTCTTCTAAATCAATAGTTTAGTGGTCCGAAAATGTTAGGAACATTAACTTGCTTGTCCATGCTGTAGGTCATGTAACTGTCTGTTACTGTACATGCAATATGCTTTGTGGACTTCACTGGACATAGGTTGTTATCCAGTTTTGTGATAAAACAAAGGTGTGGTTGAATTTATTCGGCCACTGTCTTATGTCGGCCTTTAGACCTATATATCACGGGTCACAAGGCATTTAAAGGTTATAGGCAAATATTGTTTTCTCTGTCTTATCTGTGCATATGAAGTCAACCATCACTATATTGTAAACAAACAATACGTGTACAGAGAAGCCAACGAATATGCTGTGTCATCTGATTTGCTGCACATCTGGCTCGCTTTAGCAATACACTTAACTCTTTTGATGTTTTATCTGTGAGGCCACTGTCTGTACTACAGAGAGCACAGTGTCTACCAGCCTACCTCAAACAGACCCCATCAAACCTGCCATATGTGGAAAAAGCTTCCCTAAAGCGGTCTGGCAGGGGCTTATAGGGCAGATTATTGAATTGGAGCTGTGTCATGGGCACTTCCCTCTCAGCTGTCCCATGTCCTGCCACACCCTCCCAGTTGGCTGACGTTTCTTTGTGTCTGGTACCACTGGGGAGGAAGAGGTAGGTGTGTGTGTGTGTGTGCAGTAAACAGGAAGATTGAATTATCTACTGGAGTTCAGCAGCCAGAGCAAGCGGACAGGAAATGCTTCTCTGGAGAGATGGTACAGAGGTCTTGGTTTCAGTCAAACTGGCTTGTTTTTGCAGTGCTATTGTTCTCTCTTTTTATTGTTTTAACAAATGGTAATTTTAAGATTAATCTCATAGCCTATTGATGTTTTGGCTATACCATGGGTGGTGAGTTAGTTCAAAGCTGAGATGTCAGGCTAAAGTGTACCACACCCAAACAGCAGGGTGGCATGTATTGTCAATAATCATGCCCTGGATGCAGCTTTGCGAAGTGGCCACTAGCCAGAGTCAACCAGCCACAAAATCATAAAATAAGATTTGAAACCTAACCTTAACCACACTCTTAACCCTAATGCCTCACCTTTTAAATTAAGACTGAAAAGCACATTTTTAGTTTTCATACATTTTTACGATATAGCCCATTTTTTACTTTGTAGCCGGCCCATCTGGTGGAAATCGCTCAGTTCTGCCTCCAGGGCAGGATTCAAGACAGACGTCAACCTGCACCCAGACACTCACTATCAACTAAAAGTTTATTAGTTATTTTTGCTTATGTGCTTATGTTTCTAGCTCCAACAGTGCAGTAATACCTAGCAATACACACATAATCCAAAATCGTTAGGTAAATAAATATAACAAATTCATAAAGTATTAGAATAAGCAATGTTGGTCCGTAATATACGGTACCAGTCAAAAGTTTGGTCGCGCCTACTCATTCCAGAGTTTCTTTATTTTTACTATTTTTCTACATTGTAGAATAATAGTGAAGACATCAAAACTATGGAATAACACATGGACTCATGTAGTAACCCTAAAAAGTGTTAAACAAAACACAAATATATTCGATATTCTTCAAATTAGAGGTCGACCGATTAATCGGAAAGGCCGATTATTTATGGCCGATTTCAAGTTTTCATAACAATCGGAAATTGGTATTTTTGGACACCGATTTTGCCGAATTATTATTATTATTATTATTATTATTATTATTATTATTTTTTTTACGCCTTTATTTAATCTTTATTTAACTAGGCAAGTCAGTTAAGAACACATTCTTATTTTCAATGACGGCCTAGGAACGGTGGGTTAACTGCCTCGTTCAGGGGCAGAACGACAGATTTTCACTACAACGCAATATAACGACCTGCCTCTTGTTGCACTCCAAGGAGACTGCCGGTTACGCAAATGTAGTAAGCCAAGGTAAGTTGCTAGCTAACATAAAACTTAACTTATAAACAACTATCAATCAAATCATAATCATTAGTTAACTACACATGGTTGATGATATTCCTAGATATTATCTAGCGTGTCATGTGTTGCGTATAATCTGACTGAGCATACAAGTATCTAAGTATCTGACTGAGCGGTGGTAGGCAGAAGCAGGCGTGTAAACATTCATTCAAACAGCACTTTCGTGCATTTTGCCAGCAGCTCTTCGTTGTGCGTCAAGCATTGCGCTGTTTATGACTTCAAGCATATCAACTCCCGAGATTAGGCTGGTGTAACTGAAGTGAAATGGCTGGCTAGTTAGCACGCGCTAATAGCGTTTCAAACGTCACTCACTCTCTCTGTGCCTTGAAGTGGTTGTTCCTCTTGCTCTGCATGGGTAACGCTGCTTCGAGGGTGGCTGTTGTCGTTGTGTTCCTGGTTCGAGCCCAGGGAGGAGCGAGGAGAGGGACGGAAGCTATACTGTTACACTGGCAATACTAAAGTGCCTATAAGAACATCCAATAGTCAAAGGTTAATGAAATACAAATGGTATAGAGAGAAATAGTCCTATAATTCCTATAATAACTACAACCTAAAACTTCTTACCTGGGAATATTGAAGTTTCATGTTAAAAGGAACCACCAGCTTTCATATGTTCTCATGTTCTGAGCAAGGAACTTTAACGTTAGCTTTCTTACATGGCAAATATTGCACTTTTACTTTCTTCTCCAACACTTTGTATTTGCATTATTTAAACCAAATTGAACATGTTTCGTTATTTATTTGAGGCTAAATTGATTTTATTGATGTTATATTAAGTTAAAGTAAGTGTTCTCATTATTACAAATAAAATAAAATGAATTGGCCGATTAATCGGTATCGATCTTTTGGGTCTTCCAATAATTGGTATCGGCGTTGAAAAATCATAATCTGTCGACCTCTACTTCAAATAGCCACTGTTTGCCTGGACAGCTTTGCACACTCTTGGCATTTTCTCAACCAGCTTCATGAGGTGAGGAATGCATTTCAATTAACAGGTGTGCCTTGTTAATTTGTGGAATATCTTTCATTCTTAATGTGTTTGAGCCAATCAGTTGTGGTAAGATAGTCCTATTTGGTAAAAGACCAAGTCCGGATTATAGCATGAACAGCTCAAATAAGTGAATAGAAACGACAGTTCATTACTTTAAGACATGAAGGTCAGTCATTCTGGAAAATTTCACGTTTTTTCAAGTGCAGTCACAAAAACCAACAAGCGCTATGATGAAAGGACCGCCACAGGAAAGGAAGACCCAGAGTTACCTCTGCTGCGGAGGACAAGTTCATTAGGTTTACCAGCCTCAGAAATGGACAATTAACTGCACCTCAGATTGCAGCCCAAATAAATGCTTCAGAGTTCAACATACACATCTCAACATCAACAGTTTTTTTGGGGGGGGGGTCACCTTTTATTTAACCAGGTAGGCTAGTTGAGAACAAGTTCTCATTTGTACCTGCGACCTGGCCAAGATAAAGCAAAGCAGACTGCGTGAATCAGTCCTTCATGGTCTAATTTCTGCGAAGAAACCACTACTAAAGGACATCAATAAGATGAAGAGACTTGCTTGGACCAAGAAACATGAGCAATGGACATTAGACCGGTGAAATCTGTCCTTTGGTCCAAATGTGAGCTTTTTGCTTCCAACCACTGTGCCTTTGTGAGACGCGGAGTAGGTGAACGGATGATCTCTGCATGTGTGGTTCCCACCATGGAGCATGGAGGTGGGTGTGCTTTGCTGGTGACACAGTCAGTGATTTATTTAGAATTCAAGGAAAAAATTAAGCAGAATGGCTACCACAGAATTCTGCAGCGAGACTCCATATAAGCCAGTGACCTTGATCTGTGCAGCCAATAGCCAAAAAAAAACAATATCTGGGGAATTACTTTTAATACTATATTTATATTAAATGTAGCAATTATATGACAAGGGAACAACATTCCCACTTCTTTCATTATCAATAACAGAATGTTGCCCATATTATTGATGCAGAATGTCAAACTATAATAACCAAAATAGCACTGCCAATAGCTTTATATTGAAAATACTGTGATTGAAGAAAAAATTGTAGTTCGCCTACTGTAGCCTAGGCAATGTGTTTGTGTATTCTTTGTGGTCTGAATGTCTGTTTTTGTTAAATAGCCTGCGTTATGTCTGCATGACCTTACTCCACCTGGATAATGGTATGTGAATGTGAACTGGCAAACGTGCCCAAACCTGTGCGTGCAGATTCCCAATATTGCTAGTGTTTTGTGCATGGTGGTGGCTGCAGAGCAGAGGCAGTGTCAGGACAGCTCCCTCTCCCCTCCCCCTACCCCCACCTGACCTGCTCCTCTGTGAGGGTGGGGCTCCACACTCTGATGCCTGCTCCGTCACCACATGCTGAGGTTGGCTGTTCTCAGTCAGTGGGAAGGTCACAGTCCTGCAGGCACAGATCTCTCCCATCCTCTCCACCACAGACACACACTCCTTCCTTTCTATCCCTGCCCTACCTAGCTGTTTCCATCCATTCAGTGACTCTCTTCCCTCATCCAAAGGAGCCTCACTCAGTCTCTTTCTGTTTGGATTAACCTTAGTCTTTCTGTGATGCTGTTGCTACGGTGACTGTGCTCGGGGTCTATTGCTGGTGACGGAGTCATTATTTCAACAGCCTGTCCTTGTGTCGTGCGATGAGGATCTGATCATCTGTTCCCGAAACGGAGGTTGGTTTTCTGATCCACTGAGTTAGCTTTATTTCAACGTCGGTACATATTAACGGTACAGGGACTTAATAGATTGTGTTTAGTGCCGGTGTTTAGGAATCAATCATGGACCAGGACATTTTGGGATGAGGTTTCTTATGAAACACATTTTCTCAGCGTTTTAAATGGTTTTCTCTGCGTCTGGTTATTTTTCTGCTGGAATGTTTAGATGTGGGCCTTTCTACGTCGTCCATGTCAAGTTAACTGAAAACACTGGGGAGATGTTTTGATAACCATATGTCTGGTTAGTGTCAGGTCTAGAAAAATACTGCCAACATGTCATTTAGCCAAGTATTTTGCCTGAAGAATGTTCTGATGGAAATTATACTCACTGATTTTCTTCTGTGTGATTTAGATTAGACCTAGGTTAAAAATCGGTAAAGTTTGTTCCTAGGTTAGATGTAAGCATCAGGATAATTACGTAGGACTTGATTCATCTAACCTTTCTTCTACAATGTAGCTACTTTGCTTGAACTGCTTGGATATCATCATCATCATTAGCACATGGGCCACCATCTCCCACTTTTCTTATCCCATCTGCTTATTAACAGAACTAGCAAGTCTTTAGCCTACATATGGACAGGAGTGGGCTATCATGCAGGGACCTGCAGTGTGGTGTAACTAACGAGCATCGCTTTCTCATTAGGAGTGGCGCGTGATAGCCGGTGTTTTTGCTAATAGGTGTCAGCATGTCTAAGCATGCCCGCAGACTATTGTAGTAGCTACTGTACAAACTTCATTGCCTCAGATAAACCTACAATGGAATTCCTTGGCACCCTGATAGGAGATTATAGACCTGCTCTGACTTGAGGGTGTCATTTTATATATAATGGCTAACTGCACATGGACTAACATCTTCCGCAGGTAACACCTCACAAAGCAACTGTTTTGATTATGTAGAGGTTGTTGATTCTGCTCTACACAAGTCTTTCGTGTCACCCTGGGTGATGGAGACCTCCCCCAAAAATTGAGCTTAGAACAGGGCACTCCAACCCTGTTTCTGGAGAGTTATCATCCTGTAGGTGTTCTCTCCACCCTAATCTAGTGCAATTTGATTCTAACAATTAGCTTTTTGATAAGCTGACTCAGGTTAGTTACAACAGGGGTTGAAACAAGCCTACAGGAGGGCAGCTCTCCAGGAACAGGGTGGAGAGCCCTGCACTAGAGCCTACTTTACCATAATCACTGGAGACCCTCTGGTGCTGTTATGGAAAAAGGTAATGAACGCTACTTGCTTGTATCTATTACGCCACCTTAGTACCTGGTAATCAATGGTAATGACTAGGTCACATTGTAAACAAAAAAAATATAACTCCCAAAAAACACTTGTTTGGAAAGAATATAGCCTAGGCTTAGAAATGTATTCTGGTACGTGATTGTCTAATGCTTACCCTACAAAGAAACTTACCCCCTTCCCTAACGCAGGTTGGCATTTATTGGGATGACTCCAGTACGGGAGGCAGCACTGCAGTGGTCACGAGCTGGTACAGCCACAAAGTCATAACATCTGATTTTAAACGTAACCTTAACCTCAGTGTGCTATGCCTAACCCTAACCTTAAATTATCATGTTTTCATACATTTTTATAGTATAGGCAATTTTTACTTTGCAACTGGCCGATCTAACAGAAATCGCTCAGTTCTGCCTCCTGGGAAATACTCATGACAAACTTCAACTTGCCTCCCAAACTCCTTTTCTTTGTTGGTTATTTTGCATTTTAAATGGTTGGATTCTAGACGAGTCCTTACATACCAGTAAGAATTCTGTTTGAGCTTTCACAGCTCTTGATGATCTAATAGCCATTTACTGGAGTAGCTAGAAGTCCTTGCTAGAGTAATCATACCTCAAGGGGGTTTGTTCTTACACTGTTGCACAGTGATGCCTTACCGCTTGAAACAATAGCTCACGCCTTTTTTGTTGTTGTCTGAGACCCTGGTTAGTCTGTCACTGCTGTGAGCCTCTGAGACTTGTATCCTTTCATCCATAGCAGTGGAAGTCTCACAGTGAGACTTTATTAGCCCCAACAGCCTGATTTGTGAATGCGTTTCCTCGTTTGAGCTCAAATAGCATAGAAATATTAGCTTGGGAAGCTTTGAGCACCACATCAACCAGAAACATAGCCTTAGCTTCTGTGGCACTGCTGTTTCATGTTTGTAATCCCTTTTTTCCCTTTCAGTGCAACCTTGGTGAGAGGCTTGTAATATTCTCTCACTCTATTCAGTGTTTCTCTAAATCCCCCTTCTCCTCCGTTCACTGGATTCAAGTTTGTGTTTGCACGAGCGTGTGTGTGTTAGCAGTTGATTTTCAAAATCTACCCTAATCGTTTGGCTCCTCCTGGCTTAGTTTGACTGTCATTTTCTGTTCAGGTAGAAATTTGTCATATAGCCTAGGCAAGGGGAATTATACAGTCATTTTGTTTGTAAAGCAAGATAAGGCCTATAGACTACTAGCCTATGCAAAGTTATTGTTCGCACACAGCCACATCCTTCTCTGCCACTGACGTTTTAACCTTCGATAAGAAGTCAAACTACTGGAGTCCAGCCCACCCACTGGGGAGTCAGGCCCACCCAATCACAACAACAAAAAGTTATTTTTTATGCTCTACTTGTCACATTTTATTTTTACCTAAACATGCAAACACCATCAGAATTCATAGCAGTGCACTGAAATGACATTCAGATGAAATTGAATGACATTCACTCTCATGGGATGGGTGGCCAAAAATAAGCTAAAAGCCACACCTGCAATAAACCACACATGACTGCATTAAGGCATATGTTACTGTGCTTCTTTGGCTGTATGCACCATGCCACTGCCTACTTAATTTGTTCACTTAGCAAACAAAACTTCTCATAATCCATTGCCTTTATCACTGTCAACACACACCTATAATTGAACTTTAATTAGCTTTAAAAACAGCACTATTTTCTCTCAGCTTCATGGCAAAATGTGTAGAATTGCATGAGATTAGCTATAAAACTGCAAATGTTTCTCTTGTGTGTAGAAGTCAGAGGTTTCTGGCTATGCTACTGCTGTAGTCACCTGGTATTTCATTAGCCTACAGGATTAGCCTGTAGTTGCAAAGAAGCAGGTTTTGCAGGTTTCTTGTCTCGAAAAGTAAACACACCTTGATGTAAGCCACCACGCTATTTCTGTACATTTTGTAGGCAATTCTAGCACTCCTAAAAACATGTTTCATCTTGTCTGGCTTCAATTTGAGAGTTTAAAAAAACGTTTCCTGTTCATTCATGGCCCGGCCCTTCTGAGATACACTATGTACACATAAGTATGTGGACACCCCTTCAAATTAGTGGATTCGGCTATTTCAGTCACAACTGTTGCTGACAGGTGTATAAAGTCCAGCACAGAGCCCTGACTTCAACCGCATCGAACACCTTTGGGATGAATTGGAACGCTGACTGCGACCCAGGCCTACTCGCCCAACATCAGTGCCCGACTTCACTAATGCTCTTGTAGCTGAATGGAAGCAAGTTCCCGCAGCAATGTTCCAACATCTAGTGGAAACTCTTCTGAGAAGAGTGGAGGCTGGAATAGCAGCAAAGGGGGACCAACTCCATATTAATGCCCATGATTTTGGAATGTGATGTTTGACAAGCAGGTGACCACATACTTTTGGTCATGTAGTGTATGTCTAGACCGTGTCCTCTTTGCAATTTAACTGCATTAACCCTTTACAGTGACGTTATTTTGATTTTTACACATTATCTTAAAGACAGGGACCTGACAAAGGGACATTTCTTTTTTTGCCAAGATTTTATATATATATATATACACACACACACACACACTATTTTTGTGTTTTTTTTGTCCCTTTTAAAACAGATTATGATAAACATGAGATTGGGTCACTGGTTTTCTTAGATGACTATCTACACAAACATTATTTTACCCATTGGTCAAAAAATGTTTGATTGGACACCCGACAAAGGTAAAATGTCAGAACAGGGCTACTGACATGTGGACTGTGACATTTTCTAAGGTCATACTCTGCTCCTTTCTGTACTGGGGACTTCAGGCACTTTTGACAGATCAGTTAGCTCTACAACAACTATCTGCAATATGTTTAAACCATAGGAAAGTGTGAATGTGATCAAAACAATGTTGCAGGAACAGTGACCTCTCTCTTATGACTGGCAACTAGTGTAGGCTTAAACAGCTTGGCAAATTCCAGAAAATTATGTCATGGCTTTAGAAGCTTCGGATAGGCTAAATTACATAATTTGAGTCAATTGGATGTGTACCTGTGGATGTATTTCAAGGCCTACCTTCAAACTCGGTGCCTCTTTGCTTGACATCATGGGAAAATCAAAAGAAATCAACCAAGACAACCACAAAAACTTGTAGACCTTCACAAGTCTGGTTCATCCTTGGGAGCAATTTACAAATGCCTGAAGGTACCACGTTCATCTGTGCAAACAATAGTACGCAAGTATAAACACCTTGGGACCACACAGCTGTCATAGCACTCAGGAAGGAGACGCGTTCCGTCTCTTAGAGATGAGCGTATTTTAGTGCGAAAAGTGCAAATCAATCCCAGAACAACAGCAAAGGACCATGTGAAGATGCTGGAGGGAATGGGTACAAAAGTATCTATATCCACTGTAAAATGAGTCCTATATTAACATAACTTGAGAGGCTGCTCAGCAAGGAAGAAGCCACTGCTCCTTAACCTCCATAAAAAAGCCAGACTATGGTTCGCTACTGCACATGGGGACAACGATAGTACTTTTTGGAGAAATGTCCTCTGGTCTGATGCAACAAAAATAGAACTGTTTGGCCATAATGACCATTTATGTTTGGAGGAAAAGGGGGATGCTTGCAACCCCAAGAACACCATCCCAACCGTGAAGAACGGGGATGGCAGCATCATGTTGTGGGGGTGCTTTGCTGCATTAGGGACTGGTGCACTTCACAAAATAGATGGCATCATGAGGAGGACAATTGTGAATATATTGAAGCAACATCTCAAGACATCCGTCAGGAAGTTAAAGCTTGGTCGCAAATTAATCTTCCAAATAGACAATGACCCCAAGCATACTTCCAAAGTTGTGGCAAAATGGCTTCAGGACAACAAAGTCAAGGTATTGGAGTGGCCATCACAAAGCCCTGACCTCAATCCTATTATAGAACATTTGTGGGCAGAACTGAAAAAGCGTGTGTATGCAAGGAGGCCTACAGACCTGACTCAGTTGTACCAGCTCTGTCAGGAGGAATGGGCCAAAATTCACCCAACTTATTGTGGGAAGCTTGTGGAATGCTTCCCAAAACATTTGACCCAAGTGAAACAATTTAAAGGCGTGTGTGTATGTAAACTTCTGACCCGCTGGGATGTGATGAAATAAATAAAAGCTGTAATTCTCTCTACAATTATTCTGACATTTCACATTCTTAAAATAAAGTGGTGATCCTAACTGACCTAAAACAGGGGATTTAAACTAGGATTAAATGTCAGGAATTGTGAAAAACTGAGTATAAATGTATTTGGTTAAGGTGTATGTAAACTTCCGACTTCAACTGTATCTGTCATTTTAAGTGACCTGACCATCCATTCCTCCAACTGCTCATGATTCATGCCGTCCACTCTGTGTCCACTATCCATGACCGAGTCAGCCAGTCATTCAGTCAGGCAGGGGGAGGCCTTCCTGAGCCTGTCACTGAAGTCCACAGCCTGGCACTAGACGGATACCCTCCATAAGGCTCCATCTGTGTTAGAGGTTGACGGATTTATGATTTTTCAACGCCGATACCGATTTTATTGTAAAAAAAAAATGCTAATGTTTAAATTCCTTGCTCAGAACATATAAAAGCCAGTGGTTCCTTTTTTAACACGAGTCTTCAGTATTTCCAGTTAAGGTGTTTTAGGTTGTAGTTTATTATAGGAATTATGACATGTCGACTATTTCTCTATACGACTTGTATTTCATATACCTTTCACTATTGGATGTTCTCATAGGAACCGCAGTATTGCCAGCCTAATCTCGGGAGTTCATAGGCTTGAAGTCATAAACAGCGCTGTGCCTCAAGCATTGCTAAGAGCTGCTGGCAAGCGCAGTAAAGTGCTGTTTGAATGAATGCTTACAAGCCTGCTGCTGCCTACCACCGCTCAGTCAGAAAGCTCTATCAAATATCAAATCATAGACTTAATTATAATAAACACACAGCAATACGAGCTTTTGGTCATTAATATGGTCAAATCTGTAAACTATCATTTTGAAAACAAAACGTTTATTCTTTCAGTGAAATACGGAACTGTTCCGTATTTTATCGAACGGGTGGCAACCTTATGTCTAAATATTGCTGTTAGTTTGCACAACCTTCAATGTTATGTCATAATTATGTAAAATACGGTCTTTGTTAGAGGCCAAAACTACTGCATATACCCTGACTCTGCTTGCACTGAACACGAGCAGTGACAATTTCTCTAGTAAATATTGCCTGCTAACATTTTAACTAAATATGCAGGTTTAAAGAAATATACTTGGGTATTGATTTTTAGAAAGGCAGTGATGTTTATGGTTAGGTACATTTGTGCAACGATTGTGCTTTTTGTTTCGCAAATGCGCTTTTGTTAAATCATCACCTTTTTGGCAAAGTTGAAGTTGACTGTGATTCGGTGATAAATTAACAGGCACCGCTTTAATTATATGCAATGTAGGACAAGCTTGTTAACCTAGTAATATCACCAACCATGTGTTGTTAATTAGTGATTGTTTTTTTATAAGTTTAACGCTAGCTAGCAATTTACCTTGGTTCCTTGCATCCACAAGGTCCTTTTGATGCTGCACTCGTGTAACAGGTGGTCAGCCTGCCACGCAGTCTCCTCGTGGATTGCAATGTAATCAGCGTCCAAAAAGGCAGATTACCGATTGTTATGAAAACTTGATATCGGCCCTAATTAATCAGCCATGCCGATTTTAATTGGTCAGCCTCTAATCTGTGTGCCCTCAGTCCACAGCCAGCCAACTGCAGCCCTGTCCTGCTCTGAACCTGGTGTTATTGGGATTGGCCCAAAGCATTCCCGCCTGCCAGCCTATCCACTAGAATTTGCCTATCCCATTCTCCCCCACGGCTGTTCATCATGGAAAGCAGGTCTATAGACAAGTTCACCTTCCACATACTGTAGTGTACATGAAGTCTATACAAATTATAGGAATAAGAGCAGCTGAGAAGTAAACCGTTTGTAAAGAAAGCCTACAGTTTGTAAAGAATTTTTGTCTCGTCTGTTTTTGCATACAATTTTCTTAATTGTGGCGGACTGCAATAGCATCGAATAGTCCCCGGGATATGCAACTGTTCAGGGAAGTCCGGAACCAATACACGCAGTCAGTCAGGAAAGCTAAGGCCAGCTTCTTCAGGCAGAAGTTTGCATCCTGTAGCTCCAACTCCAAAAAGTTCTGGGACACTGAAGTCCATGGAGAACAAGAGCACCTCCTCCCAGCTGCCCACTGCACTGAGGCTAGGTAACACGGTCACCACCGATAAATCCATGATTATCGAAAACTTCAATAAGCATTTCTCAACGGCTGGCCATGCCTTCCGCCTGGCTACTCCAACCTCAGCCAACAGCTCTGCCCCCGGCAGCTCCTCGCCCAAGCCTCTCCAGGTTCTCCTTTACCCAAATCCAGATAGCAGATGTTCTGAAAGAGCTGCAAAACCTGGACCCGTACAAATCAGCTGGGCTTGACAATCTGGACCCCCTATTTCTGAAACTATCCGCCGCCATTGTCGCAACCCCTATTACCAGCCTGTTCAACCTCTCTTTCATATCGTCTGAGATCCCCAAGGATTGAAAGCTGCCGCAGTCATCCCCCTCTTCAAAGGGGGAGACACCCTGGACCCAAACTGTTACAGACCTATATCCATCCTGCCCTGCCTATCTAAGGTCTTCGAAAGCCAAGTCAACAAACAGGTCACTGACCATCTCGAATCCCACCGTACCTTCTCCGCTGTGCAATCTGGTTTCCGAGCCGGTCACGGGTGCACCTCAGCCACACTCAAGGTAGTAAACGATATCATAACCGCCATCGATAAAAGACAGTACTGTGCAGCCGTCTTCATTGACCTTGCCAAGGCTTTCGACTCTGTCAATCACCATATTCTTATCGGCAGACTCAGTAGCCTCAGTTTTTCGGATGACTGCCTTGCCTGGTTCACCAATTACTTTGCAGACAGAGTTCAGTGTGTCAAATCGGAGGGCATGCTGTCTGGTCCTCTGGCAGTCTCTATGGGGGTGCCACAGGGTTCAATTCTCGGGCCGACTCTTTTCTCTGTATATATCAATGATGTTGCTCTTGCTGCGGGCGATTCCCTGATCCACCTCTACGCAGACGACACCATTCTATATACTTTCGGCCCGTCATTGGACACTGTGCTATCTAACCTCCAAACAAGCTTCTATGCCATACAACACTCCTTCCGTGGCCTCCAACTGCTCTTAAACGCTAGTAAAACCAAATGCATGCTTTTCAACCGATCGCTGCCTGCACCCGCATGCCCGACTAGCATCACCACCCTGGATGGTTCCGACCTTGAATATGTGGACATCTATAAGTACCTAGGTGTCTGGCTAGACTGCAAACTCTCCTTCCAGACTCATATCAAACATCTCCAATCGAAAATCAAATCAAGAGTCTGCTTTCTATTCCGCAACAAAGCCTCCTTCACTCACGCCGCCAAGCTTACCCTAGTAAAACTGACTATCCTACCGATCCTCGACTTCGGCGATGTCATCTACAAAATGGCTTCCAACACTCAGACTGCATCCAGTTTGCTGAGTAATCACAGTGCCATCCGTTTTGTCACTAAAGCACCTTATACCACCCACCACTGCGACCTGTATGCTCTAGTCGGCTGGCCCTCGTTACATATTCGTCGCCAGACCCACTGGCTCCAGGTCATCTACAAGTCCATGCTAGGTAAAGCTCCGCCTTATCTCAGTTCACTGGTCACGATGGCAACACCCATCCGTAGCACGCGCTCCAGCAGGTGTATCTCACTGATCATCCCTAAAGCCAACACCTCATTTGGCCGCATTTCGTTCCAGTACTCTGCTGCCTGTGACTGGAACGAATTGCAAAAATCGCTGAAGTTGGAGACTTTTATCTCCCTCACCAACTTCAAACATCTGCTATCTGAGCAGTTAACCGATCGCTGCTGCTGTACATAGTCTATTGGTAAATAGCCCACCGATTTTCACCTACCTCATCCCCATACTGTTTTTATTTATTTACTTTTCTGCTCTTTTGCACACCAATATCTCTACCTGTACATGACCATCTGATCATTTATCACTCCAGTGTTAATCTGCAAAATTGTAATTATTCGCCTACCTCCTCATGCCTTTTGCACACATTGTATATAGACTCCCCCCTTTGTTTTCTAATGTGTTATTGACTTGTTAATTGTTTATTCCATGTGTAACTCTGTGTTGTCTGCTCACACTGCTATGCTTTATCTTGGCCAGGTCGCAGTTGCAAATGAGAACTTGTTCTCAACTAGCCTACCTGGTTAAATAAAGGTGAAATAAAAAAATAAATAAAATAATAATTGTTTTGCCGTTGTAGTTATCTGTGATAAGGCTGGGTCTAACATTCTTCTATCAAGGCCACACAGAACAGTGAGTAATGTCTTTCATAGGGTAGTCATTAAGGCTGCAGTAG
Organism: Oncorhynchus tshawytscha; assembly: GCF_018296145.1. Taxonomy (NCBI): domain Eukaryota; kingdom Metazoa; phylum Chordata; class Actinopteri; order Salmoniformes; family Salmonidae; genus Oncorhynchus; species Oncorhynchus tshawytscha. The sequence continues at coordinate 57,769,912 of NC_056434.1, read as the reverse complement.
TGACTCACTTTGGGCAGTTAGTAGCCTAGCTTAATCCTAGTACATTTGTTAGTCATGGCATAATTTTAACAGCATACAAGTAATGACCCATCTCACTGATGAAGTCTCTGAATCCTTTCATCTCTTCTTGTATGTCCAGAAAATCTGTTAATTTGTCAGTCACGCATCCTCAGTCTTACGCTTACTGTGTCATGACTGGAGCAGAGAGATGACATCGTGCCTGCCTGTCACTGTGAAGGGCGGGTTCACTGAGCCACTGAGATGTAGATGGATGTTTTGTGTTCATGTTTTTTTTCATCTACATTAAACAAAAAATTCAATGCAACATGCAACAATTTCAAATGTTTTACAGAGTTACAGTTCGTATAAGGAAATCGGTCAATTGAAGTAAATTGACCGGAGTAAAGGCCTTAATCTATGGATTTCACATGACTGGGAATACAGATATGCATCGGTTGGTCACAGATAGCTTTAAAAGAGAACCAGTCAGTATCTGGTGTGACCATTTGCCTCATGCAGCGCAACACATCTCATTCGCATAGGTTTGATAAGGCTGTCGATTGTGGCCTGTGTAATGTTCTCCCACTCTTCAGTGACTGTGAGAAGTTGCTGGATATTGGCGGGAACTGGAACATGCTGTTGTACGTGTCAATCCAGAGCATCCCAAACATGCTCAATGGGTGACATGTCTGAGTATGCAGGCCATGGAAGAACTGGGATATTTTCAGCTTCCAGGAATTGTGTACAGATCTTTGCAACATGGGGCCGTGCATTATCATGCTGAAACATGAGGGGGTGGCGGCGGATCTTGTTACGGGATCTCTTGTCCGTTCAAATTGACATTGATAAAATGCAATTTTGTTCGTTGTACATAGCTTATGCCTGCCCCGTACCATAACCCCACTGCCACCATGGGACACTCTGTTCACAACAGTGACATCAGTAAACCGCTCGCCCTCATGAGCTCATGAAACATGGGAAGAACACTTAGTGTTGCGTTTTTATATTTTTGTACAGTATAGATTTGACAGTACCCAGCTCCACTCCTGCCATACCTGATTGACACTGACTGCTGAGACAGTGCGCACTGATCAGTAGTGTGAAGATTGAATCCGTTGTAATTGAGGCCAGAGGTTGAGGCTTTAAAACTTGGACATGCATAGCATGGAAAGTGAAGGAGGTGCTGTACTTTGGCTCTGGAACTTCAATCCAGTCAAACCCTCTCCCGTCTCTCACTTTCAAAATCCTAACATCACTGAGACTCTCAAATTAAACAACAGTCTTTCCTGTTGTTTTTTTTGTCCTGCCAATGTAGTGGTGCGCACCTTAAACAATGTTGTACAGACGGGTCACTTAATACAAGATTCTTCATCTCGATACCACGCTGTCTCGCGAAAACACAGTGATTTTAGATTGTTTGAACTTCAGAGATGTAACGATTTGACGCTTTGGTTAAAGGCAAGTACGATATCATACTAGTAGTAGTCATCGCTCCTGTTCAAGAGTCTACACATTCTGGTTGATGCGATAACTTCATCTCTGGCGTGCTCATTGGTTATTGCTCATCACAGTTCTCAAAACTTGCAGTTGCACATCTCACACTACAAGCGTATTGCAGCTAAATCGGGGCCATAATTATGTATTGTACGCCCGGCTAAATAGGCTCTGCGTAAATTAACTCTGCTGTGTTGGAATACTAATCAAATGTGTTGTTTACTTGTCTTCTAATATGCCCTGCAATAATTGCCCCAGTGGGATGCATAGTTTTATTTAATTGACATTTCTTTTCACCTGACATTGAGTGGGCCCATCTACCTTGCAAAACTTCATATTCCGGGGAGTCTTCCAACCAAGTTTTCTTGAAAGCCTGGGAATTTTGCAACCATATATATATATATCTCCTCTCTTCCAAGACCTCAACCCACCCTTGTCCTCCTGTTTCCCCCTTCCTCTCCCCCAGGTCCCCCCTACGGTAGACTAGACGATGTCCACGATGGTGTACCCAAGGGAAGAGAAGCTAGAAAAGCTGTCCCAGGAGGAGATAATCTCCAACACCAAGCTGGTGATCCAGGGCCTGGAGGCACTGAAGAATGAGCACAACTCCATCCTGCACAGCCTGCTGGAGACCATCAAGTGCCTGAAGAAAGATGAGGCTAACCTGGTGCACGAGAAGTCCAGCCTTCTGCGCAAGTCTGTGGAGATGATCGAGCTGGGCCTTGGAGAAGCACAGGTATGTAAGCCTGAGGGAGGAGCTGAGTAGTTTGGTCTAATATCTATTTAATGCTGTCTTGCAAAATTTATTTGGTGTTAAAATTACCATTGGCTAGAGGTAGACAGTATAACAGATCTGGGATAAGGTTCTCTGCAAATGACTCAAGTTGGTTGCTGCTTTAACTTCTGGGGGTACTTATATTACACAGCAACTTAATCTACAGTATATTAGACCAAGCTTAGGAAATCAGTCATGATTCACCATTAACACAGCTGTCTGTTGTCTGTTAGGGTCTCTGTCTTTCACAAGGCTCTCTCTGCAATTGCCTTGTTCTCTTACCTCTAATGCTATTTCTCCATCTGAGGAACCAGGGAGAACTAGGATGAAAGCGGACTGAAGAGAACCATGGACAGCTACTGATGTGCAGTGGTTTGATAACCTCCTCCCCCCTTCTCCTTAGGTGATGATGGCCCTGTCCAACCACTTAAACGCGGTGGAGTCTGAAAAGCAGAAGCTGCGAGCCCAGGTGCGTCGGCTGTGCCAGGAGAACCAGTGGCTGAGGGACGAGCTGGCCAACACACAGCAGAAGCTGCAGAAGAGCGAACAGAGCGTGGCACAGCTGGAGGAGGAGAAGAAGCACCTGGAGTTCATGAACCAGCTCAAGAAGTACGACGAGGACATCTCACCCACTGTGAGTTAACAAATGTGTGGATTCACGTATGCACGTACAATACCAGTCAAAAGTTTGGACAAACCTACTCATTCAAGAGTTTCTTTATTTTTATATTGTAGAATAATAGTCGACAAACTATGGGATCATGTAGTAACCAAAAAAGTGTTAAACAAATATTTGAGATTCTTCAAAGTAGCCACCCTTGATGACAGCTTTGCAGACTCTTGACGTAGCTTCATGACGTAGTCACCTGGAATGCATTTCAATTAACAGGTGTGCCTTAAGTTAATTTGTGGAAATTAATGCGTTTGAGCCTATCAATTGTGTTGTGACAAGGTAGGGGTGGTATACAGAAGATAGCCCTCCTTGGTAAAAGACCAAGTCCATATTATGGCAAGAATAGCTCAAATAAGCAAAGAGAAATGAGCATCATTACTTTAAGACATGAAGGTCAGTTAATGCGGAAAATTAAGAACTTTGAAGGTTTCTTCAAGTGCACTTACAAACCATCAAGCGCAATGATGAAACTGGCTCTCATGAGGACCGCCACAGGAAAGGAAGACCCAGAGTTACCTCTGCTGCAAAGGATAAATTCATTAGTTACCAGCCTCAGAAATTGCAGCCCAAATAAAGTAAGACATCTCAACATCAGCTGTTCATAGGAGACTGTGTGGCCTTTAAAAGAAACCACGACTAAAGGACACCAATAAGAAGAAGAGACTTGTTTGGGCCAAGAAACACGAGCAATGGACACTAGACCGGTGAAAATGTAGAGATTTTTGGCTCCAAACGCTGTCTTTGTGAGACGCAGAGTAGATGAACGGATCATCTCCACTTGTGGTTCCCACCGTGAAGCATGGAAGAGGAGGTGTGATGGTGTGGGAGTGCTTTGCTGGCAACACTAAGTTATTTAGAATTATAGGCCCACTTAACCAGCATGGCTACTACATCATTCTGATTTGCGCTTAGTTCCACTATCATTTGTTTTTCATTAGGACAATGACCCAAAACACACCTCCAGACTGTGTAAGGGCTATTTGGCCAAGGAGAGTGGTGGAGTTTTGCATCAGATGACCTGGCCTCCACAATCACCCGACCCCAACCCAATTGAGATGGGTTTGGGTTGAGTTGGACCGCATAGTGAAGGAAAAGCAGCCTACTAGTGCTCAGCATGCTTTGGAAAAGCATTCCAGGTGAAGCTGTGTGAGAGAAGGCCAAGAGTGTACAAGGCTGCCATCAAGGCAAAGAGTGGCTACTTTGAAGAATCTAAAATATATTTTGATTTGTTAACACTTTTTGGCTACTACATGAGTCTGTTATTTCATAGTTTTGATGTCTTCACTATTATTCTACAATGTTGAAAATAGTACAAATAAAGAAAAACCCTTGAATGAGTAGGTTTGAAACTTTTGACTGTGTGTGTGTGTGTATATATATATATATGCATGCATGCATGCATACAGTTGAAGTCGGAAGTTTACATTTAAACTCAGTTTTTCACAATTCCTGACATTTAATCCCAATAAAAATTCCCTGTTTTAGGTCAGTTAGGATCACCACTTTATTTTAAGAATGTGAAATGTCAGAATAATAGAAGAGCGAGTGATTTTTATTTCAGCTTTTGTTTCTTTCATCACATTCCCAGTGGGTCAGAAGTTTCCATACACTCAATTAGCATTTGGTAGCATTGCCTTTAAATTGTTTAACTTGGGTCAAACATTTAGGGTAGCCTTCCACAAGCTTCCCACAATAAGTTGGGGGAATTTTGGCACATTCCTCCTGACAGAGCTGGTGTAACCGAGACAGTTTTGTAGGCTTCCTCGCTCGCACACGCTTTTTCAGTTCTGCCCACACATTTTCTATAGGATTCAGGGCTTTGTGATGGCCACTCCAATACCTTGACTTTGTTGTTCTTAAGCCATTTTATCACAACTTTGAAAGTATGCTTGGGGTCATTGTCCATTTGGAAGACCCATTTGCACCAAGCTTTAACTTCCTGACTGATGTCTTGATGTTGCTTCAATATATCCACATAATTATCCTCCCTCATGAAGCCATCCATTTTGTGAAGTGCACCAGGCCCTCCTGCAGCAAAGTACCCCCACAACATGACGCTGCCACCCGGTGCTTCATGGGTGGGATGGTGTTCTTCGGCTTGCAAGCCTCCCCCTTTGTCCTCCAAACATAACGATGGTCATTATGTCCAAACAGTTCTATTTTTGTTTCTTCAGACCAGAGGACATTTTTCCAAAAAGTACAATCTTTGTCCCCATGTGCAGTTGCAAACCGTAGTCTGCCTTTTTTATGGAGGTTTTGGAGCAGTGGTTTCTTCTTTGCTGAGTGGTCTATCAGGTTATGTTGATATAGGACTTGTTTTACCGTGGATATAGATACTTTTGTACCTGTTTCCTCCAGCATCTTCACAAGGTCCTTTGCTGTTCTGGAATTGATTTTCACTTTTCAAACCAAAGTACTTTCATCTCTAGGAGACAGAACGCGTCTCCTTCCTGAGCGGTATGACGGCTGCATGGTCCCATGGTGTTTATACTTGCGTACTATTGTTTGTACAGATGAACATGGTACCTTCAGGCGTTTGGTAATCGCTGCCAGACTTGTATAAAAGAAAACATTTTTAGTTCTTGGCTGATTTATTTTTATTTTCCCATGATGCCAAGCAAATAGGCACTGAGTTTGAAGGTAGGCCTTGAAATGCATCCATAACTCAAATGTCAATAAGCCTTAACAGAAGCTTCTAAAGCCATGACATGATTTTCTAGAATTTGCCAAGCTGTTTAAAGGCACATTCAACTTAGTGGATGTAAACTTCTGACTCACTGGAATTTTGATACAGTGAATTAAGTGAAATAATCTGTCTAAACAATTGTTGGAAAAATTTACTTGTCATGCACCAAGTAGATGTCCTAACCAACTTGCCAAAACTAAAGTTTGTGGAGTAGTTGAAAAACTAGTTTCAATGACTCCAACCTAGGTGTAAGTAAACTTCTGACTTCAACTGTATATACACACACACAGGTTATGGTGTGAGATTAATGCAGCCATCACGTCTTTACCGGGAAGGGGAAATGACCTGCATGGCCTTCCTGGAAAGTGATTGGTCAGGGCCTCATTGATCCAGTGGTTGGAATGAATCCCCCTGGGTCATGTTAACTAGGGCATGCAAAGTGTTTTGCAACAAAAAATAATGTTTCTTATTGGACAAGTCTAGGTTGTCGCTCCCTTTTTCAGTCCTTTCTTTGTCTTCTGTTTAATGCGTATTGAAAATGACCCTGGCTGTATTCGTGAGTCTGTTTTAGAAGGTTGCAATGTTACAAAACATTCAGATAGAACTGCATTTTGTAGGACAGATAAGATTTTCTGTCATATAGAATTGGCCATTGTCAGGTTGATTCATTAAATGTATATCTGCAACGTTGTCACTGAATGTCATTGAATGCACCAGACTTTCTCCTTAGTCAGTCACTGAAGCTGTAATGGCCCACGCAATGACTGCTGCTTAACTCAGCAGGACCCGTTCCAGATTAATCTTCTTTGGGACCACAACCCTCACCCTGCTATTTATTTTAAGGTCTTTGAAGAGGTTGCCTGACTAAGAAAATTTTTAAATGCATATGGATGTGCGATTTTCCCCCTAGGGTTCTTGAAGAACGCTGACAATATAGAATTTAAACTCTCTTCTGGGTCGTGTCATTAGTTCATAAAACGTAACTGAATTTTGAAAATGAATCAAATGGTTCAGGTTTTTTCCCCCACTGGTCTTGAGATGACTATGAATGAAAAAATATCTGAAGAATAAGTACTGATGACATTAGTCAATGCAAGATTTTTCCAACATGGCTGGTAAAGAAACCACATGACAGCTGCTCAGACAGACATGCCTCAGAACTGGCATTCTGTCATGCGTTCAGGACGCAGCTGTTTAGATAATTAGATGAATACGCTTGTCATTCTCGGTCTCTCTCTATTCTAGTGGCACTTGACTGAATGATTGCCATGAGTGATTTTAATATTGTAGCGGGCAGGGGTGCCAGGCTGGCCCACTAGTGTGAAGTAGCACAAGCTCAGACCAAGGTGGACCTTTTCTCTATGGAAACTACCTAGGACTTTTATTCATTCAAACCTAGCTCTTCCTTTGAGCCTTTCTACGTGTTTTTCTGGTCCCTCTGCTACCGGACAGCTAAGCTGTTTACCGGCATATCAAACAAAATAAAACATTTATCTAACAGACTTCTCCTTACTGGGGTCAGGTCTACAGCCAATTAACGGCCGGTAAGTTCTTGTCCCGTTTTGGTCTGATATCCCTTTCAGCATTAGAGGGCTCAGCGTTTCAGCTCTTGCTGCTCCAGGGACACAAGCAGATCTGGCCAAAGCCAGGTTAAAAACAGTCTCCACCCAACTTCCAAGTGAATTATTTTCAGGTGTGTGTATCTTACCCTTTCAGGCCACCCCCTCTCCTGGCCAGCTGATGTAGCCAACGAGAAGGAATATAGTGGCCATCTCACACACATACCCTTTCTGGGTAGGGTGGTCGTCGTCCACACAGCGTTCCAGCGGGACAGTGCGTCTGCATTTCCGTATTTTGACCCAGATCTGTGGTCTCCTTGTTCCTGGACATCCAGACCAGAGGAGCACAGCACCCCTAGGCACTCTTTCTCCACTGAGTATTTGGTCTCGTGGATACAGCTTCCGGCTGATTATATAGGATGGTATGCTCCTCCCTGCATATTTATCGGGACAAGCCTGCGCCCACCCATTTGTCTGAGACATCAGTCTGGACCACCTTCTCTCCCCCAAAATCCGGCATCACCAAGACCAGTCTGGAACACAGGGCCTCCTTTGGTTTCTGGAAGGCTTCTTCCGCTTTGTCAGTCCACCTGGCTGGGCTGGGGCTTTTATGGTCAGGTCTGTGAAAGGACCAGCTACAGTTGCATAGTTTGATAGGAATGCTGGTTAGCCTAAGGTTTTTACCTGCGACTTGGTTTGTGGCTGTAGCCACTGTCGGATGGCTTGAGCTTTCTTCTCTAGCAGTTTGACTTTGCCCCTCCCAATGGTGATGCCAGGTACTCTCCTTACTCAAGTCCCAGCCTGCATGTTTTTGCATTGGCGGTTGGACCTGCTCTGCGAAGTACCTCCAAGACAGCGTTGAGCTGCTTCAGGTGAGATTCCCACTTTGTGTACAGCCCTATCACGTTGTCCAAATATGCTACTGAGTACTCACTGTGGGGTCTCAGGACCCTAGCCGTTAGCCTCTGAAAAGTAGGCGAAGCTCGATGCAGGCCGAAGGGTAAAACCGTGTAATGGGACAGCACTGTATGTGTGGCAAAGGCAGTCTTCTCCCCCCTTTTTTTGAGCCACGGGAACCTGCCAGTACCCCTTAGTAAGATCCAGGTTGCTGATAGTCGCTGCCAAAGCGGTCAGTCAGCTCATCTACACCGGGCATAAGATAAGCATCACATTTTGATATCTTATTTAGTTTTCAGAAGTCAAAATCAAATCAAATGTATTTATATAGCCCTTCATACATCAGCTGATATCTCAAAGTGCTGTACAGAAACCCAGCCTAAAACCCTAAACAATGCAGGTGTAGAAGCACGGTGGCTAGGAAAAACTCCCTAGAAAGGCCAAATCTAGGAAGAAAGCCTGGTTCCTCTCTAGGTATGTGGGGTGGCCAGTCCTTTTCTGGCTGTGCCGGGTGGAGATTATAACAGAACATGGCCAAGATGTTCAAATGTTCATAAATGACCAGCATGGTCAAATAATAATAATCACAGGCGGAACAGTTGAAACTGGAGCAGCAGCACGGCCAGTTGGACTGGGGACAGAAAGGAGTCATCATGTCAGGTAGTCCTGAGGCATGGTCCTAAGTCTCAGGTCCTCCGAGAGAGAGAATTAGAGAGCGCATACTTAAATTCACCCAGGACACCGGATAGGACAGGAGAAGTACTCCAGATATAACAAACTGACCCTAGCCCCCTGACACAAACTACAGCAGCATAAATACTGGAGGCTGAGACAGGAGGGGTCAGGAGACACTGTGGCCCCATCCGAGGACACCCCCGGACAGGGCCAAACACGAAGGATATAACCCCACCCACTTTGTCAAAGCACAGCCCCCACACCACTAGAGGGATATCTTCAACCACCAACTTACCATCCTGAGACAAGGCCGAGTATAGCCCACAAAGATCTCCACCACGGCACAACCCAAGGGGGGGCGCCAAACCCAGACAGGAAGATCACATCAGTGACTCAACCCACTCAAGTGACGCACCCCTCCTAGGGATGGTATGAAAGAGCCCTAGTAAAATGGAGCTCTATAGGAGAAAGGCCCTGCCTCCAGCTGTTTGCTTAGAAATTCTAGGGACAATTAGGAGGCCTGCGTCTTGTGACCGTAGCGTACGTGTAGGTATGTACGGGAGGACCACTAACTGAAGTTTATTTAGTGCTTTATCTGGGTAGCCGGAAAGTAGAGCATTGCAGTAGTCTAACCTAGAAGTGACAAAACCATGGATTCATTTTTCGTTTCTGATTTTTGCAATGTTACATAGATGTAAAAAAGCTGTCCTTGAAACAGTCTTGATATGTTCTTCAAAAGAGATCAGGGTCCAGAGTAATGCCAGGGTCCTTCAGTTTTATTTGAGATGACTGTACAACCATTAAGATTAATTGTCAGATTCAACAGAAGATCTCTTTGTTTCTTGGGACCTAGAACAAGCATCTCTGTTTTGTCCGAGTTTAAAAGTAGAAAGTTTGCAGCCATCCACTTCCTTATGTGTAAACATATGCATATGTAAACACATGCTTCTAGCGAGGGCAATTTTGGGGCTTCACCATGTTTCATTGAAATGTACAGCTGTGTGTCATCCGCATAGCGGTGAAAGTTAACATTTATGTTTTCGAATGACATCCCCAAGAGGTAAAATATATAGGAAAAACAATAGTGGTCCTAAAATGGAACCTTGAGGAACACTGAAATTTACAGTTGATTTGTGAGAGGACAAACCGATATCTTTCCGACAGATAAGATCTAAACCAGGCCAGAACTTGTCCGTGTAGACCAATTTGGGTTTCCAATCTCTCCAAAAGAATGGGTTGATCGATGGTATCAAAAGCAGCACTAAGGTCTAGGAGCACGAGGACAGATGCAGAGCCTAGGTCTGATGCCATTAAAAGGTCATTTACCACCTTCACAAGTGCAGTCTCAGTGCTATGATGGGATCTAAAACCCGACGGAAGCATTTCGTATACATCGTTTGTCTTCAGGAAGGCAGTGAGTTGCTGCGCAAGTCCTTGCAAAACCTTACTGACCCGTCCAGCTTCGGCACTAAGAAGATGGGGCTGCACTATTTACTCTGGGACGGCTCGATAATCCCCATCTTTAGCATCTGGTGGTCCTCCTTTTTGATGGCCTCAAGTCTGGCCTCTAGGACCCTATAAGGCCATAATGTTACCTTTCTGGGTTCTGTGTGGATGTGGTGGTGCTTCAAGGTTGTGCACCCTGGGAAGGGAGAGAGGTCCCTGCTCTGGTCCACTAGTTCCCCCATCTCTTGCCGCTGTAGTTTTGTAAGCTGCGTGTTGATTGCAACCTCCTTTCGAGCTGCTTCTGTGTGGACAGGCAACTCGTCTGAAGAACACCAGTTCCTTGGCAATCCCTTTCGAGGTCATAGTTCTTATGGGAATGGCCTATGGTTAGCGGGTGGCATAGTCTAGAATCACCAGGATCTATTGGTGCCCTTTGGTGGACTTCACCAGGGGCCCACCAGGTCCGTTGTGATTCTCTCAAAGGGGACATCTATAATAGGAAGAGGGATTAGAGGATGTGTGCTTTAGATGCACTGAGTTGCCATTCGGGACACAACCGACAATAGTCCTCCATGGCTCTTACTACTCCCAGCCAGTAGAAGCGCCAGAGGATCCTGTCCTTTGTCTTCTGGACCCCAGATTGCCTCCAAGGACATCAGAGTTGGATAATTTGCAATATGGTGGGGTCATACTGCCTTTGGACCAATAACAGTTCGTTAACTTTAGAATTGACTTATTTAGCATAATACAACAGCTGCCTCTTAATCACAAATCAAAGATATCTTAATTTGCTGGGGTACAATTGTGCTCACCTACTAGCTGTGGCTGTATCAACGACACCGTACTGCTGGTGTCCAACGGGGCTTCTGCATCTCTTCCATTAACTTTGGTTGGGAATGTGGGGGCTGGTGACACCTCCCAACAGGTCATTAAGTGACAGGGCCTCCACCCAACTGGGTCTGTGGAGTGGGCATGGGTTAATTTCTACACGCATAATTTAGGTCTGGGCTTAGCCCGAACATACGTTGTCAGGGCGACTCCACCTCTGGGCGTGAGGCAGGGGTCTCTGGTTGTTACCTTAGCTTACCCTCAGTCTTGTCTGTCTTACCAGACTTCAGCATATCCATTGTGGTCTGGTGGCTCTCCACTAGGCAGACTAGTTGGTACACGGATTGTGGATTGCCCTGGCTGGCCACCTTCTTGGCCCGTAGGAAGTGGTCCATTACCACTCTCCTCCACACTAGGCCTTGAGGGGTCACTCTGCAAACAGGCCTTCGACAGCCACATAAGGTAGTGCATCTGGGCCCTAACTGACTGGATGGGGACAAAGGTCCATTCATGGAACTCCAAGACCTGGCTAATCAACGTGTAGCCATGCTGCGCCAGAATCGCTGCCTTAACCACCTTGTTATCTTTAGCTTGATCATCTGATAGGTCATAGTAGGACCGGTGTGCATCTCTAGCCAGGAAGGGTCCATGCAGCCCAGCCCAGGTGCTCTCGGGCCAACCCTCCCGTGTTGCGGTTCTCTGAGGCAAGAGGTAGGCTTCCACGTCATCCGCCTCTGTAATTTTCAGCAGGAGCCTTCCCAGGTTGGGTCCACTGGCTGGGGTTGCCTGTGGAGCACCAGTGGCGATGGTCTGTAAATGGACCAGGAACCTAGCATTTGTAATGAACTCCCTGTGTATGTCATACTGGGCCTGGCTGTCATGAGCCAGCTGCTTGAGGTTCTCCATGATATGGAATTACGTCAGTCTTTTGTCACTTAGCCCTCCAAACCCAAATTTAATGCCTGCATTCTCCACCAGTGTAGCGGTCAGGGGTGCCGGGCTGGCCCACAAGTGACGATAATGTGAAGTAGCACAAGCTTAGACCAAGGTGGACCTTTTCTCCAGGGAAACTACCTAAGACTTTTATTCATTAACAGAATATAAACCAAAAACGGAATCAAAACCGAGCCTTTCTACATGATTCCTCCGGTCCATCTCTGCTACTGGACAGCAAAGCTGTTTGCTGGCATATAAAACAGAAATCTAGCAGTCTTGTTCTTACTGGGGTCAGGTCTACAGCCAAGTAACGTCCGGTAGGTTCTTGTCTCGTTGGGTCTGATATCCCTCTCCGCATTACAGGGCTCAGCATTTCAGCTCTTGCTGTTCCAGGGACACAAGCAGATCTGGCCAAAGCCAGGTTAAAAACAGCCACCACCCAACCTCCAAGCTAATTATATTCAGGTGTGGTTAATTAGGCTCTTACCATTCCGGGCCACCTTCTCTCCTGGCCAGCAGATGTAGCCAACAAGCAGGAATATACCGGCCATCACACACCCACCCTCACTCGATCACAATATAATATTCAGATTTTACATTGCTCTTACTCATCACAATATAATATTCAGATTTTACGTGGCTGTTCATGGTAGTCGAGTGCTTGTGTTAATTGGGCTAATGACTGGTGATGTGTCTCTCAGCAGGAGGAGAAGGACGGCGAGCCACCAAAGGACTCTCTGGATGATCTCTTCCCCAACGATGAAGAGGAGCAAGGCCAAGGCAGTAAGAACCACTGACATCATTACTAGCCATCCATGTCATCTCTGTACTTATTAGGATGCTTCCCAAATGTAAATGAGATGTTAATCTCAATGGTGACCTCTGTGGTTAAATAAAGGTTAACAATAATGTCAGCCTACCCTCGACCCTATCAAGTGCACTACTTTTGACAAGGACCCATAGGCTGCCATTTGGGACACAGTCTTAGATATAGTTGTAGATCCTTGGCTTGTAATGTATTATTGGAGTTCTGCTACTCAACTATAATAAAAAAAATGCACTGTTGTAGAAAAGATTTCTCCCTCACACACACACAATTACCTCTGCACCTTGTTTATTGTGGCAACATTTCAGTCTTTCACTTTCACTGCACTGTTTGTTACCAATAACAAGGTCAACCAGTGTCCTTCGTCTTCCTGTTGACATGCCCTTTGCTCTGTGTCCCCTCCTTCCTTCACCCCCACAGTGCAGCACCAGCACAACAGTGCTGCGGTGGCCGCAGCCCAACAGGGAGGCTATGAGATCCCAGCCCGCCTGAGGACCCTCCACAATCTGGTGATCCAGTATGCCTCCCAGGGGCGCTACGAGGTGGCCGTGCCCCTCTGCAAACAGGCCCTGGAGGACCTGGAGAAGACCTCCGGACACGACCACCCTGATGTCGCCACCATGCTCAATATACTGGCCCTTGTCTACAGGTGAGGCCTGGCATTCTCGTGATCTATATCAGGGTTGTGTTCATTAGGGCACCTAGCAGACAATGAATTAAAGACCCAATGCAGACTTTTTTTCTATATCAAATCATTTCTGGATAACAATTGAAGTACCTTTTAAATGGGCGTAAATAGCTTTTTAACATGACACTTTTCTCATGCAAGAATTTAGCTAGGACTGTCTGAGAGTAGTCTAAGTTGGGAGGGGCAAACTGAAAACTATGTTATTGGCAGTGGTTTGGAACTCTTATTGGCCTGTTAACCAATTTACCGCATGGTGATGTCACCATGGAACGCCGACACTCCTACCCATGCAAACCTGCTGATTAGAAGGTCCTGTGTATGTCCTGTGTAAATTTGTATTTTCAACTGGCAACTATCAAGAAATACCACTGATCAAATGTTCTCACACTTTTACTGTTAGTTTCATCAGCAGTTGTACAATATCATGCAAAACACAGGAAAGACTACATTTTGACTGCACTGGGCCTTAAAAGGGTTTTGTAACAAATTTTTATATTAGACAAGACTACAAAGTCCCACCCTGTTACATTCAGTTTTGTTTGTGCCTAGTTTGTGCCTAGGGACAATGCTGCATGGTTTGCCTGTTATTTTGTTCAGTTTGCCTTGCTAAGTTTTCCTATTTGCAGTCTTTGTAGGATTTGTAGTATTAATCCTTCATTGCTTATATACTATTCTGGCTTAATTTCTGCATTTCAATGCATGCAGTGAAGACAGCACATTATGACTTTGCGGTGTGCTTGTATGCTGAGATTATATTGGATCTCTCGCTCTCTCTAGGGATCAGAACAAATACAAAGAGGCTGCCCATCTGCTCAACGACGCTCTGTCCATCCGGGAGAAGACTCTCGGCAAAGACCACCCTGCTGTAAGCAAGGACCCTCTTCATGACAACCACACTATGTGGACAGACTGACCCATATGTGGAATAAAAACATTTGTCATCGGGTGTTAGTTTACAATAGCCAGAATGGCTTGGTGGGCTTTGTCACTGGGGAGCCAATAATGTACAAGCCCGCCTTACTTACCGTCCCACACTACGTCTGTATATGCATTTCTTGCTTTATGCACATCAATTCCTGATATGGATTTATGTTGCTCGTCTCTTACCTGAAGGTCATCAATCACAACTGTTCAATACCCTTTCACCTAAACCCAGAGCTAATGCATTTCCAAAACAACCTCGCACACAGAGAAATGGTCCTTAGGTGTTTGTGACCACTTCATCAACATCCATGAGAATGATCCATAACAATCGGTTGCATCCCAAATGGAACCCTATTCTCTATTTAGTACAATACTTTTGACCAGGGCCCCTAGAGTGCTTTATGTAGGGTGCCATTTGGGACAAAGACTCGTATGCTGCTGGTGTAGTCAAGAGAAAGGAAGGATGACTATGTTTTTGTTGAAGAATAAGGGTTGAAGGAAGTCAATTTGAAGCATGCGCTAGGTGCCATGCCCCTCTCTCCCCCTCCCTCTCTCTCCCTGGTCCTCTAGACAAACTAATGAAAACACTGTTGGCTATAGGAATCTCACTTATACTAGACCCAAGTGACGGATAGCTAAAACATGTTAGACTGGGCAATATCCATGTTATGGTCTTGATACATCACCTGATGACAGATGGAAATATTGATATTATATACAAATGGTTACTGGTTAGTGACAACTCCAAGTAGTCTAATCCTTGTTGTGTGTGTTTGTTCCTGTCATCCAGGTTGCTGCTACACTCAACAACCTGGCCGTGCTCTATGGAAAGAGGGGCAAGTACAAGGAGGCCGAGCCACTGTGCAAGAGAGCTTTGGAGATAAGAGAAAAGGTAGATCATATCCCTGGACCTCTTATCTATTGCTACCCTGACATAATATTGCTCAGATCACCTGAAAACACACACTTATCTAGGCCTCAGTTCTGATAGAAACTCTCGCAGAATGATATTCCTGTGATGTGATGATTATAATTACCAGGGAGGAGAGAGGGGTTTGGAAGAAAAGAGAGAAAGAACAGTGCGGCCGTAACGTAGCAGATACGTTCTGTGCCTCAGAGCCCCAAACAGCTCGCTCCATATTGATCTGGGTTTTATTAGATTTGCTTCTTTTGAGTGGAGAAACTTTATGTTGACTGCTGGAAGAGACTTGGGGATATTATTTAATTAAGCAGATTAGAACACAATCAAAGGTTGAGACATACTTGAATGGTAGACTACAAAACAGTTAAGCTCTCTGCCTGCAGCACTAGGATAGTTGTATAATATGCTTAGAAAAAGCTACTGACTTGTGTTAATGTTTTGGCAGTTTTTATTTGACCGTTTTATAACAGTTTTGGTTGAATTTCTGTTATTTTGCCATTTTAATTATGTGATTCGTTCATGCAACCACATAGATAATTACATGGATACTGTATTGACCTTCCTGTTTGCCAGACAACATATATAAATACATATACCTCTTATGTTTTTGTCCCTCTCAGGTGCTGGGCAAGGACCACCCAGATGTGGCTAAGCAGCTGAACAACCTGGCCCTGCTGTGTCAGAACCAGGGCAAGTATGAAGAGGTGGAGTACTACTACTGCCGCGCCCTGGAGATCTATGAGTGCAGACTGGGTCCTGACGATGCCAATGTGGCCAAGACCAAGAACAACCTGGTGAGTACTACTGGGCAACACTTGGGTGGTGTTCAATAGGCACCAAACCAAATAAAATTGACTGAAACAGGGAGAGGGACTACCTGGACTTGTCCAATTAGAAAACAAATGATCATGTGCATAGTCATTCACTTACAAAATCACACCCATATAAACCATGTGTGGGTTAGTTTGAATTTGCATGTTTGGTTAGAGTCAGGGTTTCTGTGTCCCTAGATGAGTTATGTTCCTGTGGGAGTGGCTTGTAATTACAGTTGTAGATGCTTAAGATGCTTGCCCAGAGTTTTGATAGATTGTAAATAGAAGCATCACTTCACATTCAGCTGTGGAGTTTTAAAGTTCGTATTCTGAAAGACACAGAATTTGATTCAGTCAGGATGAACCATCCATATTGGATACTTTTAGAGTTTGCTTCACATTCAAAGCATGATTGACACACAGCGGCACCTTTGCTTTGTAGTTAATTGAACTTGTCGCTCTAAAAAAGGGGGAAAACGGTCTCAATTAGTATGTAAAGCAAACTGGTGCACTGCACAAGGTCACTAGAGCTTTGTCTATTCTCAGCCAGCTTTCAGAGTCCCGTAGCTAGTCTCGTCCACCAATTCATATCTTGTCTGCTTTATGATTCATTGAGGTGTTGTATTGAGACCCAGAGGCGGGCGCAGCAGTGCTATATCATTGTTCATGAGCCCCTGAACTACACTGGGGAAATATGTGGATGGATGGATTGGCCATGTTCTTTCAGGGAACACATTGTGATTCAATACCCTCGTTTTGATACAACATTGATAAGTACTTTTTTTTCTCTCTTTTTCTCTCTTTTTTTCTCTCTTCTCTCCAGGCATCCTGCTTTCTCAAGCAGGGGAAATACAAAGAGGCTGAGATTCTGTACAAAGAGATTCTGACCCGTGCCCATGAGAAAGAGTTTGGATCTGTCGATGGTAAGAAGAACTGAGTTCTACTGTATGATCCAACGCATCTGATGGGTTCTGATTTGAAATATTGTTAATCATCAGGGAACCTATGGAAAGGAGGTCCACAGTCTGGTTGTTACACCAGAAGTTAATGGTTATCTGTAGGAGGAATGTATATGGTGGAGTCAATTAAGGTTGGATATGAGCCAAATTGCATTTCCTACATCAATGCTTTTCAATTAAGCTCTTACCTCAGAAGGGGAATATACAGGTAACTGCCCAAATAAAGGAAACACCAACAAAGTCAATCAATCAAATGTATTTATAAAGCCCTTCTTACATCAGCTTATATCTCAAAGTGCTGTACAGAAACCCAGCCTAAAACCCCAAAGAGCAAGCAATGCCGTTGTAGAAGCACGGTGGCTAGGAAAAACTCCCTAGAAAGGCCAGGACCTAGAGAGGAACCAGGCTACGAGGGGTGGCCAGTCCTCTTCTGGCTGTGTCGGGTGGAGATTATAACAGAACATGGCCAAGATGTTCATAGATGACCAGCAGGGTCAAATAATAATAGTGTCTTAATAGGGTGTTAGGCCACCATGAGCCAGCTTAAATGCACCGTGGCATAGATTTATACAAATGTCTGGAACTCTACTGGAGGGATGCAACACTATTTTTCCATAAGAAAGTCCATAATTTGGTGTTTTGTTGATTGTGGTGGAAAACACTATCTCAGGCACCACTCCAGAATCTCCCAGAAGTGTTCAGTTGGGTTGAGATCTGGTGACTGAGACAGCCATGTTATATGGTTTCCACTGTGTTCATGCTCATCAAACCATTCAATGACCACCTGTGCCCTGTGGATGGGGGATTTGTGATTCTTTGGTGGCATAGCCATAGTAGCTAAAATAATGGCCTGCCTGGCATTTTTATATATGACCCTAAGCATGATGAGATGTTAATTGCTTAATTAACTCCGGAACCATACCTGTGTGGAAGCACCTGCTTTCAATTTACTTTGTATTCCTCATTTATTCAAGTGTTTCCAATATTTTGGCATTTACCTGTAGTTTTCCATAATCAAGATATGAGCAGAACTGGTGGAGGTGGTAGGGCAGGGCTCCCTTAGAAAGATGTCATGTTTTTACAACATGCAAATCTTCTCGATATGCCTCTTGTCTTACTGCTCGTCTTTCCCCAGCTAGCAGGGTCACTGACGGACACAGGGTTAAAAAATGGACAGTGTTCTAAACAGTGACGTTGGTTCGTCAAGGCAAGGCTCGCCCACCAGTCAGGATAGGATTTTTCAAGAGACCATTCTGAACAAAATAAAGAGGGGTTTTCCTGGTTTAACATGAACTTTCCTTGCTCTTATTCCTTTTACAATAAACTTGGTTAAACTCTGCTATTTAATGGTCTGCCTCAAGCGATTCGATATCCTACTTTGGAATGTCGCTTTGGTACAAAAATAGAAAGAGTGCGACTTGGCACAAGGGAACATTAACGCTGACAGAGCAAAACTAAAAGAGTTTGGTGGATTCTCGAAATTGCCTCGAGGCTTGTTCATGAATTATGACAAGGCAACTCTTTGTTTCTGTTGGTTTCGTGAAGTTTAGACAAAGTAGGTGCAGTATAACAATTTTACCATGTGTCATATATTATCTTTGTCTTTTTATTCTTAAAATTGACTATATTTGTAACCTCTGTCTCAATTTGCAAAATAACTTACTTGATTGGTCCAGTTTCAATGAGAGAAACTGTATTTAGCAGGTTACATTTCATCTCTAGGAGAAACGTTAATGGTACAGTCAATTTCTTGTGAAAGTCCCAAGTCTTGATCGTTAATAGTTCAGAATACCTATTGGTTTGAAACAATGCCACTTTAAAATGACAACTTTTATTCCGTCTGAAGAGTGCTGCGTCACACACTTTAAAGAATAGAAATGAGAGGTGCACTGCCTGGTCCTCAGAGCATATACAGTGCATTAGGGGTCTGAAAACTTTCAGAGACTTTCTCCACATTCTGTTACGTTATAGCCTTCTCTGAAATTGATTAAATAGTTCCCCACCTCGTCAATCTACACACACTACCCCATAATGACAAAGCAAAAATGTTTTTTTAGACATTTTTTGCATATATATTATTTGAGGGGGAAATATCACATTTACTTAAGTATATTCTGACCCTTTTGTTGAAACACCTTTTGGCAGCAGTGGTAGCCTGAACTCTTCTGAGTATGATGCTACAAGCTTGGCACACCTGTATTTGGGGAGTTTCTCACATTCTTCTCTGCAGATCCTCAAGCTCTGTCAGGTTGGATGGGGAGCATCGCTGCAGAGCTATTTTCAGTTCTCTTCAAAGATGTTCAATCGGGTTCATGTCCGGGCTCTGGCTGGGACATTCAGAGAATTGTCCCAAAGCCACTTCTGCATTGTCTTGGCTGTGTGCTTAGGGTTGTTGTCCTTTTGTAAGGTAAACCTTCGCCCCAGTCTGAGGTCCCGAGCGCTCTGGAGCAGGTTTTCACAAGGAGTTCTCTGGACTTTGCTCCGTTCATCTTTGCCTCGCTCCTGACTAGTCTCCCAGTCCCTGCCGCTAAAAAACATTTCCACAGCATGATGGTGCCACCCCCATGCTACACCGTACGAATGGTACCAGGGTTCTCCAGACGTGACGCTTGGCATTCAGGCCAAAGAGTTCAAGAGAATCTTGTTTCTTGTAGTCTGAGAGTCTTTAGGTGTATTTTGGCAAACTCCAAGTGGGCTATCATGTGCCTTTTACTGAGGAGTGGCTTCCGTCTGACCACTCCACCATAAAGGCCTTATTGGTGGAGTGCTGCAGAGATGGTTGTCCTTTTGGAAAGTTCTCCCATCTCCACAAAGGAACTCTGGAGCTCTGTCAGTGTCCATCGGTTCATGGCCACCTCCTTGACCAAGGCCCATCTCCCCCAATTGCTCAGTTTAGCCGGGCGGCCAGCTCTAGGAAGAGTCTTGGTAGTTCCAAACTGCTTCCATTTATGAATGATGGGAGGCCACTGTGTTTTGGGGGACGTTCAATACTGCATAAATGTTCTGGTACCCTTCCCCCAGATCTGTTCCTCGACACGATCCTGTCTCTTAGCTCAATGGACAATTCCTTCGACCTCATGGCTTGGTTTTTGCTCTGACATGCGCTGTCAACTGTGGGACCTTTATATAGACAGGTGTGCTTTTCTAAATCATGTCCAATCAATTAAATTTACCACAGGTGGACTCCAAGTTGTAAGAACATCTCAATGTTGATCAATGCAAACAGGATGCACCGGAGTTCAATTTTGAGTCTCATAGCAAAGGGTCTGAACTGTGTGTGTGTAACACTGTTTTTGCTTTGTCATTATGGGGTATTGTGTGTAGATTGCTGAAGTTTTTTTATTTAACTTCTTAGGGCTGCAATCCCGTTAACGGGATTGATATGACAACAGCCAGTGAAAGTGCAGAGCGCCAAATTCAAACAACAGAAGTCTAATAATTAAAATTCCTCAAACATACATGTGTTTTATACAATGTTAAAGGTAATCGTGTTATTAATCTCACTACAGTGTCCAATTTTCAAATAGGCTTTACAGCCAAAGCACCACAAACGATGATGTTAAGTCAGAGCCAAGCCACAGAAAAACACAGCCATTTTTCCAGCCAAAGAGAGGAGTCACAAAAAGCACAAATAGAGATCAAATTAATCACTAACCTTTGATCTTCATCAGATGACAATCATAGGACTTCATGTTACACAATATATGTATGTTTTGTTCGATAAGGTGCATATTTATATCAAAAAATCTCAGTATACATTGGCGCTTTATGTTCACTAGTTCCAAAAACATCCGGTGATATTGCAGAGAGCCACATTTGACAGAAATACTCATTATAAATGTCGATGAAAATACAATTGTTGGACATGGAAATGTAGATACACTTCTCCTTAATGCAACCGCTGTGTCAGATTTCAAAAAAGCTTTATGGAAAAAGCAAACCATGCAATAATCTGAGTACAGCTTTCAGACAACAAAGCAGCCAAAAAGATATCCACCATATTGGGTAGTCCACATTCGGCATAAATAGCATTATAAATATTCACTTACCTTTGATGATCTTCATCAGAATGCACTCCCAGGAATCCCAGTTCCACGTTAAATGTTTGATTTGTTCGATAATGTCCATCATTTTTGTCCAAAGAGCTACTTTAGTTAGCACGCTTGGTAAACAAATCCAAAGTCATGAAGCGCGTTCCCTAGTTGCAGACGAAATGTCAATAAGTTCCGTTACTGTCCGTAGAAACATGTCAAACGATGTATGGAATCAATATTTAGGATGTTTTTAACGTAACTTCAATAATATTCCAACCGGAGAATTCCTTTGCCTTCAGAAAAGCAAAGGAACGCAGCTCCCTCATGTGAGCGCCGACAGAGATGGCCGCCTCGCTTCGCGTTCCTAGGAAACTATGCAGTTTTTTGTTTTTTTACGTGTTATTTCTTACACTAGTACCCCAGGTCATCTTAGGTTTCTTTACATACAGCCGAGAAGAACTACTGAATATAAGATCAGCGTCAACTCACCATCAGTACGACCAAGAATATGTTTTTCGCGATGCGGATCCTGTGTTCTGCCTTACAACCAGTGTAACCGAGTGGATCACATGCAGCAACCAAAAAAAAAACGACTCAGAAAAAGAGGGAAACGAAGCGGTCTTCTGGTCAGACTCCGGAGACGGGCACATCGTGCACCACTCCCTAGCATTCTTCTTGCCAATGTCCAGTCTCTTGACAACAAGGTTGATGAAATCCGAGCAAGGGTAGCATTCCAGAGGGACATCAGAGACTGTAACGTTCTTTGCTTCACGGAAACATGGCTAACTGGAGAGACGCAATCCGAAGCGGTGCAGCCAGCGGGTTTCTCCACGCATCGCGCCGACAGAAACAAACATCTTTCTGGTAAGAAGACGGGCGGGGGCGTATGTCTTATGGCCAACGTGACATGGTGTGATGAAAGAAACATACAGAAACTCAAATCCTTCTGTTCACCTGATTTAGAATTCCTCACAATCAAATGTAGACCGCATTATCTACCAAGAGAATTCTCTTCGATTATAATCACAGCCGTATATATCCCCCCCCAAGCAGACACATCGATGGCTCTGAACGAACTTTATTTAACTCTCTGCAAACTGGAAACGATTTATCCGGAGGCTGCATTCATTGTAGCTGGGGATTTTAACAAGGCTAATCTGAAAACAAGACTCCCTAAATTTTATCAGCATATCGATTGCGCAACCAGGGGTGGAAAGACCCTGGATCATTGTTACTCTAACTTCCGCGACGCATATAAGGCCCTGCCCCGCCCCCTTTCGGAAAAGCTGACCACGACTCCATTTTGTTGATCCCTGCCTACAGACAGAAACTAAAACAAGAAGCTCCCACGCTGAGGTCTGTCCAACGCTGGTCCGACCAAGCTGACTCCACACTCCAAGACTGCTTCCATCACGTGGACTGGGAGATGTTTCGTATTGCGTCAGACAACAACATTGACGAATACGCTGATTCGGTGTGCGAGTTCATTAGAACGTGTGTTGAAGATGTCGTTCCCATAGCAACGATTAAAACATTCCCTAACCAGAAACCGTGGATTGATGGCAGCATTCGTGTGAAACTGAATGCACGAACCACTGCTTTTAATCAGCGCAAGGTGTCTGGTAACATGACTGAATACAAACAGTGCAGCTATTCCCTCCGCAAGGCTATCAAACAAGCTAAGCGCCAGTACAGAGACAAAGTAGAATCTCAATTCAACGGCTCAGACACACGAGGTATGTGGCAGGGTCTACAGTCAATCACGGACTACAGGAAGAAACCCAGCCCAGTCACGGACCAGGATGTCTTGCTCCCAGGCAGACTAAATAACTTTTTGCCCGCTTTGAGGACAATACAGTGCCACTGACACGGCCTGCAACGGAAACATGCGGTCTCTCCTTCACTGCAGCCGAAGTGAGTAAGACATTTAAACGTGTTAACCCTCGCAAGGCTGCAGGCCCAGACGGCATCCCCAGCCGCGCCCTCAGAGCATGCGCAGACCAGCTGGCCGGTGTGTTTACGGACATATTCAATCAATCCCTATACCAGTCTGCTGTTCCCACATGCTTCAAGAGGGCCACCATTGTTCCTGTTCCCAAGAAAGCTAAGGTAACTGAGCTAAACGACTACCGCCCGTAGCACTCACATCCGTCATCATGAAGTGCTTTGAGAGACTAGTCAAGGACCATATCACCTCCACCCTACCTGACACCCTTGACCCACTCCAATTTGCTTACCGCCCAAATAGGTCCACAGACGATGCAATCTCAACCACACTGCACACTGCCCTAACCCATCTGGACAAGAGGAATACCTATGTGAGAATGCTGTTCATCGACTACAGCTCGGCATTCAACACCATAGTACCCTCCAAGCTCGTCATCAAGCTCGAGACCCTGGGTCTCGACCCCGCCCTGTGCAACTGGGTACTGGACTTCCTGACGGGCCGCCCCCAGGTGGTGAGGGTAGGCAACAACATCTCCTCCCCGCTGATCCTCAACACTGGGGCCCCACAAGGGTGCGTTCTGAGCCCTCTCCTGTACTCCCTGTTCACCCACGACTGCGTGGCCATGCACGCCTCCAACTCAATCATCAAGTTTGCGGACGACACAACAGTGGTAGGCTTGATTACCAACAACGACGAGACGGCCTACAGGGAGGAGGTGAGGGCCCTCGGAGTGTGGTGTCAGGAAAATAACCTCACACTCAACGTCAACAAAACTAAGGAGATGATTGTGGACTTCAGGAAACAGCAGAGGGAACACCCCCCATCCACATCGATGGAACAGTAGTGGAGAGGGTAGCAAGTTTTAAGTTCCTCGGCATACACATCACAGACAAACTGAATTGGTCCACTCACACAGACAGCATCGTGAGGAAGGCGCAGCAGCGCCTCTTCAACCTCAGGAGGCTGAAGAAATTCGGCTTGTCACCAAAAGCACTCACAAACTTCTACAGATGCACAATCGAGAGCATCCTGGCGGGCTGTATCACCGCCTGGTATGGCAACTGCACCGCCCTCAACCGTAAGGCTCTCCAGAGGGTAGTGAGGTCTGCACAACGCATCACCGGGGCAAACTACCTGCCCCCAGGACACCTACACCACCCGATGCTACAGGAAGGCCATAAAGATCATCAAGGACATCAACCACCCGAGCCACTGCCTGTTCACCCCGCTGCCATCCAGAAGGCGAGGTCAGTACAGGTGCATCAAAGCTGGGACCGAGAGACTGAAAAACAGCTTCTATCTCAAGGCCATCAGACTGTTAAACAGCCACCACTAACATTGAGTGGCTACTGCCAACACACTGTCAATGACACTGACTCTACTCCAGCCACTTTAATCATGGGAATTGATGGGAAATGATGTAAATGTATCGCTAGCCACTTTAAACAATGCTACCTTATATAATGTTACTTACCCTACATTGTTCATCTCATATGCATACGTTGATACTGTACTCTATATCATCGACTGCATCCTTATGTAATACATGTATCACTAGCCACTTTAACTATGCCACTTGGTTTACATACTTATCTCATATGTATATACTGTACTCGATATCATCTACTGTATCTTGCCTATGCTGCTCTGTACCATCACTCATTCATATATCCTTATGTACATATTCTTTATCCCCTTACACTGTATGACAGTAGTTTTTTTTGGAATTGTTAGTTAGATTACTTGCTCGTTATTACTGCATTGTCGGAACTAGAAGCACAAGCATTTCGCTACACTCGCATTAACATCTGCTAACCATGTGTATGTGACAAATAAAATTTGATTTGATTTGAAATGTGCGTGACCAGGGCGTGACTGCTGGCAGACCTCTGACTCATTCGGTCCCACATTACAGTAGAATTCTCAAACAAGTTTCTAAAGACTGTTGACATCTAGTGGAAGCCTTAGGAAATATCCCACTGTGTATTTAATAGGGGCTGGGTTGAAAATCAACCAACCTCAGATTTCCCACTTCCTGTTTGGATTTCTTCTCAGGTTTTTGCCTGCCATATGAGTTCTGTTATACTCAGACATCATTCAAACAGTTTTAGAAACTTCAGAGTGTTTTCTATCCAATACCAATAATATGCATATATTTGCAACTGGGACTGAGGAGCAGGCAGTTTACTCTGGGCACCTTTCATCCAAGCTACTCAATACTGCCCCTGCAGTCATAAGAACTTAATCCATTTCAGAATAAGGCTGTAATGTAACAACATTTGGAAAAGTCCAACTGGTCGGCGGCCAAGTCCAAGCGGTCGGAAAGTATTCAGAAGGCACTGTATACGTCTGTCTGTGCTCTCTTTATCTGCAGCTGAGAACAAACCCATCTGGATGCACGCCGAAGAGAGAGAGGAGATGAGTAAGGTGGGTTTTGTGTACTTGCCTACGTTGATCTCATGTGTACCTAAGGCCATACTAGGTGGAGCTCTATAAGACCTACCTGTATAACGGCATGAATGTTATAGTTACTGTCTGAAGATCCACTCATCTCTCGCCACTTCCATTCGTCTCTCCTTCTCCCTTTAAAGACTTCTCTTTAATTACTACACTGTTGGAGCTAGTAACATAAGCATTTTGCTGCACCTGCGATATCATTGGAAAATCTGTGTATGCGACCAATAACTTTGATTTGATTCCAGGGCAAGCACAGAGACAACACCCCGTACGGCGAGTATGGCGGCTGGTACAAGGCCTGCAAAGTGAACAGGTGAGCCAAGAGCCATGAATTGGGATGACTTAGCAGAGACAACACATTAAGTCATTAGTCTTTCCCCTATTCAAACATGCATTGAGATTATGTATTTCAAAGGTTTCAATATAACAGGGCAATGTAGTTCTGTCAATTATGCATAGCGTTATTAAGAGATCTCATGTTCTGAACTTGCAAAACTACGGTGTACCCTACTGAACACACACCTGTCATCATTATGAGTGACCACTGCTGTGTCTGTCGGCCCTCTAGCCCGACAGTGAACACCACCTTGAGAAACCTGGGAGCTCTGTACCGCCGACAGGGCAAGCTAGAGGCCGCTGAGACCCTGGAGGAGTGTGCCATGAGGTCCCGCAAGCAGGTCAGGATAATACTGTAGCTATAAATACTCAGTGTATAATGTACACAAATAACCACGAATGACACTGGACACTCAGGACACTAAGGGGTTAAAATGGGTTTAATTGTAATTTTTTTGTCAACAATCTACACAAAATACGCTCTAATTCCAAAGTGGATGAAACATTTAAATGTTTCTTAAAGATTAATGAAAAAATAAAACATGAATATACTTTGATTAGAAGTATTCACCCTCCTGAGTCAATGCATGTTAGGAACACCTTTGGAAGCGATTACAGCTGTAAGTCTTCTTGGGTCAGTCTCATAAGAGCTTTGCACACCTGTATTGTGCAATATTTGCCAATTATTATTTTCAAAATTCTTTAAGCTCTGTCAAGGTGTTGGGATCATGGCTAGACTGCAATTTTCAAGGCTTGCCATAGATTTTCAAGCAGATTTTAGTGAAAAGAGTAAATTGGCCAATCAGGAATATTCACTGTCTTATTGGTAAGAAACAGTGTAGATTTGGCTTTGTTGTAGGTTGTCCTACTGAAAGGTGAATTCCTCTCCCAGTGTCTGGTGTAAAGCAGACTGAAGCAGGGTTTCCTCTGATTTTGCCTGTGCTTGCCTCCAAGTTTATTTTTATCCTGAAAAACTCCCCAGGCTTTGCCGATGTCAAACATACCCATACCATGATTCATCTACCACCATGCTTGAAAATACTGTAAATAGGCAGTTACTCAGTGTTGTTGGATTTGCCCCAAACATAAAGATTTGCATTTAGAAAAAGTGTATTCCTTTTCTCTGTTTAATGCAGTATTAATTTAGTGTCTTGTTTCATACCTATGCATGTTTTGGGATATTTTGTGTTCTTTTCACTGTCATTTAGGTCTTTATTTTGGAGTCACAACAATGTGTTGATCCATATTCTCTTTTCTCCCATCACAGCCATTGAACTCTGTACCTGTTTTAAAATCACCAATGGTCTCATGGTGACATCACTGATGTGTCTGGGTGGTTTAATACATCATCCACTGCATAATTATTTACTTGACCATGCTTGAAGATATATTCAATGTCGGATTTATTGTTACCCATCTACCAATCACTGCCCTTCTGCGGCTTTCGAAAAGCTCCCTGGTCTTTGTAGTTGAATGTGCTTGATATTCAAGGGACCTTACAGTTGTTGTATGGGGACAGAGCAAGGGTTAGTCATTCAACAATCATGTCAATCTCTATTTCACACAGTCAATACATATAACTTGTGATTTGTTAAAGGGAAATGTAAAAAAATTAATTAAAAAAATGCCATATTCATATTCTCCAGCACCACCCCAACATCAACATATGCAAAAAAAATATTTAAGCCACATTTGACTGCTGATCTAATTTAGTCTTGTCTAAACAAAGGAGGTGAATACTTATGAAATTACTACTTTAGTTTAAAAAAAAAAATGAAATCACTGACATTATGGAGTATTTGGTGTAGATCAATGACAAAAAATTCTAATTCAATCTATCTCAATCCCAAAATGTGAAAAAAGTTTGACGGGATGTAGACTTTCTATAGTCACTATTTAGTGCACTATTTAGTGCACATCTATTGCGTACGTGTGTACAGTATGCACTACCTGCTCATAGGTTGGGCAAAGAATCTCATGCAATTTTTTTCCTCTCTCTACCATGCTTTGGATGCAGATCAACACAGTAAGTGGTTTAATTATAACAGCAACTGTCAATAGTCTCCATGTATCCCTACTAACATCACTCTCATGTAACTGTCATTGTAGTGTCCATGTCTCTAGTGGCTCCATTGTCTCCATGCACCAGCAGAATGCCTGAGGCAGTGGAACGAATATCACATAACACCCCCGTAATTCCACTCTAATTTCACAGCCTATCTGTACCAGAATGCACTAGCTAGCCATTAAATTGTTCAAGGTTAGTGATTTCTTAAAGTATGTATTTGCATGTGTTTGTATTTGTGTGTGTGTGTGTCTGTCTGTCTGGGGTGATTGTCTTTGGAACCTCCCCCAGGGCATAGACCCCATCCAACAGACACGTGTGGTGGAGATCTTAAAGGATGGCGAGGGGGACAGGGAGAGGCGGAGGAGCCGGGACAGTCTGTCCGGTGTCAAGTACGAGAGCGGCTCTGAGACCGTCGAGGAAGTGAGTATGGGCGTAGAGTGGAACGGGGTGAGTACAAATCCACATCAATTTATTCAGTCCCCTAAATTTCAGTGGCCTTAATGATGGACAGAGCAGTTATACACAGTAGACTGCTGAGCTGATGGGCTGGTACAGGTTGCACACCCCCCGGAGCCCTAATCTTAAACACTGCATACAGTGGTTGTGTACCAATTCTACACACTTTTCCCGGCGTGTGTACTTGCACACTACCTATCATGGATTTAAAAGCATTGGATTGGTGTGTAACCATTTTGCTGGAGGGAGTTAAATCCATGAGAGGGAGTGTACCGTCGTCTGGAGCGCACATTTCGGGTGAAGCATGAAACATATTTGGGAGGCTGATATATATATATATATATATATATACACACACACACACACACACACACACTGTATCAGTCAGCCAGCTCTCTGTATTATTGCCCTGTCCTCACCAAAGCGTCACCTGTAAATCCTTTTTGGAAAGGCACAAAACTGATTGAGTGCTGGCATAACCTGATATGTAACTCCTGTTCATTTTAACTGCTGGCTTTGAATGTGTTACATTTTTTGGGTGGCGCTTGTTGAAGTATTTTATTTCCCGTTTTAATATCCAACGGTTTTGTTAAATGTTGCTTAAACAGGGGAGAAACAAATGGCACAGGTTCACTCTGGGGCATCCTGGGAAGGCAGAATCCCTTTTTACAGAATTCACCGGGCTATACTGTTTTTCCTACCTTACTGACACCTAGCTAATGTGTCAATCTGATAGCTCACAGCTTGATTAGTATAGGGGTGGCAGGTAGCCTAGCGGGTAGAAATGTTGGACCAGTAACCGAAAGGTTGTTGGATCGAATCCCTGAACTGTCAAGGTAAAAATCAGTCGTTCTGCCCCTGAGCAAGGCAGTTATCAAATTTATTTTATTGGTCACATACACATTTTATTTTTATTTCACCGGGTAGGCCAGTTGAGAACAAGTTCTCATTTAAAACTGCGACCTGGCCAAGATGAGGCAAAGCAGTGCGACAAAAACAACACCGAGTTACACATAGGATAAACACTCGTACAGTCAATAACCTAACCAGATGTTATTGCAGGTGTAGCAAAATGCTTGTGTTCCTAGCTCCAACAGTGCAGTATTTATTTTTGTTTAACCTTTATTTAACTAGGCAAGTCAGCTAAGAACAAATTCTTATTTTCAATGACGGCCTAGGAACCGTGGGTTAACTGCCTTGTTCAGGGGCAGAATGACATATTTTTACCTCGTCAGCTCAAGGATTTGATCCAACAACCTTTCGGTTACTGACCCAACGCTCTAACCACTAGGCTACCTGCCACCCCTAAGTAGTATCTAACAATACACAAATCACATAAAATCATGCAATTAAGAAATGTATATAAATATTAGGATGAGCAATGTCGGAGTGGCATTGACTAAAATACAGTAGAGTAGAATACAGTATTAACATGAGTAAAGCTGTATGTAAACATTATTCAAGTGAGTAGTGTTCCATTATGAAGTGGCCACTGATTCCATGTCTATGTATACAGGGCAGTAGCCTCTAAGGTGCAGGGTTAAGTAACGCCGAGGAATTTGAAGCTTTCCACCTTCTCTTGTCGATGTGGATAGGGGCGTGCTCCCTCTGCTCTTTCCTGAATTCCACAATCAGCTCCTTCATTTTGTTGACGTTGAGGGAGAGGTTATTTTCCTGGCACCACTCTGCCAGGGCCCTCACTGTTCCCTGGGCACTGATGACTTGGATGTCGATTTAAGGCAGTCCCCCGCACATCTCTGATTCAGAGGGGTTGGGTTAAACGTGGAAGAAACATTTCAGTTGAATGCATTCAGTGACTAGGCAGA
Source organism: Oncorhynchus tshawytscha (assembly GCF_018296145.1). Taxonomy (NCBI): domain Eukaryota; kingdom Metazoa; phylum Chordata; class Actinopteri; order Salmoniformes; family Salmonidae; genus Oncorhynchus; species Oncorhynchus tshawytscha. The sequence continues at coordinate 57,739,687 of NC_056434.1, read as the reverse complement.
ACCCCTTTCCTTTCACTCATCCTTGTTTGGGGAAGTTCCATTTCAATGCATTCAATTCAGAAAGTTGAATGGATTTAAATGGCATTGACCCCAACCCTGGAAGAGCCCAAACCTGGTTAGAATCCAAACCAATTGAGCCTGGCAGTGAAATGCCTCTGTTAGATGCTGGCTGCTTGTCCCTGTTTGGACATCTGGACTTCCAATTCTGGCGTGTGCTTTAATCCCCTTCTCACTTACTGCACTTAATGGGCTATTACTGCGCAGGCAAGTCAGGCTACAGATCTGCTGCCGATGGGCCATGACTAAACATGTGCGGGATAGTGAGAAGGGATTCTGCCGATAGGAGCTAATAGGGAGAGTTTACTGCTAGGCTGGCTGCGTCCAAAATAGGCACTGCGACCTCATCGTTAGTGTAGGGGAGGAGCGGGGGGGGCATGGTAGTGGGCGTGGCCAATGGCATTGTCTCCCAAACATTTTTAGAGGCCCTCCTCTTGGCCTCTAAAAGAGAAATGTTTTGTTTTAAAGCTAATTTCCTGCAATTATACACATTTTTGCCATGGTTTAAGACATGTTCTTATGCTATCTGAGTGACTCAAACATACAGTGGCAAGAAGAAGTGAACCCTTTGTGAACCCTTTGGAATTACCTGGATTTCTGCATAAATTGGTCATACAGTTTGATCTGACCTTCATCTAAGTCACACCAATAGACCAACACAGTGTGCTTAAACTAATAACACAAAGTATTGTATTTTTCTTTTTCTATATTGAATACATAATTTAAACATTTCACAGTGTTTGGCCGCGGCTGCCAAATGGGTATAGGGGAAACACTGTAGGGTGCCATTTGGGATGCCCATTTCTGGTACTGCCCTGAGATCCCCAGTCTGAGTCTGTGCCTTCTTCTATTAGCACACCCAGCCACTCCTCACTGCAGCCCTCCCACTCCAAACGCGCATGTTCCACAACTGCTAGCCTGCGAGGCGCACCTTTTTTTTTAACACAGTCCAGCAATGTTTAATGTGTTGTGTTCTGTTGGTTTGAACTGCACTACATTACCCATTAACCACCTGCTGTGCTGCAGCTGATTCATGTGTCATCATAATCCTTTCTGTTATTTTCTGCTTATGCTCATGTAATTATTTTCAGATCTGGAATTGATCTTCTAATGAAGGGTAGAGCGTATATTTGTTGAATCGTGTATGATGGCTGAACAAATATGATGCTTGCTATCACAGTCTGAACTCAATTATTCGGATATGCAGAGGGTTTAAAAATATATATTTTCCATTTGCCAAAATTCAGTCTCCTACAGGAATTGTGCGGACCTAGTACCATATCATCAGACCTTTCACATGGGTGTAATTAATGATCTTGTAAGAAGATTACAAAGCTCACTCATCCACTTGAGTTTTGCCAATGAGATTGCTACAAATTGATTTTGATAGATCGCACTATTAAATTGTCCAATTGAGGTGCACAGCAACCCATACATTTATTGAGGTTTGTGCCGGTCTCCTCAAGGTCAATCTTGTTTGGCGAATGCTCGCGTTTACCATCATTGTGATGGCCATAGCTGTTGAAATAATATCATGGCAATCGAGGGGGAAACTCTTCAGATTCAAGAACATGTTTCTCCATCCATCCATTGCAATGAATAGAGAATCAATCAATATTTCATACATGTACAACTGTAAGAACATGTCAAATTTGACAAAAGGTTCCTTCTAAGCATAATTATGCTGTTTTCTTAACACATTTTGAGTATGGGATGCTCATCACTTCCCATGTATAATTCTGGTGTGGTACTTGCTACCAGTTCATCACCTACATTGATTTATAAACTGATGTCTTTTTCATTCAATATTTTTTTGGCTCCTCTTGGGTCCATATTTCAGACGTCTTTCACTTTGAATCGTTCAAAGTGCAATACAGTTGGTTTGGTGAAAAGTGAACTTGTCTTCTGGATTCTGACTCCTTTGTGCAGTTTAAAGGCCAGTGTGTGACTCACTGAGCATACAAAACATTAGGGACACCTCGTTCCATGATGTAGTTTTCACCTGGTATGTCTATGATCCCTTATTGATGTCACTTGTTAAATCCACTTCAATCAGTGTAGATAAATAGTAAAGGACTTTTAAGCCTTGAGACAGATTGTGTATGTGTGCCATTCAGAGGGTGAATGGGCAAGACAAAAGTGCCTTTTGAATGGGATACGGTTGTAGGTGCCAGGCGCACTGGTTTGTGTCAAGAACTGCAACACTGCTGGGTTTTTCACGCTCAACAGTTTCACGTGTATCAAGACTGGTCCACCACCCAAAGGACATCCAGCCAACTTGACACAACTGTGGGAAGCATTGGAGTCAACATGGGCCAGCATTCCTGTGGAACGATTTCGACACCTTGTGGAGTCCATGCCCAGACGAATTGAGGCTGTTCTAAGGGCAAAAGAGGGGGGGTGCAACTCAATATTAGGAATGTGTTTTTAATGATTGGTATACTCAGTGTATATTGAATAGCCTATTTACTGCATTATCAGTTATGAAAAAATACAAGTATGCTGAAAACAGCATTGTTGGCACAAGATCCCTTCCCTCTTACATCCTTACTTCTTTCTCACTTTGTTGAACAAGTGTTTGAGAGCGGTACACGGAGGGTAGTGGGGATTTTCTGTGCAGCGTGGAAGCAGGTGTTTTGTGGTCGTATCCTGTAGTTATGTGGAACTTGTCTCAGTATATGTTTGCCTGTTAAAAATGCATGATTTGAATATGTGTATGTACTGTGCTTGTGATGTAGGTGCCTTTTTTGCATCGTCTATGCATGTCATCCTCTTCAAGTTCCCTTTTCTTTCTGTTTGTGCAACTATTAACCTACCCTTTTGATGATTACCCTTGCCATGGCAACCAATCAGCCTGTCCATCAAATGTTCCTCCTTCGTTCAGTGGATTGTACTCTTCCTCTTGATTCCGGCATTCTACTAAGGTTGGACCAAAGCTGGGGGGGCTGGGGGCGGGTCTTTATGTCAGAAAACAGACTACAATATCAGAGCTATTATATCTCGTGTATTATAATGTAGCCTAGTACGGGGTGTGGGTTACAATTTTGGCTGTTATCACTTAATATAGACTACCTTATGTTATTGAACATATCTATAACCAAAATGTTTATTTATTAATTTTTAAGGTATGTTCATAACAATTATCTGTCCTGCATTCATATGATCAGGTCTATACATATTCCTCTTGTGCCAATGCTAGTTTCTTCACAGCAGTATATCATATGGATAGATTTTCAGGTATATTAGCCATCGTCAGCCTCTCAATTTGTTAGTTCGATGACTGTGCTGCTGAAGTGCTGATGCTTGCACATGCCCTTCAGTCTGCAGTGCACAGTCACTGGCTGGGCTCGGTGTGCCAAGTCCACCCTTGCTTGTCTGCCCACAGAGACGGTACAGCAAACGGCTGAGTCACAGTGACTGACTGCACACAGACACAATAGTAGCATCACTGACCAGCACTGTAGGTGGAGTGAGGCTGTAGCACCATCCATAAACTGGCCACTGTTTATTCATTCCTCAAACAAAACACAGCTGTGATGCTGCAGGCTATTTAGGTCAGTGGATGAATTTGATGTGTTAGGAAAGGCTACTTGAATTTATTTGATTGCCAGTCATTAATTTGCTATTTTATGGTGAAGCTATAAAAGTAAATTGATAAACGCATAGGCCTACACATTATTTCTGAGCTTCGAATAGGAAGGCAGAGCCACATCATAAGCATGCTTCCTTTCTATTTAAACATTTATACCATGCAAATTAAGATGGATTCTATTTTAAATCAAGAGTAGATCATACTGCAGTGCAGATTTGGCCAAGATCACGTCTTTTCTCATTAGGATAATTAAGATGCCCCCACCCCAGAGCTTTTTAATCATATGTTTGTTTGTGTTTTTCCTCTTTCCTTCAGGCCTAAGCCACATCAAGATTATTCCTCCATCCTTCTCTCCTCTTCCCCAACAAATAGTAAAGGATGTTTTTTCGATCCCCTTTGGCCTTCTCTTCTCTCCTACCACCAAATGAAAAGCTCCTCCTCTGCCGTTCCTGGTGTCCTCGGCGAGACTGCTCCCTGTTGTCACGTCTGTCCCTGTACTGACAACCGTTGGGATGTTTGGTTTCCTCTTCCCTCTGATCCCTCTCTCTTTTCACCCTTTTCTTTCACTAACCTTGTCTTGCTCCTTTGTCAGAATTTTCTCTCCCTATTCCCATAACATGAAGTCATGCCTATCACATTCTCCTCTAAAACTCACCAACTCTCCTTCTCCACCTCAGTCTTCTTCTAACATGCATCTGTAATATTCAACTGTATTTAGTAATGGCATGATAGAAGGGGTAAGTGTTTGGAAATACGGTGGCCCGTTGGGAACACAGAGCAAAGCAGAAATGCCAGAGTGGTTTTGGACAATGACCTGCAACTGCTTCCACAGCCCTTAACATCTGCCCAAAACACCAGTCTGTTACCATGATAACGCCTGTCCTTTTGCCTTCACAACGTAGCTGTGGTTTGACTGTCTGCATCTCACATCTCCCTTCAGGACTTCACTGTTGCTTTGCATTGGCCTCAGTCTGTATTTGTGTTGGAGTGGCTTTGCCTTCTAGAGCGTACACGCACACTCCCAGGACTGTAAGCAGCTGGCAGGTGAAAATAGTCTGTGATCAGTCTGCAGTTGATTAACTTGGTGCCTGTATCTTAATAATAATTTGCTTCCTTAAAGTTAATTTCATCATTATGAAGTATAACCATATGCCTGAGCAGTTTTAAAAAGGTACTGTATTGTAATAAATGCGTATGACTTTGGTATATTAGGTTGGCTAACTCTGACAAAAGTGTTTGATGTTGGGGTTTCAAACTTATCCTCTTTTTATATATATTTTTCCTATTCATTTTTAATTTAGTGTGTTTTTCTTCTTATTTAAAATTTTTATTATGCTTGCTTTGTATTGACTGCCGAAGGCGGTGGTGGTATGTCAACCTATTATACTACCAATATGTGGTCTTATAGTAGCCGCTGCCTGTTTTGTCTTGATCGACTAAAACACACTGCAGCCTTTTTCAGCCTGTGTCATACAGCAGCTTTATAAGCAAACTGTCACCTTCACAATTTCCCGAGAGCTCGAGTTCTTCTTGGCTAAACTGCTCTCCCTTCTTTGATGCATAGCATTTCACACACTGTAGGCCTATTGTTTACCGTGCATCGGTTACATTTTAAAAAGGGAATAGTGGCACATTATCTGGTTAAAGGCTACTGTAACAGAACCAACATGTAACGTTGCCAAAACATCCCTGTCGAAGCAACAGCACATCTGTTGCCTTCAAATGAGATTTTCTAACCTCTTGAGACCCAAGGGCAAGTTAGTGACCACGTGGGCTCTTCATTGCCTGCTTCATATTGCCTTTGAATGTGTTGTTGAGATTATAGGACATATTAGTGTTGCCATTTGAGGAAACGTATGAATCATTGCATGTGTGTATTTGTGTGTTTTAATATGTTGCCTTCCCTACCCCTTACGTCACACAGTTCATTACAGGTGAACATTGTCCATTTTGACTAGACCTCTTTTTGAACTGCAAAACCCATAGTCAGTGTTGGTTTAAGATCATTATCGTAAGTGTTTAACTAACTGAATGTACTATAATTTCCATATTATGCGTAAATGTAGTCATGATATTTATGGATTTGATAAGGCACTCGTCACACAGGCTTTTGAAATGTCCTTTGCCATTCCTAGCCATAAAGCATACTTTCAAAAATGCAAAGCAACACTGAAAAAGAGGGAGAGAAACGACAATGTTCATCATGTAATTCGGACAATATTGTTGTTATAGTGGAATGCTGATTTAATTATTAAAGTTGTCTGTAATTGATGTTCTATAGTGTGAACTTCTGTTTCCCAGGGCAGAAGTAAACTCCATGGCAAGCTCTATAAGCACCATCTTAGAATGTAGGACTGCATAATATTTACCATTTCTTCTTGCATTGTGATGATTGTTGCATCAATGCTTGTTGGTATTCCCAAATAAAGTTTTTAATTTGTGAGGTGTCATTTCTCTCTGCACATCTTCCTGATTATGAACATTTACGCAGCAGGTTAGTAGAATGAACTTAGCAGGTTACGTGACTGGGGTTAAGTGTTAGCGAAAATGCTATGAAAATCACTTTATCGAAATGCTGTGAAGTGTCCAGTTCAAAAGATGCTACAAAGTCCTGTGAATGTCTGGTTTGGATCCAGAGGGACCTATTATGTAGGACAGACACGTCTGGATGACGTGATGCATGGATTGACAGGTGGAGCCCACTGTAGACCACTTCTATAGTGAAATAACAAACATTCATACCTCGTCCACTTGTGTACCTTTTACCTCTATTCCATAAAGTTGGCCACGTTTAAAATAAAAAAAAAAAAATGGATCCCCTGCCTACAGGAAATACTAATTGGCATCTGCCTATGCCACAAGCATATTCATGTCAACTTCAATCTCAATTTGAAATGAACATAACTGATAACCCAGTAACGCCATGTCTATTTAACCAATGTGGAGTGTGTGGATTGGGCTGCAGTCTCTTTTTATTGTGAAAGTGCCTGCCAGCTTTATGAGCTGTGGTTTTCTGCAGGTCATCTGATTTGCGCTGATTGTGTAATTTTAATATGTGTATATGGGGTCCCTGATGTGTGGTTATCTTCGTGTTTACTGATTGGTTTGATTGTATATGTGTACAGTATGTGTAGGGTCATTGATGTGTGGGTGTATCTACAGGATGGTAGTGGGGCGCTACAGCGCAGTGTTTCCCTAGGGAAGCTAAGGGACGTCCTGCGTAGAAGCAGCGAGCTACTAGTGAAAAAACTACAGGGCAATGGACCTCCAGAACCAACCAGAACCAGCACCAAGTAAGAACAACACCATCACTGTCCAGATGAATATAATTAAGAACTGAGTCGTGTTCTTTAGGGCACACAACAGAAAGCATTTTGCAATGGACATTGTCCAACATCTGTTTGGTGCCTAATGAAAATAACTCAATGAAAGTCACAGGGAAAAAACGCGTCAAGATGCCTGGCAAAGCTGAAACACACTTTTCACATTAACATTACAAAATCTGCTAAAGCTGGGTTAGATGGATCATAATTTGATGTCTAAAAGACTAGCAGTCACCTGCTCAGATAACAAACAACCTCTTGTGTCCTTCAGAATTGGGTTCAAATACAATTTAAATTACTTTCACATACATTTGGATATTTCTACTCTTTTTAAAATGCAAGTAGTTGAATATTTGAATGTATTTGGAAATACACAAATATTCCATGCAATTGAACCCAGGTCTTTTTCGTCCTAGGGGCATTTTAAATAATATATTTGGAAACAAGTATTTGAAAGTAGTTTCTAATACTAGGCTATTTATGGGAACTTTTACTTCTAATACTTTTTTTTAAAACTAATACTTTCAAATACTTCAAATAGAAGTAGTTGATTCAGCCACATTATTTGAAAAAACTAAAATACACATAATTATTTAAAATACAAATACTTAAACATGCATGTATTTGAACCCAGGTCTGGTGTTCTTAAAAGCCCAGTGTAGTCAAAAACATGATTTTTCTGTGTTGGAATAATACTGTGACAATGATAATGCCCTTTTAGTGTAAGTGCTGTTTGATTTTCTGCCTGTTTTGGTGGCAAGGCAATAGTAGACCATAATAATAGACCAATAACAGAGTTTCAATCCTCTGCCAATAACCGCTAGTTTTCAGGTTAAATATCCCTCCCACTAGGCTTGTCGACCACTCCCAGACAGTCCTAGCAAAAGTCTGGCTTGAGAAAATCTGTTGTTCTGCCCCTGAACAAGGCAGTTAACCCAAATCAAATTTATTTATATAGCCCTTCGTACATCAGCTGATATCTCAAAGTGCTGTACAGAAACCCAGCCTAAAACCCCAAACAGCAAGCAATGCAGGTGTAGAAGCACGATGGCTAGGAAAAACTCCCTAGAAAAGCCAAAACCTAGGAAGAAACCTAGAGAGGAACCAGGCTATGTGGTGTGGCCAGTCCTCTTCTGGCTGTGCCGGGTGGAGATTATAACAGAACATGGCCAAGATGTTCAAATGTTCATAAATGACCAGCATGGTCAAATAATAATAATAATAACAGGCAGAACAGTTGAAACTGGAGCAGCAGCATGGCCAGGTGGACAGCAAGGAGTCATCATGTCAGGTTGTCCTGAGGCATGGTCCTAGGGCTCAGGTCCTCCGAGAGAGAGAAAGGGAGAGAATTAGAGAGAGCATACTTAAATTCACACAGGACACCGGATAGGACAGGAGAAGTACTCCAGATATAACAAACTGACCCTAGCCCCACGACACATAAACTACTGCAGCATAAAATACTGGAGGCTGAGACAGGAGGGGTCAGGAGACACTGTGGCCCCATCCGATGACCCACTGTTCCCCGGTAGGTCGTCATTGTAAATAAGTATTTGTTCTTAACTGACTTGCCTAGTTAAATAAAGGTTACTTTAAATGTAACTTTTTGGGGGGTGTTCCAACAGCATGAAGAGAGCTGCCTCCCTGAACTACTTGAACAAGGCCAGTGACCTAGATGGTTTCCAGGTAAGCGACCCTGTCTAGTAGCTCCGTGGGATGTAGAAATGAGATGACTGCTACAGTAATATGCATATATTAAGGTATGAAAGCAGTGAGGCTGAGATGTTAGTAATAAAAGTGATTCTTTGTATACTTCGCCGTCCTGCAAATGGTACCGGAGCATCTGCTCTCGGACCAACAGGCTCCGAGACAGCTTCTACACTCAAGCCATAAGACCGCTAAATAGCCAGACTGCTAAATAGTCAACCAATGGTACCCGAACTATCTGTATACACACACAGTCACTCCCACACGTCCCTCACACTTTCAAACAACGCATACAGACACAACACAAACATACATTTGCACACACACACTTTTACACATCATTTGCTGCTGCTACTCTGTTCTTTATTTTACTCTTATCTATCCAGATGCCTAGTCACTTTACCCTGCCTTCATGTACATACACTATCTACCTCTAAGTACCTCGTACCTCTGTACATTGATCTGGTACTTCCTGTATATAGCTCCATTCATGTGTATTTTATTTTATACCTCTTATGTTAGTTACTATTTCATTTTTTCAACTCTGCATTGTTGGGAAAGGTTCGTAAACAAGCATTTCATTGTAAAGTCTACACCTGTTGTATTTGGCGCATGTGATAAATAAAATGTTATTTTATTTGTGTGGTAGCTTCTTTCCTTTAATTATGATGCATATATTGATGCCCCCCTCTCTCTAACTCCTCTTCTCTCTCTTTCTTTCTCAGGGTCCAGGCATCAGCAGGCTAAAGGAGAGCCGTGGCCTGAGCTCCAGCACTGTAGATCTGTACAGCGGAAACTGAGAAATGAACAACATACTAGCACACGTTACTCCTGTTTCAGCCCACCATAATAACTACTGCCCCAAAGAAACATCTACCTACTACACCAAGTCATCTCCCAGAGCCAGAAGCCCAAAGATTCAGCGACACCTCGATCTCTGCTACCACAACCACTTCCCTAAAGACACATCCATGTTGCTCTAAAGTCTTCTGAGCCTTGAACCCAAGGCAACCATGCGGTTGCCTGTTTCTTTCAGATACTCTGGTCCCAAAGACATGCCCGCTTCTCCCTCTCAGTAATCAGGACCTCCTCCCAAAGACCCCCCTGCCACACCCTCCACCGGTGAGGGAATGTTTTCTGGGCTAGAGGTATACAGGGCATGTTGGCTATGGGACATTAAAAACGGCATTTCCTGAAACAGGCGTGTGTCCCTATAGGCTATTGGGATCAGACTGGGAAACTACCCAGCAAGAAACACACCTCTTGTGAAATGTTTCCTGTATACCCTTAGTAAATAACTATAGGTGTGTGTGTGTGTGTGTGTGTGTGTGTGTGTACACGGTTTAGTTACATCTCGAATCTCTGTTGCCATTGCTGTGCTTTTCTGTAATTGCGATATGTTATACATCTCTGTAAAATACTTTTGTTTAATTGTGCTTAATCCTACAGTTTTGATTTATTATTCCTGTGCTGCTATTCCTTGTTTTAACATTGCAAATTGTTTTGCATTTTTACCTTGTAAAACAAAAACGGACCCCCCCCCCCAGATAGAGCTCACTACATGTTGGTAGGAAATTGGTTTGCTGTCATCCTGGCAGGATTTACATAACCTTAAGATTTATTAACCCTTTAGCTGCCTATTGAGATTGCTAGGGAGACAGGGTGTTGGTAGAAAGCTTTGGATAATAGGGCGAATAAAATGAAATACTGTGTGACTAGTATAGGAGGGTGTCCTAAATGGCATCCTATTCCCTACATAGTGCTCCTCTTTTGTCCAGGGCCCTCCTATGGGCCCTGGTCAAAAGTAGCATACTAAATAGAGAATAGGGTGCCATTTGGGAAGTAACCATAGATAACAGGGTTGATGTTAAGCACATTGCTGCCACCCACTGGTGCCATGGGTGTTCTGAAGTAAGATGCTTGAAAAGTCACTGAATTCACCAGATGGCTCCACCCAGAATGAGGTCATTGAATTTTACTGTCTGATGTTATGATCACCACCAGCAGGCACTCTCAAGATTATGGTTTAAATTGGAGTTACTTAGGATGATACATTTCTAAATGTGTATATATTATTCTTTTTTTGGGGTGATAATTTTGCACAACTCTTGGATGGGTCTCTATTTTTTTATTTACATTTTACTCATTTAGCAGACGCTCTTATCCAGAGCGACATACAGTAGTGAGTGCGTCATTTTCATATTTTGTTTGTACTGGGCTCCCATGGAAATTTAACCCACAACCCTGGTGGTGGAAGTGCCACACTACCAACTGAGCCACATGGCATCAACTGTAATGTAAAGAAAATCAACATTGAACATAAATGGCATGTTATGTGATTGTAAAGGAGTTGCTTGGCTTGTTGTGTGTTTGGTCATATTCACTAGGCACAAAATTAAAGAAAGCACCTCCCCGTTTGACTGTTATCTGAAAATGTGCAAAAGGAAACACTTTTTCGTTTGACGTTACACAAAGTCTTGAAACGTTTTGAAACAGTGTGCCCTAATGAATACAACCTTGTTCAACACTTTGTTTTTGTTGTCCTTTTAACACTGGTACATATTGGGTATCTGCGTAGTAGTTTGACAGATATCTGTTCACACTTTTCATAATCGGGGTTTGTGATTCATCTTTTGTACTTAAAAGCCATTCAGGTTCAGCTGAACAACATGCTGCAATGCATCTGCTCTAGTAAGGTTCTGTCTGTCTTGTATCTATTTTGGTTCTTACATGTTATACTGGATATGTCATCTGTACATCTGTCTTTTCCACTGTCGGTTCTGCCTTTGTCTACCAATAAAAATGTGTTCCCCTACCCATTGTGCCTAACTTTCTTGCTCTCTGTTATATTACATTTTAGAAAGTGACGTGTATTCGACTGGCAGACACCTGAGGGGTGTACTATGAAGCTGGATAGAGGACTTAGTGAGCTAACGTTACGACCAGGAATACGACATTCCCGAAGCGGATCCTTTGTTCGCACCACCACCCAGGGCATTTGATCTGATTCCAGAGGCCGACCCAAAACAACGTTGCCGCAGAAGAGGTAGATGGGGCGGCCTCCTGGTCAGGCTTTGAAGGCGTGCACACCACCCACCGCTTCCGAGTATATTACTCGCCAAAGTCCACTCTAGGTAACAAGGTAGACAAAATTAGGGCAAGGGTTGCTGTTTAGAGAGACATCCGGGATTGTAACATTCTCTGTTTCACAGAAACATGGCTCTGGGGATATGTTGACGGAGTCGGTACAGCCACCGGGATTCTTTATGCGTTGTGCCAACAGAAATAAACATCTCTCTGGGAAGAAGGGTGGGGTGTATGCTTCCTAATTGACTCGTGGTGTAATCGTAACAACATACAGGAACTCAGAACTCAAGTCCTTTCGTTCACCTGACCTAGAATTCCTTACAATCAAATGAGGACCATATTATCTCCCAAGAGAATTCTCGTTGGGTTGTTTTCACAGCTGGGTATATCCATCCTCAAGCCGATACCACAACGTCCCTCAAGGAATTACACTGGACTCGATGCAAACTGGAAACCATATATCCTGATGCTGCATTTATTGTAGCTGGGGATTTTAACAAAGCAAATTTGAGAACAAGGCTACCTAAATTCTATCAGCATATTGATTGTAGCACATGTGCAGGCAATACAGTGGATCACTGCTACTCTAACTTCTGCGATGCATACAAGGCCCTCCTCTGCCCACCCTTAGGCAAATCCGACCACAACTCCATTTTGCTCCTACCGTCCTATAGGCAGAAACTCAAACAGGATGAATCCGTGACTAGAACTATTCAACGCTGGTCTGACCAATTTGAATCCACACTTCAAGATTGTTTTGATCACGCAGACTGGGAAATGTTTCAGACAGCCCCAGAGAATAACATCGATGTATATGCTGATTTGGTGAGTTTATAAGGAAGTGCATTGTAGATGTTGTACCCACTGTGACAATTAAAATTGACCCTAA